>NC_060076.1:97586548-98186548 GCF_922984935.1 Meles meles
AAACTACATAGTTAAAAAAAAAAATCAAAACTGGGCCTGACTTAGGGTGTGTGAGTAACCATCACACGAACGTGAACGCAAACGCCTGCGTCTTTCTTCCTCGAAAGGGCACAGGGCTCCCAGAGAACTGGACTCTGTCGACGCAAAGTGCGACACACAGAGAAGCAGGTGCACGAGGGTGAACTTGAAAGTGCCATTAATTAAAGGAGCAACTGAGACACATTCCCTCGATCCTTTATAAGTAGATGGGAAAATGGTAAAGCATTCTGAATTTTATCACAAATTCACTTAATAAAAATTTTAGAAATAATTACAATCCTGAGACTGCACAGTCCAAAATGAATTAAACCTACACGCGGGTTCTAATCAACGGGTCCCTGGCTGAGGAGGACCCTGAGCAACTCCCATACTCTGGACAGAAGACGCTGGTCCCCAGACCCAAAAGGCGGGGGCGGCTCAGGAGCCGAGAGGGAAGGAGCGGGCACCCGCACTCGGGTTTCTGCAGTGCGGCCAGTCAGGCTGCCTCCCTCTAACCAACACACGATGCCCATGCAGCTGTTCTACCTTCTCGGGCTTTTAATACAAAACATTTCATCTTTGAGATAATGACAAATATCCCAAATACCAAGTTCATCTTCCTCCCGCCCTTTATCGCTGCCACCCACTAATTCACTGTCCAGAAAAAAATCACCGAAACGTTAAACACCACTGTACGAGTCTCCAAGGGCTGCTGGAACATATTATCGTAAACTCGCTGGCTTAAGACCACAGAAGTCTCCTCTTAGAGCTGTGCAGGACAGAGTGCAAACTCGAGATGCTGGCAGGGGTGGTTCCTTCCGGAGGCTCTGAGCTTCTGGCGGCCGCCAGCAGTCCTTGGCCTTCTGGGACCTGCAAACGCTTCTCTTCAGTCTGTCTTCACGGGACCTTCTCCTGCTTCCCCTCGTCTCTTCTTGTAAGGACACTATTATCAGATTCGACGTTCATTCAGATAATCCAGAATGAGGTCGTCTCAAGATCCTTCACACTCTATCTGCAAAGACCTTTTTTTCCAAATAACATTACACTCACAGGTTCCAGGCTGACCTATCTCAGGGGGTGGGGGGGGAGAGGCGGTTGTCGCCGTTCTACTACAGTCTCCATCTTTCTAGGGTTAGCTATACCCTAATAACCAATAAATGCTTGCTTCTTAAAAGAATTTCAGAAACATCATATCATCATCCTTTTCCTAAACCTTGCTTTATTTCCAGTGTTAGTTTTCTGATAATTCTTTCCAGTTGGATCCATTTCCACAGAAATCCTCCTCCCAGCATTTCCGTTAGTCGCTGAACAGGACTGGCACGGTCGAACAGGCAGTTATCAAGTGCTTTTACCCACAAGAATAGCGTTTTCACGGACAACTGAAGTAGAAACCTTTCAGTGAGTCTTACACATTGACCTGGGTAGTCACCAATTTAACTGAATTGTGTTTTAGTTTCTCCCTATCCACCCTAATCGGGATAAGCACGTTTCTAATGATAAGGTTAAACACACAATTGTAACCTGCCCAGGTACAAACATACCTAAAATGTTCAAACGCCGCTTTTAATTTTTACAGTTACTGTTTCTTTTACACTGCTACTGTGATTTGATTCACACACGAATAAATCATCAACAGGCACATCTCAAGTGAACCCGACTTTCTGGGAGAACAACTTCATGAAAACCGGAGTAGCTCCAAATTCTCTCATCAGACAAAAGAACAAGTATTTCAGACTTACTGGGTGATACAAGATTTCCTTGTCAGTGTTGGAAAAGTGCTTTCTCAAATGAGTCTTCCCAAGAAGCAGCTCACCTGTCTTTTTTGTAGTGGCAGAAGAAAGACCTCCGCTCCAACTTCAGGCCACCCACTAACCCCAACCTTTGTCCTGCTGCACACAAACGAAAAAGCTGGCATGTAGCCTGGGGAGCCCTGCCCACTCCTCCAGCGCGGTCGGACCGTGTGCAGGCTGCTTTCAAAATATCAGTGCAACGTTTCAAGAAAAATGTGGCTGAAAACAATAATTTGAAAATTAAGAAGTTACACAGAGAAGCACAGGAGACACCACAAAAACAGGGCAGCACCCAACACACCCAGCACCTTCTCAACCACCTAAACGAAAAGAGCACATTTTACAGAAGGACTTTGCTACAAAAGCAAACAATACAGTATTAGTCTCTTTACCCAAAATGCCACCTTTCAACCAACACCCTTTTGCCTTGGGCCCTGTTGCTAAGAATAAATCAATGGGCGCGGACAGTTCATACCTCCACCAGGAATAATCGCCAACTTCGTCTCAACCAAGCCCATTTTCGCGGAGGAAGCTAAGAAAGGAAGGAAGAAAATTAAGTAAAATCCGTATCATCAGATTCAAATATTACAGCTTGACAAAGTTACTAAAATCAGCTAGAAATACTCTGTTGACTAAGTAAACCTGTGTCACAAATCTTTTTAAAAGTCACTTCAGAAGGCATTTGGTTACAGAAATAAGTAAACACTGTAAATGACAGACATCAGGAGATTCCCGAGACATTTCCTCTTCAAAACGGGTCGGCAGCGAATTTATCTTCGGTGCAGAAAGGCCGGGGCTGTAACCGCGTGATCTGACCCAGGCTGCCAAGTCCTGTTTGCAGGCGGAGGCCCCATTATTATTCGGGAGGGGGCGCGAGGCTGTGCCGGGCGAGCGGGGCCTTCAGCTGCCTGAAGAGTCCCGCAAATCAAACAGCTTCGTGTATCCCGCCACATACGGCGGCTTTTCAGGGCCCAATCTCTGGTTCCTTCTGACAAATGGTTTACATTCTGACAGCTGGTCAGGGTTCCTCCTTCTGTGTGTTGTTTTCATGGCTACTTTAAAACCTCTTAATTATTTGTTTATTTGCATATCCAAATGTATCTAGACCACCTCCCATATCCTAATTCCCACAATCTGCACTCTTTTGGAAACCGACTATGGGTACCTCAGCTTTTCCATTTAAAACTCCTGATTTCAGACAAGCACGCAGAGATCTAAAATAAAGGAGAAAGGGGGAAAGAGTCCGCATGGACTGGCAGCTACAATTCCCAAGAAATGGCCAAAGCTATTGAAAACAGAATTACATGGACTCCATTGCTAGCAGGCAGCTGCTTCCGGAGCCATAGTGGGAGCCAGGGGAAGGACAGAGACACACAGCCTGCTGCCTGCTTCACCGGCTCCTCAGGGCCAGGGTCCCTTTATGTCACCCCAGTGTGGCCATATGGTGGCAGTCTGCGGGGCTCTGGCAGAACGGGGGGAGTGTGGGCCGTGGTGCCAGACTGCCTGGGTTCCAGCCCCGGCTCAGCCACTGCTCCGGCCCGTTCCTGCTCCTCTCCGGGCCCCAGCTTCCTCCAGCAGCACGGAGCGCCTATCACAGAGGGCTGCCAGGCCGTGGCATGACGTAATTCACGTCAGGGGCTCGGAGCCAGGCTGGGCACCGGGTCAGCGCTCAGCACAGGCCAGCACTAATTGTTCTCAGTATTATTTTCATCATCGCCTCATCCCACCCACAGGAAACCAAGCAAGAAGCAAGTGAACCTCAGAGAGATTAAGTTATCGTTCCTGTAGCTGACATGACTTAAGTGCCTGTGCAGGGCACAGGCCACGGATCCGCTCACTGGATCCTCGCAGCAGCCCCCGCCGTCTCCCCCATTTCAGAGGAGGAAACTGATCGGAGAAGGACAGGGCCTGCGATGCACATTCAGTTCTGTCTGACCCGATTCCCGTCCTCCTCTCCTCTAGCAGACTGTCTCCCACACTGGGGATCGTCAGCGTTCCGTCATGCCCAGCGGGTGCCTCCTTCTAAACGTTCTACTCAGCACGAGGAAGAGCAGAGCATCGGGAGGCATCTGGAGAGCGAGCACAGGGTCATCTCTGACGGGTCCTCACCTGCCACGCGAATGTCGCACGCCAGAGCCAGCTCGAGGCCACCACCCAAGGCAAGCCCGTCGATCGCCGCGATTGTTGGCACCGGCAGATTAGCTGAAACAGAGCGAGAGTTCATGTTCCTTCGGGAGGTCGTGGCCTTACTAGGTAATTTATCTTAGACTCTTTCTTGTGAATTTATTTTTAAAAGGGATGCTGTATACAGAATTTTGTGGCCCATTTGCCTTAAACAAAACAGTCATTTCCTTTGTTATTATTCTTCAAACATGCGACAACTGTGTAGAGTTCCACCAAATAAACGCGCAAGAACGTCTTTAAGTCTTTCCATATCCCTGAGATACTTCCGTAAATGTTTTCTGCTCAATTAGCACAACCACAGTCCCGACTTCGTGATTTTTTAGAATTTTTATTGTGCTATGTTAGTCACCATTAGTCTGGGATGAAGCGTCACAAGATTCATTGTTTACGTACAACACCCAGCGCTCCATGCAATCCTCAAGCCTAACGTCCTTTATGAGGCGTTTCTGTTTGAAATGACTTCGGTATAACTGCAACGTTCACGATCCTTTATGGGTCACCACAGAACTCGGAACGATGGTCTCACCTGACGAAGTAATACATCTTCCCAGAGCAGACACAAGCCCACTGAGCGCCTGGTGGGGCCCCGCCCACTAGTTCTGCCACTGAGGAAGCAGCGGGACGCGTCCCCGCTAGAGACTGACCAGGCTCTACCCAGCAGCACGGTTCAGAGGGACACGGCTCGGAGAAGGTCCCGAGGACCTTCCCAAAAGCCTGCGGGTAAGGGGTCAGCCACCCAAAGAGCTCAAACCAGACTTTCTTGAGCCCCAAATGTTGTTTTAATGAGATTTTGTAAACTGGAACATACAGACTTCGTTTTTATAGCTGGTTCAAAAGCTGACTGGTTAATTATTATGTGAAGCAGACTTCCTCCTTATTAATTTTATTTCTGACAACGGGAATATGAAGCAAGGCTGGCCAACCTTACTCCAGGACAGGCAGAACATGGCGCCATCTCTTTCTGACTGCCCCGACGACAAATAATAGTCACGCGGCATGAGGTATTGACTAACACTCCGGGGTAATCATATCGTAATATACAAATACAGCAAATCAACATGTTATATACCTCAAACTTACACAATGTTAGATGACAATTACAGCTCAATTTGTGGAAAAATAAACAAAACTGAAGGAAGGAAGGAAGGAAGGAAATAGATGATACCATCCCTAAAAATCTCTTTCTTCCAAAGGTATTCTGAAATATGAAATCCCAGTCAGAGAGGTGCATTCTTGGACTTTTAAAACATACAAATTTGCTGACGTACACTGAGTTTCATTCACACATGAGAAATTATCAGACTTATTTTACGAGCAAAGTCGGAAACGCCGGCACGCAGCACAGACACTCACTGCCCATGAAGACAAAAGCCCTCCCTCCCGGAGAGCAGGGATGGGCACGGCCGCCGGGCAGGTGCACCCCAGCTGTCGGGCCGCCTGGACATCCAGGGAAGGGGAGGGCTCGAGGGTCCAGGCCAGACTCGAAGGCCCACCCCGGGCACACGTGAGAGCACACTTGGTGAGCAAGCCGACAGCTGTGTCAGGGTCTACCGTCAGAAATAAATTTAATGCAAAAATAGTGTCTGGTAATGTGTATCTGACCCCCCCCCCCAAAAAAGGAAAGAAAGATCAATAAGGAAATTTAAGGGCAAGTCCCTCTGAGCAGCTTCCAAGACCATCTCAAACCAGGACAAGTCAAGTGGAGTGACTCTGCGACCCAACTCTCACGCCTTCCTTTCCAAGATCCTGGCGACAGAAAGGATCGTGACTTCTGGACCCCTCCGGTCTCCTGTCTCCGCAGTCTCGTGTCGCTCCCATTGAACCCACCCCAAAGCTTCCTTCTGGCTCCTGGTGAGGACAAGAGGACAAGCTTTCCGAGGGAGGACAGTAACAGAGGACCGCCCCGGCCGCTACACCCGCTGCAGCGCCCTGTCCGTCCCGGGCTGCTCTGGCCCTGCTTCCAGGGACACCAGGCGGCGGTCCGTAACCAGTGGCCCCCATCTGGTGCCTATGCAACTTGCTGCCGCTGATGACCAAACACTAGTGCCGCACACGCCTCCATGAGTTCCTCTCTCCGTCTGCCTGGCGAACCCCTCTGTCAACTTCCCTGTCTCTCTTCCCACTTCCCGTTCTTTCTCAGCCTTCTTCCTCTCCCCACAGACACTCCGCACAGGAGGTCTCATTCCCACCCAGAACCTCGACCACACAATACCAGGGACATCCAAATCCCTACCTCCGACCCAAACGTCCCTGTCAGCCGCACCGCCCTGGCCGCCTGCCCACGGGCACATCTGCACGACCTGCATTAACATGCTTCAGCGCAAACCAGTGCTCTTCTCGCCAGCCCTCCTTCTAGATTCTGCTTCACACCAGGAGTGTCTCCGTCCCCCAAGTTATCCAGGACAGATGCCCAGAGTCGCCCCAGAGGTCCTCCTCCCCACAGCTCACAAAGCAGCAAGCCCCCTCCCTGTCCTACAGTCGGTTCTGGGTCCCCTCATCCCTCGGCAGCAGGAAGTCCCTGCCAGAGCTTCCCCTGCAACTGGCCCTTCCAACGCGCCTTCCATAGCTCCTGGGTCTAATCTTTCTAAAACGCAACTGCGGTCATGCTATTTCCCCCGGTTAAAACTGTACAGTGATCTATTCCACACGCGGGATAAAATGGAGAAAACAATGAACATGGCACAGGCAGCGGCCGATAAACTGGGCTCTGTCCACCCGCCCGACCTCTTCTCCAACCTCAGGCCTGCACTGTATGTTCCGGAAGCGCTTCCCATCCAGGCCCGCGGACAAGCTGCCCACTGCCTGACGTGCCCAGCTAGCACCTAAGGGTGTCCCAAGCACTGATCCGGGGTCCCTGCCTTCGCATCTCCGCGGCACTCAGCACTCCGTCCACGCTCTCCCGGCGCAGCGCCTATCGCCGCACACCCACGCTGCAACAGAGATGAACACCACATGCGCGCGGGTCAGTAACACCCTTCTTCCTACCTGGGACTGCTTTCCTGTCCCTGTGACATTAAACCTCCTGTTCTCCCTGCTTTTCTTTTCATCACGAACGTCTTTTACTTAGTACTTTAAAGAAATGACATGAATATACACAGAACAATGCAGCTATGGAAAAGACAGAGCGTAAAGGGTTCCGGAGCATGGAGAGAGCAGTAGAGGACGGGCGTGTTCTCTCTGCCCGCCCTGTGAAAATGCCTAGCGCACTCCCCTGCGGGACGTGGGCTCTTCCGAGAGCAGAACCACAAAGAGGAGTGTAAAGGCCTCTGAAGTCAAACCCGGGCCTGAAGCATACGCACTCCTGAGTTTTAGCTTCTGAAAATGCCAAGTCCCAGCTGACGGGGTGGCCTCCCGCGCAAACAGGAACAAATGCATCTCCTTCCCATCAAACTGTGAACTGAACATGGAGACGAAGTTAGGGCTCCAAGGAGTGAGCTGACTGTAAATTACAAGAGAAACATTCCACAAGCTCATGAGCCCCGAAGTATCCCAGTAAGCGTACGACAAGGTTACGACCCGCACCCATCTATAACGTCCGTGTCACTATCAGGGGACGGATGCCCCAAAAACACCTGGCAAGGCTTAGCTTTACAATTCTGTTAGTTAATGTTATCACATAAATATCATACTTAAAAGTCACATTAGCCAACAGAAAGTTTATTTTTTTTTAGCCATTATTTTTAGAAGTATATAAAATGTCATTAAAAGGAAAAAAGAGGTACTACACATTAAAAACACAAAAGGGATGCCTGGGTGGCTCCGATGGCGGGGCATCTGCCTTTGGCTTGGATGGAGATCCCCGGGTCCTGGGATCCAGTCCCACATCAGGCTCCCTGCTGGGTGGGGAGTCTGCTTCTCCTTCTGCCTGCTGCTCCCTCTGCTTGTGCTCTTTTTCTCCCTCTCTCTCTAACCAATAAATAAAAATCTTTTTTAAAACATTAAAAAATTTAAAAAACACACACAAATAAAATGGACTAGTAAATATACGCTCCTTTGATTGTAAGAGGTGCTATAAACAAACATTATGTTGATAAAATGAAATGATGGGCGAGAGGGCATTCAGGTTCCGCCGGACTGGAGTAACAAGGTAGGAACTAAGGAGAAATAAGCAAACGCAAACCTGCTGATCTGGGGGGTGGGGGTGGGGAGGTGAGGAGAGGACTTGTCTCCGCAATCCTGACGGGCAAGAAGCAGCACTTTCCCCCTACATGCTTATCTTCTTTGGAAATAATGACAATTATTCTTAAATTTGATAGTTAAAAACTGAAGACATTTTCTCAAGGGGCTGAAAGTTCGTTAACATTACATTTTATGTGAAGTATCTAAAACAAAATGACCAGAAGTGTGGGGTCCTTACACAAAACAAGAACAAGGAAAATAGGGTATTAACACTCTCAAATTATTAGAAAGGTAGATTATTTGCACCTTTCGAATGCTAATTAACATAAATTAGCATTATATAAAGCGGTCTATAAAATTTTTTCCTACTAAAAAATTATTTAAGAACAGCTCAAATAGCATTCAATGAGTAATTAAATTTCAACCATTTTACAATATTATAAATTCTGAAGTTCTAGTGAGTCAACTGTATACTTCAATTAAAAACTTTTTAAATTTGTTTTTGAGTCTTAAATTTTATGCAATCTTAATCTTTCCCTGAAAGATGTCTCTCTTAGCAAATTTTCTTCGGGAAAAGATGAGCCATCTCAAAGCACATGCTAGTTTCACAGTTATCTCATATGCTGGTTTTTACATCCCGTATTTTTTCTGCTTGGTAGCACCTGATCATGTCCGCGGACGGCATACACACCCAGAAGGGCCGACTGCCCGTCCCCGAGAGCTGGGAGGCAGCACAGCGGCAGCTGTGGAAGAGCGCAGCTGGATGACCACGGAGCCGCCGGGAGCACCAGTTACCCCAGCAGCACAAGAAGAAATTATGACTCGGCGTGTTACGCAACCAACAGGATCAGATGCTATTTTGAGTTTAGTACCAGGAAATGGGCCAGGTATGACAAAGAAGATAATAACCCTTTGAAATGCTCCTAAAAATATAATTAAAAGCGAACACTTAAAGTCCTGCTATGCCCACCGCAGTGTCTGCAGGAGGACCCATGCCGGAGTCAGACCAGGAGTGGGGGGAGTGGCAGGCCGGCTTCCAGCTCCAGGAAAGAAACTGTAAGTAACAGAGGCTTTCAGATGTTTCCAGAAAAAGAGAGACTCAATTGCTAAGGGAAAACATTAGTGTCAGCTGTGATTTTTAGAAATGGCTTTGACTGAAGAATCGTGTTCTTATACCAAATGGAAACATTTCAAAAGAAATGCTCACATAGCATACTGGAAGTCCGACTTTATTGGTATCACTCAAAAAGAACAGAAATAAAATCCAGGTTAACTGAAAATTACAATAAATCCCTAATTATCACGAATTCCAACTCCAACCTTCACCTTCACGTGTCCTCTCCCATTCCCATCACCAGTTTCAGAGGAAGCACAGAAACAAAATACAACCACTCCCGGCCCAAGCATGCAGGGGCTGCGCTTCTGGAGCCCAGCCAGGACCGCTGAGCAAGAAGGAACCAACCCGGACGCCCACACACACTCGCCCCGCATCACAGTTGGGCTCGAGACCTGTCAACGGGAGCCACTGTTCCCAGGAGCCAGGGGGCCAGCACTGTGCAATCTGAGAAAAGATGCTTGGTTTTCCTGGCCCTACCTCTTCTCCACCTGTCTTAATTTTCCGTACGGCTGTCTGTGGATTTAGCACACAGAGAAAGCGCTTACAAGGTGGGTTCACTGTGCTAAGCACCGAACGAACATCACGTGACCCTCCTCCCAGCATTGTGACCTCAGCAGTACCCCGACCATCCCTGCTGATGGGGACAGAGGGCAAAGGAGCTGCCATCGCTTGCCCGCTGCAGCCGCGACGGGAGTCCCTCTGGCCCGACGGCCCATCAGCAGCTCTCACAGCCTCGACCCAGAGCCCGTGACCCAGGCCTCAGCTCCGCAAGACAGCAGTGCAGCCTGCCTCGGGACCAGCACAGTGGCTCTGAGCTCTGCTGTCCATTGACTGGAACAGATTTCTGACTTGAGGCCTCCCTGCAAACCTCCAACCCAGACTGTCCCCAGTGCATGACGACAGGTTCGCGGAGGAGGGCCAACACCAGAGCATCCCTTTCCAAAACTTGCAAAACAAACAGGGAAACACAGAGAAGGGGAAGCAAGGTTAGCCGCCCCCACTCCAGCCTTGTCTGGGAGAATATGCTAAACAGAACTGAGTGAACTTGCACTGCCAACTGCCGCCCCAGTGTTCAGACAGCGAATGAGCGAGCGAATGAAAGAGACTGCGAGCGAGCTCTTGGAACGTCAAATGCTGACTGACAGGACACACGCAGTTCTCTTCATTTCCGATGAAAACCTGATACCAGATGTAGTCTATTACCTGGTAGGAAAAAACACACCATTCCGGTCTGGCTCCAAGAGCTCCGGGCTCTGTACCCTTGTGCAAAGCACGGTCTATGGCCCAGCAGCAGGGGCACCACCTGGAGCCTGTTGAAACGCACAGCCCCAGCCCCACACCGGGAGCTGCACTTAAACAAGATCGCGGGGGAAGCGCTGGACACCCAGATATCCACGGGAACCTGACCGCCTCACCATCCTGCAGAGAGAGGAAGCGGAGAGAGCCCTAAATCTTTCGGTCAGACTCAAATGCAAACGCGGAAAGACCGCCGCACGACTGTCTGCGGCAGCTCTACGTACCACCTCCGTAGGACGGACGCTACTCGCGGTAAGAAGGAACCAGCTACTGACCCACCCGCGCCAAACATCAAGTGATGGAAAGCAGCTCAGCAGTTATCTGAGGCCAGGTAAGGAATGGGAAGGGGCGGGGGAAGGGATCCCTGCGTGCCGTGAAGAAACTTCTGGGGGCGATGGGCATGTTCGCCGTCTTGGTGGGGGTGATGCTTCCAGACGTCAAATCAACACCCAGTCCATGCTGACACATTCAGCTTCCTGGATGCCACTCACACTGTCTCCTCCTAGAGCTTCTGTGACTGGAATAACATGAAAGTGATGAATCCAAGAGGGTAAAGTAGACTACTTCTGGGTCTTTTATAAACAGGGCTCAACTAAATCGATAATCTATGCTTATTTTTATAGATATAATTTAAAATCATGTAACAGGTATAAATCAATTTAAAATGATAAATAGCACTAAGAAAAAAAGGTGAGAAAAGTAAAAGGGAACGATTTGGTTTCTTCAAACTGAAATATATCTGGCATATAGTATTATATAAGCATCAGGTGTAAAACGCAGTAATTCAACAATTCTGTAAATAACTCGGTGTCCGCTCACCACCGTAAGTCTGGTGACCACCCGTCACCATACGACGTCGTTACATTATCGCGGACTCCGTACGCTGTGCCGCGTGTCTCCACGACGTACTGATTTTATACCTACAACTCTGCACCTTAATCCCTGCATCTATCTTATGCATTCCCTCCACCCTCGGACAATCCCAGTTTGCTCCCCGTATTTAAGCATCTGGTTTTTCGTTCGTTCATTTTTTTAGATTGCACACGATATAAGTGAAATCACATGACAGTCGTCTTTCTCTGTCTGACTTATTTCACGCAGTATAACACCCTCTAGGTCCGTCCACGTTGTCGCCAATGGGAAGATCTCATTGTTTTCTATGGCCGAGTAATATTTCACTCTGTGTGTGTGTGTGTGTGTGTGTGTGTGTGTGTGTGTGTGTGTGTGTGTGTACACACTACATCTTCTTTATTCATCCATCTATCAATGGACAATCAGGTTGTTTCCATATCTTGACTACTGTGAATAATGCTACAACAGGCAGGGCTGCAGATATCTTTGCAAATTAGTGTTTTTGTTTTCTTTGGGTAAATCCCCAGTATTTACTGGATCATATGGTAACTCTATTTTCAGTTTTTTGAGGAACTGCCATACTATTTCCCATACTGGCTGCACTAATTTATACTCCCACCAGCAGCAAACAAGGGTTTCTCTTTCGCCCCATATTTACCAAAACTGTTACTTCTTATCTCTGATACTAGCCATTCTGATAGGTATGCAGGGATATCTCATTGTGGTTTCGATTGCATTTCCCAGACAAGTGATGTGGAGCAGTTTTTCCATCGCAGTCAGCCATCTACATGTCTTCTTTGGAAAACTCTGTTTAGGGCCTCTGGCCATTTTCTAATCAGAATGTTTTTTGCTCCTGAGTTGTAGGAGTTCTTCATATATTTTGGATACTACCGCTGTAGCAGATATACAGCATTTGCAAAGTCTTCTCCCATTCACTAGGTCGCCTTTTTGTTTTATCAACGGCTTCCTTTGCTGTGCAAAAGCTATTTGTTTTGATGTAGTCCCAATAGTTTATTTTTGCTTGCTTCCCTTGCCTGAGGAGACATGTCATAAAGACAGTGCTCAGGATAATGGGGAGGGAAGAATTTAAAACTGGAAATATACCAATTCTGTCACTGCTCATAGTAAGAGGTCAACAAAACTTTCCAAAGAAAAGAATTGAGTACAGTATGTGAAGTTATAATAGGAACGAGCAGCTGAGGGACGCCTGGGCGGCTCAGCTGGTTAAGCGTCCGGTTCTTGATTTCAGCTCAGAGGTCATGATCTCAGGATCCTCAGACTGAGTCCCGTGACCCGCCATGTACTCGGCTGGGGCGTCCACCTGAGAGTCTCTCCTGCTACCCCTCCCCCTACATGCACACTCACTGTCTTCCTCTCGCATTCAAACAAATAAATCTTAAAAAAAAAAAAAAGAAAGAAACCCACAAACAGAATCCAAAGACAACCACACAGCGTACTAAAATGATCTTTTAAATGTGAAATCACCAAAAGTTGAAGGCACAGAAAATCATGACAGACGTTAAGACCAAACGTATCAATACATTTAAAGATGCTGAATTCATCTAGAAGGAAAAGACTCCACATGGATCATAAAGCAAAACCCAATTACAAGTACTACATTAGAGAAACATCTAGAACAAGAGAGAAAATAAAATTTTAAAAATCTGAAGGATGGGTATGGTGTATCCCAGAGTCAAATACAAAGAAGTCACCTCATGATCTTATTAAGTTACGGGCGACATTTGAGTAAAAGTATTAAATGGGCAAAGGAGAAGCACTTTATTCGGTTAATGAAGGAAAAGTCCACAAGGAAGGTCTAGCAGCAACAAAGTGTCCACTACACACAAACAACACAGCAGGGCACCCACAAAGCCAAAACACAAGAAACAACAAATCCATCGCAGCACAAACGTCACAGCCCCTCTCTGGCCGTGAGACAATCGTTCAACTAAAAATCCAAACAAAATTACTAGCTAGTTGGGGACGGACAAATGAGGATGGGCTGAGGGTCCAAGCCTTCCCCGTTTCGGTGGCTGGGCAGAGACTGCGGCCCCACGTGTGAGGACGGGTCCAGTGCAAGGGCGGCCCCCGGCCCCTGCCTCCAGAGGTGGCTCCCAGCAAGGCCGCCTTCCCGCCTGCAAAGTGTCCAGTGGCCACGGTGGACACGGCTGTACAGAGATGTGCTCTTCCTCGCTGATGCCGCACACACACAGCATGACAGAGATGGGTCCCACACTCTCAGAACTAGGCCCCTAAACTTCTTCACCCCAACAAATTATTTATTTAAGTGGACAGTATAAGACAAAGCCAACGGGCTTGTCCTGAGCTCAGCTGTCCCTTGCTTCTTTCCCAGAACACCGGGGCTCCTCCACGCCCACATCAAAGTGCCCCGTGAGCCGCATGACGACGGCGTGGGGCTGCCTGCCGCGGGCGACTTCAGGTCGCCAGTGTCGCTGTGGCGGGGAAGCCGACCTGAGAGGGGACAGCCAAATGAGCAAACCTCCTCATCAACAGATCTAAGCCACAACCTTCAACGTAGCTCTATCAGTGATCAAGAGAACATTTTGTCCCTGTTACTATACTTTATTTTATTTTTCAATTTATTCCAGACCTTAGATAGAAGGAGGATTTCTATTTATTAAGGTTCCCTTAGATACCATGTAATATGGATGATGTTTTCTGCACTGTTGTCAAAGTAAAAAACTAAAATTATCCAAATGTCCATCAATGAAGGAAATAATTACATACATTATGATATGTCTACAGCAAATAATACAAGGAAACAATTCTTTTAAATGCAATGGTAAAACATTCCACACTACAGAACACTAGCCTCAAACTATTGCCAGAAATAATTTTTCAAATACAATGTTTATCACACAAAGGATAACCAAGAAAACAAGCTATAGTAGGAAAAAACATTAAGAAAACACCCATACAAAACCGAGATCCATGATCTTCAAACACTGACTCTCAAATAAAGACATGAAGCCAAGCATGAAACTGTAAATGACAGAAAGTGACACAACAGTTTTTTAAAAGAACGAAAAAGTATTGTAAAATGAAATAAAAAACTCAATGTTTGTAACGAACTGGGTGCAGCTCGTGAGAAAACCAGCGGAGCTGTAAACTACTCAGTGGGAAGTACGGAGGAACACACGTGGGAAAGACGGAAGGCGAGACACAGAGATACAGTAAGAAGGTCTGACGCGAGCCAAATCGGCAGAGAATAGTGAACCAAACATCCCTTGTCACGGGTTTAAAAGAAAGCAGCAAATGTAACCTGAAGAAAAAAAATTTAATGAAAATCAGGATGGAAATTAATGAAACAGAAACAAGAGACGGGATCAACAAAGCCCAAAACAGATTTCTGAAATGTATACCAGATAGACCTATGGGGAGGCAGATCCCAGAAGCGGACAGAATGAGCACGCCAGCCAGCCGACTCAGGAGTGAGAGGAGACAACCGCTGAGGACTCCTCAGACACTCAGAGAATGTATCAATGGCTTCATACTGATGTTTTTGAAAATCTACTTGAAATGGATGAATTCCTAGAAAAGTATTAATTTCCAGAAATAAAACTTAAAAACAAACAACTTGTTTATGTGGTCATTTTCATATATGTGTTTGCATATAATCTAAATCAACGTGTGCATACAAATATATATTCACGTAGGAGCCAAGAAAAGGCCGACAAATACTAGAATCAATAAATATTAAAATATTAAATCAGGGCACTAGCAGTCATTACTTATGCGGACAGAAAGGGAATGGGGGAAAGCTGCTAAAAGAAGTTCTGATTTTTTCATTAAACACACATTCCAATATTCCTTATGGAATTCAAAGCTAACAAACATAAAAAGGCCAAGAAACGATGCAAGTATTTCCCTTTTTCCCTTCGAAAGTGAAATTCTAGAATATTCCAGGGTAATATCTGAGAGTAAGTGACAGAGCTCGGTTGATAAGCCTGCTTCTTTGGCTATATCTAGCACAACAGTGTAAATTCCACACCACCATCCAAAATCAGAATGTGATTAACACCCAGTGGAAGTCAGCAAAAGCAGCAGAATTCGAAAAAGGGAACAAGAGAGACCCTAAGTTGCAAAGGGACATGTAACTCTCTCCGAAACCATGACTCAGTAGGTGGGGACAGTGACACTTCCGAGGGAAAACAAGGGGCTCCCAGATACCTGTGTCAGTCTTCCGTCAGGACGATGAAAGGATGAAGAGAACGGAAAGCAGGATCTGGAAGTTACCACTTGGAAACTATTAAGTACAGTTAACATGAGTGTTCCATCAATCAATCCTTCACATACCGTAACTGAGCTCTTCCAATTTCTACTTATTACCTCAAGTTAGGGGGAAAGATAAAAATACAGGCTGGAATGCCTCTAATTTAACAAAACTATTAAAAAAATCTCCTTAACCTTCAAACAAACAAAAAAAGGCACAGTGAACATAAATATTTTGGATCAAGCCAGCAGACTGACAATTCTGCAAACCTTAAAAATGTTCTTTACTGGGGCGCCTGGGTGGCTCAGTGGGTTAAGCCACTGCCTTCCGCTCAGGTCAGGATCCCAGGGTCCTGGGATCGAGCCCCGCATCGGGCTCTCTGCTCAGCAGGGAGCCTGCTTCCCGCCCCCCCCCCCCCGCGCTCCCCACCTGCCTCTTGTGATTTCTCTCTCTGTCAAATAAATAAATAAAAATCTTTATAAATAAATAAAGATTCTTTACTAAACAGTTCTTAATACATCTAAAATGCAAGTCCAATGGCCAGCGCATAGCAGAGAACGTGCAGCAAGTACACACCCTTTCCAACCGGTGTGGCAGCAGTCAGCGGGCACTAGGGAAGGAATCTGACAGTAAGCCCTGTTTCAGGCCAAGCGACACACAAATGAGTGTCTGAAAAAGCTCTGAATGGTATAACGGTGATAAACTATCAAACTAAAAAAAAAAAATCAATCACAATTCATAGAAGCTCACCGCACATGGGTAATGGATAAACTTCACTTTTCTGCAGCAAATAAACACCTTGCGGCAACTTCTTCGGGCAAATGATAAACGGAGACAACGTCTGATTTTGTGAGTATCGGACATCTCTAAGTCAAGCGGAAGTCTTAAAGGGGTCACCTGGAATTGCACGCAAGCCCTTTGGCATTCATCACTCAAGAATCTCTAAATAGTAAAACGGGGCCCTAGAGAGCTTTAAGTGGATTTCAGTGTACTGTCATGTAATTAGAAAGAACACAGTGACGAAACGCACAAAGGAGACAAGTACACTTTCTAACCTTTAGTAAAATGTTATCAGACCTTACGCATGTTTAAAAGCTCTGTGTCTTACCTCAGGGACTATTAAGACACAGTAAATCAGACTTCCTGCTGCAAAGAAAGGTGTATACAAATTTTCAAGGAAGAAAAAGAAACCTTCCAAATACCCTCACCTACGGTTTACTTAGAAGAAATCAAACGATGGCAAGTTTTCATCCATAACCAGGACAAGTTTCAGATAACTAGTTCTTTCTACAAGGGTCTACACCAGAAAGCCCAACAGTCAGACTAAGGGGCCGGCCAAAACCGTCCAAGGATGGAGCTCTTCCACCATGGCCCGCCGGCCCGGAGGCAGCTGCCCACCGCCCCAGCGCTCATCTCCAGGAGGATATTGTCAACACGCCAGCGTCGACTGCGCTGCCAAATGCAGCGTCCGTTTTCCCCGTGCACCCTCCTGGACACGTCGGCAGCGTGTGATCGAGGCCTCCCGAATCAAGGACTTTCTTCACTTGGCTCTCAGAGAACTGTTTTCCTCCTATGTCTCCTTCTGAGTCTCCTTTCTGGTTCTTTTCAACCCAGTCCTGAAACATTAAAATGCTTCAGCTGGAAATGCCTGGTATTTTAAAGGGTTACTAAAGAACATCAATTCTACAACTGAAAATTCTGGTGAAAACCTACTTTAAATCCCTCTTTATCATTCGATGACAGTTTTTAGAGACCTCAACCTGCGAAGGAAGTAGACTAGCTCCCTCAGAGTGTCTGTCTGAGAGAGAACTCTGAATGTTTTCTAGCTGCTTACGAAACACCATCGTGTGAGTCAGGACCCGCCATCAGGAAGGAACTGACACCTCGGCGGCCTACGCTCCGCATCACTACTCTGCACGGCGGGGGTCCCCACAGTGGCAAACCCATGTCACAAGGGAAAACAGGAAGGAAGGTGCGCAGCGTGCAGATGGAGAAGGGGTGGTTAGTTAAGATCAGCAGCTTTCACCAGATCCAGATCATCCCATGTCTGAGCAGCTATGATGGCCTGCTCAGGCCTCAGATTTCAAAATAACCTGTTACTGCTTCCAACCTAGGCATCCCCTGAAAGGGGAAGGAACTTGAAACAGTGATTAACCTTTTAGATATCTGAGAATTCACCATTTCTTTACAAGGAAACATCTCAAAAAGAGCCACTTTTCTTTGAAAAGAGCAACAGAACTAAGTTTTGTTCTGGATTTTGGAGTTACTTTTTAAGAAGAGCCTTTCTAAGAAGCTAGGAGCATTAAGTAAGGAATTTAGTGACTGTGAATAAAATACAGAACTTCTTTCAGATCTATATCTTAATAACAGAACAACTTTCAAATGAGTCCTGTAAGTTCCTCACAGACTCTTTCATTAAAAACAAGCAGGGCACAGTGGCCACCATGGTCAAGAAGACAGTCCATGGCCCTCAAGACGCCAGAGAAGGGTTCTCCAGGTGTGGAAACTGCAAAGATAACGAAGCAAGAGGAAAAAGTAGCAGCAGACAGGCAGGGTATACTCCGACTCACACCGTTCCTGACAGGGCCACCATGGCTGTGACAAGCACTCACAAAATGCTTGCAGAGCAGCCATCATCCCGAGCCTCCAGGAACAGGCATCAACACATCTGTGCACGAACGAGCCCCCCGAGTGCAAGGGAGGGTTCTCACCTGCCGCATCCACTCACATCCTCCAGACAAGACCTCTCTGTAGACACACTGACCTCCAGAAGCCCTTGACAGAAAACCAACTGACCGTGCCAGCAGAACTGGTGCGGAAGGACCAACAAGAAGGCCGGAGGCCTACGTGCAGAATCTGGTCCATAAACCAATTGTATTTCACATTCAAAGGGTTTTTTCCTCTCCCCTGAAAACCTAACGAGAAGATTTTTTCTAAAAAAAAAAAATCTAGAATTCTGGCTTCTCCTGAAAACAAGAATCAAGGTGGAAAATAAAAATTATTCAAAAAATAACACTGGAAATGTCTGCAGAATTCAAGGTAGATGAGTATTTCAAAAACTGATCTAACTTGACAAATATGAAGACTGTACACGGCAAACCCACGTAAGGAGAAATAACAACAACAGACTTCCTCAGGATGACCGACAGAAGACCTGTCGGCACACCCCGTGCGCCCGAGTGCTCCTCACCGGCTCACCCGTCGGCCTTGCCAAACCCAAACGTCCTGACTTCTGAGACTTCCCTGCTGATCGCACTCTCATTTTTCCTGTGTGCGCGCCTGTCTGTGACTTCAGTACACACACACTTCTAAATGATATACTGTTCTGTATGCTTTTAGTTTGATAAAAAATACCTTGTTTTAAATCAATGTTTCAAAGATTTACCCGTGTTGTTACACTTTCAGTCACTCACTGATGCACCAGACAAACACACAAATACACAAAACCACCCATCCCTTCCCCTGTCCCTGAAAGTTGGCTGACTTCAGCTTTTTATTATTAACAATATTGCTATTATAAAACCTTTTTCTTATATTCTGGCATAAGCTTCCCAAGGACACATGCCCAAAATGCACAAACTCCAAGTAGCAAACATTCACTGAGTCATATCAGGTATTTTTAAAAATAAAAGAGCACAGTAACCAAATGCAGGCAGTGCACAAAGAAAGGTGATTATTTCCATGAACCTTTGATGCCCACCCTATGTGTTTACTGGGATAAACTTTACTATGGGTCCAATAAAAAGTGTTAAAGGGTTTAGGCTAACCCTCTAGGTAAATGCCTTCTAAAGAAGTGAACTTCGAGGTCTCGTGGAACGTGAATGTTCGACTTCATAAGACAGCACCAAACTGTCCTCCTTCACACCCACATCAGTTCGCATTCCGCTTCTTCACTAGCTAGTGGTAGTTTCCCGCACAAGAATATGTGGCTTATCTGACAGATGTGTGAAACAGGACTCTCCTGCTGTCTTACACACTCCTATGTGGCGTGCATGCACGTGCGTGCTGATTCATGCGTGTATGTACATGCTCGCGCGCGCGCACACACACACACACACATCAGCAGCTATGTGTTTCGAGTTTTTCCTCCCAGTCTGTGGCTTTCCTTTCTACTTTCTTTATAGCACCTTCTAATGAACAAATGTTTTTAAGTTTAATTTGGTAAAATTTATAAACCTTTCCTTTTATGGGCTGCATTTTGTGTTTAACAATTTTACTCTGTCAAGATCACAGATGTAGGGGCGCCTGGGGGGCTCCGTGGGTTAAGCGTCTGCCTTCAGCTCAGGTCATGATCTCAGGGTCCTGGGATCGAGCCCCACATTGGGCTCTCTGCTCAGCAGGGAGCCTGCTTCCCTCTCTCTGCCTGCCTCTCTGCCTACTTGTGATCTCTGTCTGTCACATAAATAAACAAAATCTAAAAAAAAAAAGATCACAGACATTGACTTTCTTTCACAAGTGCTGTCAAGCCTTTGCCGTCCCAGCAAATGCTTCCTCTCCCCTGTGGCCATCCCCCATTTATGTATGTCTGCTGGGCTTCTGCAAGCCATCCTATAGTCCATTTGTCTATCCCAAAGCCCAGAACGTACCAACTTAATTCACAAACTTTAACATAAGTCTTGAGTGCTGATAAGGCTCGGCCCCTTTTCTTCTTTAGGAATGTTTGGCTTCATTATGCTTCATTATGCTCAGCAAATTCCTCACAAAATTCATGCTGAGAGAGAACGTAAGTGTAATTACATTGAATCCGTACGTTGAATCATTTGTGAGAATCATCTTCTGGATACTATACTCTCCCATCCAACAAGATAACGTGTCTCCGTTTAATCTTTTTAACATCTTCTGAGAAAGTTTCACAATTTCAAAATAGCTTCCATGTATTTCTAGATTCGTTTTTGTTCCTGCTGTCAGGAGTATCTTTTCTTGACTGACATTTCTTGACTGTTGCTAGTAAAGAACAACTAATTATTTTTAAACACGGATCTTATATTTGGCTCTCTCGAGACACTCATTATTCTGAATAATTTGTTGATCCTTTTAGATTTCAATCAAGACAATCAAACCACTCGAGACAGGCAGTGCTGTGTCTCTTCTTTGTGGCATTCTTTTATTTCTATTTTCCTGCCTTTCCACACAGGCCAGCATTTGCAGAACACTGCGCAACAGAGGTGGTAACAATGGGCCTTTTGTTTCTTCCTGATTTGGGGAGATTACTCTTACATTTTACTGCTAAGAAACCGATACCTCTCAGCAGACTAAGGAACTTCCCTTCTATTTCTCGTCTGCCTTGACCTTCTTCTAAGGAGGGATTTGACATCTCTCAAATTCTTTTCATTAATCAAGTAAGACAAAACATGATTTTATTTTAAATGACTAATGTCACAAATTAAAGATTTTCAAATGGGAACCTCCTCCTCCCCCTTATATTCCTGAGAAAATCCAACTTGGTCTTTTTATTTCTAAACCTATGGGATTTCATCCGTGTCCCTAAGCAAGACGGGCTCCTCTCACTCTCTGTTCTACTGCTTCTGTCACCAGTCCACGTGGCAGTCATACTAATCAAAAAACCCTGAGTTCAGGGATAAACTTTCGCTGTCTCGCTAGGCGGAGGAGTCTGTGGAAGGCGGCACCGACCCCACAGGCAGCCACAGGCATATCGCTGAGCACGTGAAGCTAGGCCTGGTGCTGTCTCTGTGGGCAGACTTCCAACCACCACTCAATCCCTCCCGTGGGAACAGGGTTATTCCAGAATACGATTCCTTCGTGAGATAGGAACTTCTTTGCTGGCGTGAAGACCGCCACAGCACTTCTTACAAGCTTCAGAGTCTCTGCTCTACCTACAGTCACATCCCTCCTTCCATCGGTAGCACGTCCTGTCCGATACCCTTTACCTCTGTTCAGAGGCTCAGCCTCAGACAGACTCCCCACTGCAACTCCAGCTTTCACCTCATGAATTTCGTAGTCTTGTAATATTGCCTACCTTCACTGGGATTCATCACTTATTAAGGCAATGCGTAACCACTTACTGCCAGCGGTTTTCCCTTACTAACACAGGCATTTAAAGTTGTGACCTTCCCCTCAAACTATCACTTTAATCAAATCTCAAAAATCTGGATATACAGTAATTTTATATTCACTCCGTCTTAGTACTTTTTCCTTTAATAGTTCCTTCTTTGACCAATGATTAACTTAACAGTTCTTTTTTTAATTTACAAATATATGGTCTTTAAATCTCTAAATTGGGTTATTTTATTTCTAACTTAGTTGCATTATGAACAGAGAACATGGTCTCTATGTATTAATCTGAAATTTAACAGAGATTTTAGGGTCCAGTACATGATTCGTTTTTGTAAATGTTTCGTATGCTCATGAGAAGTATACATATTCTCCGACTTGGGGTTAAGGGTCTGTTAAGTCAACTTTGATACGCACATTGTTCAAGTCTTTATTTTTAACTTGTCTTTCAAACTCATGATAAGTTGGGAGAGATGAGCTGAAATCATCCACAATGATAAAGGATTTGCCAATTTATCCTGTATATATCCAACGGAACCTCGTTTATTTGTACACTTCTAGATCGCTGTTTAATCTTCTGCACAATTTCATCTTTTAGTACGTGCGGTGTCCTTCTCTTACTACCAACGGTTTTTGTCTTCAAGCGCATGCCTAGTAATCTCCTGGTATGAAAAAGGCTACAACAGAGGTGGCTACTATTAATAATATGCAGTTTCTTAATCAAATCTGAACATCTATGTCTTTAACAAGTTTAGTCAACTGACATTAATGGTAATTACTAGGCTTATTTCATTTTATTATTTAATTCGTCCTAAGATTGTACCTCTTTTATCCTCTTAACATTTTGTTAAGGTTTGATGAACTTTCTTTTGCTTTTTGTTTTGTTTTTTTTTTTTACTCTGCTCTCCATTCTCCAACCTCCAACTCATTTGTAAGAATTATGCTGAATTCCTGATCCATAAATAAGACCTTAAACTCGCTAGCAAAGGACAAAAAGACCTTAAAACCTTTAAATTTCCAAAATGCAAAAATCAAAAAGGCCTGAACCAAACACGAAGCAAGTTATCCAAATCAGAACTGGAAGTCAGTAGATTTCTTCAAAAAAACTAAAACTAAAAAAAAAAAAAACTTAAAAAAAAAGTGGAAGACTAGAATTCCAAAAAACAGGAAAAATAAGACAGGAGACATCTGAGAGAGATGAATGGATGCATGGAAAGAAGGGAGGGAGGGTGGGAGGAAAAGAAGTGCCTGTTTCATTAAAACCTGTGAGCTAATATGGTTTCTCTACTTTCAAGCAGCTGGAAAAAAGGAAACAAATTAAATAAACTGTTTCATAACACATGGAAACTATTTAAAAGTTAAATTCACAATGCATATAGTTTTACTGAAACAGAGAAACACACGTTTGTTTACATTATGTCTGTGACTGTTTCAGCACTATCTAAGGTGAGGACCTAGTACAAGGCAAGGATGTCTCCTATCACTAGTTCTTTTCAACATTATACTAAAAATCTTTGCAAATGTAATTAAACAAAAAAAGGAAATGAAAGGTAATACAGATTGAGAAAGAAGACATCAAACTGTCTTTGCTTTCAAATGACATGACAGTCTACAACACAGAAGATATGAAAGAATTAACAAAAAAGTCTGTAGAACAAATACACAATTATACCAAGGTTGCAAGATACAGGGTAAATATACAAAAGTCAATTATTTTTCCACATACCAACCACGAACGAGTGGAATTTGAAATTAGAAACACAATACCACTTACATTAACATCCCTCATAATAAACTACTTAGGTATAAACCCAACAAAATGTGTACAAGAGCTACATGAGAAAAACTATAAAACTAATGTATGAAATCAAAGAAATAAATGGAGAGATAGTCCATGTTCATGGACAGGAGGACTCTGTATTGTCAAGGTGTCAGTTCTTCCTAATTTGAATTAGGGTCGATGCAATCCCAAGAAAAATCCCTGCAAGTTATTTCATGGCTATCAACAAACTAATCCCCTAGTTTATGCGTAGTGGCAAAGACCCAGAATAGTCAATGCAGTGTCAATGGAGGAGAAAAAGGAGAAAAAGTTTGCTGCACTGACATCACCCAACGTCTAGCCTCACTGGAAAGCTACAGTAAACAAGCCAGTGTGGTTACTGGCCAAAGAACAGACAAAGGGACCAAGGAATAAAACAGAAAACCCAGAAACAGACTCCCATAAATCAACTAATTTTTTTTTTTTTAAAGATTTTATTTATTTATTTGACACAGATCACAAGCAGACAGAGAGGCAGGCAGAGAGAGAGAGAGACAGAGGGAAGCAGGCTCCCCGCCGAGCAGAGAGCCAGACGCGGGACTCGATCCCAGGACCCCGAGACCATGACCCGAGCCGAAGGCAGCGGCAATACAACAGAGCACAAATAGCTTTCCAACAAATGATACTGAAACAGCAACATTCCCAAGCAAAATCAGGAATCTACACACAAACAGGCCTTATGCCCTTCACAAAAATTAACTCAGAATGGATCACACATCTAACTTTGTGGAACACAAGACTATAGAACTTCTAGAAGATAACAGAGAAAACCTAGATGACCTAGCGAAGGACTATTTACTTACAACACCAAAAGCAAAATCCATGAAAGAAATAATGAACTGGACTTCACTAAAATGAAAGACTTATTACAAAAGATAACGTCAAGAGAATAAGACTACAATGAAAGCTACAAACTGGGAGAAAATACAGAATTTTCTGATATTTGATAAAGAACTATTATCTAATACCTACAAAGAACTCTTGAACTCAACAAGAAATACAAACAACTCAATTAGAAACTGGGCCAAAATCTCGACAGACACCTCACCCTGGGTATACAGATAGGAAATAAGCAGATGAAAAGATGTTCCGCATCATGAATCATCACAGAAATACAAATTAAAACAAGATACCACGATACACCTATTAGCATGGCTAAAATCTGGAACACTGATATCAAATGCTGACAAAGATGTGGAGCTACAGAAACTCTCATTCATTGCTGGTGGGAATGCAAAATGGCACACTTACTTTGGAAGACAGTTGGGCAGGGTTGTTTTTTTTTACAAAATGAAACACTCTTGCCATTTGATCCTGTAATTATGCTTCCTGTTATTTTCTCAAAAGTGTCGAAAACCGTGTCCACACATAGATGTTTCTATGAAATACAGATGTTTCTAGCAGCTTTATTTAAAACTGTCAAAACTTGGAAGCCACCAAGATGTCCTTCAGTAGGTAAATGGATAAATGAACTGTGGTCCATCCAAACAATGGAGTACTTTACTCAGCACCAGAAACAGAGAACAACATTAGAAACATAAGACAGCAAGGCATAAAAAGGGAGAAAACTTGCAAGTGGCTACTAAATGAAAGAAACCAATCTGAAAAGGACACATACTATACGGTTCCAACTAGATGACATTCCAGAAATGGGAAACCAGGAAGAGAGTAAAACCAGGTTGTCAGGAGAGGGGAGAACATGCTGAGCACAGATCATTTTTAGGGCAGCAAAAATACTCTCTAAGGCACAATAATGACGAACACGTGTCATCGTGTACTTACCCAAATCTACAGAATGTGCGACACAAAAAGTGAGCCTGATGTAAACCATGAGCTTCGCATGATTATGGTTTGTCAGTGGAGGTGTGTCCGCTGTGACAAATGCCCCGTCTAGTGCAGGGTGCTGACAACAGGGGAGGCTTGCATATGTGGGGACAGGGAGCGTCAGAGACATCTCTAGGCCTTCCCCTCAATTTCGATGTGAACCTAAAAGTGTCCTAGGAAAACAGTCTCAACAACAACAACAAAAAGTGCGTAGCCACAAAACAGAACATACAAAGCCTAAGTCGGTATCTGTCCCTTTAAGAAAAAGTCTGCCTACCCTGATTTAATATATTAAATGACTAGATTAGGTCAAGACACTTAGTTTCTATCTGCCCCTCCAAATCTCAGTAAATCTCCACAAAAGACAACTTAAAAATTTCATGTCCAAAGGCTCCTGGATGGCTCAGTGGATTAAGCCTCTGCCTTCAGCTCAGGTCATGATCTCGGGGTCCTGGGATCGAGCCCCACATCGGGCGCTCTGCTCGGCAGGGAGCCTGCTCCCCTCACCCCCGCCTGCCTCTCTGCCTACTTGTGATCTCGGTCTGTCAAATAAATAAATAAAATATTTTAAAAAAAAAAAGTAATAAACATCGTTCAATACACCCCCACATTGTTCCAGGGTCAACAGTATAAATACTGACATGCACCAAAAACACATTGGACAGACAGTAAATACGTGGTCCTGATTAAAACACAGTAACAGTTCCTAACGAGGTAAAATAGAAGTCCCTGACACTCATCAGAGTCGAAGAAGGACAAGAAGATAGGGATGAACACACTGCAACTACTGAGTATCACTGACGGGCTTACCAACGTAAACACGAAAAATACGTAAGAGTAAAATGCTAGGAGAAGCAAAACTAAAAACAGCATCATTTATAGATAATGAACTTTCACCTGGAAAACACAAAAATTAACCGAGAAGTAACAACAGCTAATAAAGGTAATTATCAAGGGGATGTTATATAAAATAAGCACTTGAAACTTCCTCACGTTCCTACAGAACTACAACAACCAGACTTCACCAGGAGAAAAGGTCCCGTTCAAAGGAACAAATGCTATGGAGGAGCAAGCGTGAATCTGAGCTGGGGAAAAAGATGGAAGACCTTGCAAGGCAAACGTCAAGAACTTTCTTGAAGACAGTGAAAAAAAGACGCCCCCCGCCCACACACACACGGAATGAAACGCATACACATCACAGATGGAAAGAATCAGTATTACGAAAATGCCAATTCTTTCTAAATAAGATTTAGAGAAATTCCAATCGAAGTCCCATTACAGTAGTTTCCCTCCTTACTTTAAAAACTAGCAATTCCAAATTCATTGGGAAGAACTGACGTGTGGGAATTACCAAAGAACATCTTCAAGGGGAAAAGAAAAAGAAGAACGAGGGAACGTCATACCCTCAAGGTATTACAGTTTCCGCTTTAATACTGGAACCCAATGAGGGTGACGCATCGCGAGCCAGCGCCCGTAGCACACGCGACGGCGAGAGGCCACCAAGGAGCGGCTCGTCAGTCAGTAGGCACTTGTTAATGAGACAGCGCGGAGGAGAGGGGAGCGGCGTGAAGGTGCGATCCGCACGGCGGGGACCAAGTCTAACGGGAAAGCATCTGCCAGAAGCAAAATAAAATGCAAAGATTCAAAAAATAAATTAATTAAAATATAAAAAAATGCTAAGATGCCTTTTGTTTTAAACCTTGGCAAGCCTGAAGAGCAGCAACAGTCAATGCTGGCAAAAATATGAAGAAACAAGTTCCATCATGTAAATGATGGGAATGTAAATTATTATGATCTTCTTGGAATATGATCTGGTAAAAATGATTAAAATGTAAAACGAACACATGATACCTAGAATTGCAACTCCACGTTCAGGAATCTGTCCTGGAAGCACACATTCTAATGCTCTCGAAGACTCGATACAAGGATACTCACCGCTTTATTAGAAGTAACGAAAAATGGAAAGAAATCCCTACACATTAATGAAGGAATTTAAAATTCTGGATAAGACAATGCTGTGGATTACTACACCGCAATACAATAAAAAGCGTTAGTAATCCAGTAAGCTGATATGTACTGAGACATTAATATTACCCGGAAGTCTCTAATTCTGAGGAATAGTATGACCCTATCTACACAAACAACAAACAATGCCAAATCTGTAAATATATGTGTATGTGTATGCAATGATCTGGGAGACATTCTCTTTGGTTGCTAATAACGACCTTCACACGCCACGTCATCATGTATAGGAAGCATCTTTAATTATGAAATATTTTTCACCATTGTTCAAGTTAAATACATCCCATTTCGCTCCACAGCAACCAGCTACAGATCATGACTATCTAGCGCCACAGTGAGTGCCCTAGCGAAAGCTTCTACAGAGGACAGTGTACAGCTAAGTCTGACGCTTACGGTTATCTTCAGCATGCTAAAAGGAGTTAAAGTGAGCTTACCGATTTCATTAATCACCGCTCTTATTTTGGAGACGAAAGGACCAACTTCACTGGGATTCATTTTGACTCTCTCCTTAAGGTCAGCACCTGCAAAGTATTTTATTTACAAATACAATCTAGTTATAAACAAGATTTTAAGGCAATGAATTCCAAGTTTACTTAAGATTCATAGGTAACTTGAATATCAACTGAATATATCCACTGAAGGAATTATGTTACTTAAGTTTTCCTTCTCAAAGACCAGCACAAGGAAGAATGAAATTCCTGCTCATACAGCTACCATGTGCCCACAGCCCCGGTTCTCGAACTCTGGTGTCTCGGGGCCCCTTTACCCTCTTAGAGGAAGAGACTTACTTGAGATGGTATCTACCAATAGTTACTCTATTAAAAACTATTACTTTTTTTAAATATGTATTCGTTAATTTAATAATACAAACGAACCCATTTGTACTAAGATAAATGACGGCAGACTGGCGCCGGCAGTCTGCGCAGCACCGCCTTCGGCCAGCAGTACAAACGTGAACGGGTGCAGAGGGCAAATCCCAGTATCAGTCTGACTCCACGGATGCCCGCCCTGGGGGCTGCAGACTGAACATATGCCCAAACTGACAATTTCAGAGTTATGAGTTTATCACAGAATCATAAGTTTGGAGCAGAGAAGAAATTCTTAAGGGATCATTTACTCTGTGGCTCAACAAAGAATTCTTTTTAATAAAATAAAATTGTATGAGAAAAGGCTCCCATTTAAATGAACAAACACAAAACAAAGTAAAATGACAGCCCAGAAGGTACACACTCAGCTACTTACTCTCTGAAGAGTCCGTTATAAAGAAACTGGGAGGATATAATACCAAGTGCCAGCCAAGGCTGGGACATTCTGAGCCCACACACTTCCTGTCGGAGCACATACCCTACAACTCATCAGTTCTTAGCTATATATACCCTAGAAAATCACAAACATATGCCCAAGGAATATGTACTGTAGTATTCAATGCAACATATATAAAATTGAAAAAAAAATCAGGAATAACCCATATACAGAAGAATTTTTAATAAAATTAAGATATATTTATACAGAATATTACACATTCAGCATGAAAATGAAGGAATTAAAAGTACAAATACAGAAAAAGCTAAGCGTTGAACATATAATTATGTATATTTATTATACCTTAAAACACTAATATGCATTTATATATTTAATAACACTATGCTATTATATTTACAGAAACACACACAGGATGATAATCACTGACATAACTTTTTAAACGAATGCTATTTAGGGGAGCAGCTGGCTGGCTCAGTCAGTGGAGCATGTGACTTTTGATCTCAGGGTTGTGAGTTCAAGCCCCACACTGGGCATATAGCTTAATAAATAAATAAATAAATATCAAAAGAAAGCTATTTAGGGATTTGAAACATGCATGGAAATGATAAATAGCAAATTCAATTCGCAGCGAGCCCTGCAAGAAGGGAGATGTGGCCGGCAACGGTCACAGAGAACTTCAAACTTACGTGTAACAGGATGCTGCCTAAGTTAGCGGATGGGTACTCAATACATTAGCCTTTAAACATTTTAGAATGCCTGACATATATCTTCATAGCAAGCTTTTTCCATGAAAAATATTTTTAAGGCCAAAAAAATTGTTAAGCCACTAGGATATATTTGTTACAAGAAAAAACTGTCAAACCCTGAGGATACAATGGAAGTTGACGATATGGGGCGCTGCCAACTGCGCGTTGGCTAACACACGCCGGTTCATGGGAGCGGCTAAACGCGGTGCCATACCGGGGAGGGGGCGGATGAAAGGGGAGCCGAAGCGACCGACAGGAGAAAGCCGACGGGAGGCACCGGGCTCTGCTCGCGGTGGGCCTGAAGGAGGCCGGGGTGACGGCATCACGGACCCGTCACGCCCTCCAGCCGCAGCGTGGGCTACACCGCAGGCGTGCCCTCTAACATACCACCAGTGCTCCACAGGGGGCCTTCCCCGGCACCCGCGCCCAGGTTCAGGAGAGTGGGTGTCGGGAGCCGCGCCGACTCTGCACGTGGCTCTGCACGCGGGCCGACCAGGCACACCCCAGTCCCGCAGAGCTGGAAGATGCGGTCTGGCCCTAAGTGTGGTCCTGACCCACACGACTGTGTGAGACTGCCACGGGATCCAGGGTGTATTTTGGAAAGAATTTCCTTTCTCCATGAGATGTTAAACATTTGTGACCTTAAGACTACATTTTAAAAACTGTAATACCCTCTTTGTTTTTACTTTAGAAACACACCCTGAAATCTTGAACATTCAGAGCCTAAAAGCACAGTCTTGCCTCTATCCCTCCAGATTTTATAAACTTCTCATTTGATAATATCAGTTTTATTTGAGGTCTGGCATCTTCTTTTACTTTTTAGATCGCCCTGTCCACGAGCACTCCCTTCAGGTGTGAGAGCCTTCGGGCTGCCAGGGAGTCCCACGGCAGCCCCTCCTGCCTTCCCCCTCACGTTCGTCACCAGACCATTTCCTAACACCTCTCTCTCCTTAAACCTCAAACCTCCCACCCAAACCAGACACCAACTTACTAAGAAAACAGTTGCATTCAGAAGAAAAATTTCACCAACACCCACCACCAAATCTACCTACCTACCAGGAGTAAACTCTTACACTCTGCCTCCCTCCTATCACTTCAGATGAACTACTCACCACCAAAGCCAACTGGGGCCTGCAATTCCACCCTCCTCTCGTCAGGGCCACCACTCAAGCAGTTATCCCCTTCCTGGCCGGCATCGTCAACAAACAGTAAGTACCCCTCTCTTGAGAACCAGTCCCATCAGCTACAGTAACACCGTAATACTGCTCACCTTAAAAAAGAAAAGAAACTTATGTGGACTTTCACTGCCAGTTCTAAAGGAAGAGTGTGTTATCGGACCAATTCTTTCACGAAACCCTAGATAAGAAACAGAAGACAGCTAGTTTCAGGACAACGGAGAACAACTAAGACAGTCAGAACATCAAGGTAAATGTAAGTTCCTAAACAATCTCACAGAAATGAGAAAAAAATTGGAGCCCAGGGCTTGCAACGAAGAACACCATGGGCTTTTGTTCGGGACCTCTGAAGGTTAAATATAAAACAGGGTAAACACGAAGAAAACCATACCAAGACCAACTGCTAAAAAGAAAGAACCCAAGGAAAAAAAAAATTTAGAACCTGCCCAAAAAGGTAATTACTCACTTAGAATTTTAAACTAAGCAAAGCGAACAGCAAGAATGAAAAGGAGGATAATACTACAGATTCTACATAGATTAAAACAAGAGAATCTTACTAACAACCGTGGCCCTATACATTTGGAAAGGACCTGAAATGGACACATTTCAAAAAAACACAACTTACTAAAACTGACCAAGAGAAAATCTGAAAACGCAAATACTCATGAAGGAAACTGAATGTGTTAATTTAAAACTCTGCTACAAAGGAAACTACGTGCTCATGCGGCTCCAACAGTAAATTCTGGCAAACATATAATGAAAAACCTGGACGCGGCGGGGGAGGGCACCTAGACAACTCAGTGGTTAGAGCACTCCCGATCCCGGGGCTGTCATTTCCCGCCCCACGATGGGAACAGAGATTACTTAAAAAAAAAAAAAACAAAATTAACATGAATCTGACACTTACACGGAGAACTGCAGAACAAAAACCCAATTAAGAACATCTTAAGGAAAAAAAAAGAAGGCTAATCTTTCTCATAAATATCGTCTCAAAAAAATCCCTAAACAAAGTATTAGTAAATCACACACAGTGGTAACATAAATAAAATACCGTATTTCAAGACCAAGTTACATTCAGTTAAGATTCAAGACTGGTTTAGCATCAAGTGTTTAAATGCATAAAAGGGAAAAATCATATAAACTTTCAGTGGGTATAGAGAGAGTACTTAAAATTCAACTCATTCTTTACTATCTTGAGACATAAGCTACAGGAAGTAAAATTCAGTCATTTTAAGTACAATCCCGTAACTGTTAGTGAATTTACGGAGTTGTACAGCCCGCACCGCCATGCAACTGTGGAGCATTTCCGTTACCTCACACTCGCCCACAGTCGCTCCCTGTTCACACCTGTTTCCCCGGGGAACCACTGTTTTCCTAAACCCGACACGAACAAACCCATACAGCTGACAAGACAGTCTCCTGTGTCCTCCTCCCACGTGGCAAGCACGGTGTGTTTCAGGCTTACCCACGTCCTAAGAATGGATCAGGGCTTTTTTCTCTTTATTACCAAACAGTATTCCTCCGCAGCGACAGAGGCACGTTTTGTCTACCCACTCACCCACGGACGGACTCCGGGGCTGTTGCCACTTTCTGACCACTACTGTGAACACTCACACAAAGGTCTTGTGTGGACCGATGTTTCTGTCGTGAGCAGACGCACAGGAGTGCAACAGCGGGCTCGGACTGCAAACCTCTACTCAACGACGACAAAACTCGGCTGTCACTGTTTCTGCACAGCGGCTGCACCACTTGCCGTTCCTACCAGCCACGCCTAAGGGTCCCTGTCGCCCTTGTATGGCCACCAGCACTAGCCTGCCATTTTTTATAGCATTTTATGGGAGTGAAACAGTATCTGTTATGGTTTAAATGTGCATTTCCCTAACGACTAATGAGGTGAAGAATCTTTTCACGTGCTTATTGGCCATTCACACAGGTCTTTGGTGAAACATCATTTCAAATCTTTGTTCTTTTTTTTTTTACTGGACAATCTGTCATCTTACTGAGTTGTAAGAGTAATATCTGGGATACAAGTATTTTCTCAGAAATATGATTTACAAACATTTTCTCCCCATCTGTGGTTTCTCTTTTCACTCTCTTGATTTCTTTTTTGAGTTTTAGCTTCAGTGAACTTCAATTTATCAATCTCGTAATCACACATGCTATTGATGTCTTATCTAATCAACAGTCATTCTTTTTTTTTTTTTTTTAAGATTTTATTTATTTATTTGACAGACAGAGATCACAAGTAAGCAGAGAGGCAGGCAGAGAGAGAGAGGAGAAAGCAGGCTCCCTGCTGAGCAGAGAGCCTGATGCGGGGCTCGATCCCAGGACCCTGGGATCATGACCTGAGGGGAAGGCAGTGGCTTAACCCACTGAGCCACCCAGGCGCCCCTAATCAACAGTCATTCTTAATAAAGTTCACAGCAAACTAGGAAGAAAAGAGGATCTTTCGGAATCTGGTAAAGAATAATTATAAAATATCTCTAACTACCATCACCTTTACAGGTCAATTACCAAGACAGTAACAGATATAACAGTATAAGAAAAACATTTAAATTACATGGATCAGAAGGGAAAAAAATGAAACCGTCACATGAGCTGATGACTTAATTATATAAGAGGAATAGCCAAAAGAATTTAGAAATCATGAAAACAAGTGAATTTAGTAAGGTTGAAGAATACAGTTTGGGGTTCTAATCAAATCCCAACGCTTCTGGAAGATGAGAAGCGAAGAGTGCAAAGGGCATTTTCAAAGCCTCCTGCAGAAGAGACAGTCGGACAATTTATACTCGAACAGGAAGATGTTATTATAAAGCTACTCTAATTAAGAAAACTGTAATACAGCCTCAAAGATAGAGGAAAAACCCAATGGAACAAAACAGCAAGTCTGAAAAAGACCCACCTGACTTAGAACAACGATGGTACTGCGGGAGGGAGACCAGACGGACATTCTGATAAATGGGGCTGGGACCACTGAACGCTCGTGTGAGAAAACACAATTCTTGGCCCTTCATACCACACACAACACACACACACACACACACACACACACACGCGCGTGCGCATCAGTTCATGATAAATTATATCCTAAATGTGAAAAGGAAAACAATCAAACTTCTAAATGAAAACCAAAAATATCTTCAAGACTTTGGTATACACAACATTTTTTAAAGATTTCTCCAAAGACTTAGGAAAACACTGGACTTCATTAAATTAAAAATTTCTGTTCATCAAAACACACCATTAAAAGAATGAATAAGCACGTGAAAGAGGGGGAGAAAATGTCTGAGAAAAATGCCTGAAACAGAAGCCCTACACGTGTAAATCACAGAAAGTAAAAGGTAAAAGGCAGGCAAAAGACTCAGATACTTCTAGAAAGAGGAGACTGGCTAATGAGGAGATGAAAAGGAACACACATGATTAGTCATCAAGCAAACACAGCTCAGAGACACAACTTTGCAAGCAACACACAGCTATTGTGTTGGTGAAGGTGCAGAGCAGTGGAACACTGACTTAATGCTGCTGGGAGCACAAACTGGTAAAAATCACTCCGGAAAGTAACTCCACCCCAAGTGCAAACACCCATATCCAAAACACATTTACAGAAGCATTATTCACGGCAGCTAAAACCTGGCAACACCCGGATCATCCACCACCAACAGAACACGGATAAACTGTGAAAGATTCCACAAGGAACAGGATTATAATACTCCTCGCTGAACAGCACGAACCAAGTCCCACAGACACGGCTGAGTAAGAGTCACCCTTAAAAGAGTACATGCTGGATAATTCCAGTTACGTAAGGATTAAAAGCAAGCCAAATTAGGATCTGGCGATCAAAATCAGAATAACCCCAGCAGCTTTGGGTGAGAGACGGTTCACGACAGGAGAGGCGTGAGGGATGGGCTGTGGTATGCTGGTCACGGTAACGGTCACTTCTTCAATTGGGTGGTGACTGCACAGGCCAGTTCATTTCACAGAGGCGTATTACACGCTTAAGATGTGTCCAGTTTTCTATACGTATATTATAACCCAATTCAAAAGGTGGAAACAACATTTCTGACTCCATATGCTCCACCCTCCAGCTACCACCCACCTCTCCCTCTTCATTAAAGCCAGATTCCTCCAAAGGGCTGCTCTGTCTGTCTCCCACCTCCCCTCTTACACTGGTCTTTTAAGCAAGGGAGATGGAAAGACCATAGAAAAAAGACTAAATAACCAACAAAGGAAGTGGTGAAGGTTTGGGGTGAGAAGAGAACAGGAAAGTGCCACAGAGGTGGGGGCTGGTGAGGCTGCGGACAACATGACAGTACCAAGTGGTGCGACCATACCGGTGTTACCGAGAAAGCAGAATGAAATTCAGTCAGATCTGCTGGTCACGTTGCTGAGACTCACTATCCGGTTCTAAGTTACACTCTGTCCTCCCTTACAATGCGTCTGCAGTGTCTGCCCTACTGCAAACTCGTCCCATCTAAACACACAGGTCAATATTTAATACACCAGACACACGATGCACAGAGTTAATATGGTATTTAGCAATTCTGAGAAAAAAACCTATTTCACTTAAATATTGCCCACTAAAATGGCCCTCCCCTAAAATTCCTGGACTATTCTTTGATATAAATTCCTACATTTAAATATGCCTTAAGATTACCGTGTGTGAGATTTCTGCTCATTTAGACGTGCAGCGGACCATCCGGGAGGACTGAAGAAAAGTTGGGAGAACAGTAACATTCTTTGTCACACACAGCAGGATGTCTAACTGCCTTGGCCCCCAGCAGCCAGACCATAAGGCCCTTCACCCACTGCGCCAACCGTAGAACTCCCCGGAATTCCAAAAGGCTTCCCAGTGTGCTCCCATCCCTCTGGAGATCTACTGCTTTAAGCCAACAGTCTTCAACCTTTTTCATGCCTGCTAAACACTGCTAAAAAGAATTTCGAAAAATAGGCTGTACTGAAAATTTGTGTATGACATTTAAAACTTCTGTCGCTTAAGTTTCAACACTTGTAAAGACCGCAGTGTGGTCCTAAACACTGGCATCTTACAAAGCGGCTGACTCAGACCATGCGGTGCGTCCGGTGCAACCCCAGCAACCTCACTCACAAAAGCCCCCACGTCTAACACATGCGAACAAAGCCTAAATGTTACATCGTTTCTGCTCGATATGAACTTCTACTTCCACTCCCTTCCTGTGACTGTTTTGTCTGATATTTATGCATAGAAAACTTTTTTGCAATGAAATACATAAATGGATTGAATTGATTTTTATTAAATTTCCTATAACTATGATAAAGCACTAACTTTAGAAGTTTCCCTCTAGGGGTAACTGGGTGGCTTGGGTCGTTAAGCGACTACCTTCGGCTCAGGTCATGATCCTGGAGTCCAGGGATCGAGTCCCACATCGGGCTCCCAGCTCCATGGGGAGTCTGCTTCTCCCTCTGACCCTCTCACTTCTCATGCTCTCACTCTCTCTCAAATAAATAAATAAAATCTTAAAAAAAAAAAAAAAAAGGGAGGCTCCCCGGCACTGACCTCATTACGAGTCTGAACTGGCGCACAACCAGCCGCAGCGGAAATGGAGCGCACGTCTGATAAACATTTCATACTCGAAGCAACCGTATATTGGAAATGTGTCTCAATGAGATCCCTGGGTCCATCTCCCCTCCTTCCACTCATTATCTCATATACCTATGCACGCAAATCACGGACTGCCAGAAGGAGGCAGGGTTCCTTGTCAAGTTGAGCCGCGTGGAGAGAACTTGCTCACGTCAACAAAGGAGGTCTACTTCCACGATGCCGCCCAATTTTTTCAGCTACTTTGGAGCCACCTCTTGAAAAATCATATAGTAATCAAGAAGCATTTAACATATGAACTTTATTAGGCAAAGAACTGGAAACTGCCAGAATAAGAACGGGATCCCAGCTGAAATTCTCAATATTCATATTAAAAATAAAATAAAATAAACCCCTTTTGGCAATTCAGAACCTTTCTTCCATTCCTGGAGCAAGGAAGTAAGTAAGACCAAGACAGACTTGTGAAATGCAAGGACAGCTGTGACAGGGAAGACGGAGGGAGTGACTGTAAGCCACAGACCGGTCAGAAAAGTCTCAAGAAAGAGCACCTATATCTGTGTATCAACTAGACACTTTGAAAACAAGCTATTCCTCCTGAATGCCTAGAAATCTCCCCACCACCATCTGGCAGATCATTGCATGACGTCATTTTCCCTGGAGTATAGTGGCCGGCTCATATGGATGGGGACGGCGGTCTTTAAAAGTTTCCAAAGTATTTCCGCCTCCACACCTGGCCAGCACCGCGTTGCACCCGTGCCTGGCCCTGACACACTTGCTAAGTCCTGCCCATCTAATGGACAAGAAATGGTAGCTCTAACTGCCTTTTGCTCCGCAGCAGAAGAAAGCCCACGATCTGCAGTAGTATCGATACGTGCCGTATCAAAGTTGACGTTTCCACGTCCTTCCAGGGTCCGTACATGTGCTGCCAATGCAAAGACCCTGGTCTTTCTCGCTCACACCCCAAAAGAGCTTTTATTCCTCCCATTCAACCCAAACATCAGGTCAAGGTAACAAGGATTTCCAGACAGCTCAATCTACAGCGCAGGGGGAGCCGATGCTCCCAGGGTCTCTTCCCTCTTGCACTGCTCTGGCGTGGAGCACAGAGCCGGGTCAGCCTAGCCTCACAGAGGAGCTGGGCAAGGGTCTTCGTCATCTTCTCAAAGAACGTACGTGAGGTCGGAATGATCCGTTCCAGACATTCTGCGTAGAATGCCTTTCTGCAATCATCGGGCCAGGTAGCTTTTCACTGTTCTGGGATTAGTCACTTTTCTGTTTCTTTTAAGTCAGTTCTAGTTAAGTTTTATTTTGTGATAATTTATCTATTTCACCTAAAATTTTTTCAAATGTATTGACATCAATTATTGGCAAACATTATCTTGCCAGTTTAATGTCTATGGAATTGATACCTACGGCCTCTTTTTTCAATCTGAATATTGCTTATGTTTTTCACCCTCGATCTAATCTTGTGTTTTCTGCCGTAAGTGTATGCTCGCCTTCACTCCCTTCCTCCAGGCCCCCTTAGCTCTAGCCTGCAGCTCTCTGTGTCTTGTCCTCAGCTGGGTTCTCAGTTTATTCATTGCAAGTCTTCATTCTTTCCTCAAATACAATCTTAACCATATTACACAACTTTAAAAGTATTTTGTTAGAATGTAATTCTGAACATGCTCTAATTTACATGAAGATTCCTTTGCTGAGCCGTAAATTATTCAGAAGTGATTTTAAATCTCCCAATGTATGGAGACTTCTTCTAATTACCTTTTCATAAATGACTTCTATCTTAACTGCTTGCAGTCAGAACACAGGTTTTACAGCCAAGCAGACGGCTGGCTGTCATGCGTACCGCACGTGTTCTTGAAGAATGCGTAATCGCAGTGGCGGAGGGCAACGACCCATTCAGGTACATACCCCTAACCCTCCGCGCCCCAGAGAAATGATCAACACCCTTCCTCAGCTGAGGATGAGAAACCTTTGTGTTTTATTTAATATGTGGGTAATTTTATAAATAATTTACAGGAAAATAAAAGAAAAATGAAAAAGCAAATTTGACATTTTAATCAAAATGTAAATACACCAAAGCCATATTTTTAAACTCTCCTGGTATGTGCATATATGTGGACGGACACACACTACAAACACATTCATACATATATGGACACATACTCACACACACACACAAAGACACATCATTTGGACAAAACGGCCCATCCACTGACACACGGGAACCTGGAACATGTAGTTTTACAAAAATATATCTCGAATAGATGGCCATTACTTGTAGTTCTTGAACTTGCACTGTAGAAATGCAGTGCTTTGAAAATACTGACAGCTCAGTTTTGTTAAAATAGCCATATTCTTTGTACTCTGTAAAATACATTCAGCTTAGGATGTCTGAACCTTAGAGCGACAAAGCCAATGATTTGTTTTCATCTGCACACCACCTACTCCCTTCCTATCACCTCCGTGTACACACCAACCTTCACCTCCTTCCCCTTACAAGCTGTCAAGTAAACAATCGCACGTGAACATGACGTGAAATACAAGAGTACTGTACCTCTTAGCCAAATGGGATGGCCAAGTGCTCGTCACAAACCACTGCGCAAGGAAGTCCTTCCTACCAATGCACATTCCACATTTCCTTTATATGTATCACTTTATATGATCACTGGTTGATTTCCTTTATACGATTTCTTTTCTATGAATCACTGTTCACTGTTCATACAAAAACTGCTCACTCATCCATTCTTGGTTTCAAGAGAACTCACCAGGATACTGTCATCTGACCACTCATCGTCTACGACTTCCCTTACATGATCAACTGCACCTTCAATGATCAGAGCTGGAGTCCTGCTGTCTCTCTCGACGATGACTCATCTGATGACGATGAAATACCTTCCTCTGTCAACTTTCTACTCCTGGTCATCAGAGGTAGAAAATTAAAAATTCTAAATTCTTAAATGTGTTCAATAAAAGCTAAAAGAAAGACTACAGGGGCGCTTGGGTGGCTCCGTCGTTAAGCGTCTGCCTTCAGCTCAGGTCATGATCCCAGGGTCCTGGGATGGAGCCCGCATCAGGCTCCTGGCTCAGCGGGAAGCCTGCTTCTCCCTCTCCCACTCACCCTCCTTGTATTGCCTCTCTCGATGTCTCTGTCAAATAAATAAATAAAACCTTAAAAAAAAAAAAACAAAAAAGACTACAAAGATGGTGCCTCCAGATTTCATTTAACAATTTTTTTAAAGATTTTATTTATTTATTTGACAGACAGATCACAAGTAGGCAGAGTGGCAGGCAGAGAGAGAGAGGAGGGAGAAGGCCCCCGCTGAGCAGAGAGCCCGATTTGGGGCTCGATCCCAGGACCCTGGGATCATGACCTGAGCCGAAGGCAGAGGCTTAACCCACTGAGCCACCCAGGTGCCCCTTCATTTAAATTTTTAAAAGATGATGCAATTCTTGAGGCAATGCAATAAAGAAGCAACGATCTGACTATTGCATCATCTTTCTGGGCAATTCCATCATTTTTCATTTTTGTACTGTAGTCTTTCTCAGCACAGCCGTGAATAAGTGATAAGTAATAATCAATCCATTCCCAGATGATGAAATTACTAATATAAAAAGTGATACAAAACAAGAACCCGCAATGCATCTTAGATTCAGAAAAAAAGGTTCAATAAACCCACACTGTAACTGCAAGAGAAAATGAGTTTTCATCTTTTTTTAAAGTAAATTATACACAACTAAGTGGGATTTATCCCAGGTACATAAGGCTGTTCAACATTCAAACATCAATCAAAGTAATCCTCGCATCGGCAGCTAAATAAGAAAAAATATCACATGACCATATTAATAGATGCAAAAAAAGCATACAACAAAACTCAATACCCATTCATGATACGCATTTTTGATAAAGTGAAACAGAGGGGTACTTTTTCAACTTGGTAAAGAATATCTATAAAATGTCTACAGCTAGTATAATTAATGGTGAGAAATTCAAAGTTTTCCCACTACAATAAAGCAAAAGGCAAGTATGTCCCTCCCACCACACCTTTCAGATCTCCTACTAGAAGTCCTTATGAATGCATTACAGCAAGAAAAGGAAGTAAAAAGTAACAGACTGGGAAGGAAGACATAAAACAATCACTAATTTTTTTAATTTATTTTTTATTTTTTGCAGATGACATGATGTCTACTCTGTAGAAAATCCAAGACTCAATTAAAAAAAAAATTCCTAGAATTAGCAATTATACCAAGATTGCAGGATGCAAGTTAATACATAAAAGTTAACCACTTTTCAATACGCCAGCAAAGAACAAGTGGGATTTCAAAATAAAAACATAATGTCCCTTACATCAGCACCCGCAAAAATGAAATACCTAAGTATAAATCTAACAAAATATGTATAAGGTCTGTAAGAGGAACACCACAAAATGAACAAAACCAAAGAAGAACTACGTAGGTGGAGAGACAGTCCATGTTCACAGACAGGAAGACTCAATATTGTCAAGAAGTCTGTTCTTCCCAGCGTGGTCTATAGATCCAAGGTGTATCTCCAACACCAAAGTCATGACCCATGAAAGACATAATGGAGAAGCCGGACTTCATTAAAATGAAGAAATTCTGTCAAAGATAATGTCAAGAAAACGAAAAGGCCAGCTGCAGAATGGGAAAAAGTATTTGCAAAAGACATACCTGATAAAGCGCTGGTATGTAAAATACACAAAGAACTCCTGAAACTCAAGAAGTAAACAAGCAACTCAATTAAAAACTGAGCCAAATGGGGTGCCTGTGGGGCTCAGTCAGTTAAGCATCCAACTCCTGATCTCAGCTCAGGTCTTGATCTCAGGGTCTTGAGTTCAAGCCCCGCACTGGGCTCCATATTGGGCATGGAGCCAACTTAAAAAAAAAAACAAAAACAAAAAACTGGGCCAGACTTTAACAGACACTTCACAAAGATCTACAGACTGCAGATAAACATGAGATGCTCCACATCACATGTCGTCACGGAAATGCAAATTAAAACAGGGAAACTCCACTACACACCTATTAGAATGGCCCAAATCTGGAACATTGACACCACTAAATGCTGGCAAAAACATACTGTTCATGCTGATAGGATGCAAAATGATATGCTTCTCTAGGAGACAGTCTGAAGTGTTCTTATGAAACTCAACACACTCTTAATACACAATCCAGCAGTCCGTGGTATTCACCCCAAAGAGCTGAAAACTTGTCTGCTTAACAATCTGTATACAGACATTGATCGCAGCTTTATTCACGAATGCAACACGAGGAAGCTGCCAAGATGTCTTTCAGCGGGTGGAGGACCGATCTGTGGCATGTCTATAAAGCAGACTGTCATTAGTAAAAAGAAATGAGCTACCGTGCCACGGACATGGAAAGACATAAAGAATCTTACAGTATTAAATGTATTAAATGAATACATTTAGTTAGTATTAAATGAAGGAAGCCAATCTGAAAAGGCTACACGGTGTGTGGTTCTGGCGTAACATACTGGGGAAGGTAAAGCCATGGACGCAGGGAAAGATCAATGGTTGCCAGGGGCTTGTAAGGAAGGGACAAGCGAGCTCCAAACAATTGTTAAGGCAGCAGAACTATTCTGCGTGATACTGTAATGGCAGATACGTGTTATTATACATTTGTCCAAACCCACAGAATGCGTAACACCAAGAGTGAACCCCAACGCAAAGGAGAGACTTTGGGTGCATAGGACATGTCAGTGGAAGTTCGTCAGACCCAACACAAGGACCGCTCTGGTGGAAGGTACTGCTTACGAGGGAGGCTGTGTGTATGAGGCAGGGCGTTTACGGGACATCTCTGTACACCCCTCTCAATTTTGCTGTGAACCTAAAACTGCTCTAGAAACAGTTAAGTATTAAAAATTTTTTTAATTATACGGTAAATTTTCCTCAAGGTCATTTATAGTAACTCCCATTTAACAAAAGAGACTGTTCTGCCATAGGATTTTATCTGAATTCAAAGCTCTAATACACAGGGCTTCATTTTCCCTCAGTGAAGCATCCTTTTACCCTCCCGAACCCAGAACTTTGCTTCTACCAAGCATCCCAGGCTCTCCAGCTCACGGGAGGCTTCTCCCCTCAGGTGGTGCCATCTCTCCATCCCCTGCAGAGTCAGGGTCAGTCCCGTCACAGCAAGCTACCCACCGTGGCACAACCGCCGTCTTCAGAAAGGCTCACGAGGATATATGGCCGGCTACCATCACATTTCTGTGAACTAGTTTCTAGGATGCTATTAACTGAAACAAGTACAAAGAATACATACAAAATTCTACTTCCATAAGAAAAAATGGAAGCAGGTACACAAGCATATCCTTAATTCTGCAGAAAAGAAACATGATGGATCAACGAGGAACTAAGGAGACTCATTAGCGCCCTCGAGAGTGGGAATCGGACGGAAGGGACTAGAGGGAGAAAATGGAGACACTCGGGTGTGCAGTTCTGCCTTCGGAAACCGTATTGACAGTTCACGTGTTCGGAGTAAAAGACACAAAAGTGAGGAAACCCAACTTTACTTCACATGAAGAGAACATAACTGCACTGAACAAGAAATGGCATCAATAACCTCCAGGACAGTGCTTCTACTCTACACCTCAGTCTAAAGCCGGAAATGCTCTAAGGAAATGGTGAACCCTCGTTAGAAAGTGTGCTCATCACAGTGGTATCAATGCAGCAATTCTGAAACTATTTTCTGCACACTACAGAACTGAGCGGATGCATAAACACATTTCGGGTAACACAGGTATAGAATGGGAGAGGACGACGTCTGAGTGGCTCAGCGTTCCCCCCCTCTCTCTCCAACAAATAAATAAATAAAATCTTAAAAAAAAAAAAACCTAATGGGAGAGGAAAGTGAATCCTACGGTGAGGAACTGGAAATGGAGTTGTCAACATGAACTCAGGGCTCTCGATACATAAATACACTGATAGGAGATAGAGAGAGAGAGTGAGTGAGTGAGTGAGTGAGTGAGTGTGTGTGTGTGTGTGTGTGTGTGTAATACAGTGTAATTCATTCACCTAAGTAGTTCTTAGCTTTACCCAGTAAAAGGGCCTAGAGACAAAGGCACCAAGGGACAACAGGCATGGTTAGCACCCAGATCTTACTTCTTAAATACCACTCCCTACAAAGGGAACTGAAAATTTAAAGCTCTGACTACGACGGGGTAAGTGACAGCAGACTAGCCTTTTTCCTTCAAATACTGGAAACTTCCTTCAGAGGCTGCTAACAGGTAGTGACAGACTGCACGGGAGCCCGCTGACTGCTCCAGCTTTCTTTCTAAGGGTGCTTTCCAGGATGGGTGCAAGGCGCGGGGGCCTACACAGAGCAGGCAGGGAGGCTGGGTGGCTGGAATTTGCAGAACAGAAAATCAGAGAAGTGTCACTCAGAGAAGGAGCTCCCATAATCTGCACCCGGTTCCCTGAACCTTTAAGATGAAATGCCCATTCACAGGCAGTTATCAAAGAAAGAGCATCGACAGGGAGCCAGGGTGTGAACAATTCTGCTGTTCGCCTTATGACCAGCAGGAACTGAGAAAATCTACAGAACACCCTGAGCACTCATTAAAGACATCAGAAGCTTTAAAAAAAAAAAAGCCTCAAAAGGGTCAGGCAGATCCTCCAGGGGAACAAAACCAAGTAGGGAAGTAGGGGTGGTCTATCCATCACAAACGTAACTGATGTGGGAACAAAGGCAGAAGAGAAATTACTAAATTTCCTTACTACCTACAGTCCATTGACAAGTCCCTGAAACAGGCAGAGTGACCTTGCTCTAAGGACTCAACTGCCTCGATGTTGACACTTTGCTGAAGGCAAAAGTCCATTTTTGGACTTTCGGACCTATAGGACCCTGTAAGTCTACTTTAACACAGAAAATTCCTTCTAGAAACTTCCTTTATCTCTACTCCCCAAAATATAGGTTAGTCATCACCCTCCAAGCATATGGCCCACTGACACACATCTGGAGGGTCTCAAGACTAAGGTTTCATTTGCCAGTGATAAGTGAATTTTCCCAACAACAGCCAGCCCCCTCAAGGACCTGGAAACCTCACTCCCAAATTCCTTAGAGACTTATGCTCCCCCTAACCCCCCTCGATTTGAAAGTATATAATGGGCCCCGGTGCAGCTCTTTCTGCCCACGGGTCCCGTCCCCAGGATTTAAGAAAACTGCCTTTTTGCACCAAAGACATCTCAAGAATTCTTTCTTGGCCATCGGCTTTGAACCCTAACATCTTTCTTACATCAATAACCAAGCACAGATATTTCATACAATTCAAGAGAAGAAAATCCCAAAAGGTTATAGTGAGGAAGAGGTAACAACTCAAAGTGGTATTTTTACAAGTGTTTTAATGAATACGTGACATTGGTATCCATTAACCATGTGGCCTGCACTTTTGTTCTAGAGAATGAGAAAACACTGACGACTTCCCCGTCTCAAACCTGATTTTGCCAAGCAAGTCCTAAGTTGGAGATTCTAATGGGGGGGCCTCCAGGAACATAAAGCCCACGAGGATCCTCACTGACAGGGCCCCAAAGGCCACTATCACTACGCACCTGTGCGACTGCAGGCTGCAGAACTTTCTGCAGGGTCACTCCTCAGTCGCCAAGACAAAAGGACACTTTCACTGCTGATTAAAGACGCAGTCCCCACAGGCCAGGCATCTAACACCTTCCGTGGAGCCCTCAGAACTCAGCCTGGCTGAGGGGCCAGGTCCAGGGAACGCACGTGGACCAGCAAAGGGGAAAAAGAAATCGAGTCTGGACTGGGGTGAGCATATCACAGCGGGCAGGCTGGTCTGCCCCCAGCTAAAACTGGTCATTCTTGTTTCCCAAAGTTCTATAAAAATTAATGAGACAGACAGACAGGTAGGTAGATAGATACATGACACAGACTCTAAGAGGCCCAGAGAGCCTAAACTATGTGGCCCTTTACTGAAACCGTTTGCTGAAGCCTAGTCTAGACGAACTCTGGTTCCCAAAGGAACCCCTCAGAAAGCAAGCTGTGCGCTGAGTCTGAACCGCCAGAACAGACGAATAAACACTCGATCTGTTTCTAAGTCTTTTTGTTGTTTTTTTTGAAGATTTTATTTATTTATTTGACAGAGGGAGAGATCACAAGTTGGCAGAGAGGCAGGCAGAGAGAGGAGGAAGCAGGGTCCCCGCTGAGCAGAGAGCCCGATGCGGGGCTCGATCCCAGGGCCCTGAGATCATGACCGGAGCCGAAGGCAGAGGCTTAACCCACTGAGCCACCCAGGCACGCCATCTGTTTCTAAGTTTTTAGGCTCTGCCTTTGTAGCCCCTGGAGCTCCATGGGACCTCACCCAGGGTCATAGGCTGAATTACATCCCCTGGGACCTCCCACATGAGGAGCTCTTCCTGCCTCCAGCGCCCTCCTCGCTGCTGAAGGCAGCAGGGCCTCCCTGGGAGGCCTAGCGAAGGGCCTCGAGAGACAAGAGCCCAGGCCAGCCACCTCCAGCCAAGCTGCCCGCCTCTGGAGGGACCCATCCTCTCCTCTCCCCAGAAGAGGCAGCTCTGTTCCTCGGAGATATGCCTGCACTTTAGAAGGTCCCTTTAATAAGGGAGCGTGAGGAGACAGAACAGGCACAAGTCACTCCTCTCCGCGCACCAGCCGCCTACACGAGCAGCGTCTGGAAGCATAAGCTGACGGCCGGCGCCCAGGAAGCCCTACCAGTGGCACTGCCTCAATGACCGAAACCCTTCCTCTCTTCCCCCCGGAACTCTCTGCTCGGAACCTCCCACCGTCCAGGCACCGCTCTGATAAAGGCCCACCCCAATCCCAAGGAATCGGCAGATCTGCAGGAGAAGCAGGCTGGTCACAAAATCACAGGCAAAAAATAAATTCCGGAACTGAAAAGTGCCAAGCAGCAGCTAAAATAGGAAACTGTGGAGGGTGGGGGGCAGGGCCACGAGGACAAGGGAACAGCTAAGGAGACGACATGGGTGCAAAGGTCTTTCCGAGCTAAGGGAACACGGAGTCTGGGAGGAGAATGAGCTCTGGCTAGCAGAGACCAAGGTGGAGAGAACATGAGGGAGGAAGGGGGCAGACGGGGCAGGGGAGGAGAGTAGCCAGACCTTACACACTTGTGTCCGTCTCCTACAAAGCACGGCCAGCTTCGGGGCATTATCCTCTGGTTTGAGGTCCGAAGTAGAAACTGCAGGCTCCTGAGAGGGTGAAATGTCGGGCCTTCCCCGATTCCTGGAGTGCACGGGCCCCTGCTCACCACCACTTTCCTGTACCACTAGGGCCTTCCCACCTTCCTCTCTCCTCCAGATCCCTGTCCTCCTGCCTTCCTTTTACACACCCTTGCCTTTGTGCCGCGCCCACCAGCTGACCCGGGATAATCTCCCCAGCTCCAGATCTTTAACTTATTCATAAGGATGACGTCCCTTGTGCCATACAAGGTGACATAGTTCTAGGTCCAGGGTTCAGGACATGGACAAGTTTGGGGGCCACCGCTCACCCACCACACACTTTACTTCTGAGACCGGCTGAAGCGGGGGAGTGAGGCGATTCTTCACATTAACCAACTGGGCTGCTCTGCTGGGCAACGCGCTGTAGCGGGGCAAGGGTGACAGAGGATAAACCAGCGGATCACCCCAACACGCACCTCCTATTTCCAAGAAGAAAACAGGATCCACAGAGCATAAAATATTACTTAGGACATTTTTTTAAAGATGTATTTATTTTAGAAATAGAGACAGAGAGCAGGGGAGAGGGAGAGAGAGATCTCCAACAGACTCCCCATTGAGTGCAGAGCCCAACGCAGGGCTCGATCGCAGGACCCTGAGAACTACGTGAGCTGAAATCAAGAGTCGGACATTCAACCAACTAAGCCACCCAGGCACCCCTTACTTAAGAAATATTTTTTTTTTAATGGAAATAGGATTAGAATGAATTTGCAACAGCCAACAATTATTACTTTCTCAGAAAGGCCGTGAGTACTCTGAGTTCTTTTTAATGGTATCTCTGGCATGTCCAAATGAAAAAATTAAAATTATTTATAATATTAAAAAAGGTTTAGGAAAGAAAAAAGGTTTAAAATCAATGATCTAAGCTTCTATCTTAAGAATCTAGAAAATAAGTAATAAATTAATACCAAAGCAAACAGAGGAAAGAAAAAAATGAACCAATGAAACCAAAAGCCAGTTCTTTGAAAAGATCAAGAAAAGTAACAAATGTTTTACCAGAATTTAAGGAAAAGACACAAACTAACAATATCAAAAATGGAAGATAGCTCCAAAAACTGAGTCAACATTAAAAAGATAAGGGAATATTATGAACTTTATGCCAGTAAATTTGAAAACTTAGATGAAACAGATAATTTCCTTAAAAGACACAAATTACCCAAACTTAGAAGAAGTGGGTAACTTGAATAGCCCTATATCTACAGAAAAGATTAAATTCACAGTTAAAAATCTTCCCACTGGACCCACATGGCTTTGTTGGTGAATTTTAACCAAACAACTACAGAAGAAATATCAGCAATTCTACACAACCTCTTCAGCAAAACAGAACCAAACTTGGAACACTTTCTGATTCATCTCATGAGACCAGCAATGCCCGGACACCAAAACCAGACACAGACGTTACAAGACAACGACACTTGAATTTCCCTCATGAACACAGCTGCAAAATTCCTCCACCAAATGTTCACATATCAAATCTAGCAACATGTAAAAGAGTAACACATCATGACCAAGAAGGGTTGTTTGACAGCTGAAAATCATTCCATAATTGCCATTTTTAAGAGACTCAGGGAAAAAAGATATAATCATCTTAAGAGACACAAAAGAAAGAAATCTGACAAAATTCAACACCTATTCGTGATTTAAAAAAATCCCCAGCAAACCAGGAACAGAATCTTTTACAACCTAATAAAAACATGTTTCTGAGAAAACCACAGCGAACAGTGTGCTTATTGGTGAAAGACCGAATGCCTTCCCTCTTCAGCAGTGAGAAGGCTAGGACGGACGCTCTCCTCAGCTTTATTCAACACTGTAAAGAAGATCCCAACTGATATAATGAGAAACAATAAAGGCCAACACACTAAAAAGGAAGAAGTAAAACTGGGTACAGATGACTACCTACAAAGAAAAATCCCAAGAAATCTACAAAAAAAAAAAAGATTCCCAGAACTAAAAAGTGAGTTTAATAAGTTAGGACACACGGTCCATATATGAAAATCAATTGTATTTCCACATGCCAGCAATAGAAAATCAAAAGTCTAAATTAGAAAATGCCACTTAGAGTAGATTAAAAAAACTATGAAATACTTAGGAATAAGTTTAGGAATAAATTTAACTAAATGTGTCCAAGATGTACACACAGTAACTGAGACCGAAGAGCAGACAGCCTGGGCATAACTCACACACACACATATTTTTCAGAAAGTCCTAAGATAATTCAACGGAGGACAAGTTACTCTTTTCAATAAATGCAGTTAGAAAAATTGGAATATGCATATGCAAGAATTTTTTTTAAAAAACCTACAATATAATACAAAATATATTTGGTCCTTTTCACAGGATCCTGGCATAGGGCTTTCAAAATCCTTGAACTATCCTGAGTGATAGAAGTGTTTTTTTATTTTTAATCATAACGAGCCCCTCTCAACCACCCTTAAGTTTACGCTAATGAGATGACCGTTGGGGGGCCTCTGAGTAGCTTCAGAACAGAGGCTCCTCACCAGGAAGACCAAGCCGTGAATGACCTATGGGGGTAGGATGGGGCCAGAGGCTGAGTTCAGTCACCAAAGGCCCGTGTTGTAATCAGTCATGGCTCTGTCACAGAACCTCCATAAAAACCCATAAACAATGGGGTTCAAGGGAGCTTTCGGGTTGTTGAACACGTGTTCACCATCCACCCTACTCTTGCCCTACCCATTTTACCTTGTTCCTGTTTTCTATCCTTTATAAAACTACTAATAGTAAGTAAAGCACTTTCCTGAGTCTGGGAGTCGATCTAGCAAATCTTATTCCTGACACCAATTGGCGGGGGGGGGGGGGGGGGGGGGGGGGGGCACAGGGCTCCACACCTATTGTCCAATTATCCACGCGAAAAGGGTGTCCAACAACTTAATTCAATCCTATGCTAACTCACAAAGTCAGCACAGACCCTGCAGATTAAAGGCTCAGGCCCATGAGCCTGCTTTCACTTCAGATGCCAGGCACTGGTCCCAGAAGGCACCCAAACATTTGGCTGGCCAGCTATAAATTCAAGGATTTCCACAAAGCCCTCATCGGGTTCAAGAATTCATTAGAATGACTCACAGAAGTTGGGAAACACTTCACTTAACATTTACCAGTTTATTAAAAGGATAAGACTCGGGCAGGAACTGCCACATTGAAGAGAGACAGAGAGCAAGGTAAGAGGATGCGGGGGACACAGAGCTTCCATGCCCTCTCTGGGCACAGCACCTTCCCAAAACACCAATGTGTTCAAGAACCCAAAAACTCCCCACCGTTTATGGGTTTTAACAGAGCTTGGATTACACAGGCACCAAATCCTTCGGTGACTGAACTCAATCTCCAGCCCCTCTCCCCTCCTCAGAAACTGGGGGAGTGGGACTGAGAGTTCTAACCCTTTAATCCCACGATGGAGTCTTCTGGCAACCCGCCCCCACCCTAAAGCTATCTAGGTACCCCAGCCCTGACTCAACTCTTTAGTACAAAAAAGCACTCTTATCACTCTGGAATTCCCTGGGTTTCAGGTGTTCTGTGCCAGGAATCTGGGGCAAAGACCAAATACATATTTTATTATACTACAATACCTAAATCTACATCTCACAATATATACAAAAATTAAGTCAGAATGCATCAAAGGTCTAAAGGTAAAACATAACAACTAAAAAAATTCTAGAAGACAACACAGTTTGACAAAGTCTGTGCTCTGGAATAAGAAAAGAGTTCTTAATTCACAAAGTAAGTACAAACCCCACAAAAGAATATACAAATGGATAAATAAAACTTCAAATAAAAACTTTCATTCTTCAAAATGAACTGTTAAGAAAAAGGCTAGTCATAGAATGGGAGAAAAACACTTAGGAAACATCATCAGATGAAAGACCTTGTACCAGGAATACGTAAAGTCTGTAACTCAGTAAGAAGACATCTGATAAAAACACGGGGAAAAGACTGAATAAACAGTTCACCACCAAAAAAAAAAAAAAAAAGACCAAAAGCACCAGAAAAGATGCTCAAAACCACTAGGTCTTAGACAGATAAAAAGCCACTCAGCATGCAGAATGAACACTGAGCCAACAGCACCCCCGCACCGCGTGACCCCACGCTCAGTGGTGGAAGCACACGCAACAGACCGCCTACAGCAGGGGTCCATTTAAACTGAGTGATCTCCACACCCGACACGGGGCTCAAACTCACCACCGCAAGCTCAAGAGTCACAAGCTGTTCGGACTGAGCCGGCCAGGCATCTCAGGAGACGATTTACAAGAGGAAAAACTGCAGTAAGAGCAAGGGAAGGAGCAGTTTAAGCGGCTAGAGTAGTGGACGGGGATGACTACAAATGAGCACAAGAAAGCTTTTCAAGTGATGAGCACCACTAGAGATCACTACTGAGATCGTGATCAAAATCTCAACACTCAGCAATTCCATACTCAGAATCGGTACATTTCTTCCAAGGTGTTATTTTACTAAGTAATCTCTACATCTACCATCGGGCTCAAATTCCCAGCCCTGAGATCAGGAGTGGCGAGCTCCTCACTCTGAGCTGGTCGGGCGCCCCTAGAATTGGTGCATTTTATTGCAAGAAATTCATACCTCAATAAAATAGATTATTTTAATTCAAAAAAATGACATATAACAAAAGAACCCTATGCTAAACTATTACAAATTTGTGGATATCTGTCCCTTCCCTTTCTTATCAAACTCCGCAAGGGACTAACATTTAAATACATTACTACAACTTAACCTGAGACTCCGGAATAAGACTGGAGAGAGAACTTAGTCAGCAGCCCCCATGTTCTATGGCATGACATCTGTCTTTCTGAACACTACACACAACATGCAACAAACCATGTTGAAATTTTAGTGAGAAGTTTTTAGTGAAATCATAATTTACTAGAATTCAAAAGCAGAAGCAAAACTACATTTACTTTAAAAAAAAAAACCCACACTATTATGTATAATTCGGTGAAACACTCAATTTAGAGTTCTGCAAACAAGAATCAATTACCAAGAATTGTTTATAATCTATTTTAGTAATTTCAAAGGAAAAAAATCCTTGTTCTCAGTACTTTCTCAAAACTTTCATTTCAAAAATTTGATGGCAAAAACAACACATATGTCCTTTGCTACTTAGTGCTGGAACACTAGAAGAACAAAAGTAAAAATCTAGGGTTACACATTTACATCGACTTCAGTAACCCAGCCAAAAGTACTTTTTCATAATTTCATTACAGGCAATATATTAAAATTGTGAAGTAGAATATTTCAGCTTTCCTCTGTGTGTGGATGTGAGTGTGTCTTTATGTGTGTAAGAAACAAGATAAAAGTTTTAAATGAATAAATAACATCTAGACCATGCAGGGAAAACAAGCCCACACTTTGGCCACAGCTTCACGATGAGCTGTGACTATGAAAACGACATGTCTTAGCAGTCCCGGAGAAATACAGGCAGGCCGTGAACCCAGAAGCAGTGTCTAACCTAAAAGGAAGAGTGCACTTTAGTGATTCCCAACCTGGGGTCATGCCTAGGTATGACATGGCATCTGAAAACATCCATGTCCACCCATGATAATTATGATTTCTTTTTCTGTAGCTAGGTATCAGTGTTAAGTATCAGAAAATTCACTTAAATACAGTGCTATACCCAGAATGGCATTTTGACATTGCCTATCTTCTCAATCGGCTAGGATATGTAAGTGCATGGAAATTTCAGAATTTAAGAAGACCTCATACTCCAAAAAATAGAAATCACGGTGCAGTTAAAAAACAAAACAAAAGAACCCTGCTCTAGGAGTCAAGAGAAGTATTCCAGCTAAGTCACGCTCTTTAACCAGGCCCTTAACCTCACAGGGATTCTGTACAATGAGAGCATCTGAATGGTTCTATGAGATCTTTTTATTTTAAAGCTTTTCCTCTCATATGTTGTAACAATAATTCAGAAACTCGGTCAATGTCACAATTTTAGGTACCTGGTGATTTTTTTCCCAAAATTATTTACTTTGTGTATCACTGGTTACTATAATTTATTACTAGAAGAGAATTATTTCACAGAAAGCATAGACACAGGGACAAGAAAGTAACACTCGGACTCCCGGGAGCACACAGCCCTTGTGCAGAGGCCTGCCGCTGTCCACACAGCCCTCTCTCAGCAGCACCTGTCTCCCACCCCGCCCCACCAGCGCACGCCGTCCTCTCCACCTTCTCACTCCGGAGAGTCCCTTAACGTCTGACTGGGTCAGCGTGCATATCTGTGTGCATCTGTATAATGAAATACTGGAAGGATAAAAATAATCTAATAAAAATTTCAACTTTTATTAGGAAAAGAATGAGCAGAAGAGTAGAAGCGGGACTTCTCTATTTGTATACATTTTAGACATTTTGTGTACACTTTGATCACCAATTTTTTAAAAAATAAAATTTGATTTTAAACATTTAAATGTAAGTGAAATATGGCTATTGATTTTAACTAGTACACTTAAAAGGCAAAGTAGGGGGTCACTCGGTCCAACCTTCAACACACTAGGGATCACTTTAATAGCGCTCCCTCATCTGCTTTCTGGCGTATTAGAAAAAGGATGTAAGAACGTTGGGACGCCTGGGTGGCTCAGAGGGTTGAAACTCTCTGCCTTCGGCTCAGGTCACGATCTCAGGGTCCTGGGATCGAGCCCCTCAATGGGCTCTCTGCTCAACGGGGAGGCTGCTTCCTCCTCTCTCTCTGCCTGCCTCTCTGCCTGCTTGTGATCTCTGTCTGTCAAATAAATAAATAAAATCTTAAAAAAAGAAGAAGAAGAATAAACCGAAGTCAGGAGCCAGAGCCGCTCTGAGTGAGCAGGAAGGCAGGCTGAGGTCACCGAGAAGCCGTGCAACATCCCAGCACTCCCTGAACCACAGCAGTTCAAAGCCTGATTAAGTTCAGCAACCACACGCCGAGTCCCTGTTCAGGCTGTGTTCCCAGAATACAAAAGATGACTTTTAAAGAAGAACAAAAAAGTTCCCGTCCTCAAGAAATCTGAGGCAAGACCACTTTACAAGCTCTAAGTTTCAGGAGACAGACAAGGCGCCGCTGGAACACAGATGGACACGCGGAGCATTCCGGGGCGGAAAGGGAAGGGGGAACCGGAGGAACCGGAGGCGCCGGAGGAACTAGGAGAGTAAGGAGCAGAAGCCGACACTGGGTTCGAATATGACCACCTCAGAACAGAAACTAAAGCTCTAACTACGTGACAGTGCGCATTCTTCAACAATCACACATGAGGCCTGGCGAAATTCAGATTTCTACACTGGTATGAACTACGAAAATTTTAAGTGCTCATTTTCCACTATGCAAAGGGATTTTATGAACTGCACTTAGAGTTAACGTGCACATACTAACAATGACAGGCCTACCCGACTGCCTCTTTCAAATGTATGTAAGGAAAACCTACCAGAGAAATTTGATAGAATGATTCCATTATATACACTGAGTTACTAACATAAATGACTTGCCCCAATTTTACTATAATTCAAACACTGATTTTAACAAAATCCAGTAACAAATCTCATGAGCTAAAGCAGATAGCAGAAGATGGTCCTGTCGTGCGGAAGTTACAAAGCAATGCGAGAGAGGAAATAACCCGATGGAGCCTCGGGAAACAGTATTCGAGGCCAATGTGTTCATCTGGGAAAAAGCATGTGGTCTATTACTTAATACATCCCCAAAAAGGCAACCTATAGAAAGGAGCTGTAAAGTGATCTAAAGCAGGCTTTCTCAGGGTACTGACAAGGGGGAGAAGCAAAACACACAGGCAGCAAAGGGACGGGGAAAATAAGAACTCTCCTAGGAGTTGCCCTGCTCCCGTCAGCCAGCGGGGAACCCATGGAAGGCAGGAAGGCCGGCGGGCTCAGGCATGCTGAATTCTGAAACGCTGTTCTGCCTTCACCGGATCACTGTCACTCCGCAGAGATTCAGGTCCCTGGGTTTTCCTTCAAGGCCCCAGTGCTCTATGTCCTTCTTCCCCACAAGCCCCTGAGCAGCCCTCCGAGGCCATTGGTCGTGGGCTGGACTCCGTCGCCTGGAGATGCAGTCTCCTGGTCCTACAGTCACAGATACAAGAATCCTAACTCTAACTCTCTCCGTGTAAATTCTCCACTCTGTTTAGCAACAACGGAAATGTACGTAAAGCCGGTGTAAGAACTGCTAAGAGCCATCGCTGAGCGCCGCATGTGCAGTACCGGACCGGTCCTAGGCCTCCGACAGCGCTGCCAGGCGAGCGGCCTTCTCTGCCTGCGAGGGGAGCGGGGGAAGCAGAGGCTCTACCACAAAAGGCCTTCATCCCGCAGCTGAGGAGGATAATCCCACTCTCTCCGATTACCCAACTGGAGTGAAAACTAGTCTTTTCGGGCATGCTACGGTACACTGAAAGCCAAAATATAACTCATTTACACCCAGTGCTTCTTAAATACCACAAAATTCTGCAGTATTTTAAGGTGGAAGCCACAGAGGCTGAACCCTGACGGACTGAGGGCTCTTGAGAAAGAAACTGAAACCTGTCGCCCACAATAAAGACACTCTCCACACTTCCCGTCATTCTCGGCATGATTCTGGTTTTACTCTAAAGCTTTAATAGATACTTGTTTAATGAATAAAATACTACGTGCCGTTCCCTCGAATGTCTAATTGCCTGACGGGGATTATCTCATTTATATTTTTACTGAAAAAAAAATGTTTACGCTTCAGCCGACTTCTACTTTGATTTGGAAATAACGACGATACTGTGGGTATCAACATTTACCTTCCTCATCTACATTTTTTACTTGTTTTACTATTTTACTGGTTGAAACAGATTTATTCAATCTCATGGCATCGAAACAATTATAAAAGGAAAAGGCAAGACAACGTAATCTTCAGCTTTTGGTGACACGGCACCATCGGGGGAATCTAGTTTTCGCTGCTGTAGACGCCAACTAAAAGTGCAGTCCGTACACACATCACATGCTTGCGCAGGGGCGACTACAAACAAGGTCCACAGCAAATGTCCACGCCCCACTCTTTTCACGGAGGGGGGGTGCCTACTGCTGGGCAATCAACGTCTTTCATGAGCAAATACGTACAGAGCACACGTTCCAGGTAGAAGACTCACCTCGTCCTCCCACCTCATCCTTCATAAAGAGTCTACGTGCACTCCCAACATTTTAGCGGCTCAAATTATTTCTTCCACGTACGAATCAATCAACAGAAAGTTCCTTAACTAATAGAAAGCGTTTTTTTTTTCTTGTAAAACAGTAAAAAAACAGACAAAGAAAATGCTTGTAATGGAATTCAAATCACAGAACACTTTATAATGGAAAACAGGCTATCAGGGAGGAAAACTTAAACTACAGTTCAACGTCATAATAAAACTTATTTACATACCAGCACAGAATATCCCTGGGACTTCACTCCTGACTATTATGGTCCGCACTTTCTTATCAGATTTTAAAGCATCCACAGCTTTTGAGAGCTAAACAGATAAAGGGGAGGGTAAGGAGGGAAAAAAAAGAAAAGAGGAAAAAATCACTTTTCAGATTGATGTCAACATTGTGTCTTAACATTAGAAACAAACAACTTAATCTTTATACTCACCATTTTTACCAGATTTTTACTGAATGAATTTTTGGCATAAGCTCGGTTTATTCCCAGCACCACAATTCCTAGTGAAAAACAAAACAAAACGGCACAAGCATCTGAGTTAGTGAGTACTCGGGGTACAACTCCCACACACATAGCTGGTAACTTGGGACTTGGGAAATCTGCCCCTTTCTTAAGGTTCATGCCAAGAGCTTTGTCCTTATTTTCATGTTTACCCTCCTGCTCAACATAAGCATATTTCAAACAATGCAGTCTACGTAATACATCTGTCCAAGCGATCTGGTGCTCCATCCACACCTCCTCCTCCTACTAGAAAACACCTCTATTAACATCCTGTCTCTTGCCCTTTAGCTCTTCCTAAGCACCACCAAGGTAAGCTGGCACATTTTACTAGAGGTACTTATTAGTGAAATTCTCAATTACAGAATACTATTTAAAATGTGGTTTCATCATCTTCTAGCACATACAGAAGTAACAGCCAGCAGAGCCTGATCCCAGGCGAGCCTCGTGGGACCGGCTTTTCCGCAGACGTCAAGAGTTAGTATACCATTCACTCTTTCCGCCATACCACATAATTCTCAATATTTCCATCCCAAGTTTCTCTGCTGACTCTGTTTGACCCACTTAACCTGAAGGCACTTCCATTTAGGCTGAGTCCAACAAGTGATTCAACCTCAGTCTCTAACAGCAAAGTTCATTCTTTCTCCCATGAAGCCCAGTTCTCCCTCCTCACTCCCCTCATTCTATAAAGAACCCACCATCGCATTCCAAGTGCTCAGTCCAATGATCAATTTTCCAAAAACAATTATGGACAGAATCCGCCCCTCCATAAATTCCTTTCCTTGTCTCCAAAACATGTGCATACAAAGACCTTGGCATGATATTCAAAGCCCTATATGACCTGCACTTGACCTTGCGTATCCCCTGAGTAAACACAACTTTTCCCAGTGTAGGAAAATGCCTTCCACCTCCTTGGGGCTAGGGGTGGGTACGATCCTTATTGAAACTGAGTTAAACTGAAGACAACAAAATGAATGCATGCCTTCTCTATGCAAGAAACTGCAAACCTATTTTCAAAGATAGTACAGAGATAAACTTCAGCTCACAATAAATTTTCAAGAATTCCAAATGATCTCAGCATGGAGAAAATCATGAAGAACTCGTATCTAGGGACGCCTGGGTGGCTCAGTGGGTTAAGCGACTGCCTTTGGCTCAGGGCATGATCCCAGGGTCCTGGGATGGAGCCCCACACCGGCTCACTGCTCAGTGGGGAGCCTGTTTCTCCCTCTCCCTCTGCTGCTCCCCCTGCTTGTGCGCTCTCACTCTCTCGCTTGCTCTCACTCTATCTCAAATAAATAAACAAAATCTTTTAAAAAATAAATAAGAATTAAAAAAAGAAAAAGAAGAAGAACTACCACCAGCAGCAGCAGCAGCTCTATCTAGAGCAGGCTCTGCACTGAGCCCCAACAAGGACGGCGCGGTCACTGGCAGAGCGCTGGAGGATACGCCAGACAGGCTCCCAGGGCTTCACGAAGCCGAGACCCTCCCAGCAGCCTAGTGAACAGGCACCCCCAGAGTGTGCATTCTTAATTTTAAAGATGCTCCTAAAAATACTGTCTCTATTAACCACCCAGCCAAAACACTAATACCTCTTTGTTCACAATAGCAGACGTTAATGGTATGAAAAGCATCTTGGAAGGCATTTGGAAAATGTAAAGAAACATCCTGTAACTGTCACCAGGTGGAATCCAGGGTTTGCAGGCCTGAAGCTTGTAAAATCTAGGGAGCCCTTGTAAGTGAAAGAATACAAAATCACACAGAGAACCAGGGACACATATAAACATTAAAACCTTCAGCATTTTAAAAACTTGAGAACTACTACATTTTCTTTCCAATTATGTATATGACCTACACACTACCTTCCCTACATCTTTCAATTTTTATATTTATCAGTAACTCTGAAAAAATATACAAAACTAATCAAATGGAATTGTAAGGAACCCCAAGGGGTCAAAATCTTGAAAAAGAAAGATGGAAGTCGTAATTGAAGGGCTCAAGACACTTCCTAATGTCAAAACTTACTACAAAGCTACAGTAAAAGCAGTGTGGTACTGGCACAAAGACAGACAGACCGACCAATGGAACTGGGAGTCCAGAAACAAGCACCTACTCTCTGGCCAACTGGCTTTCAAAAAAGATACTGAGACCATTCAGTGCTAAAAAATAGACTTTTCAATAAACAGGGGTGGGACAATTGGAGATTAACCATCACAGAATGAAACTGGACCGTCCCCCGCACACCATATATGAAAATGATCTCAAAATGGATCTTAGTCACACAATGGATCTAAAACTTTAGATATAAATCTTCACGACCTTGGATTAGGCGACAGAGTCTTAAACATAATAACAAAAGAACAAGCAACAAAAGAAAAAAACGTAATTCATTAAAACTGCCCAGTGAAAACAAAAACAAAACAAAACAAACAACAACTCATACAACAGAAAGTATTTGCAAATCATACATCTGACCGAGGGTTAATATCCAGATTATAAAAGCATTTTTACTACCCACTACAAAAGGACAAACGACCAGAATGAAAAATGGGCAGGTTTAAACAGCTTTCTCTGAAGGAGATAGACGAATGGCCAGCAAGCACATGAAGTCCTGCTCCACGTCGTCTGTTAGCAGGGCGACGCACACCAACACCACCGCGAGTCCCCACCTACGGCCAGCAGGACAGCTGTAAGAACACCCAATGGAAACAAGCGTTGGCGAGCAGCGGGAGAAACAGGAACCCTCACGCACTGTTGGTGAAGATGTTAAGATGGTGCAGCGGTGGAAACCGCTTCGGTGGGTCTTCCAGAAACTAAACATAAAGTCACCACATGACCACTGATTCCAACCCTAGGTATCTACCCAAGAGAAATGAACACGTATGTGCAAACAAGTAATTCTAGTGTTCAGCAGCATTACTCATAATATCCGAAAAATAGAAACAAAATGTGGTATAACCATACAGTGCAATAAAAAACGGGAGCAGTGAACATAATTATCATTCACAATACGTGCTCAGGAGATGTTTAAAGTGCTAACCTTTGACGGTAGGGCCTGAAAATGAAAAGCTGGCACCATTCCACCATGCTTATTTTGTTTAATCTTGCCATGTGCAAATGTAATATTTTTAATTTAGAAATTCTATAAACTTGAATAATTTACTATTACTACAAAATAACATGTACTGCACAAAGTGCTGAAAACCAGGAACAGATTAACTAATAAACCACGTGCAGACCCAGGTTCTTCAAAATACACCATTGAGGGGCACCTGGGTGGCTCAGTGGGTTGGTTCTCTGCCTTCAGCTTGGGTCATGATCTCAGGGTCCTGGGTTCGAGCCCCGCATCAGGCTCACTGCTCAGCGGGGAGCCTGCTTCCCCTTCTCTCTCTGTCTGCCTCTCTGCCTGCTTGTGATTTCTGTCTGTCAAATAAATAAATAAAATCTTTAAAAACAAAAAAACAAAATACACCATTGAAAAACTGAAAACATAACCCACAAAATGGTGAGAAATTTTTTTGCAAATCATAGATCTGATAAGGGACTTGCATCCAGAATATATTTAAAAAAAAAAAAACTCTTACAACTCAACAATAAAAAGACACACCCAGTTAAAAAAAAAAATGGGCAAAGACTGTGAGAAGACACTTCTGCAGAGAAGACAGAGGCTACATCATTAACCATCGGGAAGTCCGAAACAAAGTCACACGGAGACACCACCTCTCAAGCAGCGGGACGACTAGAACCAAAAACACGAACGCGAACAAGCACGGGTCAGGACGCATGGAAACCAGAGCCCCCACACCTCCCTGCGGGGACTGTGAAATGCCGTAGCCGCCCTGGAGAAGTGTGGCAGCTCCGCGAAATGTTCACCATACAATTACCACGGAACCAGCAATTCCACTACACGGAAGTGAAAGGAAACGTCCACAAAAATTCACATGAATTGTTCACAGTATCCAAAAAGTGGCAACGACCCAATTGTGTGTGAAGGATGAACAAAGCGTGTCCTGCTCCATCCAAACACCGTCCTGTTACCCGACGCCGAAACGGAAGGACGCGCCGACACCCGCTCCAGCACAGATGGGCCCTGCCGACACACGGTGACCGGAAACCGCCACCGAAGCCCACGTCTACGACTTCGTCATGCGCAGCGTCCAGCAGCGACACCGCTGCACGGAAAATAGACACATGGGCCCAACTTTGCGGGGAGGGGCGTGTGAGAATGGGGAGTCATGACTACAGAAAACAGGGTTTCTGTCCGGACTGATAAATCCAACTTTGTTCCGAAGCTGGGCTGTGGTAACGGCGGCACAACTCTCTCCACATACTAAAATCAATGATGAGTTTCGAATTTTATGGTATGTGAATTACAGATCAACAAAGATTTAAACATACATACATCTTGGAGCACCCGGGGGCTCAGTGGGTTAAGCATTGGACTTCGGCTCAGGTCCTCATCCTGAGGTCTTTGGCTAGGAGTCTGCTTGTCCCTCCCCTCTCCCCTGCCAGTGCTCTCCCTAGCACACACGCTCATATAAATAAACGGAATCTTAAACATATATATACTTTAATATATATTTTTGTAAATATAATTCCCATGCCATAAAATGTATGAAAATGCGTTGTCAAAAACATGAGAAAATAAATAAATAAAAATAAAAACATGAGAAAAATATATGAAAGAAATCAATCTGCTGAAAACGAAAAGCAGGCCGATGTCGGAAGACCAGCTGGCAGAACCCCAGTGACAGTCCCCTTGGAGACGGTGCTGGCTAGGACCAGAGTGGTGTCGGCAAAGAACTCAGAGGACAGTGGGAAGAGTTCAGAGACAATCGGGAAATCCTGATAAGCTGGTCGTGAACTATAAGCAAGGAGCAGGTATCCAGAACGACTTGCATAAAGGCCTCGCTTATTTGCTCTTTCCGCCAGCAGTTTTCCTAACATGGTTCACAAAGATGATCTCTGGAATGGGTCACGATTGTGAGTGGAAGCCCGAGGACTGGGAGAAGTCACTGCATCCTGGGAGGTGCCTGCGAAAGGACACAGAGGAGCGGCAAAGGTGGGAGGGAGACTGGAGGCTCTCCCTGCAGGCAACAGGGAGCCACTGGCAGTTTCCAAGTGGGCAGAGCAGTCGTTCTCGGCCTTGAGAAAAGGCAACCCCAGGACAAGTGTGAACAATCAACTGGGAAGGATGACTGGTGAGCAGTCAACCTGTGAGGGAGAGACCGTGGTGAACCACGGGCAGCGCTGCTGCCCGACAACCGGAGGTCAGACGAGAAAGCAAGAAATACCTGCCACAGAACCCGGGTCGGCCAACTGCGTCTCCTCCACACATCACGGATACCGACCCCGACAACGGACGAAGGCCAGTGCATTCTACAGGGACTCGCTTCCAGCAGCCTCAAGGGGCCCACAGGGTAAACAGCAGTTTGGGGCTCCTCTGACCCGCCCCTGAGAAAACTCTCGGACTCTCTTACTCCTTGCTGGCTGCTGAGATGCTCCAACTTTGGACTGGACTGGCCTCTACGGAAGCAAAGCCATCAGAGAAACCCCTCGACCTGCAGACTCCTTCGCACGCCTTATTGCTGCTTCACTAGAAACCAAAGCATTTGTGTGGGCCAAGCCTAAGCTGGCCCTCAAAGGAAGCCGAATCAAGTTTGTTGAGGAGCCATGACTTCCGAAAGGGGGTTTAACTTTCAAGGTGACTGTGTGTGGATTTACTGAATGGTCTTGCATGCTTTACTTTCTTCTCTATGATCCATTTGGATCCTAACCTCAGGACGATCCAGACCGTTTGTGAAATTCTACCTCAATCTGTACTCCTTTCAGTCATGGGGACCGAGATCACGGAGTATGGTACGTATGGCTCCCTGCGCCTGCAATCTCCGTGCCTGAGCGCTGCGGGGACACCTGACCGACACCCCAGCAAGACCAAGCTTACCCAAAACGGCTTCCAATCACTCCCGAGTCCACTTTCCAGCTGAATTTCCAGTGCTCCGCCTGGCATGCCACACTGCAGCCCGCACGCCCTACAGGACGTCCCGAGAACACGCCCGCTCCAGACCCACACCCCGACCAGGTCGCAGCGGTCCACCGGCGCGCCCCGGGCCAGCGAGCGGGAGTCCGGACTGGCGTCCGCACCTGGCGCTCGCGGAAGCCCCGCGATGGCGGCCTGGTTCCTCCTGCCACGCACACCCTGACGCGGAGGCCCGAGGCCGTGGGCCCGGGAACCCTCGCTGCTCCCACCGGCGCTGCGGGGAACGAACGCCGGGGAAGCCAAACCCTGAGTCCGCCTCCGACTGCCCCGCACAACTGGCGCTGTTCCCGGCCTCGCTCTCAGCAAGCCCCCAGGGCCCTGCGGCGCCCCGTCATCGGAAGCGCGAAGGCAGCCGTCGCCACTTGCTCCCGCTGTCCTGCTCGGCGGAGGGCAGGTGCTCGGGAACCCCGCGTCCCGGTTAGCGGCCGGGGGTCCGTCCTACCTGTCCCGACCCGCGGGCGAGCGCAGGGAACTGGGCTCCAGCACGACCCTCGGGCCGCCGGCGCCCGCCTCCTCCCCCGCAGGCGGCTCAGGGCACGGACCGCAGCACGCACAAGGGCGCCCGGAGCGCGGCGCGGGCGCGGACACAAAGGCTCGCCCAGGACGGCTTCGGGGAGCCGGAGCGGCGCCCCCACACCCACGAACTTTCGGAAACGCGCGGCTCTCACGGCGCGGTCTCCGGGCGACGGCGTCTCGCTGCGGCTGCCGAGGCCCCGCCGGTCCCCGCCGACGACGGCACGCGACGGAGCAGCACCGCACGCGGCCGGCGACCTCGGCCCGGCCGGAGACCTCCGCGCGGGCGCCGGGGCCGCTCCCAGGCCGCTCCCGACGCTCCCTCCGGCTCCGAAGGCGCCAAGCGCGAGCGCAGGGCCGGTGGGGGCCGGCGGGGGCTCCGGCCGGGCCGCCCGCCGACACGGCCGTCGGCCGCGACCCCTCCCCGGGCCCGCGGCCGCCCGCGCCCCTCACCTCGGTTCTCCTCCTCCAGGTAGCGCACCCGCAGCTCGTCCTCCGCCTTCACGTCAGAGCTGTAGCCCCTCCGCGGGGCCGAGCCCCCGGCCGCGGGCGCCCAGCCCCGCGCCCACATCGCCGGCGCGACCCGCGCGCCCCTCAAGGAGCCGGGCAGCCTCCACCCGGGGCCCAGCCGCGCGCAGCAAGCGGCCGCCAAGCGAGCGGGACCGGCCCGCAAAGTGCCCAAGGCCCCGGGCGCCGCCGCCGCCGCCATCTTGTCTGTTTACGGCGTGCGCCTGCGGCGGCTGCCCCGCCCCCGCCGCGCGACGCCGCCGCGCTCACGCCGCCGGGCACGCCCACGTCCCGCCCCCGGGGCCCGCCCCTCGCCGCCTCGCCCCGCCCCGGCCCGGGGACGCCGCGCTCCCACGGCCACTCTCCCCCGCCTCGCCTGCCCGGCGTCCGGGATGGAGCGTCGTCCGGCGGAGGCCGGAGCCGGCAGCGGTCGCCGGCTGAGCGAAGCTAAGGGGGTCTGTCCGGGAAGAACTCCCGCTCTCCCTAGGACACGCCCTGGGGCCCGTGAGAGCGGCAAACGGGAGCTGCAGCGTCCGGTCGCAGGTTCCCGGGCTGGTGGCAGCGGCGCAAGGGCCTCCCGGTTATCCGCGCGCCCGCGAGCCGCAGCTCGTCCGGACACGAGCCCGTGAGCGCGCGGCGTGCGGGCGGGGAAGGGCGGGAAAGCTGCGGGCCCCGCCCACCCGCGGCAGGTGCAGCGCCTGCCCGAGGCCCTGCTGAGGCCCCGAGCGACCGGCGGGCCGGGGGGTGCGCGCTCATCGGCGCGCTCGGCCGCGTCCCCGCCGGTCCTCACCGCGTCCCGCCGGCCGCCGCGGTCGTGGGTCCCGCGGGAGCGCGGCTCGGACTCGCTCCCGCCGCGCGCGCTGCAGGCGCCGGTCCGCCCCGGAGCCGACCTGTCCTCGGCGGAACCCGGCGCCGTCCGCAGCGCAGGGGGAGGCCCGGGCGCGCGACCGCGTGCGCCGTGCAAGCGTCCTGGGGCCGGTCGTTGCGTGCTCCGCGCGGAGCCGCTCGTGCCGCTTGCCTGGAGTCTGGGGCCCGGAAAACCTTCGTCCTGTGCCTGTCGTTGCCCCTTTGCCGACCCCCACGTTCACGTCGATGCCGGGACACTCGAGGACGTCGTTCCTGGCGCGGCCGCGGCAGAACCCCGCGTTCCCGAGCGGATGGTTGTGCTCGGGCCCAAGTGCAGGCTGCGGGACGCCGAACCGTGCTGTGAGCCCGCCCCGGCTTCAGGGGTGCGACGGGCAGGGCGGCGCAGGGCCGGTGGCCACCGCCTTGCCGCGAGCTTTCCAGCGCGGGCACCTGCCGAATAAGGATGCGCTACTCCTGGACCTCCTAGGACGCTTTGTAAAAGATTAAACAACAAAACTTTTGGCGCAGTACTGGGACTCCAAATAAACACTAAGAGACGCAAGCAGGTACGGAGTACTGTTGGGTTGCTTTACAGAGTCTGTAACCCGTCTTTTGCCACAACAAATGAATCCAGTCACAGAAATCATCCGGAAGATTTTACTGGAGAGCCGAGAATGGGGCACGACTCAATGGCCGCAACCACACCACGCAGGGAACACTGCCCTAGTCTGGGGGTTGTGACGAGGTTGGTGGTGACAGATCGTAGCTATGCTTGTGTGGGCAGGCTGTGGGTATAGGGGAGGTCAGTCACTGGGTGCACACCTGAAACATGTAACTTTGTGTGTCGACTATACTGAGAAAAGTTTTTTTAATAAAAAAAAGGACACTACGTAAGTTTGAAAATACGTTCAACTTTATGAAAATTTCTAAATTATCTAAGTACACATTCTGTACTAAGTTTTTAATAGGGTCAGAAGAGAGACATTCAGAAATTTGTTCGGGAACCATCAAAAAAGCAAAGAATGTCGGAAAAATACAAATTATTTGTAAAGTGCCAAAGTTTCGTATTTTAACAAACTGAAAAAGGCAAGCAAAAGATAATACAACCTCAGAAAACACGTGTGGTTGATTAGGAGAATGCAGAAAGACGATCATAGATTGGTTATATGAGAAAGCAGATGAAGAAGGACAGCCCCTGGTTTTGATGGGACAGAGCAGCATAGAGACGCTAGCTCCTTCCTTAGTAATTTTAACTCTGGCTCTTCCTGCAAGACAGTCATGAGGATACCCTATTCTGTGAAACGGACTCTTACAAGTCAATGCAGATAGCACATGTCGCCGTGAGCATTACAGCGGGTCAGCTCAGACAGACGTGGCTTTGGATCCCAGCTCGATGATCGCTCCACTTTGAGACAGCCGCGAGTTAACACAGATACTCCATGCTTCCATTTCTCCATTTGCAAGAGAACCAGCACCGTGTCTATTTCCCCTCACGAGTTCTTTGGCCTCAGTTTCCTCATCTGTAAAATGGAAGGGATTACGCCCATTGTGCAGGGTTCATGAAATAAGCATGTAAGGCACTTGCCACCAGGAAATGAGAACAGAATAGGAGATGTTAACTACCACTAATCAACTTCCTTCTCAGTCCACTTCAGACGTTTAGACACGTTATTTTACTTAATGTCCTGATGACTTTGAAGTTGGTACAATTATCCCCGTTTTGCAGATGAGGGCACTGAGGTTATGTTACTTATCAAATCCTGCGGCTAGTACGTCATGACGCTGGAATTTGAACTTTGGTATATCTGCCTCCAGTCCCCATCTCCGTAATCACTGATGTGCGCAGCCTCCGTAATGTTAAGGTGTCCCATAAAATTTAATTCCCTTTTGTTCCTTTGTACTTTTCCATAGAAGATGTACGCCAGGAGCAGAGTGTGAGCCGGAACAACGAGTATCAGTTTGGGAGAGGAAGGTAGGGCTGGTGTTTGGGGGTATTCTGTTACTAGTACTACTGTCTGTCTATAGGACTTTGCCTATAGGATCTACCTTCAGCCAGCTCTCAGCTGCCACTCTTTTTGATTTGCCACACCCCGGACGTTTGTCTCCCGCTTACTTCTATACCATGTTAAATGTGTGTGAGTGATACAGGAGGGCAGCCCTCAGTGGCAGAGGCCGTCCCCGTGAGCACAGCTAACTGCACAGAACCTGCAGGAGAACACAGGTGTCCCGGGCAAACTGAACCACTTGCCAGCACGTTATCAAGCACACGGGGGAGACAAAACCGGCTTAGCAAATGCTGTGTGAAGAATGAAGCAGAACTGTCCGGACTTTTCTGAAGATGGAAGCATAGTCTTAAAACTATCTTGCCTGAAACAGTAGGCAGGAAAGTGGGATCTTAGCGTAAAGTCTGGGCCCCTGGACCTGAGAGACCCGTGGACGTGACGGCTGGGACAAGAGACAGGGTTAACAGTCCCGGTATATAAGATGGCTCCGCCGTCTTCAACATGGGTCGTCCGTCTCCGGGTCTCGAGTGGCCGCTCCCTGCCACCAGCAGGACAGAGGAGGGGGTACCCAGCTCTAGAATGGGCACGCGTCCCTTCTGCTTCCCTCGGGCTACACCAGGAAGCAAAGGGGGCCTAAAAATGTATCCTTGTGCGGGGCGATATGTACCAGCTTCGATGCTATTGCCGCATGCAAAGGTAGCAATTACAGATCGTCAGGAACCCAATCTGCCTACACTCTCTGGATTCTTTACTCTTAAACCCAAATTTCCGTGAATCCTGAGAGACAGGTTCACAGCCCTGAAACGTGGTAGGTTTCACAAGAAACAGCTGGAAGACTTTTGTCCACGTGAGCTACCTGGAAACAATTGCTGTTCTATCTTCAGCAGTAAGGAGGCAGCGTAAAGATAAGCAGAGGACGTTGTGTATGCGCTCACAGCCTGTTGAGTCCATGAGGCTCTGCTCACACAGTGACGCAGGGATGCTCTCAGTCTGCACGTTCTACAGTACACAACTATGGGAAACTGTTTCACAATGGCAGGTGCTCATAGGTAGCAGTAAGAAAGTGATAGAAAAAAATATATAATTGTCTTCAACTTGAGGTATTTGTGTAATTTTGAATACAAAGCTCTTTAAGTATTACATAGGCATTTTGAGTATCTGTTACTTTAAGGCACAAAACAATGGTCACAATACATTTCAAGAGGGGTGCAAAGTTTCACTCATGCTTTAGTCCCAAAATAAAAACCAAAACAATAGCCCCTTTGAATTTCTTTGAGTCTCTTTTTAATGCTTTGAAATAGGCTTCTTTCTCAAGTGTTCTCTAAGCCTTCAGAGTGGATTTCCTCTCCAGAAGCATCTCACTTTCCAACCAACCTGAGTACTCACCTCATAGTTGGGGGTGGGTTGAATGGCAAACCCAGGAAAGCCCATGTCCAGAGTCTGGGAGGGTTCCAGCAAGCCCCGCCCAGGGACACTGTCCCCACAGAGAAGGTACAACAGAGAACACCCTCTGAGGAAGCCTCTTGACTGGCCACTGCACTCTTCCCCCGCTGAGATGTTGTAGGTGCCATTTCTAAGCAGCAGCCATGACTACATGTGCCTGTGAGCTCCCTCTACCTACAAGGCAAAAGGTAAGTGTTGCACAAACAGGAACCCGAGGCTTTAAATTACTGAGAGTTCCATGACTAGACTTTGCAGAGCAGAGTCTCAAACACTCAACTCCACAATCTAAGTTACTATTACTTTGTATTGCCTGCTTCTCTCGGGTGCTCATCGGGGCTCTGCCCTACCCATTGCCACCCCCACTCCCTGCTGTGGGGACTTGACCACTCTCTTCTCCTACCCGCTCATTTGGAAACTTCTCCTTCTGCGTCAGATCCTCTGTGGTCAGGATTTCCCAGATGCTGCCTCTTCCTCCTGCCTGCCCCGTAGTTGCCGGTTGTGTGTGCTCCTGTGCACACAAACATACATGCACACGTTCTCTAGGCTCTGAAGGCACATGCCACCATTGTCTAGGGGGATGGGAGGGATGGCAGGGATGGAAATGTTAGGGGATGATAGGTAGGGGATATGTAGCCCCATTTGGGGTGAGGGAGATGTCCTAAAATCGACTGCTGATGTTTGCATGCCTCTGAGAATACACCAAAAACCACTGCATTGTACATTTTAAATGGATGAATTGTATGGCATGTGGAATTACATTTCAATAAAAAGAGGAGGTGGATTAGGGGTTCTAGAAGATAGGCTGATTCTATATCTGAGACAGAGAAAACACAAGGCAAGGCCATAATATGTTGTCCCAGGATGCAGTGAGGTGCTCAAAGACTGGCAGAGGTGAGAGAGACGTGGATTGAAAGAGATCTCTCTGGCCAAATCTGGGACAAGGGGAGCATCAATAGGAATAATGCCAGTAATGGATATTAATGATTAGAATTTCTTTTTAAGTCAGTAAACAATTAAGTGAATGTCTGGTAAGTGGTGTGTGAGACTACAGATAAGCCAACCAGAGGTTGTGATAGGATTACCCATGGGATAAGGGAATTGCACTGAAGACATCCATGTAAACTCATGCTTAGTTTAGTATGGATGCAGAGGGTTACATACAGAAAGAGATAAGTGCATATCCATTGGTTAGTATGTACACTTAAAACATGTCCTTGCCCCCAGTTGTGATGACTCAGAAGCAATGGTAGCCCAGTAGCAATGAGCACACTTAGTGCCCAGATCTTGGTTTCTAATACCATCCTTCAGTAAAAGTGCTCCTTGGAGAAATAGCTGATTTTAGGAATGGGGCATTATAGAAAATATATGGAATGAGCCAGAAGGATGTTGCAGAGTCAGAAAGTAAGAAAGTGCTAAAAAAAAAAACAAAAAACACAAAACAAAGCAGAACAAAGAAACCCACAATCATGGGAGTATGTCAAAGAGACTCGGTAACCAAGAGAAAGACCTCTCCAGTGGCCAGATCTGGAACTAGTTGGACAAAAATAAAGCACTGCAAGATTATAACCCAAAGCAGAAATTAAGTATCCACAAATCCCACTGATATAAAATAAATGATTGAATAAATAAACGGGAGAGAAGAGACAATCTCCCAAGTAGAATTCTGAATAACTTACGCAGACACTGCCATCGAGGAGGAAAATTGCAACCATGCTGAGTGGGCTGCACACCTCCTCTCCATTCTGCTGTTAAGCCCATCAGTGAATTTTTTACACTCAGAGCTGGAGACTGCTGAGATTTCTTATTTGATCATTTCTCCTGAGCACACTTCCACTTAAAATTTTGGGCATATTTATAATGGCCGCTTGCCTGCTAATTCAAACATCTGGGTAATCTTGAGGTCTGACTCCATAGTTTACACTTTCTCTCATGTAGATGCTCTGAAAGTATGGTTTGCAATCTCCTGAGGTTCCCCAACGTGCTTTCTGGGGCACTGCAAGGTCAAAACTATTTTCATGGTAACACTAAGATGTTATTTGTCTGTTTCAATATGTTAACATTTGCAGTGATGGTACAAAAGCAGTTGTCAATGAAACTGCGGCGCGGGAGCAGGGTCAAGGCAGTAGCTGTACTGTACTACTGAGGGAATTTCTTTGATAAAGCCAGATGAGCTATTATTCCCTTTAAATATCAGCCTTTGAGAGCACATCTTTTTGCTATTCTATGCAACAAGATATGACTCATCCATAAGTCACTTTTGCTGCATAATGAAGCAGAGAGAAAAAGCACTTATGTGAATGATTCAGCAGAACTAGCTGATTCTTTCATGAGACACCACTTCTAATTGAAAGAACAATAGGTAGTCACACTGGTTTCTCAGAATTTAGTGTTTGATAGATATTTTCTAAAAAAAAAAAAAAAAAAAAAGAATCATGTGAGTGTGTAACTTCAAAGAAAGTGACTATTTTTGGCCCACAATGAAATCTGAAGTTTCAAGTGAAAATTTAAATTTTGAAAAACTTGTACCCACCACTATCATGAGCATGAGTTTCTTGATATTTAAAGATTGACCTGATGAAATCAGTTATGATACTCATGACTGGTTTTTTTTTAATAAAATAATGAACAATGAAGTATGCCAACATCTGAAAGATCTGTATAACTCAGTCAGTATTTTACAAATGACTAAAGCTAATATTGCACAATAAAAGATCCATTCAAAGTGCAACATAAAATAATGGATTTTAATATAATAGAATGTGAAAATCAACAGGCTGTGATAGTTTCAAATTCCACACTGCAGCAATCCTTTAAGGAACTAGCACTTGTCAAATTTTAGTACAGTATGCAAGAAGAATATCCACAATTATCTGGAAAGGTTGTTAAAATACTCCTATCTTTTGAACTATGGGCGACCACATTATCTTCACAATGTAAACAAAACCAAAATATTACAATAGATTGAATGCAGAAGCAAATATGAGAGTCTTGCTAATATTCCATTAAATCAGACATCAAAGAGACTTGAAAAGATACAACAATGCCACTCTTCTCATTGTTTCTGTTTTGGAAAATATAGTAATTTTTCATGAATATGGGTTATTGATGTCAACATGTATGAGGTTTATTTTTTTAATCAGGAAATATTTTTAGATTTTATCCGTTTTAACTTCTAACAAATTTTTAGATTTTATCAGTTTTAACTTCTAATATCAGTAGAGGTAAGATGCATAACAAAGTCCTGGTAGAGCCTCAGTAATGTTGGAGTGTAGAGGGACCTTCAGTTCGAAACGTTTGAGAGGTACTGCTCTTAGCATGGGTCCTACTCCTCTCTTTATTCCTGTGTCTAATAATTTCGGATTCTATTCTGGACATTGTGTGACAGATTACAGACTCTCGAGTGTGTTGTTCGTCTAGAGATAGTGATCATTTTGTTTTAACAGGTGGTCAACTTATGAGAACACAGACTCTGTCTCCTTACAGTGGGCAGTGGCAGAGATCTCTTGTTCGTCTCTCAGCCTTTCTTAGCTGTGCTGCTTGGCATCTGCCCGGCCCACGCACCATTCAGGGGCCAGTCAGCGATTTGGGCAGCACTGACACACATAATTCGGGACACCTGCCCTGTAGCTCCATCCTTCTGAGATGTCTCCCTTTATTTCCCAGCTTCTGTGGTTGTCCCAAAGTTTCTGCTCTGTTATTTCGACCAGTAGATCTGCAGGTTTTGGAGTTCCAGGCCCTGTGCATAGCACAAACTGAGTGTCCTCGGGCAGAAAGCTGAAAGAGCAGGGGACTCACCAGCACTGAACTTTTCTTCCAAGTGTCAACTCCCGTCCAGTTTCTGCACGTTTTCCTCTGCAGCGCCTTCAGTAGTTGTTTTTGTAAATTTTGTCTGTATGAGTTACTCTGCCTTTACCAGAACAGAACTTCAAATAAAGGCAGAAATAAATCAGTTGTACTTTTTTGAGGAAAAAAATTATTTACTGCGTTTGATGTCACAATACCCAAGATCTTGTAGCAAGTTACTTAGAAAATAGAGTCAGGCAGTAAGGGAGAATTTCCCTATTCTTCTTATGCATTTTTTTCCTTCCCATTTACGTTTTTAATACTATTTTCATATATTATTTGAAAATTTTAAAAATGTAAAGGAAGAGAAGTTAAAAATATATTGCAGAAACTCAGGTCCCCTTTTCAGGTAACAGCATGACAAAAGCATGGCTTTGGACTTCACACTACATAAATTTCAGCAAAGCAATATCTCTTATTAGCAGCATGAGCCCGAGCAGTGGGCTTTCATCTACAAGATGGGGAAAATAGTATCCTTTGCTCTCCACGGCTGTTTGAGAATTAAGCGGGATTTGGAAAACAGTCCGTACTGTACTACGTGTTATAAACATCCTGTAACTGTTGGCTGTCGTTACTGTTATTTTTAAGGGATCGTTAACTGAGCAATGATCTCCAAGACAATATACATTGGGGTAGGATAAAAAATGTTGGGACTTCTGCTTATGTTTTACTCCTTCCTAGAACTGTTATTTGTGCATGTTTGTATGCACACACGAAAGTATATGCTTACCACTTTTCCCCCTATTCTTGATGGTATTTAAAAAAATGGTGATGGTAAAAAAAAAAAAAATGGTGATGGTGATTTTAAAAAAAAATGGAGACTGTTGGCTCAGAGATTCAGTCAAAACCCAGAAGCATATTTATATTCTCCCAGAAGCATTCTCATTCTCAAAATGAGGCTTCTTTTATGCAGACCACAAAATATTTTCAAACCATTCATTAATTATTTAAGTTCGCCTACTTGTCCTAGGGGATGGGATAGTCCCGCTTTGGACTCTGGCCTAAAAAGCCAGTGTGCTGCGTTCACCCACAGCCCCACGCAGTCAATGAACACTCCTTTGTCAAACCCCCAGATCAGGAGCAGTGTGTTGCCTTGGATACTTAGTTTATATTAAGCAACCGGATTTATAAATAATTCAGACCTTGTTTTAATCAGCAGCATTCCTATAGATGCGTCCAATAGCAAAACTACGTATGCTATCTCATCTAAAGTCACTCGAGAGGCATCTCCAAATTAGAAAATCGGGGCTTGGGAGGCATGGAAGGAAGGACTCTTGACTTTAATCCCCGCTCATGTGCAGCGGCGCAGACCCTCTGTGCTTCCCCACACACTTGCCGTGTGTTACGCTGTGAGCGGCAGCCATAGAAGAGATTAACACAGAGTACGTGCCGCGGTGGGCCCTCTGCCTTTTTTCTAAAACAGGTAGTGGTCGTAGTTCAGGAGGAAACAGAAACAACATGAAAGTTTTGCCGGAGGAGATAATAATCACATTGAAAGAGAAGGAGGAGAAAGCCCAAGAAATGACACGCTTAGGAAATAGTAGTTTTTAAAAACCTGAGACGTCTCCTTCCAGGATGAGAGGTGTTGGGATGCAGAGCCCAAGGGAGGGCCGGCGCCGTCTGGAAGCTCTTGTGATTGACGTCAGCTCCGAGGCAGTCTATCATAACCCAGCAAGTGCCCTGGAATCTTCTGGCCTTTCAAGCCAAAAGTCACGTTCAGCTCCAAAGAGAAGGCCAACTCTATTTCCCATTAAATACGAGAGTTAGAATGAGTGTATTTTACAGGCACATCCCTGTGCGTACTGCTGGCGCATAGGTTAATGAGGGAAAATGTAATCCAGACCCACATGTCAAGTTTTGCTGTTTGGGGTTGAGCACTCTTCTTTTTCAAGTCAACGGGCCAGGACTGATTTCTAAATTATGGTGAAGAAGGTCTGTGGCTCTTATGTATGTTCTCAGGATCCACAGCTAATTCCTGCTAGACTGTAAGATCCTGGGAAACACCCCTCTTGTACATCGTACTCGCCACAGCATCCCAGTGACCTCTGCAATGCCCAAGACACATTAGATGGTTGAAAATGTCTGTTCTTGGGGCACCTGGGTGGCTCAGTCACTTAAGCACCTGACTTCAGCTCAAGTCATGATCTCAGGGTCCTGGGATCGAGTCCCCGAGATCGAGCCTGGTGTCTCGTTGGGCTCCCCACTTAGTAGGGAGTCTGCTTATCCCTCTGCCCCCTACAACTGGTGCTCTGTCTCAAATAAATAAATCTAAGAGAAATAGAAAGAAAGAAAGAAAGAAAGAAAGAAAGAAAGAAAGAAAGAAAGAAAGAAAGAAAAAAGAAAGAAAGAAAAGGGAGAGGGGATGGAGGGAAGTTAGTTGGTGGGTGGAAGGAAGAAAGAAAATATTTCTTCTTCTTGTTGAACAAATGAAAATAAGCTCTGTGGCTTTCCACGAAATCAGAACTAGAACTAAAACCCCCCAAAATTACTCCTTAATTTTAGATGTACCTCAAGACCCAACATGTGGCTTTTAAGTTAGAATTGTAAAGTAGCCAGTGTCAATCTGGTATTACTGTACTAATTCTCACAGAATAAGTAATTAAATCACCATTTCTTTAATTATAACATTTTTTAAACACATCATTCTGCAATGGCGTCCATGAATTAAATGACAATATTTAAAGATATTTGAGATGTTATGGTAGCTACACATTTTAAGCTCTTTTCCAGTTAAAGATTATTGTACCTTTGCTTTAAATATCACAGGTTGTTTTACTTATCTCTGACAAAGTTCAGTTCTATGATCAGTATATTCCTCTGTAAGCAATGTAGTGTTGATTTAATAATGTGAACTTTCATAATAAGATTGAGCTGCTCAGAAAGTTCTGCAAGAAGTCTGTTGATACAAAATCCGAAAACTAATCATCTTGATGTCTTGTGCACAAACAGAACGTAGGGCTGTTGTGCCCAGGTGCAGACGGGCCCCACATTTGGGAGTTCCAACCGCTGAGAACACCCCTTACACATATCATCAACATTAGGAATGATTTCTCACTCTCGTATTGGCTGAGGTTGCAAAACTGAACAAGAGAATGACCTAGGAAGCATAACTCCTACTACTACAACTGCACACGTTGATGGGGTCATCTCTTCCTGACGAGAGTACTGGAAATCCTAATTTTGTCCTTGGGAAGTCTGTTTGGTATCTGGTACCATTTTGTATTGCAGTTCTTTTTCTTCCCACTTCTAGAAAACCCTGTTTCTGTTGTGTGGTTTATGAAAACACCTGTAAGTGTTAAGACTGAATAGGTCTGATTAGTCCATAGTATTTAATCAGAACGGAGAAGAGTGCAGTCCCCTGTCTGGGTATATTTAGCCCATAATGGTCCAGAGGGGACAAATTTAGGATCAGTAAGGATATTGACAAGTGCCCAGAGCCTCTGGGTTCTTTTGTTATGTATTACCATTGCCAGGAAATTACAAGGGTTTTTTTTGCATCTAAGAACACACATCAGTTCTTGAGCAGTTTTGCCCCAGTGAGGATGCACGAGGCCACGTATGTTCTGCTCAACCTGAAAAGCAAATAGTTCCTGACACACTCATCCTGATGACATTTCAACACCGCGTAATCAATCACGTTCTCTTCTCCGACCTGCCAGTTTTGTTTTCCTTGCGGACCGAGATCAGGGAAGGGAAATATCAGGACTGTCATCAAACATGTAAGCGCATCAAGATACGAGCATATGTCCCAGTTTTCTAAAGAAAAGAAGTTATTAAAGCCACAAAAGCAAGGTTTAAATTAAGCACACTGGTAAGTAGATTCAGCTTTTTAGAAATGAGGGACTTGTGTTTAAAATGATTTAAGAGGCGCTCCTGGGGTGGTGGCTCAGTGAGTTCAGCATCTGTCTTCGGCTCGGGTCATGATCTCAGGATCCTGAGATCCAGCCCCATGTAGGGGTCCCTGCTCAGCAGGACGTCAGCTTCCCCCTCGGCTCCTCCTTCACTCCTGCTCATTCTCTCCCTCTCTCTCTCTCTCTCTGAGACAAATAAATTAAATCATTAAAATCAATCCATCCAATCAATTGATTGATCAATTGATTCAAGTCAATCAAATGATTCAAGAAATCAGTGCAAAGCTACAAACAGGGAGTCCCTTCCTGAAGTTCTGTTCTTGGGGAGATGAGAGGTAACAGGGCAGTTCCGTCCTCCACAGAGACAAAGAAACGTTGTTGTTTCCCGGGTTTTCCCAGAGAACACTGTGTATTCAAAGATTAACATGATGCTTATCTGAACTGCTAGTTCTCCTCTTTATGACTCATAAGCTTTTCCAGCTAAACACATTTACATGCACGTTCACTTCTTTAAATACACACACCTGTCCGTATGCAGTGGGATACGAACCTGACGTCTTCATTTCAGCCTTTTGAAACAAGTTAACCGTATCCATGCAGTGTAACAGGCAACATACAGCCCACGTACTTAGTCTTAATTGGAACTTCACAGAAAGCGGGATGTATTAAGAGTGACGGATCATTTTTAGAATCCGTATTTATGCACTTTAATCCCCCAAGATTTCAGGTGACAATGTTATTCACTAAATTAATTTAATATTAGTCCCAGGTGTTAAAAATCAAAAGAACTCAAAAATTACATCTAAAGTGTAATATAATCATCAAGTTTAACAGTGAAGGGACGACATTTAAAAATCACATGCAATCGCAGAAGGGAAATAACCGAGTTAAACTGATTTGCACTATTTTTTGGAGTCTACGAAAACCAATCTTTTTTAATAAAATGGCAGTTTTCCTTCAGTTAAATACACGTGTTTATATTTTCATGCCCTAAAATACTTTGATAAAGAATAATTTATATTATTCTATATGTATTTATGTATGCAGAATGATTTATCTGACCCATTAAACCAAGACAAAATTCAGAAGGTTTAACATAATGAGGTTAGAATGAAGATACACAGCCACTTTTTAACTCGGTTTGTCGGAGGACTGGTGTCAGACGGCAGTATGACTCCTGCCATTTTCCGTACAACGTGTACACCTCCGCAGGAACCAGCAGAATTCTTGAGCTTGTTTACCTTACATCTAATAGCGTTGACTCATTAAAAAATATTTATTTATTTGACAGAGACACAGCGAGAGAGGGAACACAAGCAGGGGGAGTGGGAGAGGGAGAAGCAGGCCTCCCGCTGAGCAGGGATCCCGATGCGGGCTCCATCCCAGGACCCTGGGATCAGGGCCTGAGCGGAAGGCGGACGCTTAACCACTGAGCCACCAAGCATTCCAGTATTGACTTTTTAAGTATTTTTTCTGCCTTTTGGTCAATCCAGTATGCGGAGATTCCGTTACTCTTACAGAGTTCCTCTTGGCGCTTCTGCGAGAGAGGGTTTATCTCGAAACACCGGCACCCGTGAGGCCGCAACTGTTGAGTCTCCGGTGCACCCTGTTTTCTTGTTTCTGACCTCTGCCCTATGTTTTTAATTTATTTTCTAAGCTTTTTAAAAATGTTTATTTACAATTGTAGTTGACATACAATGTTATATTAGCTTCAGGGGTGCAGCAGGACGATGGGGCAACTCTGTCCATTCCTCAGGACTCCCCAAGGTAAGGGCAGCTGTCACCTGTCACTGTTCGAGGCCATTACAGTAATACTGACTCTGGTCCCGATCCTGCATTTTCATCTCCAGGGCTTATTTATTTTATAACTGGAAGTTTGTTCTTAATCTCCTTTATTTTGCCCTGTACCCCTACATCCTACCTCTCTGGAGACCGCCAGTTTGTTCTCTGTATTCTGGGTCTCTTCCTGCTTTGTTTATTTTGATTTTTAGTTTCCATATGTGAGTGAACTCGTATGGCATTTGTCTTTCTCTGTCTGACTTGTTTCATTTAGTGTTACACCCTCTAGGCCCACCCATGTCACCGTGAAGATCTCACTGTTTTCTGTGGCTGAGTGATGTGTGTGTGTGTGCGCGCGCGTGCGTGTGTGTGTGTGTCTGGGGACACACACGCCACCTCTTCTTTACCTGTCAATGGACGTTCGGCTCCTTCTGTATCTCGGCCATAGTAAATAATGTTGCAGGACGCATAAGGACGCGTGTGTCTTTGAATTAATGTTTTCATTTTCTTTGAGTGAATGCCCAGTAGTAGAATTACAGGATCAGATGGTGGTTCTATTTTTAATTTTTTAAAGGAAACTCCATACTGTTTTGCACAGTGTTTGCACTGGTTTATGTTCCCACCGATTTTTAATTGTGCTTCTTAACTCTTTCTCGGCCAAAGGAGTCAAAGGAATTCCGTGTACTTCCCACGTGGAGAGGAGAAGCGGCAGCCTTGCGCGCACAGCAGCCCGGTCGGTGCGTCCGTGGGGAGCGGGGTCCGGACAGCCGCGGGGGCCGGCCCCTGCGAGCCGTGAGTTTGTACCCGTGCCGGTGAGACGCTGTCCCCTCACTCCGTGTGAAATCTGCTGTCGCCCGTCCACCCTGTCCAGCTCATGTCATCTCCTGACTCCGTTTCTCCCGGGACGGACGGAAGGCTCACTCCCTTGGACGCTGTTCAATGGCTTTCTCGGTCGGGGCATGTGGCTTTGTTCCACCCTCATTACCGAAGAATTTTTCCGCAGCGTTCTGAAGGCTCAGGAGCACACGGGGCATTCTCCTGTGAGATGGCGCATCTTGTCCAAACAGTGTGTTTCTCTCCTATCTGAGCCCCTTTGCCCACCGCATCCTGTGTTATGGCTCCAGACTTTCTCCTTAAGGTGTGCATTGGGCCACGTCCCACGCGTCCCTCGGAGAGGTTGCGGCTTTGACCTCTGCGCGGTCTGGAGCTGGCGGACCCGGCACCAGGCTCAGTGCAGAACACGGCTGCATGTGCAGCAACGAGAAGGGACCCACAACTGACACACTTAGCACGTGGGGTCCGTCTCGGGGGCCTGGCTCAGGGTGTCAAGTGTGGGGTGATCCCATCTGAAAGACATTCTTGGAAGGGCAAACCCACAGTGACGGAGTAGCTGGGGGCAGCGTCTTCTCCTCCTCACTGTTAACTCATGACGTTTCCCAAGACTTGATCCAATAATTCGTTCCTCTTTAGAGTCTGACCTGTTGTAAGTTCCTCATTTTCATGATGGGTGACAGGGCCACAGGCAGTGTTTTCGGATTTACGGGTCATGTTCTGCACCGTGGACTGTAACGGTCCTCTCTCTGCCCCCGGGCATGGTGAGGGGCTGGGGTGTCAGAGCACCCTCTGGGGTCAATTCAAACCGACGTGTCCCGCACCCTGTGCCCCTGTCCTCACAGCTCCCCAGCCCCGAGGACATTCCATTTGGCTTTGGGGTTTTTTTTTTTAAATATTTTATTTATTTATTTGACAGAGATCACAAGTAGGCAGAGAGGCAGGCAGAGAGAAACAGGAGGAAGCAGGCTCCCCGCCAAGTGGAGAGCCAGATGTGGGGCTTGATCCCAGGACCCTGAGATCTTGACCTGAGCTGAAGGCAGAGGCTTAACCCACTGAGCCACCCAGGCGCCCCTGGCTTTGGGTTTTCTTGGCTTTTTTTTCTATATATATTTGATTAGGCCTCCATTGAGTTTTGACCTGGATTTATTTCCTAACCTCCTGCTTTACACCTTTTTTTATGCTAGACTAGTCGTTTTTCACAGTCTCCTAGGTTGACGGTTTCCTCTTAAATACTGCTTTAACTTCACCGAGCCTTTCTGCGTTGTGATCTGGTTCTTTCCTGTAGCTGGCTGGGGTTCACCCCACCGTCACCATCAACGGACACCTGCAGTCCAGTGATCCAAACGCCCCAGCACAAAAGTTCTCATTGGCCAAATGAAGCTGCCCCAAGGACTTTGGTTGTGAAGTCGGTTAAAACACAGCAAGGAGCGAAGGGAAAGAAACAGGGTTCAGGAGTGGGCGCAGGGAAGGACAGAAGCAGGGCGGTGGGACTCACTCCCCGAATCCTGGTTGTGCTGTGTTACTGTCCGCTGCATGCCTGTCTGTCTGTCTCTGCCGCACAAAGCGTCCCGGCCCTGTTGTCGACCTGGGAGCAGGGGGACCCGTCAGAGGAGGGGCGTGCAGCCAGGCACCCCGTCCCATTACGACTGCCGGGGAGCCCGCAGAGTGGCCCAGGTTCTATTTGTGTTTCTCAGGCCCAGGACACAGAGGCCACAAAGGGCGGTTGAAGGGAAGCCCTCAGGAAAATGTTGCGTCTTGAACTGCAGGTAGCCCCTTGTCCATCCGTTCCCTCTCTGTCCGGGTTTGACACGCACACGCTGCGCTTATGAACCTCCACCTGCCAGGCATACTTGGGGCAGGCGGCCCGTGGGCGGACACGGACCAGCTCACGTCCTCCCCCTTTCCTCGTGCTCTCATCCTCGTCAGAGCCCTGGATGTTAACAAACGAGACCACGAATGCACTTTATGCTCCATGCCCCACACCACCCTGCTGAGCAAGGGGGTAGGTGGGAGAGTCCGCCACCGTGTTTGTGTTCCCACCGCCTCATCTCTTCCCCTGGTCGCTGTAGGGCTCTCTCGGCGAACGCGCTTCTCTGTCCGCAGCCAAATGCGCTTGCTCGGACAAGGCTCCGGAACCAGACCCTCTGCCTCGGTCCCTGACGAAACTGATCGCCACTGGAGGGGCCCTAACTATTTGCCTCCCGTCTTTGGGGAACCGTCCCCTAAGGTCCCCGGCGTGAGGGAACAAAGAAAGCCCATTGCTCCAGATAGGTACAACCCAAAGAGAGAAACAGAGAAGGAAAGGGCTAAGCCACCGGCCCTTAGTTCCCTCTTCCCAAATGACCAATCGAAATCTTTCTACTATAATGGGAAGAGTCGGGGCACCTGGGCGGCTCAGCCGGTCAAGCATCTGCGTTCGGCTCAGGTCACGATCCCAGAGTCGGGGGAGCGAGCCCTGTGTCGGGCTCAGGCAGTCTGCTTCTCCCCCCGCCTTGTGTGCTCCCTCTCTGTCTCTCAGATAAACAAATCTTAAAAGAAAAATAAAGATTCGGAAAATAACAAAAAGACAAACAGGTGGCCTAATGGTTTTCTGTGAGGTACACACTTGAAACCACCGCCCAGGTCGGGAAACAGCGTTGCCCTCCAGCCTGGAGGGAGCGCCCACATACCCCGTCCCGCCGCAGATACCCGTGCAGTAACAGAACCTCCAGCCTGACTTGGTGCTGCTCAGTCGGACGAGCCCTTTCCCCTGGGGCAAGGCAAGAGTGGAAGCGGCCCCGAGGGTCACTCCAGCGACCTCCGTCCCCATAGACACCGGTGACGTTAGGAGGTGTCCGCGGCCGACCTCTGGTCCCCACGAGTCTGATCAGAGTGTATCATTCCCGTGTCGCATCTCCTTCACTGCTCTTTCTGTTTGAGGATTGCGTTTATGGCCTTAAATACCACTAAAATCCTTCTTTTTAACATGCAAAACAGCTCCAGCTTTCCTGTCGGAGTAAGAGCCATACGCAGCCCTGGCTCTGCAAGCACGGGTGATCTCGGCCCGGGCCTCCGCGAGGGGCTTCCTGTGTGCTCAGTTCCTGCACGGGCTGTTACGGGGCTGATGCTTTGAGACGCGAAGGTAAGATGTATTTGCTTTCACACTCAAAGTCACCATCTTCCAAAAAATTTGTTCCTCGGCAGTGTATCTGCACGAGAAACAAAGTTAATATGATCAAGAGAGAAATTTAAGTTCCAAGAAAAAGCAAATCGATTTAAAATCAGCGGCACATAATACATGTATATATTTCTATCCATTTAAAAGTAATGGGGTAGGTGCCCAGATTGCTTAATCATTAACGTTTAGAAATGGAAAGCAGCTCAAGGGCTGTACTATTTAAACTCTTCATTTCATGGAAAAGGAAACCGAAATCCAAAGAACCTGATTCTCTCTCTCTCTCTCTTTTTTTAATTTTAATTTATTTATTTCACAGAGAGACACAGCGAGAGAAGGAACACAAGCAGGGGGAGTGGGAGAGGGAGAAGCAGGCTTCCTGCCGAGCAGGGAGCCCCATGTGGGGCTCAATCCCAGTACCCCAAGATCATGACCTGAGACGAAGGCAGAGGCCTAGCCGACTAAGCCACCCAGGTGCCCCCCAAAACCCTGATTCTTGTCAATCAGGAATAGTAGCGGCCCAGGGGCACCTTCGTGGCTCGGTTAGTCGGTTGGGCATCTGCCTTTGGCTCAGGTCTCAATCTTGGGGTCCTGGGATCGAACCCTTCGGGCTCTCAGCTCGGCAGGAAGCCTGCTTCTTCCTCTCCATCTGCTTCTCCCCCTGCTCATGGTTGCTTTCTGTCTCTCAAATAAATGAATAAAATCTTTTTTTAAAAAAAGAAGTCACACCAGGTCCTGACTCTTTCCACCGAAACATTTACTGTGACCACACGGAGACCACACGGAGTCACAAAGCAGACATTCGTGGTCTCGCCGGACTAAGACCACCCGCGTAGAATCCCATTTCCAAAGAAAATCATTACTTCAACTTTTTATTGTAAAAGATCCCAGGAAGGTAGAGTAATGGAATAACCTGACGGCTAGCTTCAGTGCTCGTGGTGACACTGAGTGCCCTCAGTGACGAATGCCCGCACCGGCCTTACAGCGGCTTCTACAGCAACAGAGTGTACTTCTCTACGCCTGGCCCAGGTCGGCGGGGAGGTGGGGGCCTTGCTTGGGGATGCAGGTTGGCGGAGTCTCCGTGGTCTTACGACTCCCACATCAAACAAGAGACCTCTGACTTTGCTATTCCGGGGCCTGGAGCAAACTGGGGCATCAATGCGAATGACGAGATGCTGCCCTTGACGTCCCTCCTTACTTCTGCTCAGGTTCTGGTGGCAGGACCGATGACGGGGCCGCGAGGACAGCAACGTCAAGAACGTGGGGCGTGGAGTACCCCAGGCCGTCCGAAAGCAGGGGGAGCCCGGTGCCACGGACGTTAGTACTGTCTGACTCTGCTCTGTCTGCGTCATTAACGTGTGTGCGGGAAGTACCGCATGGTGAACTACGGATGGGACATACAGATGCCGCGGGTCTCTGCCCAATAAAGACATCCCCCCCCCCATTTTCCCCTGCAGTACTGGCGATGGGAGCTAGAGACATTTTGGCAGTTCACCCCAAACTACTTCAGTGTGCATTTCTTGTTTTTAATTTAAAAGAAACTTTTACCTGATACTCGCATGATCGTTGCCAACCTAAGGAAATCCGTCCTGTCCCGGGACCTCCGGCGTTCTGGCCACACCGCAGACTTCCAGTCGTTTCGGAACTTGCCTTTCGGGGGGCACCCCGGGCTCCAATGACTGTCCTGCTATATCTGCTCCTGTGACCTCGCTTAATAAGACGGAGGCCCTCTTGCTCCCCGGGAGCTCGCCGTGTGACCCTGACTTTCTGAAGGGCCGGTTCCACGGTCTAGTGAGGGCGGCTGCAGGCGAAGTTCCCGCCTCCTGACAGTATCTGGTTGTTTCGTTGTGGGACTGCTGCCCTCGCTCCTTTATCCTGGATTTATCTGTAACCCAGAAGGCAGCTGGAGAGGCTCATTCAACGAAGGCTCACCCCTTTGAAGAAGGACACTTCCTAGGGGCTGGCATGAAGCTCCATTGCTCCAAGGAGGAGGGGCCGTAGTCCCAGGGGCTGCGCCTGTCACATGGGCGGTTGGAGGGGACCTGCTCCCTGAGCCGCCAACACCCACCGCATCCGCCCTCCCACGTGGGTGGCGCTTCCCCTGCCAGCAGCGGTTGGAGCGAGCGGGGATGTGCTGGCACCGTGCCAGCTCCCCTCAGAGCCTCAAAGGGAAACGTTCTAAGAAGCAATATCCCAGGCAGTGACATTTCGGATAAACACAGAGAAGCTACGAAAATTGAGCAAGTTGGTGCGAAAACTGGCAGTTCGAACGTCCGTGGTCAGCAAGGGGAGGGCCCAAATCCTGGTGCGGACGCGCCTCCTCCCAGTTCACTCCTGTGGCCGTGCTCAGGGCTCTGGGACAGCAAGGTCCTCCCCTTCCGGCTTCTCCTTCTGAGCGTCGTGCCCAGGTCCGTCCGGCTCCCCAGCGTGGGCGCTGGGGTTGCTGTCCCGGGTGCCGTCTCTGCCCCCGCCGGGCCCTCCCGGGGTGTTCTCACCCACAAACGCGGCTTCAGCGGCAGCCTGTGTGCTGGGAGTCCTACATCAGTACGGGGGTTTTCCAGAGAGACCGACGCAGAACCTGTGGGATGTGTTTATTTAGAGCTACGGACGCGCATGTGTCTGCACGACAGATACCCCTCCCGCGTGTGGGAGAGACGGGGAGAGAGCTCCATTTCGAGGACTAGCTCCTGCGGTCATGGAGGCTGGCAAGTCCTCACACCTGCTGCGCGCAAGCTGGAGACCCAGGACCCTGCGGTGCACGGTCCAGTCCGGGTGCCCACGCCCGAGACTCGGGGCTGTTGTGTAATTCCCAGCCCAACGACAGGAGCCGTATCCCAGCCCTTCCGCGGGTTGACTGAGGCCCACCCGCGTTGGGGAGGGCAATCTGCTTTATTTTTTAAGTGGACTCCTCACTGCAGTGTCCAGCTGTGTGGAAACACCCTCACAGACATGCTCAGAAACGTTCAGCCTGGCGCCCGGGCGCCCTGGGATCCAGTCCAGCTGCCACAGAAAGTGCAGCACGACAGCCCGTGTACGTGGCCTCTCGCCCCTGTGACCGCTCCCGCAGGCCGGCGCGTTGAAAGCAACATCGCGTTGCAACACCAGCCCGCCCTGCAACTCGGCTCTTTCCAAGAACAGCTCCGTTCGTGTGTGTCACTGCTCAGGTGTTTCAAGCGTCTTCCTGCTTTAGGAAAAACACGAAAGAAAAAGATCTCTGCCTGTTAAACTTCGCCCGACTTGATCATTCGAACAGCTCTCCTCCGCCTCTCGGATGACCTCCTCCTCCTTCTTCCACCCCTGGTGTCCCAGAGCAGGGGACACGTGTCCCAAAGTGGTGGGAGAAGAAAGCATGACGGTGGCCGTGGCCGTCTGGTCTCCTCTGGCATTGGGAGCTGGCTCTCTGCGCACGTGCAGCTTCTACAGCGTTCCGTCCTGGCGTCCCCGACGACCTCCTAAGTTCCTTCCTGGGGAAGAAGATGGCATTGGACCCAAAACAGAACGTAACCACGCCGGGGAGCGGCCACAGCTGGACGGCCCTACAAGGTTCTGGGCTATTCCACCTCCTTTGAAATAGAATGAAAAAACGAAACAAAACAACAACAACAAAAAACCCCGAAAACCTGAAGAGGAAGGCCATCAGGATGCAAACGGGTGGGGGACCACGACTGATGTGTTTTCAGATCTTCTCAGTATCGTTCCCACCAAAAATCTAACACAGAGTTGGCCAGCTTTTGTTTTAAGGAAAACCCTTTAGAGGCAGAGGTCCTCCGTGCATCTGAGCCCTGTCCCCCGGCAAAGAAATCATCTGTACAACGTACCCGCGCAGGTGAGAACCTCATTCAGTTCAGCACAGCTCTGTTTAAACACGACCTCGCAGAGTGTTTCACGTGGGTCCAGTCCGACCTCGGTAAGAATGGCGACTGGTCACTTGGCGGGATCTTCGTTTTGCCTTCTTACACCCCACGGGAAAACCCATGAAGTGGCCCCGGGGTCACTGTAGCCGCGGCCAGGAGCTTCCCTACATGTCGAACGTAACTCTGCAGCCGGCGTGGAAGTGTATTTAACCCTCGCAGGTGGGGAAGGGAGCGGAAATGTGAACAGTTGCGAGGAGAACATTGCCCAAGGTCCTACCCGGAGCAGGGGTGGGGGCGGGAGCTTGCACTTGGCCTTTCCCGCTTCCTGCCTGTGACCCTCCTCTGAGGCCGTTGTCCGGGAGGACGCTGTTCTGTTGACACTGCGCTCTCACGTCCAGGGAGAGTCTCTGCCCCGTGTCTGCACCTCTGGGATCTCTTCTCACTCTCTCCTGGGCCCTTTGTCAAAGCTACTCGCCGCATCTTGATTTCTTTGGATTTTGCGGCTTCCATCCTGTCTCTCTGCTCCACGGCGCTCCCTGTCCAGAGTGCGGAACCAGACCACGGGCTTTGCCCTGTGGCTTCTCTGCGGAGCAGCGTGTCACGGTTCCTGTCATTTCAAAATGTAGTCTATTTTTTAAAACTACATTTTGTTTTTCATTTTGCAATACTTAGGGATTCTTCCTCCTAAAATTCCTTTGAAAAATGTTAAGTCTATAGAAAACTTGAAAAAAGAGTACAACACACCTGTGTACCTTTCACCCATTTGTTAACTGGTAAAAGGACATATTTGTTAACTGGGAGAAGTAGGTATTTGTTAACGGGAAGAAGGTAGGCTCAGCAGTGGCTGATATTTGCTTCTCTGAGGAAGTTGCAGACATCAGGACACCTCCCCCCACGTGCCTGCAAGTGTCTTTCTTAAGAATGAGGAAGCTGCCCTGTGTGACGCCGTTATCACACCGAATACCTGATAAGTGCCCCTTGAAACCACCTGCACTGACGATTTCCTGCTGGGTCCTCCCAGCCCGTTTCCTGCTAAAAAGGCGCAGGTTGCTCTGGGATAGGCTGGTTTTCATCTAGAGCATCCCCCACTCTTTTTTTTTTTTTGCTTCTAAAAACATCCCCTTTCCTGAAGAGTCCAGTTGTCCTGTAGAACAGTTGGATCCCAGGCTTCTCTGCTGATTTCCTGATGCTCAGGCTGAGCCTGCGTGTTCCGGCGTGAGCACCTACTCCGTCGGGACTGCCGTCGGGGGCTGCTTTCCCTGCGTGGGGCCGCCACGTCCAGCCCGCCCGGGCGGGGCCGTCACGCCGCTGGACTGTGCGAGCTTCCGTTTGCCGCGTTTCCTCGCTGCGAGATTTGGCAATCCTCCACCGATGTTACGAACACAACGCAACAGTGGACGTCCTAAGGGGACAGAGACAAGGCTAGCTCGGCCATGAGACTGAGGCTCCGGGCCAGGGTCTCCTGCCCCGAGGCTGTGTTTGCCACCTCCTGCCAGGCGGGGGGAGCCCCGAGAAGATGGTGGCGGGGACAGTGGAGGCAAGGAGGGGGACACGAGCACACAGAGGGCACCTCTGTGATGCCCGTCGGGGCAGCGGTGACCGGAGCAGCGGGACACGTCCCCTTCCCGACGGCATCCCCCACAGGTGACCAGAAGCCTCAGCCCCGTTCTCAGCTCATGCCTCCGTTTCCTTCCTGGCTTTGCTCTGAGACCCTCAGATCTCCCTTCCTCCTCCCGGTGATGCTCCTACCCGCCTGGGGCAAGCCTCTTTCCCTCTTTCCTCCTGGACCGCGGTCACCCCGATGGTCTCCTGACCGACCTCTTCCCCTCGCTGCTGCCCACAGAGTCCACTCTCCTGCTTAAAAATCTTGGCCAGCTCCCTGTTTCTTTTTCTTTCTTTTTAAGATTTTATTCATTTATTTAAGAGAAAAGGGGACCAAGAGCAGGCAGAGAGGCAAAGGGAGAAGCAGGCTCCCCACTGAGTGCAGAGCCTGGCACGGGGCTCGATCCCAGGACCCTGAGATCATGACCCGAGCCGAAGGCAGAGGCTTCACTGGCTGAGCCACCCAGGCGCCCCAGCTCCCTGTTTCTTATAGAGAAATTCAGAAGCTTTGCTGGGACACGGACTTATCCTCATCCATTTTTAAGTGCAATCCTTTTGTCCAAAAACGGTGTCAGCTGACGTATACCAGAGGCACAGAAAATGCGGGGTAACAACCGCACGGCAGGACTCGTCCTCACAAAGGGAACCGCCCCGGTCCAGATACCGAGCGTCGCCGGCATCCCCTCTCCCCATGGCTCCGTCTCCCTTTTCCCCCCAAACCACCACTTTTCTGACCTCCAACACCATGCAGGACTTTTAACCCCTTTTTAAAAGTTTCTGTCACTGGAACTGTACAGCGTATATTCTTTTAAGTCTGCTTCTCTTTTCCCCGTGTCATGTTTGTGAGCTTCGTCGAGGTTGTTCGTGGCTCTGCAGGCCGCCGTGTGTTGCACAACACTTCCGTGCGGGAGACGCTCGGGACTGTGACCTCTTTCACTGTGGATGGGTACTTGGGTTATTTCCCGTTTGGGGTTACGAGTCGTGTTGCTGCCGGCACTCAGACAGGCGTTTGTGTTGGGCACGTGGCTGCAAACTTGCTGGGTCAGGACATTTGCATCGTGCCCGTCCTTAGTAGATACTGACAAATAGGTTTGAATTTATTAGACCAACTTAGATTCCTACCGACAAGCTGTGAATGTTCACTTGGTCCATAGCTTTGTCAATACTTGGTATATTCCGCCTTTTGATTCTAGGCGTTCCCGTGGGTGAGCGGAGGATCTCACCGTGGCCGGGACTGGCAGTGCTCTGATAACTAAGCATGGCGGGCACTCTTTCATACGCTCGTCAGCCAGTTCGCTATCCTCTACGGCAAAGTGTACCCCTTTCTTGCGACAGGGACGCGTTGTTAGCAGAATCTGATCATGACTGTCTTGCTGGCTGCAGGCATTGTAGAGATCTTCCAGTCTGTGGACTGACAGTTCACTCACCTAACCGTGTGTTCTGATGAGCACACGTCCCTAATTTCAACGCGGTCGCTTCCTGGGGAGCTCTTCTTCTAGAAGTTGGCCCGGCCCTGCCCCATGGGCCTGGTGGCCTCAAGCAGCTTGAACTCATGGCAGAGAAGAGCGTTGTGAATGCCTCCCTTCTGTCAGGAGACCCAGATCTTTCTCAGAAGCCACAGCTGACTTCCCTTATATCCCACTGACAAATCGGGCCACATTTCCACCCCTCACTGCAAGGGAGTCTAGGAAAGTGGACATCTCTTGCTCCTACCTCCCTATCAGAGGACAGGGCACTGGACATAGCGGTCAGGGGCCGACCGGCGAGGTCTGCACTAGAACAAGGACCAGCAAGTGGAAGGTGCGTCCCTGCACCTCCGCCCCGAGAGGACTGGATGACACGTACCGCTGAGCTGCCCCATACGCTTCCACTGCAATCAGGTCGCGACTGAGATATGATGGCGGATTCCTGATACAAGTGAAACGGGTGTGAAAATGCCTCCACACGGAGTCCCACACGTGTGTACGTCTGGGTCCGCTTTCACGTGCAGAAAGGCCCGCTACTGACCTGCTTCGCACTGGGCATCTGAGAACGGTCGGATTGGAGGAGAGGACGTCTTCGCCTTTTCTTTCTATACTCCTGTGTTTCTTGTATGGCTTTATCACCGGAAAAACACTGTACACGCGTCTTCATTTGCGTCCCATCGGAGTCGGATCCTGCTTATGGGGAAGGGCGGCTTTGGATCGCCGTTGCTGGGTAAATCGTGTCAGCATTTCCGAAGCGACCTTCTACCGGACAGTGCTGGAAACTCCAACAAGTGACGGCGTGCACGGAGAGGATAAACCAAGTGGGACATTTTATAAGGCCTCGTTTTCTGAACACTCCACCGGACGCTTGCTGGGCTGAATTCAGTCAGTCACTTACGGGCTGAATGTGTCCTCTCCAAACGCATGCGTTGAGGCCCTATCCCCCGACCCCCAGACCTCACCCTGGAGGCCCGGCTTCCTGTAATTTTCCACGTCATAGACTTTGCTCGCTGGTGTGGGGGGGCAGCCACGGGAAGACGCTCGGGCAGACCCCCGGCTTTCCTGCCCGCTCTTACATCAGGCCATCTTGAGACACGTATGAAACGCAGCCTCCATGCCGAGAGACTATAGGTGTCAAAAATAGTTCAACACCGGAACATACCAATAATGCTCTATTACCTACTAAAATCCAGGCTGGTGAAAAGAAACGGGGAAGAAAAACTAGGCATGTGTATATATCTTTAAAAATCAGAAACCTCTGAGAGCTTGGAGCAGAGGTCCTCAAATACACCTTTGAAAAAAACTTTAAAACGAGATTCCCAATTAGGGCATCAAGTGTACAAAGAGCTCTGAGCCCTCTGCCCGGTGCCCCTGACACAGAGCTGTGGGCCTTCCGAGGGGCCCTGACGCCAGGATGTTTACAAGAGTTGAGGACAATCCTGGAAATTCCTCTGACATTTATTTGTCAAAAAATGTGATCCATTAACCTTTACTAATATCAGCATTTTAAATGACTGTAGTGCGTGTTCTCTCTCTCTGTCTCTGGGTTGATGGGTGCGTAGGTGGATGGATGGACCCATTTTTTAAGAGGCTGGACCTGGGCGCATCGTGCGACTTCTCAGCATCCACACTACGTGAGACGATGCCTCAGACTCAGCCTCGGTCTCCCCTGTCTGCATCTACAGACCCCTCGCTCGCTATTGCTTCTGCTCCTCTGGAGAAACAGCAACTTTGCGTTTCCATCGTGGGCCTGGGAAGAGCGCCCCAGGGTACAGACTCCGCCGGTGGCATTGGGCACAGTCCCAGAGCACCACAGAGCCTCACGCATGTGTGCTCGCTCGTCCCCGAGGCCAAACCGTCCCCACCAGTGCGCAGGCAGCGAGTGCCGTCTCTGGATCCCTGTCCCCGCAGACACACACCGCCTGCGTGTCTGCACACAGCACCCTTCCCACCTTCTCCACCAGCCGTGCGCCCGTCCCAGAGTCACCCCCCGCCCCCCGCCGCCCTTCCCTGTCCTGCGGCAGCAGTCCCGAGACGTTTCCTATAGCCGCTCCCCAAGCGATTCCGGCAATTTCTGCAGCCCGGGACTTGAGGCCCTTCCGCAGCGGGGTCTACATTTACTCTCAAATTTTGTCTGCGCACTCCTCTAACGGGATTCACTTCTCCAGGGACGCGGCGTGGCTTCGTGCTTCCCCGTGGTGGGAAGATCCCGGCTCTGGCTCTCAGGCCGGCTGCACTCCAGTCCGCCCCCCCGGCTTCTGCTCTGGTGGCGATGCCCTCGGGTCTGCAGCCCCTGCTGGATGGGACGCGAGCTGCTTTCTCAGCTCCTTCCCGCACCGTCTGCCTCTCGCGGGAGCCTACGGGCTGTTACCACGTTGAGTTTCAGTCTTTCTCAAGCAAATTCAAAACTCAAGAGGAAATCTTGTATGGGACTGCTTCCCCCACCACGTGCTGAGCTGCACAAAGCTGGGCGCCCAGAGGCAGCGCGTATCTCTTGAGGGCCAGCGGGGCCTCCCTAACCCCCAGGTCCAGGGAAGGTGGCCTCTGAGCCTCAGCCGCCTGGGGGTCAAGGTCCAGGACCCCTTCCAGATTCTCTGGGTTCCAGAGGGCGTCGACCTTCACGACCCCCTTTGCGGCCCGCCCCCAGGTGAGGCGTTGTGCGGAACGCTGACCTGCACGTACGGTCCGCAGACGGTCAGACACCCACTCCCACAAAGAGAGCCCGGAGGACTGACGGTGTGAGGAGGACAGGGAGACGTGTTTCCACCGTACGTTCATCGGTGGCCTCCCTGGGCCTCCGTCCCCTCCTTCCCTCTCTCTGTTCCCTGCCCCCTTCCTGGCCAAAGCAAGCTCCCACACCCATCTCCTCCCACATTCTCTGCAAAGCACCCATCGCTTTCTCTCGGGGTCTGAGGCCTGTGCTGCCACTGTGTTTAGGGCCCCCCTGGGACCCTAGCTGCAGACCAGAACTTATTTTCTCAAAGAGAAAGTTCCCGTCTCACGGCTGGTAGACTTTTAACCTTGTTACACTGAACCATCTGCTTCCTGCGGGGGTGGTCCACTCTGGGCTCCTCCTTCCTCGGCTCCCTTGCTGGGCCCCAGGCCGGCGGACTCGCTGTCCCCTCTTCCCTCCTCAGGGTTTCGTCCACGTGCATTTGCAGACGGCTTTGCTCTGGACCCCCAGAACCCTGGACTTCATTCAGACACTTTCCCCACGGGAACCTTTTCCTTCTCAAGGGGGAGGGTTGAAAAGGGGGGGCAGTGGGTGTGGCAGGGGGCTACTCTGCTTACTCAGTGCGTCTGCTCAGCGACAGTCACGGCTTGGTGGCCCCCAGCATGACGGCACGGCGACGGTGCCTGCTTGCTCTCCTGACTCCCTAAGTGCTCCTCGTCACCTGACGCCACCTGCTCTCCCTTGCCTGCATTCCTACTGCTTAGCTCCGTTAGTTCTCCGCTTCCCTTTTCCTCACGGCCGTTCGGATCAGCACACACTGGCTCCGTGGAAAACACCGCCAAAGCCTTCAAACAAACCAGTCGTGCGTCACCTCACCTGCCCGGAGACATGCCCGTTCTCTACGGGGCATAGTCGCGAATTTTCTCTTACTCCTCTGGACCCCCCGGGCATCCTGAGTCCCCACATCTCACGTCCTCCGCAAGTTTTTCCCGTTTAAGTTTTCCTGGTGCCTGTAGCTTGGGGGGCCCCGTCCAGATCACCCAACAATTGTACCATTTCCTAAACAACCTCCCCCCCGTCCCCAAAATCACAGAAACAAAAACTGAGAGGGCGCCGCCGGCGATTCTCACTTCCAAGGGGTAATTCGTAGTTTTCAAAAATAAGTTTCATAGCTACCAGTGGGTTGGCTTTTTTTTAACGTAACATGATTCTTGCCGTTTGTAATGAGTAATTACCGTGTGCCAAGAAGTGACGGCTTCGGAAGCAGTCTCCCGCGGGGACGCGTGCGGATCTGCGCGTGGGAAAGCCAGCAGACATTAGCCGTTTTCTTTCTTTTTTTTTTTTTTTAAAGATTTTATTTATTTATTTGACAGAGAGAGATCACAAGTAGGCAGAGAGGCAAGCAGAGAGAGAGAAAGGAGGAAGCAGGCTCCCCGCCAAGCAGAGAGCCCGATGCGGGACTCGATCCCAGGACCCTGGGATCATGACCTGAGCCGAAGGCAGCGGCTTAACCCACTGAGCCACCCAGGCGCCCCCATTAGCCGTTTTCTGTGGGGGTAGCTGCCCCTGCAGATAAGCAAAATAGTTCTCCCTCGACTGTCACACGGCAGAGAAGGCGGTGTTTCTGCAGCAGCCCCGTAACCTACGGAGAAAAGCCACTCACAAGCCGGACCCGCTCTGAGATTCCCGGCTTTGCGCCTGCAGCCCAGAGACCCTGCCACCCATCTCGCGGGACTCCTCCTGGACACGGACCGAGGGGCCACACTGCGTGCACTGGCCCCCCTCTGCCTGGTGGCGGGCGGCCCGGTGCTGGCTGCTGAGAGTCTCGGTCTTTCCCTTGCTAAACTGGGTACAGGAACTAAAGAGAACCTGTTGCATGGGGCAGGGGACAGGCATGTGCCGCTGGGTGGGGATGTAGGCCAGGCCCTACCTGCGGACCCTTCTCCTGGGCAGGTCAAGGGAAACGCAGCCGCTCCTGCGGCCAGGTCCCTGGGACCCCCTGTGAGTCAGCGGGCCGCCCTCCCTCTGTGGCGCCCCACGGCTGGGGTGGGGCCTCTGGGCGTTCGCAGCTTCCTCCCCATCAAGGTCCACCTGAGCACCGTCCTTCCTGGGAGTGCTTGGGGACGGGGACGTTCTGAGCCTTCTCATACTTGTCTGTGGCGTATGGTTACAGATCGATCTGGTGTGCGGGCACCGTACTGGATCGTGTGGAGCTCTGTGAGTGGGAGGGAGAGCGGCACGGTTCCCTGCACAAATGACAGAAGGGCCGGGGTAGTCCCATGGTGTTGCTTTGGCTCCTGGTGAGTGTGGAACTGGTTTATGCCATTCTTTCATTCTTTTTTTTTTAATTTTTTAAAAGATTTTTATTTATTTGACAGAGAGAGTTCTCAAGTAGGCAGAGAGGCAGGCAGAGAGAGAGGAGGAAGCAGGCTCCCCGCTGAGCAGAGAGCCCGATGCGGGGCTCGATCCCAGGACCCTGAGATCATGACCTGAGCTGAAGGCAGAGGCTTAACCCACTGAGCCACCCAGCACCCCCATTCTTTCATTCTTAAGAAGTAACATTCTTCACATCATCCCGACTCTATCTTAGATCCCTGAAATTATGAGGCAAAATGATGGAGGGAAAAGGCATCCGGTTGTGTTTCAACCCAAATATTCAGTTGACAGTTCCTGTCAGCAATTACTGTGGAAGGCGCCGGGGCCTCAGGCAGGCCGCTTTGCTTCTGCACCGCTCTGACAGAGGCTTGCTTCTTCCTTAAAACAACTCAGACTCGCCTCTCTTTTTGAAATATAGATTTTCTAATTTATTTATTTAAGTGCTCTCTACCCCTTGTGGGGCTCGAACTCGCGACCTGGAGACCAAGAATCACGTGCTCCCCTGACTGAGCCCGCCAGGTGCCCAGACTCACCCTTCCTGCTCTCATCTACCTGCTCTTCTCACCCCCGCCCCCGCCAGCACCACACAGCACAGACGCTTCCCCTCTTTCCGGGGCAGTGTGTCCAGTTTCCTTAGTATCTTCTATTTCGAAACCTGAAGGAGTGAGGGCGTATGGCAGGTATGGGAGTAAGGCCGTGGATCTGACACGCCGCCCGGTTCCTTTGGGGCGCGCCCTCCTGGGCCTCGGGCACACCTGACCCTGGGCCGCGACACAGGTGTCCTCAGGCTTGGACACCACTTGTCCGGACACAGCGGACATCCACTGGCCGCAGACTCCTCGCAAGCCGGAGGACACCGAAGCCCCCCACACACTCGGTATTTTGTTTTCCTCCCAGCTGTGAACTTGGGCGACATTTTTTTCCGTCTAACATCGGAATCGGACTTCACATTGTATGCCCACTGCATCCGGGCTGGGTTCATTCTACCCATTCTAGGCTATCAGGAGCTTTGAGATCCTGACCCCCACGCAATATTTTAGGCCTCCTGGGCTTCATAACACTTCAAATGATGTGGGTTTGCCTCTGGGCCTCACCCAGTCACTAATAAAACATGAAGAAAGACGGCCAACGGCTGAGAAGAAACCACATTTCTCGAGCAGCCAGGAAATTTCGAGAGAAAACTAGTCACCGTGACCAAAAGGACAGAGTGGAGGGCACGTATGCGCATTATTAACATTGCCTTTAATTCAGAGGGCCACTTTTAGAACTATAAAGGAGCAAGCTTTTGCTCAAACCTTTCTGCCAGAAAGACCGCAGCCCCGTACATGGGATGTTACTTACCACCAGGCCCTGCCGGAGGGGCATAGCGGCAGCGAGCAGAGCGAGGGTGAAGTCACTCTGCACACACCCTTGAGGCCCGAGCCCTCCGCTCTCTGCGGAACAGGAAGGAGGTCAGCGTGGACAGTGCTGGATCCGAGAGGACAGCAGCTTCAGAGAGGGCTGTCCTGCACCAGCGTCCACCCGCCCCGCCCGGACACCAGTCCACCCTGCAACGGACTTTCGTCCCACCACACCTGCTTCTATGGGCAGCTCTGGAGGCTGCGACCGTCGGAGCGTCAGCGGGCGTAGACGGACACTTTCTTCTGGGCTTCTGCGCTACCGTTTCTATTGTGAGCTACTATTTACGTTCATCTGTGGCGAACCGGAAGGTAACAAGTATCATGTACACCCAGACCATACGTGCCCGAATGGGATAGCTGGTGTGTCCTCTGAAATTTCGGAAACTAAATAAAAATGGAATTTCACTCGCTTAATTCCCTAGATTGTTGAAGTCAAGAACTGTTACGATTTAGAATAACACAAGAGTGACCTCATCCTTAGTCTTCAGACGCTCTTTCAAAAGAACCTCTAATTAATAAAGTGGGTCAGTGACTCAACTATCCACACGGATGTGTCAGACTCAAAGAAGAGGCGGCCCCAGAGAGGGTGGTGCCGGACCACTTGGATTTTTCTACTTAAAACAACAACAACAACAAAAAACATGGAAAACTTCAGCTCAGAGCACAATAGATAAAGGGGAGTGACTTAGTAAATTAGCCTTGAATGCAAGAAAAGTCATTGTTCTTCTTTTGCCCTCTCTTTGGAATGTTTCTAAACTTCCTAAAGTCCGGACCAAACTAGAAGAAAACCAAACCATGTGCTGAGCTTACATTTCGGCTTCCCGAACGCAGGGGAATAAACCCCCGAATGAGTAAAACACGGAATATTTTAGTACCGCTTTTGGAACTTAAATTGCTTTTTCTCTTCCGTAAAATCAAGTGCAATGGAGCAGAAGTTCTGTGTGTCACCAATCCTTTATTGAAACTGGTAACCAACACGCTTTATAGCAGAACGACAAAAATAAGGTCCCGTATATACAGCCTTTGCGTGGGCTATGTGACTACACACCAGGCAGAGTGAGAACGCGATCTACTCTCCGTAATAATTTGTGCACGAAAAGACAGCCGGCAGACAGCGTGTGGACATTACAGTGGAATGACATCACGAGTCCAGTGAAAATTCAGCCTAACACAAAACGTACTCGTCTATTGCAAATGACGGCTTTGTAAACAGCCAGAGCTTTTCCGTCGTCCTTCACCCAGAGTCCGAAGCGGAGATCTGGTGTGTGGCGACGAGTCTCTTGAGTGACACCACCTCTGCAGACAAGTTTGCTATCCCGTGCTTCAGAAACAAGCCCTCCGGGTCAGACACTTTGTAGCCACTGTCTTGCATCTCCGCTGCGCCAGTCTGGAAGCTGTTCTGCATTCTGCCGTTCAGTTCTTTTGGATGCCAGTGTTCCGATTTGAGAGACCAATCTTGAATGTTGGTCACCTGCACGGAGAAAGGGGTGAGGGCAGAGTGTACCATACTCGGGGCGGCGTGCTTCTCCAGTCCGAAATGTCTCTTGGGCGCCCCGTCGACAGGCGAGGGCGGCTTGGGCGCGGCGTCGAACTCCTGATCGAAGCCTTCTACTTTGATCTGCATGGCTTTGGCTTTAATGCGCAGCTTATGCGGCAGCGCGGAGGAGTTCGCTTCCGGAACCTTCACCACGGTGCCGTGGGCGCGCTGGAGCTCCACGGGAGAGTGGATGGGGCCCTTGGGCACCTGCTGCTCGTCCTCCCCGTCGGACGCCTTCCCCACCGCGCCGTCGTCCGTCTCAGACGTCCTGGGGGAGTTGCTGGAGGACCGGACGACCTGCAGCAGAGGGGGCGAGTGGGAGAAGCCCGGGAACGCGGTCCCCATGAGGCTCTGATACACAGAGGCCCGGAAGGCACCCCGCTCCTCGCCGGGCTCCCGTGCATAGGTCTCCAGCTCCACCGGCTCTTGCTTGATGGCCTGGAACTTGCCGTCGGGGCTCCCGCAGCCGCCCCGTGCGGCACCGTCCTGCGAGTGCTCCAGCGAGGACACGTCGGAGACGTCGGACAGGGAGGCCTGCGGGGAGTGCTTGATGACGGAGATGCAGCCGCTCACCACCGATGGCTCCTGCTCGTCCACGAAGGGGCTGGCGCTGGGCTTGGGCGCGGGGTAGTCCTGGAAGTACACGGCGGTGGAGTGACTGAGTTTCTGGATCTCCTGGGCATAGGCTGCGGAGCTAATTAAACCAAACTTTAATTTTAGGGACAGCAGCTCAGCTTTCAAAGTCGCGTTTTCCTCTCCCAGGGCGATCAGTTTGTTCTCTAGGACCAGGTCATTCAGCCGGCGCTTCTCCCGGGACCTCTTGGCGGCTTCGTTGTTTTTCCGCCTCTTTTCCCAGTACATGGCGTCCTTCTTCTCGTCGGGAATGAACTCCCGCTTCCTCCGGCAGGCAGAAGACTTGCTCTTGCCCACGCTGCCTTCGCTCAGCAGCAGCTCTTCGCCCGCCGTCAAGTCTTCTGAGACCTCGGTCAAGGCCACGTTCAGCACCATCTTGTCCACGCCGTTGCCCGCGTCCAGGGACGCCTGCTCCTTCTTGATGGTCTGCATTTTCCTCAGCTGCATCAGAATCAGACCGATCCCCTTCCCCAGGATTCACAAGCGCTTTAAAAGCCGCGTACACCAGCCATCAACGTTCTCTCTCCCCCTCTGCAGTCGAACAAATCTCGCCGGCGCGTCTTCCCCAGCGGAGCAGGCGCCTTCCTCCTAGGACCCTGCAACACAGGAAAAGAACGTCACCCACCGGCAAATATGTCCCGCCAGGTGCGCACGAGGAGCTGCACTCAGCACGTCAGTGTACAGGTCCGAACACGACACAGCGCTTCCCCTCGAGGAGGCTGCCATCTGGGGAAGGAGATGGGGCCCCAGGGCCTGGGCTGGACACGGCAGAGGACAAGTCCCCAGCGAGACCTCTCAGCAGAGCGCCGCGTGGCCCACGGCGGTGGGAGCAAAAACACACGAGGCTGGGGAGAAACCCAGGAAGCTGTTTTAGGAGCAGAAACGTGTGTGTGCGGGGTGGGGGCCAGGCGGGGACCAGATATCCCAGGAAGGAAAGGACGGATCGCCTCTGGTCGGTTCAGTCTTAAACGGCGGCTGCACCTCGTGGTGCTTCTGAGTAGCTTTAGCTGCCCTTCCATCACCCCAGGGCGAACACACTCACCCCCCCAAGAGAACTTTCCCAGGTAAACGCACGTGCCCGAACACAAATTCTGCAACTACACGGAATAAAGTACACCCCAGAGCAAAATCTGTGTCTTCACAAAAATGAGAACAAAAGCCACAAGACGGCGGAGTCGTGGTGGTTCTGCTACGACTCCAACGCGGACGCACACCTGCCCGCCACGCCGGGACTGCACCATCCCAGGAGGCCCGAACGCCCCTGCCCCAGCGCCTCCCCAGCACCAGATCTCGTGATGCATCTCTGCTATGACGTCAGATCCGTTCCTTCTTTTTTCTGGCTCGTCCACACTGATTTATCAAACGTCCACTTAAGGCTGAAGCAGGCCAGGTGCCTGTTTTGGTCCTGCAAAGTCTGTCCCAGTACATTTCATTGAGGCAACAGTTTGGGACTAGAATAAACAGTTACTCTTCAAAGGGACCTTTTTCTCTTTTTTTTAAGTATAGTGCATTCTTGAGACTTAAAATTATTTTAAACCCGGAGAATGTAATTATGGAAAGAATTTCTTTCCATTTTACTAATTAGTTTCAAACAAAATATAAAAAAAAAACAAAAACCCTCAAAAATAGAACCATCAGCTAGCTTCCTTTTCCACTGATGAGATATTTATAATCTGAGTTTGGCTTGACATGAGGTAATAAACCCATATTAGATTCCAGTAACAATCTTTTTATGGTGCTTTTGGGCTCCCACTGTGCTTCTCGACAGGCTTCTCGGCCCGCTCTCCCAATAGGCGTTACTCTCATAACGGAGACCACCGTTCACTCAGTGCAATCTGCATACGGCACTCTCTCCTGCCACATTAAAAAGATTTAATGTTTTTGTTTTACATCACTCTCCCTTTCTTGTGCATAGTTTTGTAATGACTAATGAAGTAAAGTTTAATTTTATCAGGTGGAAAAGCCTGCCAGCTTCTTGCGCTTTTTCCAGAAGGAACAGAAGAAATGATGTAATGATTTCAGGATCATAAAGACTAAGGTTTAATGCCACAGTTTTGTCCGTCAGGCTGAGCCAACGTGGAAACAGTTGCGACTTAGCGAAACCCATGATTAGTAATACCAAGTTTCTGTTTGTTTTTGATGACACGATGTGAAGGCAATGAGTCCACACAGCAGGCAGAGGCAGTGTGAAAAGGAATCTTCTCGTTATCACTTGGTACAACACTGCTCTCCACATTCCCACTCAGGTTTCGTCTTCTGACACCAAAACCCATCTTTCCTCTACACAGTGGACTCTTGCCTGCGTGTATAGATTTCTGTTCTCCAGCCCCGTCAAGTCCCCACCACTAAAGTCAACGGAGGGTTGAGGCCAAGAGTCAAGCCTCCAGCAGCGGGGACAGCGGCGCTGACCGTTTCCGGCGTTCCCTTCAAACCTCCAGCAGCTCCTCGGGCACTACTGTTTTTCTAAGCATCATATAGCAACTTGAACACTCACTCTGGATACATTTTCCACCGGAGACGCTTTTTAAAATGCATCCCCTCCTTTTTAAAAAAAGTCACATTCCTTTTATGGTTGCCTTCCCCAGGGAGCTCCCCACTTACACTTTTGAAATGCCCCACCATCCTGCCTTAGTTACTCTTCCTAAACTTTTCCTTATTTCATCATTTCTTACCCATTTTTAGCATTTCAAATCTACCAGGGGGTGGAGACTTTTCAGCCTCCCGGTCCAAAGGCTGCCATGTGCCAGGAGTCTGGCAGAGTGGGGCAGGCAGCCCTCACCAGACTGCCCTACCCCATCCAACAAAAGTATCCCCCTAGTCCTAGCATCTCTTTGAGCCCTGTCTTCTCGCCATCTAAGCACTCCATGTCCACTCTGTCATCTCTAGAACTTTCTTGGTGCGTTCAAAACCTATAGGAAGTCTCCTTTCTTTTCGATTTTCTTCCCATGTGAACTTTACTACATGTACTAGAATCTGACGTCTTCCCTCACCTGCAAATATTGTCTTTCGGACTCACTGGCAAATCACCACCTACTATCTTAAAAGGATCTTCTGTAACATTTTTTTATCAAATAATCTTGCAGTGTCGGAAAAAAGTTTCTCATGCACGTGAGACACCGCAGAGAAGGTGCTGATTTCACACACTGCGCCCTTCCGCTTGTCCCCAAGTAGCCCGCAGGTCCGCTTGTCCCCCAACTAGCCCGCAGGTCCGCTTGTCCCCAACTAGCCCGCAGGTCCGCTTGTCCCCCAAGTAGCCCGCAGGTCCGCTTGTCCCCCAAGTAGCCCGCAGGTCCGCTTGTCCCCCAAGTAGCCCGCAGGTCCGCTTGTCCCCCAAGTAGCCTGCAGACTTTCTCCGGGGCAACGGGCTGCCTTTGTGTTCTCGCAACGAACCGGACACAGAGGTGTCTGACATTGGATTGGCAGGCGCTCATTTGCCTTATCTAAGAGAATTTTGTAGAGACACTTTCTGATAGTTTTTCTAACCGAATATTATTATGTATTCTATGTTATCATGTATTCTAAAAAAAGACATTTTACTTGTTAACGGAGAGCTTCTCTTATTGACTGGTTCATCCAACGCATACGGAGTGCCGGACACCAGGCACTGAGCCAGCCTGGGGCACATAAAGAGGGAGGGAAAACCAAACTCGAGGGTCCAGGAACCCCTCGTCTCCCGCAGGAGCCAGATTGGAGAACCCAGCGCTCGGGGAGGCACGCGCGACGGGCGCCGTCGGTGTGGGGTCAGGTCACACAGCACATCCTTTCCAGCCCCGCTGCTTGTTCTTGGTGTGGTGGCAACAACGCAGCAACCCCAACAGGTGCCATTACTGAACACCTGCTGCCCGGTAGGTGCCGGGAGCCTGGCCTGTCCTATGTGCGTCAGCCTCACGATGATGCTTTTCAAAACAACCGGCTCCGAGAAGTTCGGTGACTTGCCCCGCGCCCCCCAGCTGGCGACGCAGCAGAGCTGACTCCAGCCCAGATCCCGGCCCAGCTCCTGCCAGCGCCCTCTCCACGCTCGCAGGGGTGGTTCGGGTGCGCGCCCAGTTCCTCTCCGGACTGCTCTGGTTTCTGAGTAAAACACGCCCCGATGCCGTCACTTTCACGGCAGGGCTGCACCACGAGATGCCGCAGCGACTGTCTTAGGCAACAAAGGTGCCGCCTGGAGCTCTCCTCCCGCCTCTCCGACCGCTGCTTTAGGTCCCCAGAGCACAGAATCTATTGCAGGAACATTCTAAGCGCTCGCCTCTGCCGAAATTGCAGTCTCCTGGCAATCCTGCGCGTTACAATAGGGGACGAGGAAAACTACAGCTGGGGCACCGTCGCCTACGATCTTTGGGTACAAAAACAAAATGTTCACATGTTCAATGTGGAGGGACAGTGGGTGGTTGAGACACAGAGAGCCTGAGTGACTTTCCAGAGATCACACAGCGTGGAAGGGCAGAGAAAAGCCTTAGAATGCAGTCGTGTCCCCTGACAGTGAACTCAAAGGAAAGGCCTCAGGGGGCTTACACGTGGCCTTCTGACACATTGGTGCTTATACTCCACTCGTGACTTTATTCCAGACCCCCGCGTTCTCCCTTCGGGTTGATTTAAGCCTCTGCATCATGCTTTCAGGCCACCAGCCGTGCGGGGCTGTGGGCACCCCTTCGAGTTCCCTACTTGAGCAACTGTCCCTTAGTGCCCTTTCTGGGATGCTGGCATGCCCGGGTGATCAGCCCCATCAGCCCTGCTAGGGGACAAGGCTGCATCATCAGGACAGGAATAAAAAGAGAAATTGAAGCACGGAAGACCCCGCATTCCAGCCGATGGGTCTTCCGTCCCCAGCGCGGGCGCGCTGCGTCTAAGCCGTGCTTTCCCACAGCACGGAACGTTCTGTGATTTCCACAGATGGGACCCGGGTTTGTAAACACTGAGTTGTGATGTGTATTCAAGGCAGAAGACCTCGACGTGACCTTTAAGTTTAAAATTTGGTTTAAAAAAGTCTAAAAAAAGAACAAAAGTTCACGTGAAGCCTCCACCTAATTCTTCCTCAAGGAGGGACGGGTCACGTCTGCTTCCGGAGACAGACCTGTGCCCACCCCGTCCCGGCCACAGCGCCCCTCTCGGAAGAGCCAGCGGAAGTCGGCTTGCAACAGCCTGTGTTCCATACTTTGATTTAAAAATGCCGTCTACACAAGACGAGATGCGATTCGATGTGCTCCATGTTTTGGGAATAGTTTCTGATAGAACGCTCGGCCCCTACCCTCCGACGTGCCACTCACTCCCTCGGAGCACAGTGTAGATGCCATTAAAGAAAACAAACCATTGTACCTTCACGGTAAACGCTCGCTGCACTGAGCAGACAGCCGCTTGTCTTTGCGATAGGTGTCATTTCGGTGAAAAATAAAGTTAATCAATTCAAAGCTCTTTAAACTATTAAAACGAGCAAAATGTCAACTAGGCTTCTTGCAGTAGGTGAACCACCGAGGACACGACCGTCTCAGCAAAACGCTTTACTCTGTTCACGGATCAGAACGACATCAGGACGGAAACGCAGAGCCCAACAGGGAAGAAGCACGCATGTGCGGTCAAGGGGGCTGGGGAACTGAAACACTCGGAGCACTGAAGTCGCAGGGGGATTTTCTAATCAGGCTGAACAATTAAAGGCTTTTATTTTTTAAAGTAATGTCTATGCCCAACATGTGGCTGGAACTCATGACCCCAAGATCAGGAGTCGCACCCTCTACCGACTGAGCCAGCAGGTGCCCCAGAGACTTTTTAAATAAATAAAACCACGTTAAACCTCTCTAACAGCCAATGAAGTACCTTCCGTTGAAGAATATAATTGTCTCCCGGAACACAGACTTCAACCCTAATGTTAGAGAGGAAAGTGTACTGGTACAGACAGAAACACACACGTACAGGGACTCTCCTGCTTTGCCAGAATCTGTCCTACCATAGCAACAAACTAACCTACTTTTTCTCCTTGGGCGCGTTTGTATACAAATGTGTCAAAATCTGATCGAGTTTATGCTCGTGAAAATACTTCAAGTGTCTTGCTCTCTCGTCCTCAACAAAGGACCACTTAAAAATTAGACTCGATCTTAACAAATATGACAAGACTGCATTTGGGATAGCTGATACAACTTAAGGGACTGAAATATGAAACAGTATCGCTCAGCGCTCTTCTACAAGAGAGCCGGTGTTTGTGACCTACGGCGCACGGCGGAAATTTTCGGAAGACGCTGCAGGAAGCGCACAGATGCTAACACCTACGAACAACGGGACGGCTGGAGAAGGACAGACCGAAACACACCCTCCTGAAGAGGGAGAGCAACGGGGAGGGAGACCAGGGGGAGAAGGGAGAGGAATCGTAAGGCATTTTAAAAAGCCGCAGTCACTTCAAAGTGGGGACCACTAGTTTCCTCGCTACTTCCAAATATCAATGTATCAGTCTGACATCGAACCTGAAACCCTAAGGGGCGCCAAAAAGCACAAAGTCACCCTGTTACAAGAAATTCTGGACTGGTTTGCACCAGCAGAGCCCGTGCAACCCACGGACGGCGGCAGGAATGGTGTAGGTGCAGGGAAAGTTCTTGAATGCTTGTAAGTTCACTGAAGAACCACTCCAGTTCTCCTCAGCTTGACTTCTTGATCTCTTCTTTCTAATTTCACTTTCTTGCCCCCTTGAGCAGATGATCACACAATGTCATTCACTTCACTATGTGCCTTATGAATAGGATGGATTTTTAAAAAAATGTTTCCATGTTTACTTGAAGACTATTGAACTGCCAGTTGAGATCCTCGGAGAGTTAATTGATAAAAGACACCATATTCTGGGCGCCTGGGTGGTTCAGTGGGTTAGGCTGCTGCCTTCAGCTCAGGTCATGATCTCAGGGTCCTGGGATCGAGTCCCACATCGGGCTCTCTGCTCAGCGGAGAGCCTGTTTCCTCCTCTCTCTCTCTGCCTGTCTCTCTTGTGATTTCTCTCTGTCAAATAAATAAATAAAATCTTTAAAAAAAAAAGACATCATATTCTGATAACTAAAGGTTTATAATACAAAGATCATTCTGGCTCCAATGAAATTGAGTCCTCAAAGCACGTATTATTATGAATGGCATCTAGAAAATCCCTGCTAACTTCCTTATCATAAAAACAACCTTAAGCTCTCTAATTAAAACCATATGAGAAATGGTATTTTTTTAAACAGTTTTTTTTTAACTACAGGAAAGTTATTTGCAAAGAAATTTGAGAGGTAATTGGGGGCAGTGGTAATACAAATTCATTTTGAAACCGAAAAACTCTTATGTAATGTCTGTGATCAAAGGTCAACGTCTTTCGACATTCTCAATGAGTCTGATCTGGATAAAAATCAACTCAAATACAATTTAGGAAAATAACAGGATATCAGACAATGTGTTGATGCTGTGAAATACTGGCACACCTCACAAAACCCAGAAATGCATATTAAAGGAGCTTCAATTGCATTGTTTCTGTCATATTTTGAATCGAATCCCGAGTGTGCTCTCATTCCCTCAATACAAATCAAAAATAAACAACTCCTCACAGCATCAGTACCATCTGGATTACAATGGAAATAATGAAGTATGTGTGATTTTAGCCCGGGTAAAAATAAAGCCGAGGCAACATGACTGCACCTTTTCCATTCCATGCGGCAATCACATTCCCTTCGTGGAGCTGACGGCCGACCAAGGCAAGGTCAACTAGAAATATCCACTCCGTGGGTGAGTCAGGCAGTTGCTCAACGCGGGAAAGCGCTCTAACAAAGGCTTTTTAATTTTCAGGTTGTTGCATCACACTGATGTTATAATTGGGCTTCGCAAAGATAAGCCTTTAACACAGAAAAGGAAACTGTTGCGAAGACTGCGGTGAGCTAGCATCACACTCTGGGGAGGGAGAGAGATGGGGGGTTTCTAGCACAGCCCACCCCACCCCCCGTTCCCGTTTTCAGGCTGCTGGTCTGGGCTGCTCATCCATCTCTCCATGCCTCCACTCCCTCTCCTATAAAATGGGGATGGTGACGGAACGCAACCCAGCACCAGGCACACGCAGGCTAAGGGGCTGGAAAGGACCAGCTCTTCCTCTCGGAAGAACGGGCGGCATCACGGCGACGAGGCTGGCGTGCCAGGGCGTTTGAGCCTCTCGCGATTCTTAGGGAAGCCCTGCCCCACGCCGCAGGTAGAAGACTCAAGCAGATGAAATCTCGTGTGCTCATCAAAAGGGCCAACCGTCAGCAGTTTCACGGAGCACGGCCCGGCGGTCAACCACGCAGCCTGCACACATCCCTTCCCAGAGGGCTCATCTGTGGGGTTTAAGCAGCCTCGGCTGGTCCGGGGCCACAGAAGCGTGGAGAGGTGGATCATCAGGCCACGGAAAGCCGTCGTGAGGAACTGGGAAAAGCCGGGGCGCTGTGGCACTTGTCTCATCGTTCCTGCCACAGCGCTGGCCTCCGTGTCCCTACCAGCACATCCCCAACATCAGCCCGGGGACCGGAGAGGCTGGCAACACCGTCAAGGATTCACTTCCAACTTAAGTTACCGCTGAACACAATGGCACAGTTTTAAGAGAAGGAAAAAAGTAATCATTGTTACAAAAAAAATGTATCCCAAGAAGGATCTTTAACTACAGGCTTAACTCCAATTCCAGTCCTTACTGTTACTGGACAGGGATTTCGGCAGTGAAAAATGAACGTGAATACTTTTTTTAAAACAACAACAAACCAGTCTGTTTGCTGGTAAATTGTATGGGAGTGGTTTGCTGAGCTCCTCACCACTGCCCAGCTGGACAGGTCGCACTCCTTCAGTTCACCATGGACACCAGTGCGGATCACAGCTGCTCCCAAAATCACAGGCCAGGCCGAGGGCCCAGCTGCTCTGGGCCTCAGCTCTCAGCGCTCTGGCGAGCTGGTCGCTGGCTTCCTCGAGAGAGGAACTGGTTTAGGGGCGCGGACTTAGGATGTGATCGCACAGAAACCAACCTGTCAGCAAAGCAGGCTGCGGGAGAACACCTGTGATGGCCCCGACCCCCGCACACCGGCTGCCCCGGGCTCTCAAGTCTCGGCGCAGGCATGAAAGCGCTGGGGTCTGACGGCAGGACAGCGGCGTCTGCGTGGGCGCTGTGATTTTTGTTTTATTTTGAACTCGGGGATTCAAGTTCTTTCTACTCTAGCCTTCGACCACACTAAGTGAAGGTTCAAAAAATACATCCACTCCACTGCGGCCACAGTCAAGCCCAGGTGCTCCTTTCCACCACCACCACCAGGGCTGGAGCGCCCCCACCCCCGGGGTCCGCGGTCTGCTGACATTTGGAGGCGTCTGGGTCCCTCACTTCACGAGAAGCGCTCGGCTCGGAAACACAATGCGGGCTCCAGGAACAAAGGTGTCCGCGGTGCCGCAGGCTCACCGGGCAAAAGGCAGGAGGCAGGCCGCTCGAGCCGCCCAGCAGCCCGGCCGCCCTCTCCTTGCGCCTCGCCCCGGGCGCCTCTCGCTCCTCCCCAGCTCCCCTCCCGGCCCTCCGCGCCCTCCCCGCCCGCTCCTCTCCCCTCCCGCGGCCGGGCAACCCCGAGCGCGCCCGCGCTCCCCGGCCCAGGTCCCTCCGCGCCCCCAGCGCGGCGCCTCACCGGGACCCGCCCCCGCCGGGTGGGCGGCGCAGCGGGGCCTCGGCGCTGCCAGGACCCCCTCGCCAGAACAAAGGAATGTGGGGAGGGGGCGAGGAGGCGCGCAGGCCGCCGTGCGGCTCCGGCCCAAGAGCCGCCCAGGGCGCTCCCGGGTCCCGACCCTGGGCCCCCACGCGCCGCCCCCACTTCCCGGCCCTCTGCCTCCGTCCCCCCAGGGCCCGCAGGCGGGAGGGGCGCGCCCCTGGAGGTCGCGATCAGAAGGTGGCGCTACGTGTTCCCCAGAAGGCCCGGGGCTCCCTGCCCAAGCTCCAAAGTAGGTCGGGGTCTGACACCGGGAGGCCTGGAGCAATATTAGCTTGTTGGAAAGCAGCTGCAATTATTTGGGGGTAATATAATTTGTTCTAGTGATGAATGTCTATAATACGCCCCCCCCCCAAAAAAAACCCAAACCCTGTTCTGTAGTTATTTAAATGTTAAGTCAGGGGAAAAAATTCTGACATATACACACCATCATATACACATATTCACACCTAATCACACGACCTGAGTGCCGGAGGAAATTCAAAATCTCGGTATATTAGATGTCCATATATACTCACAGGAATAAAACTAGGGTATCTACACAAAAATGCAATCCACTAACCTATATCTGTTTCCCATAAATCATATCTAGCCTGGAGAAAAAAAAAATACACACGATGTGAAATAAATACTTGTGACCTCATTCCCTGTTGTTATTTACAAAAGCCAGGACCAGAAGATGACACTTGGCCATCCCCTGCTGTTCTCAGGGAACACAACACTTCCCTAAAGTGTCCTTTATAAAGACAAATGGGAGTCAGCATCCAGCAAATCACCCGGCTCTGCGAAATGCCTTCCTAAAAATACAATCTTATCAAAGGTCTCCGAAGGCGTGGAGTTAGAACTACGGCAAATGGCCTTGAACTTGTATCTGCGCACAGCCGTGGAGAAAACACCAGAAATAGCGCTGCGAGGCCACAATGGTTAAAATGCGATAGGACTAAATTTAGAAGAACGCACATTTCATTTAGGGCAAAAGACACACATTCGGCAGCGTGAGCTAACTCAGGGCTTTACCCGGTTGTCTACTTTCCTGTTTAAAATATCCTTTAAAAAAAAAGAAAGAAAGAAAGAAAAAGAAAACTGTTACAGTGACATTTTAAAGGCTGAGATTGTCCTACTTTCTTTGTAGCAAGAATATAAAATCACGTAATTAGCTCCCGTTTCCTATGCTGACTGCCAGCAAATTCGGCAGTTACATAATGCAACATTTCCAGGAAACTATTATGTGATCTGTCTTGTGTCTGAAAAAGCATGACAATAAGGTGAGAAAAAGGGCTGATGGAACGGAATGCGTGAAAATCAAGAAGGTAGGGAGGTAAACGCCACAATGGTTCGTCCCAGATTTAAAAATAAGAGCTCAGGACACCTAAGGGGCGAACCCGGGAGTATCCAAGATCGGAACGCAACCCGGGGAATTCTTCGTGTCGTGTAGGAGTGTTGAGAAATACGTCTTTTCCTGGGGTCGTAGTGTGGGTGTAAATAACGACCTAACACCCTGCGCCGCGCTAACGTTTCCAAATCACTGCGCACGTCCGCGCACATTCCCACATCTGCCCGGAGCCCGGCCAGGGTCTCGCGGTGGACAGATTATGCAATCCGCGCAAGGACACATCCCACAACCTTCCCGGGCGCCGGTAGCGCGCGCTGACGACAGACAGGGTGGGAGACGGCGGTGCAGACACAGCCCCGACACGAGCAGACGCGGGCACGCATCCTCGGAGTGCCGTCACGGTTCACGCTGCCGCGGACGCGCCTTCTCCACAAGAAGACCGGGACGAGTCCCTCCACTCAGCCCCGCTCCCCCGCCGCCCCCGCCGCCGGCCCCGCCGGAGGGACGGGAAAGGAGGCAGCGCTGCCCTTCCCGCCCGAGGCGGCTCAGCCTCCCCGGCGCTCTCCTCCACCAAAACATCAATTTTCCCGGGATCGGGAGACATTATGCAACCGCGGCGGGGGGAGCGCGAGCCAGCCCGACTGCGGGCCGGCGCGAGGGCGCTGCAGCCGAGGCGGCCGCCTTAAGGTGGCGAGTCCCCCCCCCGCCAGGGCAGCGAAAGTTTATGTAACGAACGCCCCGCGCACACTCGCCGCCGCCGGCCGGCCCCGCGCGCAGCCCGGCCCGCGCCCCGCGCCCCGCGCCCGCCGGCCGCGCGCCCCGGCAGCGGGCGGGGAGCGGGGCGCCGGGCCGGGCGGCGGTGGGCGGGCGCTTACCGTGTTCCTGCTCCCGGGCCGGCGAGGGCGCGGCGGGGAGAGCGCGCGGGCGGCGGGCGCGGGGCGCGCAGGGCTCGGGCCGGGCCTCCGGGGCGGCGGGCGGCGGCGAGGGCGCGGCGCGGGAGGCGGGCGGCGCGCCGGGTCCGCGGGCGCCGAGGCCGCGCCGGAGATGTGTGTTAGTAGGTCAGTTCCGAGCGCCGCGCTACGTCGCCGCCCGCCAGCCTCGCCGTGACGGGCGGCCGCGGCCCCAATCGCCGCGCCCGCACCCGCCCCCGGCCCGTCGCCAATGGCCGCGGCCGGCGGGGGCGGGCTCTCCGCGACCCCGCCCCGGCCCCGCCCCCCGCGCCCGCCCCCCGCGCCCCCGCCCGCGCCCGCCCCCCGCCGCCACCTCCCCGCTGCGCCGCCGGCCGCCCGCGTCCCTCCGCGATCCCGGCCAGCGCCGCCGCCCGAGCGCCGCGAGGATCCGCGCCCCGCGCTAGGCTGCGCCGCGGCCGGCGCCAGGGCCCCCACCGGGGCGAGTCGGGGACGGGACCGAGGCCCCCCCGCGGCACCCTGGCCGTCCCGCTCTCCCACCGCCGCCGTCGCCCTCCGGCGCCGCGGAGCCTCCGGGAGCCCCGCGGTCCGCGCTCGCTCGCAGGCGCTTTTTGTCTCCCGAGCACGCAGCGGCGGGGCGACCTGTTGCCGACCGAGGGCCGCGGGCTGCGGCGACCCGGGCGTGGCACGGACCTCCGCCGGCCCCTCCCGCACCCTCGCGGGGGACCCGTCCTGCTCCTCCGGGGGGGTGAGCGGGGGGGGGCGCTGGCGAGCCGCCGGCGCTCGGGGCGGGGGTGCGGGGAGAAGCCGGGCCGCCGGCTGGAGCCCCGCGGCGCTGCGTGGGCGGCGACTACAATGCCCCGCGCGTCTCCCCGGGAGCGCCACGGCCCGGAGCGGGGAGCGAGCGCGCAAACACCGCCCCCTGCACAATTAGGGCGAAGATGACGGATGCGAAGTTGTTGCGTAATAGGACTGCGAGAGGAGGCTCGCCGAGGTCCGCCTGCGCCCGGCCGCGCCGAGAGGTGGCCGCGCGGGTGCGCCCGGCTGGTCCGCCCCTGGCGCGCGGGGTCCCCCGGCCACCTCGGAGCTGGCGGCTCCTTAGTGTCCTTCCTGCCCCCACTGGATGCGGCTGTGTTCCCGCCCTGAATTCCCGGGCTACGTAAGAGACGTAAAGGAACCGGAGAAATGGCACCTCGCGGCGCGCTCTCCGGGCACCGCGCGCGGGAGGCCGTGACGGCACGTGCACACCCGGCGCGTTTGCGGAGGGAACGAGCGAGCCCGCGGGTCGGCCCCTGCGGAGGGAGCGTGGTCCTCACCGGGACGCACACGCCTGCCCGGACGCCTGCGGCAGGTGGGTAGGACCCCTGCGCCGCCTGGGCTGCAGGAGCGGACGGAAGCCGTCGGTGACGGTCCATTCTTTCCCCCATGACACCTTTTTTTAAAGAAGAGGAATTTGAACCAAACCCCGAAGTAAAGACCCGCAGCTACCGTGGCCGTGCCCGTCATCAATAGAAAATCTTTCTGTGTTTCTGTCTTCCCGGTTCTCCTACTCCACGGTAGTAACAAGCACCCAAGGAACGATGCTTAAAAATGTTTATCACGCATCCCCTGGTTTTTGGAAAGCTTCACACTTTGAAGTGTTCTTCAAGGACAATGCTGTGTTTCCCAACACACACTTCCACACAATCTAACTGGTAAAGTGTAGGTGTACCAACAAGGCCCCGACAATTTAGGCACATAATATGGGTTCAATATCCTCCCCAAATCCACTGTCCAGACCCTCACCAGTTCAAGAGGCTCGTCCCTGGCTCCGAGTCTGCCCCTTCTAGTCGACATTTATTCCACGGAGCTGACTCTGTTGATGAAAGTAAGTCTTGCTTTTGGTTTATAATTTCCACTTCTCTCATTTTTTTACTATTAGGTTTCCTTTTTCCAAATCCTCACGATGCCCATTATAGTTTGAAAACTTCCCTTGGATGAAATTAAAATGATATCTGTACGTCGTTACCTTTTCAGCGTTAGAGATGCAGCGAGTTCCTAGAACCCCAGAGCAACACAACTCCCTCACTCCACACCTGCAACATGTTCTCCACACTGTTCTGCTTTTTGAATAATTTTATAGAATTCCAAAGCTGCTGTAAAATGAATAGTGAATAATGGTTTTATAGAAGAAAAACCTGAAGAAAAGTAGGTAACATGCTTGCGGTCACCCCAGACGATGATGGTGGTGGAGTGGGGGTTCGGGTGGGGCGCGTCTCTAAACTCGGAGACTGGTTCTGTATGCTGGATTTTGAAACGTGATGCCCCCTTCATTACTGGGGGTGGTGGTTCTAGACCGTGTCTGTGTCCTATCTGTGCATCCATTTTTGGGCCCATCCTACTGGAAATCAGAGGCAGTGCGGTAGAGGTCTGTGATACCAACTTAGAAAGTAACTCTAGAGCTCCTCCTGGTGATTGGGAAACCACGGAGCATTACAGTGAAGGATCTGTCCCCACTCCCCAAGACGTGGTGTGCCTGATGGTGTAGCCTAGAACATTCCTCAACAGGCAAGTGCTTGCAGATAAACACAAGTCAGGGGAGCCTACTTTGGAAACAAATGACTCAGGGCAGGGGCCTGACGGTGGAGCAGGGCTGTGACCAGGTCCCTGAGAGGAGGAGGAAAGGGTTCTTGTTGAAGCATGAAGTCACAGCTTCCTCACTCTCAGCCCCTGTCAGTCCAGGGGGTGGAGGATGCCAGGGAGGAGGAAGAGGGAGGGACTCTGCTGGGGACTAGGGACAGAAGACGGTCGATCCCATTCAGCTAAGTCTGATGACACGGACAGCGTGCTTTCCGGTTAACCAGATAGGAGAGCAGAACAGCGGACTCCAAGGGTGGCCTCTCCTTTCCAAGCTGGGGAGTGGCCTTAGAACTGCAGAACATGCCAAGCTAGAAGATTCCTGAGAGACCATCTGTCTCCAGAGGTCTTTCCTCGGGGCCTCGACAGGCAGAGGCATATGCAATCTTGGATACGTAGCGAGAACTCAGGTTAACTGTTGGACCATGGCCGCGGGAGAGCCGCTCACCCTGCTTCATCCCTCGTGGGTCCTTGCAGCACGGGACAGAGTTCCGGGGGCCCCAGGCTCCAGTTTTTCAAAAGAGAGTAGACATCAACAAAATTTTTATTTGGTAAACTATCCTGATTTTTCAGTGTTGGCAAGCAATTGGTTAGAAAAGAAAAGACCCCATGGCTGGGCGAGCTGGACGCTGGGCGGGCTGTGCCGCCTGTTGGAAAATTCTACAGGGATGCCCAAGGCAGGAGCCCTCACGGGGAGGAAGGCGGGCTCCTAGCCTGTGACCCCGCTTGGACAGCTCCACCTCACCTGTTCCAGACTGTGGCTTCCGGATTCTTTCTAGGAAACCGTCCATAGTTAGAAACGCTTTGGCCACCTCTGGGGCCCCAGAGCCAGGCTCAGGGCTCCCGAGCCCAGGACCCCGTCTTTCTGCTGCGCTGGGCCAGCGGAGGGTCTGACGTCCGTCCTGTAAACGTCACACTCAAGGTGAAACCATTTCTAGGAATGCAGAAGCTATAGCTTTGTTTTGTTTATCAGGTTAGGCCTAAGCCGTGAGCTCGTGCCTGCCACAGCTGATCGCCCACGGGAGGCTGCCCACGCCCGTCAGTGTGCGGCGCATGCTGGCATTTTGCTTTGACCTCATGAGTCATCGACTGTTTAGGCAGAAACTTCCTGGAATGGGCATTTCTTTCTTTCCTGCTCGCTCTTTGTTTTATTTGTACACTTGATGCCATTTCCAGTCATCAGGCTTGTTCCTGTCCTTCCCTGGGCCTTCTCTTTCCTCCTCCCGCTGGTGCTGACCTTTACTCTTCTTCCGTGTTTTCTTCTCCTGATTTATTCGATGTGTGCTTTTTTTTTTAGCTTGCAAGCGGGAGTGGGGGAAATGGGTGGGGAGTGGCAGGGAGGAGAGCAGAGTGGGGGAAGGAGAGAGAGAGAATCTTAAGCAGGATCCACACTGAGCACAAAGCCCATTGTGGGGCTCGATCCCATGACCCTGAGATCATGACCTGAGCTGATCAAGAGTCGGGCGCTTAACCGACTGAGCCAGGAGCCCCTTACTCGATCACTCTTAGTTTTTCCTTTGGGCTTTCCCCAGGCGTCAGATCCTCACTAGTCCTCTGGATTTCCTCCTTTACCGAGCTCTCACCTCCCCGGCTTGCCCCCGCCTCTCCCAGCCACAGCCCAGACAGTGCGAGCGTTTAGAATTCCCACTCTGCCTTCCCCGTTCTCTGCCACATGGTTCCATCCATAGGAGTTCCATTGGCATGCTCGGCCTTATTCAAAAACTAGTTTTTGTGGGAAATTGGGTAATAGAAGATGGTCAAATAAAGTCCCCTAGAAGCACAGGCTTTAAAGTACGAGAAGCTGAAATGTTTCGTATTAAATGGCTCTTGCTCAAGCTAAGAGAGAAATTAGATCTCTACACCGACGACACGATTTCCCCAGACAAAAGCAGCTGATGGCCTGAATACATTTCAAAGCTTCTCCAAAGACCCAGGAAAAGACCAGAAAGAGACGATTTTGCAAAAGAGGAGAGGATGTTGCAAGTACAGCATTACAGAAACCGAGCCGGGTCTTCAAACTCGCCCGTGCGGACGGCACACGTTTCAGTCCGCATCTGTGCTCCTTCCGATTAAATGGCCGGTGTGAGTAAAGGTGTCAAAATAAAGGAAACTCACAGGAAAGGCAGGTGAGGAGCGGGGGAAGACACCAGAAATGGTCAAGACGTGGGAAGCGGCTGATTGCATTCATTGCAAAATCCCCCAGTGATGGGGCAAGGTCTGTGGCAGCAGTTAGCCGGCGACGGGGACGTGGCAGGGTCACAAGAGTGTGAAATAAAAATTGTGAAACATGTTCTAACACAAACATCTCACCACACATGAGAGGTGGCCCATCCGCCTGGTAAAGCGGCTCCAGCCTCAGGCAAACCTTATCTGAACATTTCTGTGAAGGCGTGCCCAGGGCGTGCACTGGAAAGATCCAGGGCTACAACCCGGGAGGCGGGGGCGCTCACGCATGTTTGATCCCAGACACACAAAGGGAATCATTTCACCTGTCAGATCCCCGTTTCTTCCTCGGACGGCTGATGGGGTTGACCGACTCCGCGGCATCCCTTCTGGCCTTGCAGTGCGGGGTTCTCCAGGACGCGCCTGGGCGGAGGGCGGCACATTTTGCATCTGCAAAGAAGCAGACCCTGGTTCGCGCTGGCTCCGCCCTGCCCTTCACTTTGCCTAATCGCAACATACACGGTAGGAAGTTACGCGGTGAAACTACACGGAGGGGCTTGCACAGAAAGCCTCTGTCTCTGAATGCTATCAGTTTGGTAAAGGCCCCGAAGCCCGGAAACTGGGTGCTTGACCACATTTCTGGTCTTCCGAGAAGCTTCCAGCTTCACAGACTCTGAGCAACCGACCAGATGTGCTTAAGACTTTTGTGCAGCTCCGAAGTGTGACGACCTTCCCGAGCAGGGCAAAGCGTCTGCAGAGGGTCGTCATGCGGGAATGCTGTCCGGATGACGGCTGCGCAGGTCCTCAGGTGGCCGTCACCCAGCAAATGTGCGGAGAGCCCGGCGGGGAGGAGCAGACAGTGGTGGGTCCGCAGCCCGGCCTCGCTGCCCACGAGCTGTGCGGACAGAGCAGTTTACCCTCCCTACCTTCTCCCTCAGTCTCCGCTTACGGCGACTGTCAATAATCACAATGCCAATGCCAGCAAGTTGTTCCGAGGTGAAAACCAGCGAGGACCTACCACCTGCTTCGGGGACTACCCGACCTGGGATGGGGACACGCGTTCGGTGTTTTCTTAACCCAACCCAGAATCCACCTGCATCAGGAAAACCATATTTGCCAGCAAAGCGGGTGTACGTGTGCGTTGCTGTGTGTGTGCACAAGTGTGTGTCTCCATTAAGGGGTGCGCACGATGAATGACATTACAGTCGGTCCCTCACTCGGTGGACTGCCCAGGGAGGGCTCTCATCTGCGCGAGAGCTCCCCGGACCATGTCACATCTGAGCGAGAGCCCTCCGGACGACGTCACATCTGCGTGAGAGCCCACCAGATGGCGCAGGCTGAGGGTATGGATTGCTCTGGTCTTTGAGCCTCAAGCACTGAAACAGTCCCGGAAAGGTTGATGGAGGCCCTGTTCGTGCCCTGCACCAAGAGTTCATTCCTTCTCTCCTTCCCCTGAGGCGCTCACTGACCAGGGCCCAGGGACTAAGCTGCGCCCAGTCACGACGTGCAGCTGGTCACGCGGGATGCCAGACCACGGGCCCCCAGACACAATCTCCACTGCAGGGAGATGGGAGTTCTTCCTGAAAGAGGTGGAACTTGCCAGGGTTTTTAAGATGGGGGGGCACGCCGCAGGTGAGACCACGGGTGGCCGGAACCTGACGGAAGGACGTGCAGGTCGGAGTCAGGGTCCCCGGGTGGCCCAACGAGCTTCCAAGTCCAGGGCATGCAGGGTTCTGCAGCCGGGGAACACATAGGAAGGCCGGCCGGGCCACGCCGGCGAGACCTGACCGTGATCCAGGCAGGCAGGAGCACAGCTGGCAGACGTGGTCTCCAGGAGCGACGCCCTGTTCCGAACACGTTTCTATGCAAGATGTCACGCACGAAGCGACAGCACGGGAACCGGTTGAACACTGGACACTGCCCCTTGGTGGCCCTGCGTCCACCCCGTCCAACCGGCGTCCTGCTCAGAGCCGCGAGCCAGAAGGAGCAAGCTGGGAGCAGCGGGCAGGACGAGCCTGGTGGGGGGACTGGAAACTGGTCACTCACACAGGCGTGAGGAGCTCAGGTAGCAACGCCTGGGAAAGTGGGGATGTGCGGCATGACATGGCGGTCCCAGAGGACACAGGCCTCCCCACTTCACTGGCAGCAGACAGGACGGTGGCAGGAGCAAGCAGCGGGCCCGGTGAATACCGGCGAATACGGCCCCCTCCAACGACAAGGCGGTGGCCGATGTCCCGCGTTCCGGGATTTTGAGCGGCGCAGCTCTGCCCCACCCCATGCCCCCCAGGTCCCCCAATGTTCCTGCTTTGCTCTCGGAGAGGAAGCTGTGTGACTCCTGAATGGTGAGCACCGGGGCCCCACACTCTCAGGGAGGGACACCGAGATCTGCCCCTCCCCCGGGCTTCCTGAGCTCACCAAGAGGTGCGAGGTGGAAATCTTCATGTGCGAAGTTGGTTTCCTTGCCCAGGGCTGAAAATTCCTGACCCAGGCCTAAAGGCCTAAATGCCTAGGGCCGGAATGAAGCCAGAGGCGCCGAGGTTTCAGCAGGGGCTCTCCGTGGGCCGCACGTGCATGTCCGTTCCACTCGGGGCTGTGGTCACAGGGGCCGCCGGGGCTCTTGGACAGGCCTGTGCACGCCCACAGCGTTGCACCCCCGTGCCATCCCACCGAGAGGTGAGGGGTGTCGGGACCAGAGCTCAGACCCCAGTTGCCCACACTGAAGTGCCTGGGGAGCTCCGTGCCTCCGGGCCGCTGTCCTGTGCGGTGTCCACCACGTGGGGACAGCCGGACTGGCCCGCAAGGCAGGAGCAGGGGTTGACGGGCGAAACTCCCACCGAGACCCACGTGCCCTTGGCCCCCGGGCATGGACCCTTGGCTCACGGCCATCTGCTAGGGGATTCCCGATGCCGGGCTCATGCTGCCCCCCCGCCTCTGACCCTGCCACACAGGACCTCCTTCCTGGTACGGAAGACAAACCTCCTCCCTGATGAAAGCGACGGCTGCCCGGAGTCCCGAGTCCCAGGGTCCCCGACTGCCTGGGCCTCACCCCCACCCGCTGCTTGTCTGGGACCTTCCCCCTCCCTCCCCCAACCCACCATCGCAAGCGCTTTCCCCTGTGGGTGGCCTCGTCTCTGCTTCCTCCCTGCAGCACGTCAGACCCAGCGGACAGGGCAGACACCCCAGCGCTTCCATCACAGAGGAACTCAGACTGGCGCCCACGGTGGGATGCCCGTCCTTCCCCGAGGTTGCCCGTGGGGCGCATCACGTGGGCCTCCGGGGGCAGGGGGGACGGTGCAGAAGGCTGAGGCGGGACCTGGACAAGCTGCCCTGCTCTGCGGCCCGGTGCTCCCCGTCACTGAGCAGGGCCCGTCTGCCTGGGGACCTGGAGTCAGCCTGGTAATACACAGCTCTGCCTGCCTGCCCTTCCCCTCATCATGCAGTTCTGGAATCGTCCCTCCCAGGAAAGCCTCAGCGCACCAGCCATGACTCCAGCTCCAGTTTCTAGAAATCCCAGCCAGCCAGCTTTTGTCTTTCTTCTAGAATCTGTAGAAGATGTCAAATGCAGGGGTGCCTGGGGGTTCAGTAGATGAAGCGTCTGCCTTTGGCTCAGGTCATGATGTCAAGGTCCTGGAACCGAGTCCCACATCGGGTTCCCTGCTCCGTGGGGAGCCTGCCTCATCCTCTCCCTTTGCCTCTGTGCTCTCTCTCTCTCCTTCTCCCTCTCACAAATAGATAAAATAAAATCTTGGGGGAAAAGGGAGTTAACTTGTTACTGAGAAGTATCCGTTTTACCATTAACTATCTGAAGAGTGTTCTTTTCCAGGACAAATGTGATCATTTACTGAACAGCAACTCGGGAAATCCTTCATATTTAAATAGGAAAACCAACGAGAACATCCAGTATTCTTTACGTCAAAACTGAGAAATGAGGAAGGGGGAGAAAAAGAATTATCATTATTACAGGGAAGATGTGACCCAATACATTCGCTTGCCTAAAGTAGGAAGGAAAACAAGGATTCACAGCGTAGCGGGACAAAATGTCAGTATTAAAAACGGTGGCTTTCCTGCCTACGGGAGGCCGCTGTCCTGGCGCGGCTCGGCTGCAAGCTTGCGTTCAGCACAGCAGCTGCGTGACCACGGCTCGTGGCCCAAACTCCGGGTCCCCCGGTGGTCACTGTAGTTCGGCTCCCTCGACACCCGGTCCCAGGCTTCTCCTTCCTGCCCCCTGGTCTCTGGGGGTTTTGCAAGCGTCACACACTTCCAGAGACCTCCTTGGAGCTGGGGTGGCCGTTTGACGCCGTTCTGCCGAGAGAGGTAGATGAAGTCCAGGTGTCTCCTGTTTCCCTGGGAGATCGAGGTCACGCTGGAGATGAGGCCCGTGTGACGAGGAGGGAAGGGCCCATGTCGGCAGCCTCTGACCGCGTCTGGGAGCTTCTCAAATGCGTGAGAAACAACTCCGATCTGTTCAAGCTATGGTTGGGTGAGTGGTGGGGGGCCCACACGTTTTCATCTGTGTCTGAATAATGTGTAACGTAAGAGACATTTCTCGTGCCTGAAGGACGCTTCATAATCGTCAGCCGGCTCTTGCTGTCCTACGCTAACAGACTGAATCTGAATATACTCAAAATACGATTGGGAAAAGTGTGCGACTCATAATAAAAAACGGGTAAACCACACTACATCCAGCAAAACAGTGCGGGCTGATCTGGTAAAGAAAACCGCTCGACGCTGAACACTGGCATAAAAAGAGACACATGAGTGGAAAGATGGAACACATTTCCGGTTTAAAAGAGTCAGTATCAGGTCGCCTGGGTGGCTCCGTTGCTTAAGCGTCTGACCCTTGTTTTCGGCCCAGGTCACGATCTCAGGGCTGTGGGATCGAGCCCGCGTCGGGTTCCGCGCTCGCTGCAGAGCCTGCTTCGGCTTCTCTCTCCCTCCCTCTCGCCCTCTCACTCACTCTCTCTCGAGTCAATAAATAAAAATCTTTAAAAGAAAAAAGAGTCAATATTATAACAAAGACGGTTACCCCCAAATTAACGAATAAGGATAATCCCACGCAGTCAAAATTCCAGTGAATGATTTGAGGAACTTGGAAAGTTGATTCTCATTTTCAACTGGAAGAATAAATATTCCCAAATAACTGAACTGGCTTTGAAAAAAAAAAAATACACGTGGTGAGTTTATTCATAAAACAACGCGGCATCACTGGAAGACAAATCGATCAATGGAATGGAACGGAAGCTCTAGAAACAGGTTCTCCTACAGACGTAAGACTCCGTACGAAAACTGCGGTGATGTAAGCCAGGGCGGAGCAGGCGGGGACGAGTGCAGGAAGCAGACGTTCTCCGGGTCCTGCAGATGTTCACAGCACCCGCCGGAGTCCTGCAGGGGCACCTTCTAGGCGGGGCCTCCTGGGATGACTTCACACAAACAGAGCCGGTTCAAGGGGGCGGCTTCGCAGCTAACTTGGGACACCGCCGCCGAAGCAGGCCAGAAACCGCCGCCGTCCAGGAAAACAAGAAGCACACATCCAGGAATCTGGAATGTCGTGCTCCGAGCTGAGCTCCGGCACCCGGAAGTCACGTGAAGACGCTGTCCCTGGACCACTGCTTCTGACTCCCAAGAAGCTGCAGGGTGGACATTGGCGTGTCAGGCAAGGAAGCGTCACGTTCCTGGGCTCCTTGCAGCGGCAACATTGAAGCGGGAAGCAGCGGGAAGACGGCTCGTGACTGCCCTCTGGACGCTCTCGCAAGTGCGTCTAAATGACGGAGATGAGTTGCTCCCGGAACCTCGGCTTCGGGGGAGTCTAGAAAACATTTTCTCTCCCTTCCCGGTTTGGCAGGTGGAAGCCGGATTAAACGGAGGTTGAGAGAAGTGACCCGAAGCACCCACTCATGATGGAAAAGGCATGATTTTGGGATCATTGGTCGGATCCTCACCTCCTTCCAAACGTAAAAATACTCCCGCGTGATTAAAGATTTCAGTGTTGAAATTATGCACAAAACTACTCAAAAACATATGGGAGAACTATAGTCTTGGGGTAGGGGATCACATGAAACCCAGAGGCTATCAAAGAAGAGATAAGCATCTTTAATTGAGTAAAAATCAAGCATCTTTGGTGTGATCATGGATATGATAAACCAAGTTCAAAGACAAAAAGCTAAGGGTGCGCGGTGGCACCGTCCGTTAGGCGTCTGACTCTCGGTTTCCGCTCAGGTCGGATCCCACGTCGGGCCCCTCTCTCAGCCTGAGTCTGCTTGAATTCCCTCTCCCTCTCCCTCTGCCCCTTTGCTCGTGCTCTCTCCCTTAAAATAAAGTAAATAGATCTTTAAAACAAACAAACAAACAAACAAAACTCCAAAGACAGAAAGTTAGGGGAAACATCTACAATTTATGTTCTAGATAAAGAGTTAACATTTTTAACATGTAAGAGTTCTTACAAATCCACAGAAAAGATCAACAGCTAATCGTAAAATAGGCAAAGGACAGGAATAACTAATTTTTGGAAAAACTCAAATGCAGATGACTTTGAAGCATATGGAAACACGAGTAACTTCATTAGTAATGAATACATGAGATCAATGAGAAGTTTTTCCTCATCCAACTGGCGAGCACAGTGGGTGGTCACATCCATTGCTGGCCGGGCCGTTTGGAAATCGGGCGCAAGAGGATGCACACTTCAAAAGTGAATCTGGCCGTATGCGTCTGAGGTTACGGTGTCCCCACCCTTGAACCTGCATTACACTTCCTAGACTCTGTCCCACGGATGTCATCATGTAAGTGAGCGAGGGCGCGGGCTGCCAGGATTTTGACGGTGGAGTTATTGGTAGGAGGGAAAACTGGAAATGACCGTTCATGCCCATCAAGGGGCCGTTAGTTAAATAAATGATGATACACCATGCAGTGGGATACTAAACGGCGATTAAAAAGAAGTAGTTCTGGTTCTATTGACTTCGAAAGACGGCCACAGTATGGCAAGTCGAGAGTCGGTGTCCGTGGGTGACATGATTCCACGTGTTCCTTTTTTTAAAAAAGGATTTTATTTATTTGAGAGAGAGAGGGAGAAAGACAGAGAAAGAGACAGAGAGAGCACAAGCAGGGGGAGGGGCAGAGGGAGAGAGAGAAGCACGTTCCCCGCTGAGCAGGGAGCCCGATGCAGGGCTCGATCCCACGACCCTGAGATCGTGACCTGAGCCGAAGGCAGAAGCTTCACCGACTGAGCCTCCCAGGCAGTTCCACTTGTTTCTAAAGACAGAAATGTGTATTATGTCCGCAGCCACGGGGAGGGGCGCACACACAGTTGAGTGCGGTGTCCACCCCGGCTCAGGAGTCGTGCTCGGTGTGGGCAGAACCGCACTTGCTGCTGTGCGTACTTCTTCAAGCTTCCACATCTTGAAAAGACTCGTATCTAAAAGCGTGAAGGAGCGCCGCAAAGCGCGTAAACCTGGCACTTCACAGACCTGTACCCTTGGGGCTAGTAATACATTATATGTTAATAAAAAACTAAAAAAAATAAAAACGGGGGGCGCCTGGGTGGCTCAGTGGGTTAAGCCGCTGCCTTCAGCTCAGGTCATGATCTCAGGGTCCTGGGATCGAGTCCCGCATCGGGCTCTCTGCTCAGCGGGGAGTCTGCTTCCCTCTCTCTCTCTCTGCCTGCCTCTCTGCCTACTTGTGATCTCTCTGTCAAATAAATAAATACAATCTTTAAAAAAAAATAAAAACGGAAAAAAATAAAAATAAGTAAATAAAAGCATGAAGATCCGTAAAGAAGGAAACCCCCGTTCAGACATTTGCCATAATAAGCACGGCACCGAGGTGGCTAACCACCCCCCTTAATGTCCAAAGTTGCTTGGAGCTCACGCCGCGCAGCTGGAAATGAGGGCTCACGCCTCCTGGGTGGGAGTCTAGGTGGAAGGGATTGCAGTATTTCCGGAGGCCGTTATGTCCGAGTTCTAAAGCCAGAAGCAGACAGTGTTTGGCATTAAATTGCATTACACCTTCCTCCAGAGAAGCTTCTGCTTCTGGCTGGCGCGGTGCACTTTCCTGCCAAGGCCGCGGGGTCTGCGGGACCAGCGCCTTCCAGCAGCCTCGAGGTGGCCTGCACAGACCTCCTCTCCTGCTTCGCGCCCACACTGGCTGCGTCCAGTACCTGCCGTCTGCCCCTTGCCCTCCCAGTCCGTGTGGTTCTGTTTTGTTTTGTTTTTTGCCCAAGCTCAGTCCCCTTCTCTTGGCTTGCTGCTTGCCTGTGCGAGCTGTCGTAACCGGCCTGTGGCCGTAATTTCCTGAACACGATCGTAGATGCTGCGTTGCTTAAAGTTTCCTTTGAAATGTCACACTGGAGCCTTTGTCTTCAACCAGCCTCGTAAATCTATCCTCTGGTTCCTTCTTGCAAAGGAGTCAATGTCCCTGAATCATTAGCAAGAAAGCAATATGCTTCGGTTAACAACAACAACAAAAAATTATTTTAAACTTGTCAGAAGAGCCCAGAGGATGGGACTGCGTGTGCAGCCGGGCCTCCGTGCCCTTACCTGCTCTGTGGCTTCGGGCCGGTGGCTTCACCTCTTGGTCGGCTGCTCCCTGTGTCAGGTCTACACCCGCGCTCGTTGCCTTGAACACAACACTACTGTGCTACGTTTTGCTCAATTACCTGGTCACTAAAGCATCAGAGCTTCCCTCCTTCAACAAACCTTGCCTGATGAGCAGGTTACAGGGAGCTCCTGGCTGCTGGGGTTGGCGGTGGGCGGTAGAGGAACCCAGGTGGGCAGGGAGGCCTCCAGCCCCGTCCCACATGGAGCCACGTCTTCCCACCTTCCCAGTCAGCACCTCGGTCGCAGCCATCATCCCCTCCACGGGACCCTGCCGGTTCTGCACATGGACCAGGACACCCCCAGGCTGCCCCCTGCTCCGCGGAGCTTCTCGGCCCCACATCACGCTCAGGGAGAAGCCACCCTCTAACTGTGATCCGTGAGCGTCTGCAAAGCCCGCTCCCTTCCATCTCTCCAACTCGTATCACGCCTCCCTTCTTGCTCCCAAGGTGCCAGGCACACGGATCCTCCTTCAGTTCTCGACTGCGTTACCCTTTTCCTGCCACAGGCCCTTGCCTATGCTGTTTCCCCTGCCTGCAATATTCTACCTCCTGTTCTGGACGGCATCCTTCTCTCTCGCTGGCCCCAGCTTCAGTATCCTCCCCAGTAAGAGACGGGCGTGTGTCCGCCCGCACCTATTCCCATATCTCCTTCTTGGGGGACGGGTAGTGCCCCAGATTTCCTCTGTGGAAGTGTCCCTCCCACCCGCCTGGGGTTGATGCAGGGAAGCCACGCCAGGCCCAGAAAGGAGCAGCTATGGAATCTTCCTTTGCGTTTCCCCACAGACGGATCGTTCCGGTGTCCTCGCGGTGGTGTGGGCGTAGTGACACGGTGACGGTATGGACAGGGCACTGAGGAATAGAAGCGACCGTGTGCCCAGACTCTCGGTCCCTCCCCATGTCGCCCCCACCTTCCCGTTGCTGGTCCGAGTCTGCTGACGACGGCACGGGGAACCTGAGCCCCTTGGCACTGATCTGTGGCCGTGGGCAGCTGTGGGACAGCCACCCCCGCTCTGTAAGACCCACTCCCCTCCCCGGCGGTCTGCGGGCGTCGCTCGTGCTCCAGCGGCTCCTCTCCTTGCCCGCGTCCCGCCGCGCTGGCGCCCCTACAAGCCGGTCCCCTCTTGCTGCTTCCCGGAGTTCAAGTGAGGAGAAGAGACTCCTTAAGAGGAAAGACGTCTGGGGGCACCTGGGTGGCTCAGTGGGTTAAGCCTCTGCCTTCGGCTCAGGTCATGATCCCAGGTTCTGGGATCGAGCCCCTCGTCGGGCTCTCTGCTCAGCGGGGAGGCTGCTTCCTCCTCTCTGTCTCTCTCTGCCTGCCTCTCTGCCTACTTGTGATCTCTGTCTGTCAAATAAATAAATAAAATCTTAAAAAAAAAAAAAAAAGAAGAGGAAAGATGTCTGTCACCAAACTTCAAACGGGGCCCTAGCAAGTGCAGCCCCCACTGCTCAGGAAAGGACTGCAGCCTTTTCCTGCTGCCCCCAGACCTCCTGCCTCGGCAGCGCCCTGCCCAGGCCCAGGAAATGAGCTCATGTGCCCTCGTCCCGCAGAGAGAAACTCACTCCCTGCGTGGTCTGTGCTTGCTGCAAGGTCCCCCCGTGCACATAACCTCCTTTCAGTCTCTCCATCCCCATGGAAGAGCTGCCCTCCCCTGTCTGAGCCTGAAAATTGTCCTTGTGTGAGGCTGTGCTTCAGTCTCTCCCCGGGGCCTCGCCCTGCAGCCAGGCACCCTCTTTCCAGCGCTGGACACTGACCACATCTCATCGGCGTCTGAACGTACGGTCGCCAACCACCCTCGTTTCCTGGGAGTGAGGGAATTTTCAGCCATGAAAACCAGGATGAATTTGTCACCAGGTTGTCTCCTATATTGTGAGCGAATGCTCCTTGCGCCCCACACTGTTCCCTCATCTCCGTCCGTAACTCCCTCTTGTCGCACGCAGCTTCTTAAAGCAGGTGTTTGTAATCTGGGGGGTTGCTCACCCCCCAGCCACTTCAGTAGAAAAGCAACAGAGTCTGGTGACCCCAGGAGCAACTTCAGGCGTCTGCCTGCCCTCCCTGTTGTAGGCGCTCCCCATTCTGCGAGCCTGGGGGACCCCGTGCCTCCGTCCCACGGCACCCTGCCGCCAGCCCCACCATCCCCCTGGAAGTGTTCTGGGCAGGGTCAGCGGTTCACATCCGGGCACCCATCCCCTCGTCACCCCACTTGGATATCCGGTCACCGATGCTCAGCAGAGGCGAGCCTGGGCTGCGGCGCCCACTCACCGTCTCGGGTCCCATCGCGCTCTGCAGGCTCCACCCTTCTGATCACGGCGTTGCTCGGCCTCTTCTCGTTTCACACACTCAGCTCATCAAGGAGCTCATCCCCTTGGCCGGCTCGACATACCCTTTCCATGCTGGTGAACTCAGGTCTGTCTCCATCACATCCCTCCCGGGGACAGGACCGGCATGTCCAATGGACGTCCGCATTGGGCGTCTCCAAGGCTACCCCCGCTCAGCCCGCCCGACAGCACCTCATCATGTCTCCCGGTGTCCGTCTCAGGTAGTGGACCAGCATCCACCCAGTTGCACAAGCCCCTGGGCATCTGACTGTCGTCCTTGATTCTTCCCTCATCACACCTACTAGGCCAGTAAGGATTCCTCTTGCAGGCAGGAAAACCAATTCTGATTCATCCAAGTCCGGAGGGTTTTACAGGAAGGGTACTCGGTAGCTCACAGATGCCCCAGCAAGACCGCCCAGCCAACAGCCCGTCTTAGCCGAGCCGGAATCGACGTCTGCTCTCGGAAGGAACCGTCGCTGCCTCTGGGCGCAGACACGCTGCTGTCCCCACGACGAACAGCTCTCGCCCGGGACCTTGGGCACTGCTGCTAAAATCCCAGCTGAGCTGCCGTTAGCAACGTCCCAGGATGGAGCACGTGCAGCACCGGCTTGTTTTTATGACTGGTTGACGACCAAGAGAGAAAGAGGGGGGCTGGGGAGGGCAAGCCTGCATTTGACGGATGAAACATAGTGGCTTCATGCAGGGAACGCCGGGAAGTGAGTATCCGGCATTTTTTGCTTCAGGAGTGGGCAGAGGGGGTTCCGCGTCACAAGACGGTCGATTCCTGCAGCACAGGAATGAGGTTCTGATGTCAGGTGGCCACAAAGAACGGACAGCACCCACGGTCCCCCCCACTGACTGCTCGACGTAAGCTCCTCACACACTTACACTTCCTTTTTTTAAGATTTTATATATTTATTTATTTGCAAGAAAGAGAGAGACAGTGCGTGCACACAAGTAGGGGGAGGGGCAGAGGGAGAAGGAGAGAGAGAAGCCGACTTCGCGCTGAGCGGGGAGCCTGACTCAGGGCTCCATCCCTGGGCCCTGAGATCCTGACCTGAGCCACACGGCAGACGCTTCACCGACGGAGCCACCCGGGAGCTCCTCACACCCTTACACTTTTTAAAAAAAATGCTCCTGCTTAACGTATCCAGCTGTCCCTCCTCCAACAAAGCCCTTCTGTTATCTGTCCAGGAGCTTATCTTGTCCAAACCCGGGATCTTAATACGACCGTTTCTGCCTTATTTCCACAATGAGCGCTTCTCCGTATTTTGTCGTGCAGGGCTGTATGTCAATCACATCTCAATAAAAATCAAAGAAAAAAACTCTTCTTAATGGTGTAGGAGGAAAAAAGAGACGATTTCGAACAGTTTCCCTTTGCCTTGAAGTAGTGAGGACGAAAGCACGGAGTTCTGTAGCTCCACGAAGCACAGCCAGAAGCAGGTCCCTAAATTCTTATCCCCTTGGTCTCCTACCAGCCCTCGGCTCATCCTTTGTCCGGGGTTGGTGCAAACGGCCACCCCTGAGAGCTCTGCGGCTTTGGCGGCCTTTGTAGACTCCCAGGAGCACTTACCGCGGGAGGAGAGAGGTCAGGAGCAGCAGCGTCTCCCCAGGGACCCCTGCTGTCCGTGCGCCCTCCCACCTGACTCCCGAGTGTGACACGGCGCGTGTTTCCCCTCGACCGGCAGTCCAGCCCCTACCGTGGATGGCACGGCACCTCCTGCGTTACCTGCTTAGTGGAGGTCATAAGAAGCCCAACACGGTCATCCGAAGCTTCCAGTTTAAAGACCCAGTCGCTATGTCAGCCGGCGGAAGCCTCTTTCTCAGGCGCATGCAGTCCTCTAAGGGATCAGAACGCAGGGTTGCGAGGACCGAGTGGCAGACGTTGGCCCCGCTGACGGGTGGAACCGAAGTGTCAGGCCCCTGAAAACGCTGCTGCAGAAAAACCCCACATCTCCGTGACCTTCTTGGCCCGCAGCAATTGCTAAATCAGCAGGAAGATGGGCCTCGCCCCTCTCACACCGTCACGTTTATCTCTCAACTCTCATCCCAAACCCCAGTGGCGAGAGACGAGCAAACGTGGAGTTCAGTCTCCGTGGTCCATGAAGGGCCCCTTTAAGACACAGTCTAATCCGTCTCTGTGCAGGGGGATGGGGGGCCGCTCCGTTCGGCACCACTCTGTGTGGTCACCGGCGAGCGGGAGACTCAGCGGAGTCAGTAACTAGGTCTGCCCGGGTGGCGTGAGGACTAGGACTCCGCCATGCCGTCTTGTTTATGATCCTCGTGTCTGACCGTGTCAGCCAGACCCCTCAGCGAATCTTCAGTGTGTCCTTGAGTCCACGTGTCCACAGCCAATAACCTGGGGCACGTCTCACTGAAACGCCAGCGGCCGTCAGAACGCCTCTCCTTCGTACTGGCTGGAGTTTTACTTCCTTCAATGGCGTGTTGTCCAGAAAAATCCATTCCACATTTCACTCAAGTTCCCAAGGACCTGGGACCAGCTTTTATATTGTATGGGGTTCTTTGTTGCAAGCCGTGGAGACCAGTTCTGGCTAATGTAAGCAGAACAATCATTTATTTTAAAATTACCAGGAAATTCCCAGAATCGGTGGGAGGATTGGCAAACCAGGGTTGGAGGCCACAGGACCAGGGGTCACCCCCCAAATCGGACTGCAGGAACGGTCTCATGAAGACATGTCATCGACACCGTCGTCTACACTGTCGGACAGGGAAGCCGCGGCCCGCGTGGCTGCCTTCTTCAGTGTTGTCACCAGAACCAATGTCCCTGCCCATGGGATGAGGCCACCTTCTCAGGCACTGCCCCCAGCAAAGGAATCTGCGTGACTTCACTGCCTCGTGTCACCGTCTTCTGACTAAACACTGGGGATGGGGAGCCCTAAAGAGGGTTGGCTGCTCTGATTGGTGGGGTCCAGATCCCGTGCCTGAGCCCTGACTCCCAGGAGGCTGGAAAATCAATACACTACTTAGTAACGACTGTGATGGGAGGCAGACTCCGTTCCCAGACAAAGGAAGAGGTTCAGCTGCTGTGTGGCCATAAAGAATGACAAATACCCACTACGTCCCCCATAAGTACCAATCACTCGTTCTACCTACAGTACAATATCTGTAGTCAATTTCCTACCAACTACCTTCCTAAATCTCTCTCTTTAGCAGCTCTGTTGAAATGCGATTCACACGCGGTACAATGTACCCATTTAAAGTATACAATTCAGCGGTCTTTGGACGATACAATGTAGCCATTTAAAGTATACAATTCAGTGGTATTTGGTACATCACATTATGAATGTTTGTAATTTGGGGTAAAATACATAAAATTTGGTCTTTCAACCACTTTAAGTGTCCAGTTCCGCAGCAGTAATTACATTTATAATGTGTGCGTAGCCGCCACCATTCTTTCCAAAACACGTCTCATCACTGCAAAGAGAATCTCTGTAATCGTGAGCAATGATGTTCTCTTCCCCACCGCTTAGCCCCAGAGAACTTCGGATCTACCTTCTGTCTCCATGATTTTCCCTGTCCCGAGATTTCGTATACATATTATCACACAATACTTGTCCTTGAGTCTCAATCATTTTTGTGTGTCCCTTAGCATAAGGTCTCCCTGGTGTAGGCCATACCAGATCTTCATTCATTCATGGCCGAATGATGTCCCTTACACGTGCAGCTCCCATTTGTCTACACACGTGTCTGTCGGCGGACACTTGGGCTGCCCCACCTTTGTGTCACCCTGAACACGGCCTGCACGTGTTTGCTGGGACGCCCGCTCTCAGTTCCCTTGGGTATGTATCTAGGAGTGGAATGGCTGGTTCACGTGGCAATCCAATGTTTAGCTTTTAACCCTAGCTAAAATATAAGAAGCCCCACAGGTGGTTTTCCATAGAGGTTGCGCCATTTTATATTCCCCCCAGGAATGCGCAAAGTTCCAGTTTCTCCGTGTTCTTGCCAATACTTGTTATTTTCCATTTTTTATTGTAGCCATCCTATTAGGCATAAGGTCATAGCTCAGTGTGGTTTTGATTAGCATTTCCCTGATGATTAGTAACATTCAGCATCTTTCCATGTTTATATGTATATGTGTGTGTATATCTTCTTTGAAGAATTTTTATTCCAGTCCTTTGGCCATTTTAAAAATTGAGTTGTTTGTTTTATTGTTGTTGAGTTGGAAGTGTTCTTTATATTTTGTGAATAATGTACCCATATCAGATATACAGTTTTCAAACAATTTTCTCCCTTATGTGGGTCACTTTTTTACTCTATTGATAGTGTCCTTTAATGCACAAAATTTTTAAATGTGACGAAGGTCATTGTTGTTACTTATGTTTTTAGAGTTATATCTAAGAATTCATTGGCAAATCTAGATCTTGAAGATTTACTCCTAAGCTTTCTCTAAGAGTTTTATGATTTTAGCCATTACATTTAGAACATGGATCCATTTGGAGATAATTTTTAATTTTGTACATGGTTTGAATTAGGCAGTCTAACTTCATTCTTTTGTACCATCTGTTGAAAACTGTTTTTCCCATTAAATGCACTTGTCCCTCTTGCAAAACCAGTTCACCAGAGATGCATGAGTTTATTTCTGAACTGTCAATTCTATCCTACTGGTCTCACGTCTATTCTCATGAACACCACATTGTTACGATAACTCTAGTTTTTGTATGAAGTTCTAAAACCAGGAAATGTAAGTGCTCTAACTTCATTCTTCTGTTTTCAAAATTGCTTTGGCTATTCAAGGTCCCTTATAATTCCATATGAATTTGAATTTTGGATTCTTTATTTTGGCAAAAAAGGGCCATTAGAATTTTGATAGCAATTGTATTGAATCTGTAGATCTCTTTAGTTAGTATTAACATCTTTACACTATCAAGTGTTTCTATCCATGAGCATAGGATGACTTTCCATTTACATAGGTCTTAATTTCTTTCAGCAATGTTCTATAATTTTTAGTGTTCAAGTATCTCACATCCTAAGTTATATTTATTTTCAGGTATTTTATTTTGTTTTTTCAGTCACTATCATTCCTTAATTTCTTTTCAACATCCTCTTCTGATTATTTGTAGTGGGCGTATAAAAATACAACTGATTTTTGTGTTTTGATCTTGGTTCCTGCAACTTTGTTGAATTCATTTATTACTCCAGTAGCTTTTTTTGTGGATTCTTTGGGATTTTCTGTATGTAGAATAATGCCATCTGTAAATAGAGATATTTTACCTCCTCTTTTCCATTTTGGATGTCTTTTAATTCGTTTTCTTGTCTAATTGCTCTGGGCAGCATGATATTGAGTAACAGTGGTGAATGTGGGCATCCTTGCCTCAGTCCTGATCTTAAGGGGCAGTTTTATGTCTTTCACCATTAGGTATGATGTTAGCTGTGGGTTTTTCATAAATGTCCTTTAGCATATTGATGAAATTCTTTTACTCCTCATTTTCTGAGTGAGTTTTTTTCAAATCATGGAAGTATGTTGGATATTGTCATATGCCTTTTCTGAATTGACTGAGATGATCATATGTGATCATATGGGTTTTTTCTTTCACTGCATTAATGTGACATATTACATTTATTGATTTTCTTATGTTTTACCACCCTTGCATTCCCGGTACAAATTCCACTGGTCACAGAATATAATCCTTTCAATGTGCTGTTGGATTAAGTTTGCTAATTCATTGTTTTTGCACCACACCCAGTGCTCCATGCAATACGTGCCCTCCCTATACCCACCTCCTGGTTCCCCAACCTCCCACCCCCCACCCCTTCAAAACCCTTAGGTTGTTTTTCAGAGTCCATAGTTTCTCATGGTTCGCCTCCCCTTCCAATTTCCCCCAACTCCCTTCTCTCCATCTCCCCATGTCCTCCATGTTATTTGTTATGCTCCACAAATAAGTGAGACCATGTGATACTTGACTCTCTCTGCTTGACTTATTTCGCTCAGCATAATCTCTTCCAGTCCCGTCCATGTTGCTACAAAAGTTGGGTATTCGTCCTTTCTGATGGAGGCATAATACTCCATCGTGTATATGGACCACATCTTCCTTATCCATTCGTCCGTTGAAGGGCATCTTGGTTCTTTCCACAGTTTGGCGACTGTGGCCATTGCTGCTATGAACATTGGGGTACAAGTGTCCCTTCTTTTCACTACATCTGTATCTTTGGGGTAAATACCCAGTAGTGCAATTGCAGGGTCTTTGGGGTAAATACCCAGTAGTGCAATTGCAGGGTCTCTATTCTTAATTTCTTCAGGAATCTCCACACTGTTCTCCAAAGTGGCTGCACCAACTTGGTGGGAATGCAAGTTTGCTAATGTTTTGTTAAGGATTTTGCATTTCTATTCATTAGGGATATTGGTCTGTCTTTATCTGGCTTTGGAATCAGGGTAATGCTGGCCTCATAGAATGAGTTAAGAAGTGTTTTCTCATCTTTAGTAGAAAAGGTTGAGAAATATCAGTATTAATTCTTCTTTAGATATTAGTGAAATTTACCAATGACACCATCTTGTCTGAGACTTTTCTTTGATTCAGTCTCCAGTTATTGTTGAGATTACTATTTCCTTTTACCTTTTTTTAAAAAAGATTTTATTTACTTATTTAAGAGAGAGAGCAAGCAAGGGAAAGAGCAGAGGGTGAGAGACAGGTAAACTCTGTGCTGAACACGGAGCCTGATGGAGACTTGATCCTGGGACCCTAATATCAAGACCTGAGCTGAAATTAAGAGTCAAATGCTTCACCAACTAAGCCACCCAGTTGACCCTAGATTTTCTATTTCCTTTTAAGTCAGTTTAAGTAATTTGTGTTTCTGGGTATTTGCCTATTATCCAATTTGTTGCTCTACAATTGCTTATAGAATTCTTATGATCCTTTTTATTTGTTTTCTATGGTCAGTAGTGATGTCCCACTTTCATTTCTGATTTTAATTATTTGCATATTTTCTCTTTTTCCCTTTGTCAGTCTAGCTAAATTTGTCAGTTTTGTTGGTCTTTTCAAAGAACCAACATTTGGGTTCATTGATTTTCTGTATTTTTGTATTTTCTATTCTATTTATTTCTGTTATAATACTATCATTTCCTTCCTTCTGTTACATTTGAGTTTAAATCTCTCTTTTCTACCCCCCCCCCCCATTTTCACAAGGTGTAAATTGGGCTATTGTTTTGTGATCTTTCATATTTTTTTAAGATTTTATTTCCAAGTAATCTCCATACCCAGCATGTGGCTTGAACTCACAACCCTGAGGTCAAGAGTTGCATGCTCCACCAGTTGAGCCAGCCAGGTGCCCAAATCGTTCTTATTCTTAAATTTTTTTGACGGCTATAAATTTCCCTCTGAGCTTTGTATTTGATGCATCCCATAAGTTTGGGTATGTGGTGTTTTCATTTCATTTGCCTATAATTATCTAATTTCCTTTGAGATTTTTCTTTGAGCCATTGGTTGTAATTAGAGTGTGTTGTTTAATTTCCACATATTTGTGAATTTTCCAATTTTGCTTCTCATCGATTTCTAACTTCATTTCATTATTAAAGATACTTAATATGATTTCAACATTTTAAATTTTACTGACACTTGTTAGTGTCATATAGTCTCCTGGGGAATATTCCATGTGCATTTGAGAAGAACATGTTTCCTTTTTTTTGTTGTTGTGTGGAGTATTCTGTGTACACACTAGTTTATAGAAGTTGGGTCTCACTGGTTTATTGTGTTGTTCAAGTCTCTGTATCCTTATTGCTCTTTTGTCTAATATTCGATCTATTACCAAAAGTAGAATATGGAAGTCTCCAAATTTATTGTAGAACTGTCTGTCCTTTCAATTCTGTTAATACCAAAGACCTCTTGAATCCATCCTCACCACCAGACGTTTTCCTTTTCCACTGTAATGGCGTCTAACTGGCCTCAGCTTTACCGTGATTAAATCTGTTCTCCATACAGCAGCCAAAGTGGTCTTTCTTTCTTTCTCTTTCTTTCTCTCTCTCTCTGTCTTTCTTCCCTTCCTCCTTTCCTCCCTCCTTCCTTTTCTTTCTTTTCTCTTCTTTTCTATTTGTTTAGTGAGATAGAGGGAGAGACAGAGGGTGGGTGAGGGATGGAGGGAGAGAATCTCGAGCAGACTCCCCCTGGGTGTGGAGCCTGGTCTCCATCTGGAGTTCTGGTCTCCATCTCACAGCCCTGAGATCATGACCTGAGCCGAAATTAAGAGTTGGATGCTCAACCAACTGAGCCACCCGGACTCCCCAAAGTGGTCTTTCTGAAATCAAAACCCATTCCAAACTTTTTCCACACTAAAACCATTCTTGCTAGCTTTCCACTGTATTCAAGAAAATAGTCAAATTCTTTAGTATCATTTCAAAGTCCAACATGATTTGTCTTTGAGTCTTATCTCTAATTTTGTCTTCTTTTCACCTGACTTCTTAATTCCAGTTCCAGATAAATTGAATGTTGCCTGTTTTTAATTGCACGAATCCTTCTCTAACCTTCTGACCTTTGCTTTAATTTTTTTAATGGTGCCTGGAATTGCCTTTCATTCTGCACCTGACCTCCTCAAATAGAGAATTCCTGTTGACCACTTAGGTGTCCGATAAGCTCTCAAATCCTCCGAGAAACACACCATGACTTCCTTACACAACATAGGGTACTCTTTCATTTTGTTTTTTAAAATTCCACACTTTCATGTGCTTTGACACGTCATACTTCATTATGAGAATTACTCCTTCTTTGGCTTGTTGGTCTACACCACTGGAGCCTTTAGCCTTGTGCCTGGCACACAACAGCTCTGTTGGAAGAGCCAAGCCACAACTGGCCATGAATATCCTCACATGTTCTTATTGGTTATGCCAAGAATCAAGGCCTTGGCCACTCTGTATCTGGGCCACTTACAGTGAGTGATCCCGAGAGATGAGATGGCATGTCCTCCCAGATGAAGAGCTGGTCTCCTTCCACTTACTGCAATGGTGATGCCTCTCCTAGGCTCTGTGACTTCCTGTTTTGTAACACAACTCACTGCACATAGAAGCATCCGTTTCAGACCCATTGTGTTGTCCCTGTGGGACTGGGGTGGGTGGCAGAGGAAACCCATGCACCAGCTGTTTTTGCCATCCACAATCAAAGTCCTTTTTCTCTGACCCAGGAATCTCATGTCTTCTGTTAGCATAAAAAAAAATGCCAACAGAATAACTTGTTAGCTTGCAAGTAGAATAAAATCCTAGACTCTTCACTGTCCTTCACAAAATCAGGATATATTTATTATCTCGAAGAAGAAGAAGAAGAACCGGAATTGACATCTGTATTATTTTTCTAGGGCTGCTAACACGCATTGTAGACTGGGTGGTTATACAACAGAAATGTATATTCCTGCAGTTTGGAAAGCTAGACATCTGAGATCAAGGTATTGGAAGGTTTGATTTCTTCTGAAGCTTCGAGGGAAGATTATGTTCCAGACTTTTCTCCTTGGCTTGCTGAGGGCCATCTTCTCCCTTCATCCTCCCACTGTACATGTCTGTGTCCAAATTTCTTCTCATCAGTCATATTGGAATAAGGCCCACCTAAAATCCTGGTTATAACTTAATTACCTCTGTAAAGACACTGTCTCCAAATACAGTCACATTCTGAGGTACCGGGGGTTAGGACACTGACATATGAATTTGGGACGACCACAATTCTGCCCATAACAGCACCATAAAGAAAAGCGGAATATAAGCATTCATTAGGTTCTACAGCATAACCTCCTCCTTTTTAAAAAATTATATGTAATGGATTGGCAATAAAAAGTAATAAAAAACTGAAACTTAAAAATGTTAAAGTTATTTTGGAAAGATATAAAATTGATTTTTCCCTAGGTATTTCAAAAATTGTTCTTAAATCCTTGGAACTTGGCACTTTCCTCAAGTGGTTACACTAATAGGTCTTTTTGACCATCTGAAACTATGGTTCAGAGCAGAGATGTTTCTGGCATTACACTAAATCAATCATTTATTACACATTTTAATTTAAAATTTTCTCTGAAATTAAAACAGAGGAATAAAGAGCACCTTTCATTGGTAGATATTATCTAAGAGAAACGATAGAATTAAAACGTTACAATTAGTCACAACGTGAGGGCAGTCTATATTGACTTGGGATTTATGTTTTTAGCTTATAATATCACATTTCTTGTTTTGTTTATTATGTGGAATTCAACATTAGCTTTTGATGTGGAAAAGAGATTTCAAGTGAATGAGCCTTGAGGGATACAATTAAAGAATAAAACAGCTAAAATAAGTCATAATTTATGTTCTCTCAGTACAAACAAACAAGACAGGTTGGAATAGGGAAAATATTTCTATTCCATGGAAATCATCTTTCAGAAAGGCTTTTAATCTCAAAACATTTACTTTTTCATTTTTTTGTTTACCAAAAAATGGAGTTTTGTCCCTGAAGAGCTGCTGCGGTAGAACCACGGTGTTAATTGTGTGTAAGATCATACGTTTTCTTACAGATTGGGCCGTAATTGAATTACCGCAAAAATTGATCATCCAATTTTACTTTTAAAAATTTTCTTGAGGAGGGGAGCCTGGGTGGCTCAGCCGACTTTCTTTCAGCCTTCTTCCGTCCGCATAATTATGTTGCCATCTCTCCATGCTGCCGTGTGTATCAATAGTGCGTTCCTTTTTAGTGCTGAGTAATATCCCACAGCATGGACGCACCGCAGTGCGTGAAACGTTCACCTGCCGATGGACATGTGGGTGTTTCCTGGTCTGGGTTATTAACCCGGAGGCTCAACCCCCAGGCTGAGATGAACATTCTTATGTTGGCTTTTATGTGGACGGGAAGATGTCGGCGAGGGTGACGGGGAAGGTAGAGAGACTGGGGTTTTACATGTTCCCTTGATCGCTAATCATTTTAGAAAGAGAATTCTGAGCCAGGGCCACCCTTGATGGAGTCTGAGGTGTGCACTTACTTGCCTGTACTTTGAGAAGTAATCCCCAGAGCGGGAGTGGGGGGCCTGGGTGTGTTGTGCGGGGAAGAAGGTAAAGTCCATGCAACGTGCTTTATTGGGGTTGCCGTTTTAAACAAGGAGGCTTGATTCTTTAGCGTATGTGCTGCCAGAGCGACCACAAGGAAGCCTGGTTCTTCACGGACGCCTCTTGCAATCACAATGGCCCACCTGAAGGGCAGGAGGTGGGGATGTCTCTCCAGCAGGTCTCACTCCTTCTTGTGCAAGGGTTTTCCCTGGAGGAATGACTCCCTGCTTCTGAGCCATGCCAGTGCCAGAGCCTAGCACTCCCTGCTCAGCTCTGTAGTTACGAGACAGAGACGTAAAGAAGTGAGCATCTGGCTCATTATGCGTGGCATATGCTGTGAGTACATTGGGCACCCTCTGAAAAGCACCATAAATCCAAAAGTACTATTTTACTTATATCCTGAAAACTGCAAAAATACCTCATCCATCCTAAGCATATGGGCAATATAGAAAGATTTAGAGTGGAAACGAAATGTTACATTGCGATTCAGTTCCTCGTGTGTAACTTGAAGAGCAACGAGTAAACCGATGTCTCCATTTTCCCGCCGGGGAACGTGCACATTCTGTGCCCTCCAAGCCCGTAATGTAAGCCGTGTTTGTGGCTTCTCGTGGATCCTGGGTGAAAACTTCCTCCTGGTCCCTGGTTGGTGGGAGATTTGCTCAGCCGGTGGCGCTGATGGAGAAGAACGTGCTAAGCTCCGTCGTATTTGGAGTGACGTAGGAACCCGGTTACCCGGTCAGCCCTGCACTATTGCATCCCCCCATCGATACACAGAAAAACAAAATCAGACCCTTGGGAAAATGAGGTTAAGTTCAACTTTGAAGCTTTTTAGACTAAAAATGAAATAAAGGTAAAACCCAAAAGATTATAAAATTAGACGCAGAAAGTAATAAAACTGGAGGGAAAACAGAGTTGATCATTGAAAATCAAAAGATAATGGTGTTCGCTTCTTGAGGTTTCCGCAACACCTCACCACCAACGCAGCAGCGCAGACAACAGAAATTCATCCTCCTGCAATGCCGGGGCCAGAAGCCTGAAATCAAGGTGCGGGCAGCCCTGTGATCCCTCTGGAGGCTGGGGAGGATCCCTCCTGCCTCCGCTGCTGCTGGTGTCTACAGGCAGTCCTCCACCTCCCTGGCTGGGTCCCCACCCCTGCAGCTGTCTACCTCCCTCTCTGCCCGCTTCGCCTCGCCTTCTCTTCGGTGTCTGAATCTTCCCCTCTTCCGTGTTAAACCACTATCTGCTTTTCTCTTACAATACTTTCTTTCTTTCTTTCTTTCTTTTTTGAGAGAGAGAGTGAGCGAGCGTGACCACAGGCACCAGCAGAGTGAGGGGCAAAGGGGGAGGCAGACTCTGCACTGAGCAGGATGGAGGTGGGGCTCAATCCTGGGACTCGGGGTCATGACCTGAGCCAAGGCAGACACTTAACTGGCTGAGCCACCCAGACGTCCCCAGATGTCCCTCTTACGACACTTCTGATGGGGTTTTGGATCCACTCATAATCCAGGATGAGCGTCTCACCTCAACATGCTTCATCGCATCTGCAAAGACTCCTTTTCCGAATGACGTAACACAGACGCTGGGGACTAGGGTAGAAACATATCTTCTTGGGGTCACCATGCAACTCAGCTTGAAAAAAGTAATAACATAGACATATCCTGGACAAGCCTGATCAGGGGAAAAAAAAGAAGAAAGAAGGCACAAGGAAAGAACAACAGGATGGAAAAGGGTGTGATTATAGATTATGGATACAGAAGAGATTTAAAATTATGGGATGACAAAAATAACAAAATGTACAGCTTTATACCAATACATTTAAAAACTTACAGAAAACTGGCAATTTTCTAAAATGCTCAGGTTTGCCAAACTTGGCTCTAAAAAGCATACTATAACTAAATAGATCAAGAATCGAAAGAGGGTTTGAAACGGTAGTCAAATTTCTTCTAAAATATATTATTCAAATGGCTTTATAATTGAGTTCTACCAAACCTTCAACGAACAGAAAAATGTTATCCTACATTCCAAAGACTGAACACACAAACAAACAAAACCAAAAAAAGATTGTGTTCATTTTCCTGAGCTGTCATCACAAAATATCACAGGTTCCTTACTTAAAACATAGAAAATTACATTCTCATCATTCTAGAAACCAGAAGTCTGAGATCAAGGCTCCAAGGAAATTCAGCTTCTGGAGAGACATGGCTTGCAGACAGCCCTTTTCTTGCTGTGTCCTCCGCTGTCTTTTTCTCGACGGCACCGACAGAAACTGACGGGGTTTGCTGTCTCTGGTGTCTCTCCCTCTTCTTGTAGGGAAGTCAGTCCTACTGCACTTGGCCGTGCCTGACCGGAACCGCCCCCTCACATCTCACTTAAGCCTAATTACCTCCTTAAAGGTAGTATCTCCAGACAGAGTCCCATGGTGGGGGCTGTCCGGCCTTTAACACATAAACCTGGGGGTGGGACACAGCCAGTGTTTCACAAAGATAACAACTTACATACCCGAGTGTATGATGATAGGTCAAATCTGATATCAAAACAGGAAAAGAACATCAGAAATAGAAATTTATAAGACGGTGTTGCTTGCCCATGAGTATAGATGGAAGTCCTCAGAATATTAAAATAAGTTTATGCAAGGGACGGGGAATGCTTCAAAAATAGAAAAACGCCATGCAGTGTTTTCAACACAGACACCATTCAAAGCCAAAATCCACAGTATCTTCAATTCGACGCTAATGATAAAAGAATAAGCAAAATTTGGAGAAATTAGTCGTAGCAGGAACCAGCCTAAGTCTGCTGGGATGCAGAAGCCGCCAACAGACTCAAGAGTGCTCTGGGTAAAGTCAGAAACACAACTGGCCCGTTCCTCCCCGAGTCAGCATTCTCCTGGAGGTTTGAGCCGACGCACTCGCAAACAAAAACAGGTATGCCATCGGCTAGGAGGACAGGACACTGTGATTTTCAGATGGTGTGATTTCTTTCTTAAAAAAGGGCATCAATCTTCTTTGTGGAGAGGTCATGAAAGACCAGAGGCCCCAAATCTCCCCCTTGGCTGAAAACAAATCCAAGGGCCACATAGCATGACCACTTATGGGTCCCCTCCATCCGTTGTTTTCCTTTTCTAATCAGAACACGGCAGGTTTTGTGCAAAGATACCAACAGCCGCAGCAAGAAACAAATCAAATGAAGACCAGAGCATCTCCCTGAGCGTCGGTTCCTCCCCAGAAGCTGGGCCTTCACAGATGGAACTAAAACAGGCTTCCCAGTTTCTGACGACTTAGTCTCCTAGCAGCCTTCCTCGACTTGTGCACACAATTCAGACATGTCGAAAGAAGCCCCCTCGGGCCATCTGCGACTCATGGTATCCTGAAATGTCTTCCATGGAAGTAAGCAACTGCCAGTAGAGGCTCCCCATGTATTATCGTACACTGTACACGTGGCCTGCAAGCGTTTCTTCTGGGGGTGGGTTGTTGCTTTCCCAACAAAGGCTACGAGTTGTTTGCATCTTGTGTGCATCCATGGGTCCCTGTGCGTTTCCCATCTGAGATGTTTTCTCTCCCTCTGGACGCTCTTGCTAACATCCAGTTGTAAAGGAACTCCTTGCTTCATAACTGAGTTGAAAGGAGGCACCTGGAAAAATCGGGCATGGTAAGAACGAGCATCAAGGTGTTTCAGGTCACATGACCTGGGATGACATTCCCTACATTCAGACTTTTGTGTCGCTCCATCGTCAAGATGCCTCAAGGGAAGGGACCCAGTGGATGGCCCAGAGCGAGAAGGACAGACGAAAATGGAGCACACCTGGGGCGCCTGGATGGCTCCGTGGATGAAGCCGCTGCCTTCGGCTCAGGTCATGATCTCAGGGTCCTGGGATCGAGTCCCGCATCGGGCTCTCTGCTCCGCAGGGAGCCTGCTTCCTCCTCTCTCTCTGCCTGCCTCTCTGCCTACTTGTGATCTCTCTGTCAGATAAATAAATAAAATCTTTAAAAAAAAAAAAAAGGGCATCAGTGAATACTGTTACGCTGAAAAGAAATGAAAAAAAAAAGGGAGTCAAGTGGCAAATGATTAGTTTCAACAAGTTACTTTACTCAGGCGGCCAGACAGGAGATGAGTGCCAGCGATCAACTGCTTTGCCAGCCTACGTGGCAACAGTCAACTGCAGAGCCACAATAGAAAACAATTATAAACAGCAGTGGCCAGACTTTAACATCGACATAAGTCGATAAGACATAAGTAAGAATAAGTCTAACACCGTGAGTGGAAGGTCTACACAGAGAAATCTATAAAATATGACTGGACGAGTTAGAAGAAAATTGAATGAGTGAGAAAATATTGCCAAAGTTCATTTCTAAATTCAATGAATAACACTCAAAATCTCAACTATTTTTTTCATGGAAAATTAACCCCCTGCTTTTAAAATTCATGGGGAGCCATAGATGTGCACGAGTACCCAAATACTTCTAAAGGGAGAGCGAGGACTTCTATCCGGGTGTACGAGTATTACAGATCTGGTGGGCTAGACGTTGCTGGTCTGTCTGATATCCATTCTGTCTCTTATTTCCTAAATTTGTTTGGAGTGGTAAAATTTTCAACCTCCCAGTCTCCTTTGCTCTTGAAGTGGCCCGGTGACACAGTTTAGGTCCATCAGATTTAAGTAAAGTTTGCCCCGCGAGGCTTCTGGGCCAGGGAGCCGGTGAGATGCTGGTATAACTTTTTCCTGCGTCTTGCTCCTTCCCCCTTTACTCGGCTCTGATACATGCCCAGAGGCTCCTCAGCCATCTGGCGACCACGAGGGCCAAAAGCTCGGGTAACAAGTGGCCCTGCTAACAGCAGAAGGGTTCTGGGTCACAGAGGCCGTCTTGGACCCGCCGTGCCTGACCTGAACCGTCCGGCTCTGGCGTTTTCGTTACATGAGGATCATTAAGTCCAATGAAGCCACTGCTCTCAGAATTCCGTAACATGCAGCCAAACGCAGGCCTGCGTGATGCAGAAACAGGGAGCTGTTGATACCGGCGGGGGATAGACAAGTCCATCTGTCCACTGAAGAAGGTGCAAAACACTACATCAGACCCATGGAAGTATGGGATTCTGCATAAAATAGTTAGTGACTAAAGAACGGGCTGATGAACAAATTGTAATTGGCTACCGTTTTGAGGGAAAAAAAGCTCAGAGATATTTACCAGATACGAGGGGAAAGAATGTAGGGTGACCCGGCATCCCGGCTGGACCAGGACAGTCCCCTCTTCCTCTCGTAACTATCAACAACGCTCCAGTTCAGGCTCAGGAGTAAATTGTGCGGCCACCGTCAGCTGTGAAGGGAGATTGGCAACCCAGCCGCTGAGCACCGCCTGCCCTCGGGCTTGTACGAACCTGTGGGGCCCCGCATAGAAGCCAAATAAGGCTCGTGACTGGTTACAAAAACAAGCCACTTGCTGGCACAGAGAAGGGCCTGCCTATCCCCACTACCTCTGTGGGGCGAGAGGTTAGAATTGTTCATCTCACGTCTGCTTCTAGAGGCTGGGCCTGGGAGCCTGAGTGAGCGCAAAGGAGATTTTGAAAAAATACAGAATCAAAACGAACTTGCAAGCCAAAATTCTAAAGCACACATTTAGGAAATCCAGTACCTGACCAGAGAAGAATTAGAAGTAATTGAATCCACATGAAACTATATTTTTAGTAGACGCTTCTAGTATTTTTAAAAAGATGTCAGTAGGTTTCACTTACTTGTGGAGCATAAAGAATAACACGGAGGACACGGGGAGATGGAGAGGAGAAGGGAGCTGGGGGAAATCAGAGGGAGATGGACCACGAGAGACTGTGGCTCAGCACTCAGCAGGGCGTCTGCCTGAGACCTTCTCTCCCTCTCCTCCTGCCACTCTCACTCACGTGCTCTCTGAAGTAAATCAACCTTGAGGAAGAAAAGCATAATAACCCTCAAGTGCCCGTCCTCAAGGTGCGTCCTGCGTCCTCCAGCAGCGCCGTCCGGGCCGTGGGGCGGCAGCCCAGCCCACAGCACACCGCACGACCGTCATGGCAGCATCCCAGAGACCAGCCGTGGTAGACGTCCGTTACCGCGAGGAAACCCCAGCTTCGACCAGTATCCGTGTTCGCAACCCGCCTGCTCCCCCGAGAGCATTTTGAAATAAACTGGACATATTAAAATTTCATCCACGAACATTTTGTTTAATTTTTTTTTATGCGTGAACGTCTTCGCACGTAGGTCTAGAGGATTCCATCACCGCACCTGCTTCTCTATCCAGGCAGTGGGTCCCGCGGGTCCCGTCACCCGAGGATCCTTTGGGAACAGCTCATCCCATCGGGGCCCAAATGAGGACCTTTCCATGCCCGAGTCCTCCAGTGGTCCCCTCTCCCGTTCCTTTTTGTGGGGAAAAAGTGGGTGATTTGTCTTCCAAAGCTCGTCATGGTCAGGTTTTCACGAATTATTCCTCTGTTCTCGTACTTCCTATGAACCAGTAGTTGGAGCACAAGGCATGCTCAGATGCACGGTCCATTTTATTTCCTTCTTGGGCAGGATTGCCTCCTGACTCTGCGTGAGGTCCGTGGGCTCAACGCCTGCCTCCAGCAGGGACGCAGAGTGCCCTTTTGTCACTCACAAAACCGTCTTCGTTTCTGGCGGGAGTATTTCTGCAAAGAGAGACTCAGCCCCCAGCAGCGGGCAGGAAGTCGCCCTTCAGGGCTGTGTCCCGGCCGGGGAGACCATCCCGGCAGATGCAGACCCGAGCCGCCGCCGCCACGACCCACACGACTGCCACGTGGAACCCTGAACAGCTGGGAGAAATGAAGCAAAAGAAAAAAGAGAAAACGTTAAAGTATGTTAGGACTGAGTACTTACTACATACGGGTGTTGATTATGTTATTCTCTACGCTTTTTTAAATTTTCAAGTATCTGATGACAACATGTCTTAGAATGCAAGAAAATGTGGAAACTGTAAATAACTTGTCCAAGCCCGGGAGACTAACAGCCTAAATGTAAGTAGGCCAGCCAGAGGAGTGGAAGGAACTAGAGAAGAAAACGGAAGGGCGGACGAACGTGGGAGTGATCATGACCCGATCGCACCAGCAGTGAGGGGCAGCGTGAAATCGGGTACGACGTGAGATACAATTCTCCTCCTTGCGTTTATTTCTACTCCTCGGCGATGGGAGTGTTTGGGGCATAGAATTTTCCGCTGAACAACTTAGCCAAATGCCCCGAGCTTTGTTTCGTACGTCTAAAAAAAATTCATTAATGTAGGTGTTCTGCAATTTTGATTTTGAGTACCTCTCGGAGACAGAATGTGTTTCTTGTATGAGAGAAAATTAAGCATTTTTAATGTTTGAGTTTTTTTGGTGGTTAATTTTCTTTTATTTCTCCTCAGTGCCTTTTGTTCTAAAAATGTTATCTGAATTATTTCTACTTCACAGAGTTATTTTGAAGTATCAAGGACCCTCTCTAATCAAATATTTCATGAGCCATTCAAGATACTCCATTCTTCAACTGCCCCCTGAATAGTGGTCAGTGTCGTCCACCACATCCACCGTCCTCGGTGCGGCTTCTACATCTTCTCTGTCATTTCTCTCTCTCTTTTTTTTTTTAAAGATTTTATTTATTTATTTGACAGAGAGAGAGATCACAAGTAGGCAGAGAGGCAGGCAGAGAGAGAGGAGGAAGCAGGCTCCCTGTGGAGCAGAGAGCCCATTGAGGGGCTCGATCCCAGGACCCTGAGATCATGACCTGAGCCGAAGGCAGCGGCTTAACCCACTGAGCCACCCAGGCGCCCCTGTCATTTCTCTTTTAAGGAGTTGTCTGTGCATTGGCTCATCTGGAGAGCACGTTCAGTTCCGATGCCCGAGCCTTGCCCCAGACCGACAGGCCTAGAGTCTTCCGAATGGCATTTTAAGAAACAGCACAGATCATTCCGAGCCCGTGGCACCTCAAAGGTCATTTCCATCACCTTCATTCCTCTACTTGAAGAAATGCACTTACACTCGCCCACACTCACCCACCCCCACACCGGCAGACGGGCCTGTTCTCACCCACGCTCGCATCGCACGGCACTGCGTTTGCACGGGAAACGGTCAGCACAGGCCGAGGTGAGTCACGCTGGATCCTTGTATCTTTAACTCTTGATGCTAGATCACTGTTTCCGGGAACTCTGTGGTTTCCGTATCGGGTGGTCACTTGAGGTCTTGTTCTGAGTACATGTCGCCGTTCCACTGATTTCTGCTCTTGGTCTGTGACGTTGGGTGTGACGTGATGGAGAAGAGCTTTGACCTTGGAGTCCTACAGACCTGCACTGGGTTTGACTCTCCGCTCCATCACTCACTGACTGCAGGAATGCCCAAACCTTGGTAATGTCTCTGGGCCTCAAGTGTCTCGTCTGCTATATGGGTAACGGTAGCAGCACGGGGTCTGGGCTTTCTGAGCACTCAACAAACAGAGACGCGAGGGGACAAGGCCTCTTAGCACGACAACTACACGTATTTATTACCAAGTGAGCTAGATTTAAAACCTTCAACATGTGAAATAAGTTACCTATTTTGGGATTTTTAGATGTGGAAAATAAAAACTGAGCTGATTTGAAAAAAAGGAAAGCGTTTTCTCAGTCGCTGGCAGGTGGAGAGTCTCCTGTTGCTGTTGTGTTTCTGTGTCTCTCCGTGCTGGCCTCCTGTTTTGCTTGATGACTTTTGACCCCAAATTGCTCCGGGCGTTAGGGCTGACCAGGGCTCCCCGTGTGGGGCAGCTCTGTCCTTACAAAGTGAGCCTGCTCGCTTGCTGCTGCTTCCTCAAGTCAACTCTTCCTCAAGTCAACTGTTACTGTTACTCGACCATGGTTTCTTCTTATCGTGTTTGCCAAATACGACTTTGCTGTCTTTCGTAATTTCAAGTGTTCTGGGTGGTTTTCATCTTTGTCGTTTGTTTTTAAAGTCGCTTCCACATGGGCTTTGATTCTATCTGAAAGTCATTTTCCTTGCAATAAAGTGGTTGATCTGTGACCGGATGTTGCAGACACGCTCGCCTTTAGCTGTTCACCGCATTCTTCTCCGCGTCTTTGGTGCTCCTTTCGCTCTCCCTACCGACTGCTGTACGGATTCTCCTTCTGAGTGTGTCAGTATTTTCCTCCTGATAATTTGGAAGATTTACAGTCCATTTCATTTCTTTTAGGATTAGCCTTACAACTTTGAATAACTGACTTAAACTTTTTTTTTTCTCTTTCCACTCACCGACTTTAACGACATCTGTTGATTCCCTGCAAGGGAACAAGCCCTTCCCCTACCTCGTGGATTTTATGTTATAATATTATGATCTTCTCGTGAGTGCGCTGTTATCTCGGACAGTGTATGTTCCGCTCGGGCTGACCCACTGGGCTCCAGGCCTGGCCAACCAGCTGTCTTCTCAACTCCACTATTGGCTGTCTGAACGAGCATCTTCAACTTGACACACCGGACCTAAATGGGGATTCCTGCCCCCAAACTGTCCTTGCACATTCCCCCACATTTCGGTAAATAGATCACTCTCCAACCTCTGTCAAAGCCAAAAACTGTGGGGCCGTTCGTGGTTCCTCCTTTGTCCTCATCCAGAAAACTCAATCCAACATTCCTTCTCCTAAACATTCTTGAATCCTTTCGTTTCTGTCCCTCATCTCACCAGACACCTCAGCTCCTGACACCTGCGCCTCCTAAGCCTTCTGCCTGCCTCCCCCTCAGCACAGCTCACCCTCTACGGTCCAATCCAAACACGGAGAGGGGACATCGCTGTCCTGTGTTAGACCCTTCGTGGATCCTGTCAGTCTCAGAATGAGACTCTCTCCTCGCCACTGCCTAGGAGGCAGGTCTCTGCCACGTGGCTGGAGACGCAGACCCAGAGCCGGGACAGTCCCCGCTTCCTGCACAGGTGTGAACTGTTTCCCCTTCCTTCCGAAAGCCTCTCGCCTCGACAGTGCAGCCGATAGCGTACAGCGGTCTTGGCTCCCGTCTGCCTTTCCCACAAACTCACGCCTCTCCCCCTCCCTCTCACTCTGGTCTTGCTGCGGTCTGTCTGTCCTGTCGCGCAGGCTTGCCAGTCCGTCGCCCGCCCGTTCTGGAACGTGCTTTCCCCACATCCACACACAGCTGCCGCACCGCCCCCCCGGGTGCAGGGCAAGCGTTGCCTCCTCGGGGAGGCTAACCTCTGCGCCCATTTCTCCTCGTGCATGTGATCATCGTTTCTCAGGGAGCAGCCCGGTACCATGACCTCCCTTCTGGGCCCTGCGCCGTCCCCCGCCGGGACGCCAGCCCTCTCTGCCCGCTGCACAGCCGTCTGCCTCAGTCCAGAAGCCAGGCCTGCTTCAAGGAGATACTCAAAACAACACGCGTTGAATGAATGGATGTATTTAATTGACTTTTTAATTTATCAGATCTGGGCGGTACGGAACAGTTCCCTGCGGAAGTTGAGAAATTTGCTCACTTTCTCCATCTGCTCCTCCGCTGCGGTTTTCTCGGTTCTGCTGTCGCGTGTTTCCCTTCCCATCGGTGCGGAGAGCGCTGAGGCTCCTGCCCCCTTTAAGGGACCCTGCGCCGCTCCCTCTGCCTGTGAACCCTGGTCCCAGCCAGGGCTGGCCCTGCCCCCGCCCCGCCCACCTGCGCGTTCCCACCCCGCCCCCGCCCTGTCACTGCTCACTCTGTCAGGACGCTTTTGTGGTCAACGTGCCATCTCCAGGGCCGAACCGTCAGTGCCGTGACAGCAGACACATTTGCGTCCCGGGAGCGCCTAGGCACGGTCACGGGCCTCCTACACGCCCTGTCCCAAGAGCCCCGTCCCTTGGAGGCCCCCCTCCCCCCAAGGATGCCCGGGAGCCCCTGCGAGGGACAGCGGGTGCCCGTGGGTCCCGTGGCTCTCAGCGTCTCTGTCACTGGGGGTCACGACAGCACGACGTCATACACCAGTGACAACGCGCGTCCGGGCGTCCCTGCGGACGCTTCTCAGGTGGACGGAAGCCAATCCGGGAGCCGGGCTGGCTCGGCCACCCAGACAGCGGCAAGAGGCAGCTCTTTTTTTCTTTAATTTTACGTATTGGGATGCCTGGAGCGGTCCGGCAAGCCTCAGCCTTCAGCTCGGGTCATGCTCCCAGGGTCATGAGATCAGGTCGCTCAGCGGGGAGCCTCTGTCCCCTCTGCCCGCTGCTCTCTTGCTTGTCCGCTCTCTCTCTCTGTCTCTCTGGAAAATAAATAACATCTTCACAATATATTTTGTGCATTTGAGAGAGATTGAGCACAAGCGGGGGGAAGGGCAGATGGAGGACCAGACGCCCGCGGAGCAGGGACCCTGACACGGGCTCCATCCCAGGACCCCAGGACCTGACCCAAAAGCAAGCACTTAATGACTGAGCCTCCCCAGGCGCCCCGAGGGGCCGGCCTTTAAGATCTCCCCCGTGAGCTCTTGTGAACCTTAGGAACAGGAGACCTGTGGTGGGTAATCCCAGAGGATAGGTCCGTGCCCTGCTTGAAAATAATGCTGTTTGCACCAAACTGTTGATCAGATGATTTTGTCAACAGATAAATATTTTTTTAACAGAAAAATATTTTTTCATTATGTTCGCCCACATAATCTCTGCCCCTGTTTGGGACAAGGAAGAAAATCTCACAGGACATGCCATCCCTTGGAAAGGGACTCGCTTTTCCTGAATTACAATAGGCTTTTGTATTAGAATCTCCTGGTGTAATTACTCAATTAGAGAAGGACGCTTTCTCCTGTTAAATCTTTCTTTTCGGAATGAGTACCACACACATAATTTTATCTTCTTCTTCTGGAAATCCGAGATCACACGTTCATTTTATTTTGTTCTTTAAAGAGCTCTTTTCTTCCTGAATTCAAAGAGAACCCATTCTTGCCGTCCAGGGACACGCAGAGACCCCCTGCTGTTAGCATTTGAAGTTTTCTCCTTCGGGTGCTTCCTTCCGTGCACATTCTGCATGTGAATTCCGCGGTGTGGCACGTGACACATCACGCCTGCGGCGGCTTGAAGTGAAGCGCTTTACCAGCTCGGTTCTGCGGGGCTGAAGTCCACAAGCGGACAGGTCCCTGCTCCGGGAGCTCGCAGGCCCACACCTGCACAGGGGCCCTGTGGGAGAGTCCCCTTGCAGAGGCATTCAAGTTCTTGGCCAAATTCCGTTGCTGGCATCTGGAGGGCCGAGGGCCCATTTCCTTGCTGCTGTAGCTGCAGCCTCTCTTTGTCCTTACCCTGTCTGCTTTCCTCCTCGCAGGGTCTCCTCCGTCGTCAGACCAACGGTGTCCAGCGGTTGGTCATGCCCACCACGGCGGAGCTCTCCGACTCGTCTCTGCGGAGGAGAGGCAGCCGGAAGATGCTCCTTTGAAGCGGCTGGTGGGATGGTCAGCTCCGCAGGGACGCTCCCGCGTTCGGGGCACCCGTGACGTGGCGTAGCGGCCTCAGGTGGTGCCCGGGTGCTGAGCAGCAGCAGGCAGAACCTGGGGGACAGGCTTCGGATCTTGCTGCCCCTGTGCCTGGATATTTTAATATTTTAGCTTTTACACTCTATCTTTTAAAAAGATTGTCTTTATCCATTTGACAGTCAGAGATCACAGGCAGGCAGAGAGAGAGGAGGAAGCAGGCTCCCTGCTGAGTCGAGATGTGGGGCTCGATCTCAGGACCCTGGGATCATGACCTGAGCTGAAGGCAGAGGCTTTAACCCACTGAGCCACTCAGGCGCCCCCACCCCACGTCTCCTTTAGGAGAAGTGAGAGTGGTGTCGGGGCCGGGACAAGAGAGGGCGTGATCTTGGCCACCCCATGTGGCCGTCTGGCCCTGCGTGTCCAGGCAAAGACTGCCCCTGCCACCAGGAGAGAGCAGTCAGGTCAATGCAGACGCCCCCATGTCGGCCAAGTCCGTGCCAACGGCCACCCAGCCCTCTCCCCACTGGGACCCTGTCTCCGAAAGCAGTGAGAAGGAACAGCATCGCTGTGGCCTCCTCGGCGCACCTGCGTCCGCGAGGGTGGTTTTTAAGGACGACCACACTCATGGGGTTGGCGTGGCCTGTGACATGCAGCCACCTGCTGAGACCGTCACCCACGTTAGTGGCTGCCACAGCCTCCTTCTCTGTGTCAAACACGATGACCCGTCCCAGGGCCCCAGTTCTCTTGGTGATGCCAGAGCGTCTCCCGGTGACACTGACAAGCGGCTCCAGGATTTCCCAGTTGATGCTGCGGCCGGCAGTCACCGTGGTGGCCCCTCTGGAGCTTTCCTTTCGATGTCTTGCCCCTTTAAGAGGTGGCCTTGCCCACCCTTAGCCCAGGCCCATGGCATGAACCTCTAACTGTAGACTTTTTCTGGATCACAGACCCCCTAGAGAAGCAGGCTTCTTACCAGAGTCACTAAACCACGCCGCAGGGACAGCAGACCCCGTGGTCTGTGTGTGTGGCCAGCCTGGGAAGGCCACCGCGTGTCTGGCAGGTGGCTCTCGTCCCGGCTCGTGAGAAGACCCCCTTTACCCTACGTGCCGGGGGCGAGGCTGTCCCGGACCCGACCGCGGTTCTGCAGGCAGAACAGCTGCTTCGAGTCAGAAGTCGGTTTTTCTAAAAGAAGCATTTGTGTGTTTCCGGTTTCGGACCCGACGCCGGCGTAGGAGTGACACAAGGCAGCGCGCTGACGTAACTCGGGCCGGCGGGGCCGTGGTTATAGCGCGCTGACGGCCTCGCACGGCGCACGATGGCACGAAGACAACCGCAGCAGACTCTCACGTGCCGTTCGCCGTTTTACATCCTGCGCACAGCTCGGACTTCGTTTTGTGCAAATAAGACACGGACGAGCCGCAGTCACCGGCGCCCTCGGCCGTCCGGGACGCATTTTCTCATGCAGGTCCAGGGGCTGTTCGGGGCAGCTCAGGTGTTTGGGGACTCCCAGGGCGCCGGGGAGCAGGCTTGTCCTCACCGGTGGCCCCGCTCGGAGGCTCACAAGCTGAGATTGCCTCTGGACACGGGAGCTCGGTCCGCACGTGGGCTCCTCAGCTTTTACGGGGAATTACAGCCGCTGCGAGAAGCGTACTTCCCTTTATGCGTGGTTTCCTAAGCCTAGTGCGCAAGCTAGAAGAAAGCAAAGAGAGGTCTGATGTTTGTTTGTGGGTGTGCGTGTTTTGTTTTGTTTTTTTTTAATACACCGGCCCGGGGCCCTGCCGCGAACCGTGTCCTGGAAGTCCGTGTTCTCGTTGTTGTGTGGACACCGCTGCTCCGAGCCGTCTGGAACTCCACTGACCCAGACCTCAGAGCCAGCCTCTTGGTCAAAGCATCCGACCCGTGCTCTTGAACGCGGTCTGAGGACGGTCCCAGACCCGCGTCTGGTCCCCCTGCCTCTCTCCGTCTCCCCATCTCTTGCGTCTTCCCCAACAGGTGGAACAAAGCCCACGATTCCCAGGAGGAGGTCGCGTGTCTGCCCCCAGCACTCGGAGATCGGAGCGGCGGAGCGGAAGCGAGGACGGAGAGGAGCAGGCGGGGGGAGCCCAGGCTGGGCCGGGTGAGGCCCCCGCGGGAAGCGAGGAAGCCGTCGCCACCCTCTCCCTGCAGCTGCAAAGTGGCTCCAAGCTGGCACCGTGCCTGCCCCATTCAGACCTGAGGAAAGCAGCTGAGGTGGTACCCGTGGCGTCACAGGGGACACTGAGGCACGGGGAAGTCAGAACGGCCACCTTCCCGCTGCAGGAGGGGCAGTCATGGCTTTCTCGCACATCCAGAAGCACAGAAAGGGCCGCCTCCTCCAGGGAGCCCTCACTGAACACCTCCCTGCCCTCTGCCCTTAGAAGCAGGGCGGTGGCCCCGGGGTCGCCCGTCACCAGGCCTCACGCGCTGTGCTGCCACCGTGCTCCCGCAGCAGGCCCCAAAGGCGGTGCCGCTTGACGGCCAAGACTTTAAAAGATTTTATTTATTTATTTGACAGAGAGAGATCACAACTAGGCAGAGAGAGAGGGGGAAGCAGGCTCCCTGCTGAGCAGAGAGCCCGATGCGGGGCTGGATCCTTGACGGCCAAGAGTTTAGACCAAAGGCCGCACTGTCTGGGTCTGAGCCCTGCTCTGCCGCTGGAAAGCCGTGGACACAGAGCACCTCGGTCACCTTCTCCGTGCCTCCGGTTCCTCATCCGTAGATTGGGACTAACAATGGTCCCAGCTCACAGGGCCACGGTGGGGACTAAATGAGCAGACGTTTGGGAGGCACTGAAAGTGCGTCGTGGTGCAGAGGACGTGCCCGTGGGTGTGAAATCGGCAAAGTGCGTGTCGGGGAGGGGCCGCGAGGCAGCACAACAGGCACCGAGTCTCTACGTGTGCCCCTTCATCCCTGCGTCGGGTGTCGAACACGACGCCTGCTACCGTCTGTGCTCAGTACGCAGCTGGATGGTGACTGTCACTGTGCTCAGGTGGCCTTCGTAGCAGAAGCTGTTCTCAGCACGATATTGTCACGGCTTCTCCGAAGTGTCAGATTCTCCCTAACCACGATGCTTCCAGTGGCAAAGTTTCCCTAAGGCCAATGCTTCGGTCTGCAGCAGGGCCTTGGTGTTCAGAATGCAAGCGGACTGTCGTTCAGCAAGAAAAGGAAGGAGCCCTCAAGCCCGGAGAAGACGCGCAGGCACCCTGAGTACGTACGGCGGAGGGCAAGCAGCCAGTCTGCCCGCAGCTCTGCATGAACTGTGTGCGAGCAGTCCGTGCAGCGCTGCGACGTCCAAGAGAGACAGAACGACGGCGACAGAGCAGAGACCAGCGGCTGCCAGGGGTCAAGGCAGGGCACAGAGGATGTTTAACAGCAGGGGAACTCTCTGTCTGATACTGTAACGGGGACGTGTGATACTATGCATTCCGCAAAAGCCAAGACCTGAAACCACCAAGTGTCAACCCTGACGTGGACTGTGCGAAGCTCGGCTCGCCGGTCGTCACGAACGCCCCGCACTGACGTGAGATGCGGGGGCAGGAGTGTGGCTGAGAGACGAGGGTGCCTGGGAGCCCTCTGGACTTGCCGTGAGACTTTTCCCTAAACCTAAACCTGCTCCAGTACAGTCTACTGAAGCAACATGTTGAGAGGCGTACGAGGACCCCCACACCTTGCAGCCCGAGAAAAGGCGACAGGCGTGGGATGCTCATTAAGCAGAAACCGCAATGCGGACACGTGGCGAGTGCATCTTTGACTCTTCCCAATCAGAAGGAGACACTTTCCTTCGTCTGACCCCCACTTTTCCATGATGAAACACACCGTTCCTCTCATTTTGCTGAGTGACCGTTCGCTGGCGGGAAGCTTTCCTTTCGCGCCACTTCTAGGACTTTTTAAACACATTTAAAGAGAGCGATAGACAGGAGAGGGACAGAAGACGTTTCTTTACAGACCCTTCCAAGAACCCAAGGGAAGACCGAGGGAGCGGCCACGGGGCTGCATCCCAACTGAGCGGAATATTCCAGATCCGAGAGAGCAAAGCTACACTCTCAGGTCCTGAAAAAAAATCACATAATATTGTTAACCGTATCCTTTCCCTCTTCCGTCTCCTCATAGCTGTTCTGTCTCTCCCTTTTGAGGGTAAAACATGGTCCATATATACAAGGGAATGTTACACAGCCGTCAGAAAGGATGAATACCCAACTTTTGCTTCAACATGGACGGGACTGGAGGAGACTGTGCTGAGTGAAGTAAGTCAAGCAGAGAGAATCAGTTATCATATGGTTTCACTCACTTGTGGAGCACAAGGAAAACCATGGAGGACATTAAGAGAAGGAAGGGAAAAGTGAAGGGGAGGAAATCGGAGGGGGAGACGAACCATGAGAGACTATGGCCTCCAGGAAACAACCTGAGGGTTTTGGGGGGGGTGGGGGGATGGGTTGGCCCAGCAGTGGGTATTAAGGAGGGCACGGATTCATGGAGCACTGGGTGTTCTGTGCAAACAAGGAATCACAGAACACGACACCGGAAACTAATGATGCACTGTACGGTGACCACATAACACAATAAATATAAACAAATAAATAAAAATAAAGCCCAATTCAGTTACAGCATCCCTGTCATTCACGAAAGATGTACTGAGTACCCACCGGGTAGCACACGGCACGCGGCATCCGGGGCCGAGCAGGGCTCAGCGGCTTCCAGGTTCCCCCGCAGCCTTTGCCCTCCGGACATGGGATCATGCTCACAGGGTCTGTCTGCCCGTTTCCCCGTTCTCCCTTGAGGTCTTCCTCAGAGGGCAGGCGATTCCCAATAAATGCCCCATAAAACACACGGCCGTGGCGTCGTGGAGAACGAGAGACACGTTAGACGTGACCTCCCAATACGCTGCGCCTCTGAGAGCGCCTGTGCCGGGGAGCAGCAGGGCTGATGTCTGGGGGCACAGTTAGTTTTGTGCATTGACGGGGTGTGCTCAGTGACAACCGCTGGCTCCCTTTTGGTCCCTTTCCACTTCAAAAATCTTAATTATGCAGAGAACCGTCTTTCTCTCAGAAGCTAGAGCTGCTGGAAGGTTACGAGTCTGGGCCCCGATTTTTCCCTTATGGGACTCTGAGCCACCTTCTCTGTGTCTTCCCTGCCGGACTGACGAGGGGCCACGGCGAGGAGGAGACCTCACTTCCGGCCCGTGTTTACCGCTTGGCCGAGGGCTTCTCAGGAGCCCTTTTCTGTTGAAATACCATCTATTGTTGGCCGTTGTGTAACGCTTCCTGTCAGCGGAGCTGTTGTTTAAATAAGGCATTCCTGAAAATTACCTTATCCCAAACGGCTTCTTGCACTTTCCGGACGGAGGGTCCCGGAGGTCTGACGAGGTCGTCTGCAGGGTGAGGTCATCGGCCGCTGGCAAAGCCACGTCAGTTCTCCTGTTCGCCCAAAACGTTCCTTTGTGGCTTGTCACTGCTCTGCCCTAAAGCTTATCAACCTCTGTGGTTATCAGAAGGTGTTAGGATGGACAGAAAGACTTGAACACCTGCAAGAAGGCAAGTTCCTTCCAATGTGCAAAGGACACACGAATGCCACCTAGTAGTGCAGGGAGCCACAGCCGCCCCTCAGGGCACCGCGCTGGACGCCAGCGGCCGGCTGGAAGGGTTCCGTCAGGTGCTTCCCAAGGCCGGCATCCCCCGCACCCTCCCTGCCTTTTCAGAGACCGGCCAGGAGCTTGCCCGGCCCCAGGGTGCAGCAGACCGTAAAAGCGCCTCCGCTCCCGAGGCACCGTCCACCCCTCGCCAGCCCCCACCCCTGCCCCCGCCCAGACCGGCCCATCGCTGGTCTCGGGTGAAGCCTAAATATTCTGGCAAAGTCAAGTGGGCAGAACTGGTTTGTCTTTCTTTGTCTCCAAACATTCCTTGCGTCTGAGACAGAGAACAAAACAGATGCGCCTCCCCCTCCCCCAGTACCGACTTGAAGGAACCTGAGAAGAAAATGTATCAATTAAGGCAGTTCGGACCGTCGCGGTCCTGGGATCCCTTTACCGTCATAAACAGAAACTGAGGACCCCGGAGAGCTTCGGCTGAGCATTCTTCACTGGTGTTCTCTGTGCTGGCAATTAGACCTGAGCTTAAAAATATCCATTCGCAAGTATTCATTAGTACAAATATTTATTAGTAAAAGGTGTGCTCGTGTGTTTAAAATAACAATTATACACTCATGACATGCTGGAACAAACGGCCTATTTGAAGCAAAAGTAAAAATTGCCCAAACAAACCAAGTCGTGAGCAGAGTGCCCGTGGGGTTCGACCTGCCCATCTTTCCCACGACACCTGGGCAGACGGGGGCGGGAGCTTGTCGCTGCTTCTGTGCTGACGTCGTTGTGATCGCACGGGGCTGTGGCCTCTGGGAAGCTCCGGGGCACAGTCCCCAGCGGCTGAGGCAGGAAAAGCAAACACCACTGACATTATCACGGCAGGGTTCGACCCCAGACTCCACCAGGGTCTGCGAAGCCGAACACGAGAAGCGGGGAATTAAATCAAGTGTTTCACTTCAGAAAAGCCAGAGGGAGTGGTGTCATTTGGGTGTCCTTTGGGACCCCCTTTCTGGTGCTCGAGGCCCCCAGGACCCTGGCATGAATACACAGGCTTGCACTGGAGGTCAACTCCTCTCCCGCACACTGGGTGGGGCTCGCCCCCTTTGCGCGTGGCCCCTCGCACACTCCATCCGACCCAGGGGGCCCGAGCCTCTCTTTCTGTGCGGTGTTCACGCTCTCCCTCTAGGACCTCTTGGCCAAGACGACTTGCAGGTTTTCAGTGTTTTCACACCAACCAGGTCCAACTTGGTGGCATTTCCTCTTTCGGACAGCAGCAGCGGGTTCAGACTCATCTCCGGCTCTCTGAGCGGGACAGCTGCTGCCCAGCCTGCTTACTCGAGTCGGGAGGAGACCTGGGCACTCGGGCTCGTGCTTCCGCTTGCAGGAGCCCTCCCAGGCAGAGCGGACGATGTCAGGACTCCCAGACAGCAGAGGGCCGGAGCAGACAGATCCCCGACTCTCAGAAGGTCAAAGTGTAAGCTGAGATTTCCGATCGGATTTTGTAAAACCTTGCCTTGCTGTAAAAGGGCACCAACCCTGTGTGTTCCTGTCCTTGCGAGCTCTGGGGCACCAGGGCTCAGGATACCAATCACAGCTTCAAGCCACAGCGACGCCCCCACTTTTAGGTCTTCGCCTTCTTTTGCCAGGTGAGCCGCGTGAATCAAGTAGTCAAGTGCCCTAGAACCGAAGTCCGCCTGTTCGAACGACGTCCCGGCGGCCATCGCCACGAGCAGAGAAAGAGACCGCAGCTGCCCACACTTGAGCAGCGGCGGCACACGTGGGGACAGAAACCCCGAAATCTACAGTCTGGCTGCGACGGAGACGCTGGTCCATGCCTGCGTCAACGCGTCCTATGCTGGTCACCTGCGCCCACAACGACCGGGCGACTCTTCCCCCGTTGGATTTTTGGTCGTAAATCACTCGACCGTAAATGTAAACATCCCGTCGCGACTTTCCTTTCTCTTCCGCGGAACTGTGGATGCACCCAGCGCCCAGCCTTCCTGTTTCTGTTCTCGTGTGCTTGCTGGACGTCTCCGGAGTCACTCTGCACCTGCACGCTAGCGTTCACTGGGGCGTTGCTCCGGGGTTCTGTTCGAAGGCCTGGATGAGTAAGGCTGCTTCTCGTTGGCCTGTAGAGCTGTCCATGACCGAGGAACCCAGTGTAGGGTTTGAGTCATTGACAAATTTGTCCCCACTCTCCCTTTCTATCAAGGCTTCGCGTGTTTCCTCGCTGTGTGTACGTGGTCTCAAGTGCAGCCAGAGATGGGAGGATTGCCAGGACTCCTCTGCTCTCCTGTGAGTGAGCTCGCGCCCTGTGCACACGTCCGGACTCCAGGCTCCCAGAAACATGTGGGAGCGTATCAGGGGCACCATGGTGGCCTCATTCTTCGAATTTCCCTGTTTCGTTTCTGGTGAGTCTGTGAGTCAGATGGCCCCAACCAGAATCATAGCCTCAGGCTCTCTGGGGTCTTCGTGCCGCTCCTCTCCAAATCAGGTCATCACCCTCTGGTGGCAAAGCGTCCGGATTTCGTGCCCCACAGCAGTCCTGCGCTGACAGAGCTGAGAGGTGCGGACAGGACCCGCCCCCAATGATAGGGCCACAAACTCGGACTGTCTTTCCTGAATAAACCTTCCTCCATTACTTGTATGCCTTTGGTTGGTTTATAGAGTCTTGAAATGGGGATTTTTGACGGTCCCTTCCAGTTCTCTCGTCTTCTGGGAGGGTGGGGTGAGATTTGCCAAGCTCTTCTCGCGCACCCTCTGCAAGTTGGCCCCAGGACTCCGTTTGAACAAGCCCTTCGTATTCGTCCGATGTCCCCTACGGTTTGAGAACGAGTGTCGGGGATGAGCGACCGCTCCTGTCTAAACTGATTTTTCCATTTCTGCCACAGCTTGTCCTGTCCCCTCTCACAGGAGCGCCGCTGCTCTCTCCCGAGCCTGCTCCGGTCAGAAGCCGACCCGCTGGGTTCACCCTCTGCCATGGGCTCCTCCCAGCCACTCCCCTGACTGCTGGTTTCAGAGAGAGCCAGAGTGCAGCAGGGAGGGGAGGAGAGAGGGAGAGAGAGAGAGAGAGAGAAAGAGAGACTCAAGCAGACTCCGTGCTCAGCGTGGAGCCCACTGCGGGGTTCGCCCTCAGGACCCTGAGATCACGACCTGAGCCCAAACCAGGAGCCCCCGCTCTGCGACTGCACCCCTGCATGACTCCCTTCTTCACCTCCTTTAAAATCCGTTCAGATCTGACCCTTCTCTTAGGACTTTGTACAAAATTGTAAGTTTTCTTATTTGTTATGCTGATAGTTTTTTTTTTTTTTTTTTTTTGCGTCTCCATACTAGACTGTACGCCCCAAAAGGCAAGCATCTTTGTTAGTTTGTTCACTGACATGTTCCAGGTCCTGACGAGGGTCTGGGGAACACGACAAGTCACTGTGGGACGAATGCACATAGGATGGAGAATCCTGCATAGGAAGCGACACCGGGTTATTTTATGTAAGTTAGTGCAAGGGGTTCAGTTATTTCCACCAAGAGAGGCATATTGTTTTGTTAGAATTCTAAGAGATCACACAGGCATTGGGCTTCTTGGCTGAATCTTGGCAAGGTTAGGAAGGAAGAAGAGAGGAGAATCACGAATAATTTTCAAGTACACTCTACCTCTGCAGTGCTCAGAAATCTCGCCGTTCCCGTTTACTGCGCTCTTGGAGGTAATGCTGCGGTTTCTTCTGTTACCTCGTTAGCATCTGGTGGTGGGAAGGAAATGCCTGAGGACTGTATCATCCCACCCCTGGGCCTTTTCTGCCGCCACTTCTAAGTGAGGCACGGGCACTACCGGATAGAAGGGCACAGCACTTTGGAGAGGGATTTGCTTTGTTCTACTTCACCAGCTTCCAGCCTGTGAGTGTGACCACCATGAACCTGAACTGTGAAAGCAGAGTGATTGTGTTGTGTCCCCATGACTGGCACGCATTCCTACAGCAGTCAGTGCTCTTTCTCTGTTGCTATTGTTTCTGGCCATTGCTGCAATAAACATTGGGGTACAAGTGTCCCTTCTTTTCACTACATCTGTATCTTTGGGGTAAATACCCAGCAGTGCAATTGCAGGGTCATAGGGAAGCTCTATTTTTAATTTCTTCAGGAATCTCCACACTGTTCTCCAAAGCGGCTGCACTAACTTGCATTCCCACCAACAGTGTAAGAGGGTTCCCCTTTCTCCACATCCTCTCCAGCACACGTTGTTTCCTGTCTTGCTAATTTGGCCATTCTAACTGGTGTCAGGTGGTATCTCAATGTGATTTTAATTTGAATCTCCCTGATGGCTAGTGATGATGAACATTTTTTCATGTGTCTGATAGCCATTTGTGTCTTCGTTGGAGAAGTGTCTGTTCATGTCTTCTGCCCATCTTTGGATATGATTATCTGTTTTGTGTGTGTTGAGCTTGAGAAGTTCTTTCTAGATCCTGGACATCAGCCCTTTGTCTGTAGTGTCATTCTTGGCAATGTTTTTAAGCACAAGCAACAAAATAAAAAATTAACACGTGCTGCTACTATGTCACTAAAATGCTTCTGGGTAATAATAGAAACCATCAACAAAGCGAAAAGAAAAACCTATAGGATGGGAGAAAATATTTATAAACCTTATATCTGGTAAGGGGTTAATATCCAAAATACATAAGGAATTCATACAACTCAATAGCAAACCCCCCCAACCAAAAAAAAAAAAAAAAACAAAACCCACATAATAAACAAATAAATAAAAATCCAAACAATGTAATAAAAAAATAGGCAAAGGATCTGAATAGACATTTTTCCAAATAAGCTGTACACATGGCCAACATGTATCTGAACTGATGCTCAGGATCACTAGTCGTTAGGCCAAAACCACAACGTCACACCCGCTAGAAGAGCCAGCACCACGAAGACGAGAGACGACAGGTGCGGGCAAGGAGGTGGGGAAAGGAGACCCTCACACCCGCTTGGTGGGAACGCACACTGGCGCAGCTGCTCTCGAAAACAGTGTAGAGGATCCTCAGAAAATTAAAAATAGAGCTACCCTGTGACCCAGCATTTCCATTTCTGGGAATACATCCACAGGAAGCAGAAACTCCAACTCAAACAGTTAGACGCACCCCCGTGTTTACTGCGGCGCTATTCACAACAGCCAAGACACAGAGACAGCCCGTCCGTCAACAGATACGTGGGTAAACAAAGTGTATATGTAAGATAGAATATAATTCAGCCATAAGAAAAGGAAATCCTGTCATTGGCAACATTACACCAAATGAAATAAGTCAGACAAAGACAAGGACTGTGTGATTTCATGTACATTTGGAATCTAAAAATGAAAACCAAAACACGAAACTCAGAGATAGAGTTGGGACTTGAGGTTCCCAGGAGCAGGGGCGGGAGAGGGGACCTTGGTGGTCAGAGGCACGGACCTGCCTCTGGGGAACCAGAGCGAGGCAGTGATAGGTGACGGATGGGACACGACGACAGCACGCCTGGCCGCGGGACGCCGAGAAACTGCCGCGGGAAAGTAGATCCTGAGTGTCGTCATCAACACGGGAGACTTTCCCCTTTCTTTACATTCCTTTTTATTGTTTCTGTGAGATGCTGGGTGTTCACTGAACCTACAGTGGTGATCACCTCACAGTGCACGTAAGTCAGACCTTCCCACCATCCACCTGACTCGCGCAGTAACTCACGTCAACCACTCAGCACCGCAGCCAGACGGGCCAGCTTGGGCACGCATGCCTCTAAAGAAAACTCTATCTGAAGAGATAGTCACATTCCAGGAAATATTGGCCTTGAGTTTTATGCTTTACTTTTTATGATGTCCGTGATCTAAGTAAGTGGTAAGAGAGGACAAAATAAAACTGTAGCCTATTTACATAGAAATAGGGGTATTTGTTTCCTGTCGCCATCCTAGCATGTCGCCATGAACTCGGAAGCCTCCAACAACAGAGGGTTATTCTCACGTAGCTCTGGAGGCCAGTGTCCAGCATCAGGCTGTCTGGGCTGAAATGAAGCTGTCTGATGGCCGCGCTCCCCTGGGAGCTTCTAGAGAGAATCCCATTAATTTCTGGGGCTACCACACCCCTGACCTGTGCCTCTCTTGTCTCACGGCCTCTTCTATGAATTCTTCTCCTTCTGCCTTTCTCTTCTAAGGACACATGGACGTGTGGGCATCTAGAGCCGACTCAGGGAATCTGGGATAATCCATCATGTAAGATCCAGAGCTTAGTCCCCGGTGCAAAGACCCTTTCTCTTTATAAGGTCACATTGGCAGCTTCCAGAGATTAGGAATCTCTAGGGGTACCTTTAGGGGCATCTGGCATCTTTGGGGGGTCATGATTCAGCCCCCCACGGAAGGCAGATTCAGGAGTCAAATGAAGAAAGGTCTGTCACCTGTGGGGTGGCGGGGTTTGTCCTGGAAACACACTCTCGCCTTAGCTTAACCAGGAGTTCAGTCCAGAAAAGAAACAAGAGCTTGGGGCTGGTTTGTAGGTATTGGTCCACGGCCGCTTCAAGGTCCAGGGGTACGAGGCTCCTCCGCTGGAACTGCCCTCCTCTTTGGATGGTTTGCTAGTGGGTCCGAGTTACTCAGTGGAATGAACCACCTTTTCCTAAAACACAACCGTAGTTTTTACAAAATGGGTAGGTTTAGTTTCTGCGATATAAACTACTTCTCCCGTCTTGGTAGACAGAGTAACTGTTCCTGAATTGAAACACCAGGCACCGGGGCTGGTCTGAGTCACTGCCACTGTTCTCCCGTGGTAACTGGCCACTTTGCCAGCGAACATCCAGAAAATCTCCGGGCGTGGGTGGCCCCCGCAGGCGGTGGACGCTGATGAGACGGAGGGAGAAAGCTCGGGGCCGTGTGCACGATGACCGCCGCAGCACGTCCCCCACGAGGCTCTGTGAATCACGCAGGGTTGACAGCACGTCCGAGACAAAGACGCCGACTTCCTCAGCATCGCCTGCGAGGAAAGTGCGCTCAGGGCCCTCCTGAAGTTGCTTCGGGGAAGTCTCATCCCACGAACCATCTGCAGGGACAAAATGAGCTCAAGGGTCGGAGAGAAACAAAGACTGTTTTTGTGACACACTGTGTCAGCACGGGCTGTTGTGGCCGGTGTCCATCCTGCCGCGCAGGGCGGATGACGTCATGCGTGGGGGCGTCTGCTCGCCACCGGCCTTCCTCCCTCTGCGACGACACCGTCACCCCCTCTGGAGGACAGTTTGTATGGGCAGTGTGGACGCCGTGAACGCGGCCGGGACCGGTGGTGTTTTCAAACGGTTCTGTTTAAAGGGCAGTCCAAAGTGATTCTGGTTTTGTTTTCCGAGTCCACGGTCTCGTGCAAGAGTACAAGACCGACGTGTATCGTTCACATTTTAATTCAAGTTACGTACCTTTCTCTTTATCCTTCGTCCTTGTGAGGCGTGTTGTTAATTTTATACTGACTAAAACAGAACAAATCGCCAACTGTGTGAGGTGCTAAGGTAAGCTGGGTTGTTTTTGTTTTTAAACAAAATACAAATACCGTGTAGAAACTCGTCTCAGGGTTCTGGTTCAAGTGCACGTCCCCCCCTCATGGCCAACTTAGAGCAACACAAAAAACGAGGATTAGAGAAGAAAATACGATTTTCATTGAAAATACATGCAAAAACTGAAGTTTCCAAGGGTGGCTGCCAAGTCTGACAAACGTGGGCCAGAGGGAGACCTGACACCCAAAGGGCATAGGCAGCCCCCACGGGTCTTTCCCAGCCTACGGTCTCCCCCAAAAGGGTTACAGCCCCGTGCGTCAGCAGACGGTCCTGCCGGAAGCACCTACGGTGGGCCCTGCAGGGGCGCCAGGACCAGAGGGCAACCAGCAAGACGCCCGTCCTTCCCCAGAGCGCAGGGTTGGAGAGGACGCCTCATGGCCATCGGCTCAGTGTTAGCTGCTCCGATACCCCAAACACCCTGGCACGTCCAGGTGGGGCTGCCAGGCGCACGGGCCGCAGGGAAGGGTAAGCAGATCCCGCCCTTGCCCGGAGGACGTGGAGTGACAGGAGTCCTGGGAAGGACACCTGAGCTCAGCTACTGCTCTCCCCCGATCTGGCCTTGCCCCGCGCGTCTCAGCCAACAGCTCAGTCAGAGAGAATCACCCTCCGTCGCTGGGCAACTCCCCCAAGACGAGGACGGGCGCAGGCAGGAGGCCAGCTGAAGACGATCCGTCCGAAGCAGAAGAAATGTGCATGAGCTTTTCTCCACAAGCTCGGGGAAAGGAAAGAATTTCGTCTCCCTGAAATCGGGACTCGAGGAGGAGATACGAGATGTCACGGAAGAGGCAGGAGCTCTGGAGAAGACCGGGGCAGCAGCTGTGGAAGAAAGAGAGAGACCGTGCAGCAGCCGCGGCGGTGGGCTCCCGGGAATGGGCGCCCGGGTGCGGAGCGGTCAGGCCCTGCGGGATCCACGCCTCGGGAGGAAGGGGGGCAGCGGGCTTGGCAGGGGTGAGGCTGAGCTCCGATGCACTCTGTCCGTTCGGGTCCTCCAAGAAGCTACACCCGAGAAGGGGTTGGGCGTGCAAGGTCACAGCTGCGGCCGCGGAGCTCCAGCGGCTCCTCACCCAGCTCTGCGCCCTGCCTCCCTCGGCGCCCGCCCATCCCACGGGGACGCCTCGGCTCGGGCCACGGCTGACCGGGTCCTGAAGCTCCGTACTGGACAGTCTCTGTGTGGGAAGCCTTCCCTCCCCACCCGTGTCCCCATCCTACACACTGGGGTCCTCCCGGGGGCTGTGCTTCCATCTCAGAGAAGCCGGACCCTCACCTGTAGGCAATGGGATAGCAGCGCGGGGAGCTCCTGAGATCGGCCCCTGCGGGAGGGAGTTCAGGAAGCAGGACAGGGCGGGGTGCGGTGGGGCGGGGTGTGTGTGGCCGGGGCAGATGTGTGGTCCCAGCAAAGGCGGGGGCTGCTCCCACAGGGATCTCTGGAACAGGACCGCCTTCGGAGTGGCCTGAGCAGGAGTGAGCGGACGGGTCCTTATTCCCCTGCATTGACCGGACGGCGAATGTGGCCTGTCCTCCCCAAGAGGCCCGACCTCGGGCTGGGGGTGTCCCGGAAGAGTGCAGGCGGCCGGGAGCGGTCCTCCCTCAGCGCTCCCCACAGCTGGAGTTCGGTTATCCCGACTGCCGGCGTGTCCCCAGCAGACATGGGGGCAGGACACACTGGGAAGGCCGCTTTACTGGGATGGGGAAACACGCGCGCCCACAGGGGACCCTACACCCAGCGACAGGGTCCTTCCGGAATGAACGTCAGTGAAGACACGGCCCTCGCGGGAGCTGGACCACAGAGACGTCTGCGCTCTGTGGGGCTTTCCAGGTGAAGGAAAACACGCGGGATGGAAAGTCAAAACGCAGGAAAGACTGAGGAGCAAGGTGAGCGTCAAATCCGTTGTTAAATCTAGAATGACACTGACTTCCCCAAGCACCTCATGACACACCTGAGAAGCAGAAACAGCAGGTGGGAACGGGCGGGGCCGGCAAAGCATCGATTTGTACCAAGTCCGGGAGTCCGAAAGGTGCCCGGCATCCTGTAAAGTACTCAGGAAGCCATGACATGAATGGGAAATCCTTGGCAACCCAAGTAAGGTGAAAAAATAACATCAGGACAGGTGGGACGACAGACAAACATCGCGAACAGAAGGATAGAGAAGGTTTGGAATAAAGAATGAAGAAAAGAAGGAGGAGCTCAGCCACGTCGGGCCGGTGCGGCGGTACCAACGCCCGGCAAGGTGTACATGGGGGACAAGGCTCTATTACAGGCAGCGAGCGTCACTGTGGGGTCACGGACGCTGAATTCACTTGCAACTTAGCCTCAAAATATGTAAAGAAAAGCGAATAGAACTACAGTTCACGATCACGGTGGGAGGTTTTATTACGTATCACTGGGCAATTCACCAAATAATAACCCCCAAATCCGGAAGTTCCGGAAAGAGTCCACCACGACCTTGGCCGAACAGGCCCATATGCCATATTTCCTCGAAGCTAGGAAGTCCCGGTCTGCCACACACACGGTTACTCGGGGGACCGCTGGGAGAGAAGGAAATCTCGTCAACGGTGACTTGATTTCTCAACACCCAGAACCGTGCCTCCAGACTCACTGAGAAGGCTCCTCCGCAGCTCATGACGATGTTCTTATGCACGTGTGAAACGGAAAATAGAAATAAATTGCAGAAGGTATTTCTACCACACCTTTGAGCATTCTTTGCTTTGGGATCTCTTTGAGACTGGGCGTCATCAATACGCATGTTTCTGTGCTCGTTCTAGTCCTCGGTGACTCAGGAGGGCTGGGGTATAGCGTGGCGCAGAGAGAGCCCCGTCCCTGTCCACCGTGATGCCGCCTCTGAGACTCTGCGGCTTGAACCGGCCTGAGCGTGACAGCACAGCCTTCCCAGGCAAAATGGGGACACACACGTCTTCCTTAAATGGCCCTTCAGTGCTCTGTCTGCCGGAGGTCAAGCCTGCCTTCATGTATACACGCGCAATGACAGCCCCGTCCCAGACCGTCCCACGTCCCTTTCTGGTTATAAAATCCACCCTAATTTTCAAGATACTGAACTGTGGATAACATACGTCTAAAAATCATTGAATCAGTGACACATGGTATCTGGCAGCACCAGGATATACAATATTTTCAAGCATGTGTGGAACATTTATAAAATTTCCCCACATAATGACCTTACGATGAGCCTCAATACATTTTGAAGACTTACAGAATTACAGAGTGGTTCTCTGCTCACCGTCCTGTCAGGCTAGAAATCCGTAACAAAGGAAAACTGAAAGCTTCCTGTATGTTTGAAATTCAAAGTATACTTCTAAATAACCAATAGGTCCGATGAGAAATTATAACGGCAGTTGAAAATACCTTTTAAAAAACTTAACAGAAAAAAAAGGTTGGTCTCAAAGGAGCATTGGTTAATCCTCGAACAGCAGGGTTCGAACCGTGGGGTCCACTTGAGCATGGACTGTTTTCGGTAAGTACAGTACGGTACTGTAAATGTATTTTCCCTTCCTTATGATTTCCTTAAGAACATGTTTTCCCTCTAGCTTACTGTATTGTAAGAAGAAAGTGTGTAATAACAATCTGTAAAATGTGTGTTGATCGAGGGTTTCTGTGGTCGGGAGGGCTACCGGCCCACAGCAGGCCATTAGTGGTCAGGTTTTGGGGAGTCAAAAGTTACATGAGGATTTTCCACTGTGTGGGGGATTCGACACCCCTAACGGGCCCCATAACTACGTTAGGAAAGAAGGGAAAAGGATATTAGGAAATTAACACAAAAGGAAACCCAAAGAGAGGAGAAGAAACTTCAGAACGCATGTTAATGAGACAGATGACAGACACCACAAAGAGGAGGGCAGTTTGACGCTGGTCCTTTGGGACGGTAAAGCAGCCCTAAGAACGGGGGCAAGGGGTGGTGAGCACGGCCGCCTGTCGCCCTGCTTTCTGTCTCCAGGGAGATGCCGACCCATGTGGTCCCTTTCACGCTACTTTCTTAGTTCAGCAGAGCGACCTCGTGCCCCTGAGATTTTCTGGGCCTTGCTGCTGCCTCCCCCTGGGCTCTGCCCGTCTCCTTACATGGGAGGACGGGGGCGTTGCCACATTTCCTCGTTGTCTTCTTACCTCCAGGCTGGCCACCCCCTGCTGTTTCCCGCCCAGTCCCCTACCGTCGCTTAGCGCTAGCGGAGCCCCTGACGGAGATGCCCTCATACTGTGGGGCAGACACATGACCGTAACACTGACCCCATCGTCCCAGGAGCAGGGGGAGCACATCCAGCTCTAAGGCAGGCAAACAAAACTGTTCAAAGGAAGTCAAAAGGGGGAGAGGAACCAGATCACACACCTTCCAGGCAAGCTCGCCAATCGTCCCCCATGAGAGGGACATGCCCGCAGCTCGGCTTGTCCCTTCTCGTCCCATCATCCTAGACAAACTCACCCCAGATGACCGTCTGAGTGTCCCCTCGTGTGGGATAAAGTGTGGCTCCCTTTTAAAACTTGTCCGTTCTGCCGTCCTTTGCAAGGTCATTCCGGGCAGCCGGGCCCCCTCTGTGGGTGGATCTGTGTGGTCACAGAAGAGCCTGATTTCATGGGGACAGCCGCCTCCTCCCCGACCTTCAGCTTTGGGTTACGGTCCCTCAGGGAACCGGCCGAGCTCTGTCTGGGCAGAGGGCTAGGAGACAGAGGAATGCATGCATCTTCTTACCAGTGGTCCTGGGGTTCCTGCTGGTCTCCTTAGGGGCTCCACACACCAGACATACCATCCACCACGGCTCACTCAGCGCAGGAGGCCAGAGCGCCCAGGTGTCCTGCCTGGAAGAGGTCACATTCAAGGTCGCTTTTGCCGCAAAGCCACCACGGCCGTGTCTGGCTACGCAGTAGTTGCTGGATTGCTCTCCGATGGACCGTTCGCAATGAGATGGCCATCTCCCTGGAGGCCAAGCTTTCCTCAAAAACGTGTTTGTAAAAAGATTCATGTAAACTGTGTCACCCGCCTTTGGAAATCTCCGTATAAACGATGCAGCTAAGTTTCCTACGAGTCATCGGGTCGATCGCCGGCGCTTGGCAAGGCTTAGCTTCGGAGCGGGAGGGAGTCAAGACATACGTTTTTCCCTCAAGCTCCTCCCAGTTTCACGTCCAAACATCTGTACGTCCCCACACAGAAACATTAACCCTTGTGTGGGTCATCGCCGTCACTGGGGTCACCGGGGGCGGTAGGGTTGGCTCGTAGGGTCCGTGGGAACGATGGAGACCGCAGCGTGAGCAGGGAGTGACTGTGTGATGGTGTGGCCTGTGGGGGCAGGGGACCCGCCGCGCACCTTCGGCTGTTCCCGCGCAAGCTTAGCCTGTGGGAACGTCACTTCCAGGAGCCGCAGCGGCACTCTGAGCGCATCTCTGAGTTGTGTTCAATGCTTCCTACAGCTTACTAGAAACCAAGCGTTTATCAGTAATAAGGCCACAGAGGCGAACTGAAACGGCCTGTTCCTTCTCATGAGCCTGGGATCTCGCCAGCGCAATGCTATTTTTCATCTCAGCTCACTGCTGCGAGTTGTCATTTTTGCAGCTACTGATTTTTGTGTACTCAGCGATGATTAATACAAGGGAAGGATTTGTTTGTTCTTCCTTAATGAAAGCGATCGGGTCGGTAGATGCCATCTTTTAACTCATGAGGTCTGTGGGTACAAATGCGACTCCAGGGCCCTTGGTGAGGAGAAGGAGCTGCTGGCCAGGCCACTGCCCTGCGCTGGCCACTGGCTGTCACAGTTCCTGAGCGCGGAGAAGAGCCCAATCAGACCAGGTTGCGGGGAACGCATCACGAGGCACGCGTGGGCTTCCACGCAGGTGAAGCATGTGTCCTAGTGAGACCTCAACCAACAGACTATCACGTGGGTTTTTCTCACGTCTGTGCATAGAAACGGTGCGGGAGATGTTGATGACACTGTTTTCCCGGCGGCCTTCATAATCTGATTACAGAACCTGGGAAAGATAACACAGAAAATTAACCATCAGATGATCCCACTGTATGGCCTGTGGCGCAGAGACCTTAAACATACATTAGTAAACTCAGCACATTTATTAAACATAGAACAAACTGCAATCAAGTAAGTTTGTTCCAGGATGGTTTAACCTTGGTCATTTATTTTTTCAAGATTTTATTTATTTGAGGGAGAGAGAGCATGAGCAGGGGTAGGAGCAGAGGGAGAGGGAGAAGCAGACGTCCCCCTGAGCAGGGAGCCTGACTCGAGTTCCTTCCGTGCCAAGACCCCGAAATCATGATCTGAGCTGAAGGCAGACTCTTAACTGACTAAACCAACCTTAGTAATCTTTAAAAATATAATTTATTTTATTAAGTTATCACAAAATTTTTCAAGATTGGTCACATCTATGGAAAGCAAGAATTTTGAAAACTCGACATCCTGACTTTTTTTAAGGAACATTTAGTGCCATGCGAATGACCGGAAATGTCCTTAATAAAGAGTATGTATCGAGATCGAGACACTGTATGTCCTGGTAAAGCAACTAAACGCACCCGTGGTGTGTCGGAGACTCGACAGGACCCGTGCACTGTTGGTTTTCGCGTGTCTGAATGTGTTAACGAGGGTGATTCTCAGACTCGGCTGATGCGTACGACGCGGCGGGAGCCACCATCCCAGCTCGGATGCAAACATGCAGAGCGCGGCCTGGGCGTGGGGCACGTGGGCCGAAGACCAGGCTCCAGCGGAGTCTCGCCCTGGAAGGAAACCATCCCGGCCGCTGCTCTGGCCGGTGGCTCTCCTGTCCCGAGCCGGGGAGCCTCACAGCACCGCCCTCAGCCCCTCTCCTGGTCCAGCCCGCTGCTTCCTCGTCTGCGAGGTTCCAGCCCTACTTCCCACAGGAGCGTCTGGGACCCCACCGGCGCTGCCGGGCGGAGGCCGGGACCGGCGATCGCTCTGCAGGGACTGCGGGTCTGTGAACTCACCCACAGAAGCAATGGTTCGCTTCAGGACTGCCTGGAATCCCAGATGTCGCCGGGTCGTGGGCCGTGGGACCCCGTCCCCCATAAGGCCTCCCCTACTATTCCCCTTAGTGCTTGGGCAAATCGCACGCACCGGGAACATTGCGTGTGGGGTCGTGGGGGTTTGGTGCCCGCCCTATACGACTGAGGGGAGCAGACGCCCGGCTCGCAGAGCGCTGACCTCAACCATCACTGAGCTCTGACCTCCATGATCGCTGAGCGCAGGCGAGCGCTCTTTCTGCAGCTGCTGAGACGGTCAGTTGCTGCTTGCTTTCTCCCTGCCGATGCGGTAAATTACGTTTCTTTTCAAATTTCCGTTTAAATTCGAGTTCATTAACATCTATGGTGAAACTGGCTTTAGGACTAGAATTTAGTGGTTCGGCACACATACAGCACCCGGGGCTCACCAGTGCTCTCCTCCATGCCCGTCACCCATTACCCCCCCTGCCCTCCAGCAACCTGAGTGTGTTCTCTGTAGTTACGAGCCTCCTGTGGCTTGTTTCCCCCCTCTCTTCTTTTCCCTCCCCCTTCCGCTACGTTCATCTCTGTTTTTCCCTTAAATTCCACATATGAGTGAAATCATACGGTATTTGTCTTTCTCTGAATTATTTATTTGCATAATACTTTCCAGTTCCATCCACATTGTTGCAAATGGCAAGATTTCATTCTTTTTGATGACTGAGTAATATTCCATATTATATATGTATATTTAATATAATATTTTATATATATAATATAAACCACATCTTCATTATCTGTTCATCAGTCGATGGACATCGGAGCTCTTTCCATAGTTTGGCTGTTGTTGATAATGCTGCTGTAAACATTGGGGTGCACGTGCCCCTTGAATCTGTTTTGGTATCATTTGGACAAATACTTAGTAGCACAATTGCTGGGTTGTAGCTCAACTTCGTCTAGACGAAAAGCTTCTGTGCAGTGGCGGAAGCAATCAGCACAACAAAAAGGCGGCCTCCAAAGTGGGAGACGGTATTCGCAGACGGCACAGCTGGTAAAGGGTTAGTATCCCAAATCTATAAAGAGTTTATCAAACTCAACACCCAAAAATAAATAATCCCATGAAGACACGGGCAGAAGACGTGGAGAGGCGCTTTTCCAAAGAAGACGTCCAGATGCTCAACGTCACCCACCACCGGGGAAATGCAAACCCAAACCCGGCTGAGGTGCCGCCCGACGCCTGTCAGGACGGCTAACACGAGCGAGTCAGGAGACAACAGATGCCAGTGAGGATGTGGAGAAAGGGGAGCCGTTTTGCACTGTAGGTGGGAACGCACTGACTAACTTTTAAAATATTAAACCAACCTTAAATTTCCAAGACAACCCCTCTTTAGTCAAGATGTGTCATTCTGTTTATAGATGTAGGGGTTTGCTTTGTTAATATTCTTCTTAAGAACTTTTATGTCTGTGCTCACGAGGGATGTTGACGTTGGTAATTCTCTTGCGATGTCTGTTTAGTTTCGTATCGAGGGTATTTGACCTCATAAAATGAAGTCATTTTCCCTTCTGGAAGTACTCCCTCTTCTCTCTTTTCTGGGGGAAAGAACGTTTGGGTTCTAGCAGCACCGTTTGTCTTCTCGGGTGGGAGGAGCACTTTTTGCTTCTCACAGCGCGGCTCTGCTGAAGATGACTTGTCTCTCTAAAATGTTGTCTTTATGTTCGAAGGACGTATCCGTCCGGGGCTAGCTGGAGAAACAGAGCCAGTTCTTTTCAAAGCTTCTCCCCTTACCGGTCCTCATCCCCAGGAAACGGGCTACATCAGGAGGGCCGAGAGCACCTTCCTACTCCTGCCGAAGAGGACACGCTTAACCCCGTGACGCAGTCTCCCCACATCCCGCATCCCCTAAATTAATTCACCTCCACGTTTCCCCATGATTTGCTTCCTTGTATGTATCACGGATTAATGTTTCCTACTCCTCACAGGTGCCCCCTGGCGTGGACTTCCCACGGAGAGTCCGCACGTCAGACGTCCTAGCTCACTCTCCCTGCAAGCAAAGGAACTTCCTGGCTAGCCCAGCGGTTTAGCATATAGACGGGGTTTCCGTCCTGGAAGAAATACGGCATCTTTGCCGGACTACGTTTACCCGGTTTGGCCTACTGGACTAGTGGAGCAAGAAGAGGCGAATGTGGTGCCGTAATGTAACGCTCACGGGGAATCCTAGGGGGAAAATGACCTCGAAAATTGGGAAAGCAAATTGGGGTACCCATTCCCTCATGCAGCACTCAGAGGCCCAAGACACCCCTAGGTGAAAGACTTGCCGTCTTACTTCTGAGCCTGTCATTCAGAGAGGGCTGGGAGATTCCCCTTCGGGTATAGAAGCCAATAATATGCCCAGACCTTTCCTTTGCGCACCCTTACACAACAATTCTCATCAACCTTCTTGGCCTCAAACCCTTCCTTCAAGGAAAAGGAGTTTAGCTCCTTCCACTTGAGAGGACGGTCCATAACTCCCTTTTCTCCACGGAAGCTGCAGAGCAAGCCTCAGCGGCTTCTGCCTGGCTGGCTGCCCGCTGGAACTCCTTCCTCTTTCATTCCCGTGCAGCCCTCAGTGTGGTCTTTTGCTTTTTCCAGCCATGCCTGCGTCACTGAGCTTTGCACAAGAAGTGAGCGGCGAGCGGCGAGGGCTCCTTCCCAGAGCTGGTCTCATAGTCAACGGTCTGCCGAGGCTTTGTCTGGCCCTGAGCCTGGGTGGGCTGAGCTGGGAGTCCTCTCCGGGGCACATTCACCCACCAGCCCAGCACGTACAGGTCTAAAACTGTGCGTACAGAGTGAAGCACGTACAGCAACATTCCGTTTCTCCCCACGGGACCTGAAAATGGGGCCACCGAAGCAGTGAATTTTATTTAAAAACGGGTGCATCGGGGAGGAAAACAATCTGCAATTACATACACATTTACCCACCTTTTCCGATCACCCGTGGCCCGATGTGACCTTTTCCTCCCGATTCAGATGGCGTGGCAGTCTGACGCCGCCGCGCTCCTGGGACTCACACTGTCACGCAGTTTCCTCCCTGGCCATCTAACGCCCTCGTGCTCACCTTCACCGAGACAGTGGGGTGACACCCTGCCGGGCCCGAGCCTTAGGAGTCCTGGCAGCCGGTACTTTGGGCTCTGGGGGACGCGTGCCACCACATATCCCGAGACCCCCGTGCTGTGAGAAGCCCACCCGAGCCGCCGGGGAGGCTGCCAGAGGACTGAGACCGACAGGCAGTGCCAATAGGCCGTCCTGGAGCAGATCGCCCCGACCCCATTCCAGCCGCCCCTGACCATGTAACGTGGAGGAGAGAAAAGCCCTCCCCACTGGCCTGGCCAGGTTGCAGAATCAAGAACCCATCGGTGGTGGTTGATCTTTAAGCCGAGAACACAGCAGTGGGTAAGGGGGACCCGGCTCACCAGGGTCACGGCTGCTGAGCTGGGATTGTGCCAAGCCTGGAGAGAGTGCTGGGAAGCCCAGAGGCGAGGGTGAGGACGTGCCTGTGATTTGCTGTGTGCCGTTCGTCTCTTCTGGCTTTACGAGGCGGTCGGCTGCCGTTTCTCGCCAAGGCTGAGGCACTGTCACTCTGCGAGGACCCCGAGCCTGCAGGAGGGCCGGTCACTGGGCTCGACAGAGGGAGGCAGGAGCACGAGCCGCTCCATGCGGGGACTCCTCACGGGCGTTGGCGCTCGCGGGGCAAGAGCGTGAAGGACCTTAGAAAGACTCGTTCAGACGGTAGAGGCTCCAGCCGGCGGCAGCGTGTTGTGAACAAGCTTTGCACACTGCGCCGGGCTACTCGACGTGGTAAGCCAGACGAGGAAAGACCCGCCGGTGAAATGTGTTCCAGCTGGGGTACAGTTAAGAGCAAACGAAAGGCTTCGGCGTGAAATGTGTGGTCAGCTACAATTTTGTGCAGGTGGAGCTCGTGGGTTTTCTTTACCTTCACGATCTCGCTCTGTCTTCGGGACAGTGTGCATAGAGCACGTTACTGGTCTGCTGCTCTCAGTGACTGTGCTCCGAGGGAGGGCCCTGCCTGGCCGCAGGCTGACGGAAGCGGCATCCTCCATGCGCCGTCCTCTAGGCCTCCCTTGGAATCTTCTGGAAATTTTCGCCCCCGATTTTGAAGGACACTCACCTACGAACACCGTCACTCTCTACGCCATTTCGTCATCATCAGGATGTAAGAGCTTCATGCTTCGTAGAACAGATTTTGAGATCGTGCCTCCGTTTCTCGACCGGTATACGACTGTTGGAAATACATACCGTTGAGCCTTCAATAACGTGGCTCTGATGTGCTCAGGTTCACTCATACGTGGGTTTGGGTTTTTTTATTTGTTTGCTTGTTTTTTCACAGCAGAAAAGCTTTCTCGTTTCCATTTGGTTCCCAGCGTGGGAGAGGGCTCCAGGGTGGTTAAAAAGTGGCCTGGTGGCTACAGAAGCAGTTCAGGCAGAAGCTTTGACACCAGGAGGACACCGGGAAGGCCCTGCAAGGCCCCTGGGCTCTGGAGGCTCTGCTCATGCACAGGGTGATCCCGTCTGGGAGTCGCTTGCCCCCCCCCCCAACCTGGAGGCCACCAGCCTGTGGAAGTGGGCCAGACTGTTGCCCACATTCTTGATGAGTTCAGTCCTCATCTGAGAAGTCACAGGCACAGGGGTCGGGGTGGCAGATGCAAAGGGGCATGGTTTAGCCTCTTCCTGGACCATGGCAGCTTCCACGACATCCAGGGCTTTACTGCACGGGTCTTGGGACCACTTCTGCACACCCCGGAGGAGGACGCAGCCGCCGTGCCGCTTCTGCATCTTCCAGAACTGCCGGGCGCCCCGAGCTTTCCTTGGCCGCCTGGAGGAAGAAGTGTCCTGCGCTCCTAAGCTGCATCCCTGAGGTCAAAACAGAAGCCTGGACAGAGGTGCAGGAGGCCCATGTGAGCAGGAGTCCGGGAGACAGAGGAGGGCGGAGAAGATGGTTCCAAGGTTTCAGCTGGAGAAGAGGCTGGAGGGTGGCCAGAGGCTGCAGGAACGACCCCGGGTCGTTGCCTTCCAAGCACTGCTGAAGCGAGAGACAGGCTGCAGGCTGGCGCCCTGCCCATGTGCCGATTCTGTACAGCACAGACCTGTGCGTGCACTTTGTCTTCCTTATGATTTTCTCAGTAACACTCTCTGCTCTCCAGCTCACTTTATTGTAAGAATGCAGCCTGTAATACACATAACATGCGAAATAGGTGTCAATCGACTCTTTATGTTATCAGTAAAGTTTCCCGTCAACAGGTTATTAGTAATCAAGCTTTAGGGGAGTCAAAAGTTACATGTGGATTTTTGGTTGCTTGAGCGGTCTGCACCCTCAATGCCCATGTTATTTAAGGGTTAACTGGAGATGAAAATTTGGGTTACAGAGCAGATCTGTGTTGGAAGTCTGGGCAACGTGGTCACGGTGGGCGTGGGCTGAATGAGGTCCTCGGGAAGGTGCTACTATCTCTCCTACTGTGGCTCCCCCTGCGGCATCTCCACATGGAAAAGGCACGTGTAGTTAGCAGCCTGCAGTGTTTTTACGATGCAGACCTCATCAACGCGTTAGAAAAGAGAACGTAGTACTTGTTGTGTGCAAGGCCCTGCCTGAGAGCCTCAAGCCCCTGTAGTAACATCTCGTTCTTACGAATCTCCTCCTGCCAGGGACATTGTGGTGTATCTTAAATGATAAAGATCTGTACGTCACGCCTATCCACCACATTCCACAGAGTAAATATGCTGAGTGTGGCCTCCTAGTCATCAGCTGGATTTCCCCCAATTTCTTTTTTTTAAATACCTTTTTAAAGAATATTTACTTACTTATCTGAGAGAAGGAGAGAGCAAGAGAGAGAGCATGAGCAGGGCAGAGGGAGAAGCAGACTCCCACTGAGCAGCGACCCTGACGTGGGGCTCGATCCCAGGACCCCGAGATCGTGACTTCAGCAGAAGGCAGACCCAGGTGCCCCAAGATTTCCCCCAGTTTCTTTTAAAGCATCTAAACTTACAAAAGAGTTGAAATAATGATACAATGAACACCTATTAATCTCCTTTCCAAACGCAATTGTTAATATTTTGCTACATTTGCTTTTTCTCTCTCTCTTTCTCTCTCATTCTGCCCGTCCTTCTCTCTCTCTGTCTCTCTGTCTCTCACACACAGACACACACACAGACTTTTTGCTCCACCGTTTGGACATGAGCTTCGGCTATTATCTACTCCAGCACGCATCTTCCAAGACCGAGGCGGACCCTATCATTGGTCCCCAAGTCTTTATCAATCCCCAACAGTATTTTTAATATGAAAATTAATTTAGTATTAAAATTCCCCCAATTTCCACGAAAATGATCTTCATTGCATTTTTTTTTTTTTTTTATTCAGGATGCTATTGAAGATCATGGGTTCTACTGGCGACCATGCCCCTCTAGTCTCCTGTGGTCTAGAACGGTCCCTCTGCTTTTAGTTGCTTTGTGTGACCTTGGTAATTTTGAGGAGTCCAGCCGGTGTCCTGTAGAACGCCCCACTTTCCGGATTTGCACATCGTTGCTATGGGTTAGGTTAGTGATGATTGTCTTGAGCAGAAAAACCACTCAGTGCAGCGCACTTCCTGTTACATCACGGGCTGCCCAGGGATTGCCTGATGCTGGCTTTGATCTGTCCCGTAAGGGGAATCCTTCCCCTCCTTGTAATTAAGAAATGACCTGGGCAGTGATGCTTTGAGGTTCTGTGCCTGGCAACTCTTCCCTTGATGATTTCAGGGTTCGCTGCTAAACCCTTGCCTTGAGCAGTAATTACCTTGGTGGCAGGAGAAGTGAAGTGTTGCCGTCCTTCGTATCTCCCACGTTTATTCACAATAAAAAGAGCTTCCTCCTCCCATTTTAAAGATATTACTAAGGACTTGGAGATCTTGTAGTCATTTTCATTGCTCGAATTAGTTCAGGTATGGTCATTGGAAGTCCCTGTGAGTACTTGTATCCTTTTCACGTGCCCCATCAGAGTTTAAGGACTGTTCTTGCTTTCTGGCACAGCAAGGTGTTCTCAGTTCACCTTTCACTTGTCTCCCTCATCAGTTCTTACCAGTTGTGGCATAGTTGCTTGCTGTGCGTGAGTTGATTTGCAGTCGTGTTGCGGAATCTGAAAGGAAGACACATGACAGTCTTTCCTCTACTCTACTCTCAGAAGACTTGGAACACCAGATGTGTGGGGTTTTCCCACACCAAGTATTCTCCAGTTCTTGGCAGGCAACAGCTGGGGGTCTGGCAGTTTACCTCAAATCTGACAGGGTCTACCTGGAATAGCATCAGATCCCCAAATCTAAGGTCTTCGTCCCACAAGACCACCATTTCTTCAGAGGCCAGTTCCAAGTCCAGGTTGCCACTTATGGTTCCGATAGACTGGCTATAAATCAGACGTTCCCCTAACCCCGTCCTCTGTTTAATGTTAAAATGGCTCACAGGGGTGCCTGGCTGGCTCCATTGATTAAGTGACGACCTTCGACTCCGATCATGATCTCGGGGTTCTGGGATGTCCTGCATCAGGCTCCCTGCTCAGCAGGGAGCCTGCTTCTCCCTCTTCCACTCTCCCTGCTTGTGCTCTCTCTGTCTCTGTCAAATAAATAAGTAAATCTTTTTTAAAAAATTAAAATAAAATAAAATGGCTCATAAGCTCAAAATACGTTTCACTCGATTATCAGTTTATGATAAAAAGATACAACTCAGGAAGTGGTACACAGGGCAATGTGTGGGGGTGGAGGGGTGTGGAGCTCCTGCCCACTTCAAGCACGTGACCCTCTCAGCATCTCCAAGGTCACCAGCCTAGAAGCTCTCCAAACCCCCTCAGTTAGAGTTTTTTATGAAGACTTCATTCCATAAGCATGATTGATTAAAGCATTGGCACTTGGCGATTAAGTCAACCTCCAGCCCCAGTCCCCTCCTGGAAGATCTCAGAGTTCCTTCCATCCATCTCACCACATGGTTGGTTCCCCTGGCAAACAGTCCCCCATCTTTAGGTGCTTTCCAAAAGCCACCTCACTAGCACAAACTCAGGTGTGGTTGAAAGGGGCTTCTTACGAACAAGAGATACTCCTTTCACCTTTATTTATCCAGAGCTGTTTCAAGAGTCTGAGGCAAGAGACGAATATTATAAGATACTCCTACTGCTCTGACCACCTAGGAAATTACAAGGGTTTCATGAGCTGTTTTCAGGAACTGTGGATGGAGACCAAAATATACATTTCTTATTATATCACAGCATCACAGTATCTCAAGGGAAAATTCTGAGAAATAAGGTGGCTGGATTAAAAGAAATGACTATATAATTTTTCTAGAACTTTCCAAATTCCCCCCAGAGGAGTTGTAACATTCTGGACTCTTATTCACAATAGACAGCAATGCCAGCTTGATTTTTCATACTTACACTTCGACGTGAGTTTCTCCTTCAAAACAGTCAATATTTGTCATTCCGCTTTTATGATGATTTCAGGCCCTCATGACAATCTTTTTTTAAAATATTTTATTTATTTATTTGACAGAGATCACAAGTAGACAGAGATGCAGGCAGAGAGAGAGGGAGAAGCAGGCTCCCCGCTGAGCAGAGAGCCCGATGCGGGACTTGATCCCAGGACCCTGAGATCATGACCTGAGCCGAAGGCAGAGGCTTAACCCACTGAGCCAGCCAGGTGCCCCCCTCATGACAATCTTAAATTGTTTCATTCTTAGCAAGTTTTTGTTGTATGTGATTATAATTGGGGATTTTTTCATCTCAACTTTTACTTTATTTTACCTAATACAGAAACAGAGTGACGTCAGTGAGACGGCAGACCCATTCCCTCTCATCACCCCCCACTGACACAGATTTTGGCAATTGCCCATGGATGGCAGTGCCATTGTGAGTCCCTCCAAGAAGCTCCAGCACACTTTCCGTTACAGGAAAAAGAAAATCCCCAAACAGACGCACTGTACACGGTAAGAGCTTTCACCTTGCCCGTGTCACCCCTACCCCAAGGTTGCGGGGCTCGGTGCCCAGACAGCCGAGGGCCCACAATTCCTCCCCTGAAGGAGAGCGAATGAGTGAATACCCTGCTTCTCCAGCCATGTGGGATGCTGCCCAGGAGGCCCCTTTTTCGTTGCCCCACCCAGAATACCGCATGATCTGCAGGCTGAGGGTGGAAAAGAGCCTAAGGCACAGCAGCCAAGGCCTGGAATTCATCAGAGGGACACTAGGAACAGGAGTATCCTCCTAACAGAGTTGTTTTCTCCATCAGGAAGTCTGCTCACAAATTGCTAGAGATACCACACCTGGGGACACCCCAACCAACCCACAGGCACCTCCAACACTCTGCACACACCTTCTTTCTTCACAAACCTATACCCGACCCCCATGGCTGGGTCCTGGCATAGTACGATGGGGAAAGCAAGCCTTTGCTAGGGATCAAAGAGCTGAAAGCCTACCTGACTCTTCAGGATCGGGAGAAGGCTCACAGACAAGCATTTCAGGGCACTGCCCTAGAGGAAATATATGGGAGACTGTCGTAGCAGCCTGGTTTTCTGGAATTGAGAGAAGGCATACAATTAAGAATCCCCACGTAGACAGAAGAAGTGTTAATGAATGAATTCACAGAAGGGATCTGAGAAAGCCTCAGAATCCCTATCCAGACTGACAGGTGAAAATATCTCTCACACTATGTGAATTAGACTAGAAGAGATGACTGCTGCTTCAAACACAAAGACAGCAGTGCAACACCTTAAGGAACACACACACACACACACACACACACACACACACACACATTAAAAGATATATAACATCACCAAAGAACTGACCTCAAAGAAATGGAGATCTGCAAATGGTCTGACAAAGAACTCAAAATAATTATTTAAAGGAAGCTCAGCAAGCTGCAAGAAAATACAAATAAATAACTCAGTAAAATCAAGAAAATAATGCATGAATAAAATGAGAAGTTCAACAGAGAGATGGAAATTATAAGTAAAAACCAAACAGAAATTCTGGAGCTGAAGAATACAATGAATGAATGAAAAAAAATACAATAGAGAGCATCAGAAACAGACTTCACAAAGGAGAAGAAAGAATCTTTGAACTTGAATTATGAGGTTTACTAAAAGAAATAATATTTTCATTATGGGAGTCCCAGGAGGAGAAAGACAGAAAGAGGCAAAAAAGCTCATTTAGGGAAATAGTGGCTAGTATTACACTGTATGTTAACTAACTGGAATTTAAATAAAAACTTAAAGAAGAGTAATCAGTGAACATAATAGCTTTTTTCATCTTTTAAAAAAGTAAAGAAATAAAGACTGAAAATTTCCCAAATCTGTGTAGAGATATGGACATCCAGCCATATCAAATTTATAGGTCCCATAGAGATTCAATCCAAAAAGGACTTCATCAAGACACCTTACAAAAAACTCAAAAATCAAAGACAAAGGGAATGTTCTGAAAGCAGCAAAAAAAGAGAAACTCGTTTCATAAAAGGGAGTTCCCATGAGGCTATCAGCAGATTTCTCAGCAGAAACCTTGCAGGCCAGGAGAGAGTGGGAGGATGCATTCAATGTACCAGATGAAAATTGTCAACCGAGTATACTTTACTGAGCAAAACTGGTCTTCAGAGATGAAGGAGATAATGACTGTGTCAGGAAACGAAAGCTGAGGGAGCTCCTCAGAACCAGCTATGCCATATGAAAACGCTAAGTTGAGTTCTTCAAGCTGAAATGAAAGGACACGAATCAATAACATGAAACAGTATTAAAGTATAAAACTCACTGGTAAAGTATAGGCAAGTCTGGAATACTCTGATATTGCACTGGTGGTGTGTAAATCACTTGAGCTCTAGTGTAAGGTGAGAAGACAAAAGTATTAGACATAACTGTAGCCACAGTAGTTCAGAAGTAGAGACACAATGTAAAAGTGTAAGCGTGACATCAAAAACAAAAGGAGGGAGAAATGACACGTAGAAGGTTTGCATGCAATTAAAGTTAAGTGGTCATCAGTTTAAAATAGACTGTTGCGAGATGTTTTATACAAGCCGTATGGTAACCACAAAGCAAAAAGCTATGGTAAATATGCAAAAGATGAAAAGAAAAGATTAAAGCATATATACAATCATCAAATCACATAGGAAGAAAGCAAGAGAGGAAGAAAGGAATTATAAAACGGCCAAAAAAAAAAAAATTAACAAGATATCAATAGAAAGTTCTTACTTATCATAATTACTTTAAATGTAAATGGATTTAATTTTCTAATCAAAAAACATAGGGCAGCTGAATGGATTAAAAAGCCATATCCAGGGGCGCCTGGGTGGCTCAGTGGTTTAAGCTGCTGCCTTCAGCTCAGGTCATGATCTCGGGGTCCTGGGATCGAGTCCCGCGTCGGGCTCTCTGCTTGGCGGGGAGCCTGCTTCCTCCTCTCTCTCTCTGCCTGCTTCTCTCCCTACTTGTGATCTCTATCTGTCAAATAAATAAATAAATTAAAAAAAAAAAAGCCATATCCAACTCTATGCTGCCTACAAGAGATTCACCTGGGCTTTCAGGACACACACGGAATCTGAAAGCATGGAAAAAGATGTTTCATCCAAATGGCAACCAGAGAAAGCAGGAGTGGCTATACTTACATCAGACAAAATGGACTTTAAGTTAAACACTGTAACAAGAAACAAAGAAGGTCAATATATAATGATAAAGGGCTCAAGCCACCAAAAGATACATTAGTACATATTCATGCATTCCACATAAAGGCATCTCATTATCTAAAGTAGATATTAACAGATATGAAAGGGAAATAGTCAGCAATATCATCATAGTCGGAGACTTCAGTACTCCACTTTCAACCTCTGATAGATCACCCAGAGAGAAGTCAGTAAGGCAATGATGCACTTGACCACACTCAAGGCAAAATGAACCCAAGATATGAGTCTATAGAACATTCCATCCGACATCAGCAGAGTCGACCTTCTTCTCAGTAGAGTAGCGCGGATGGAATGTTCTTCAGAGTAGACCATGTCAGGTCACAAAATAGTTTTAACAATTTTAAGAACATTAAAATTATTTTAAGTATCTTTTCTGACCACAATCACATGAAACTAGATATCAATGACAAGAGAAAACGGAAGAATTCACAAACCAAACGACATACTTCTGAATAACCAATGGCTCAGAGAAGAAATTGAAAGGAAAAAAGAATTTTTCAGAAAAACACAGGCACAGCATACCAAAAATTATGCAAACCAGCAAAAACAGGGATAAGAGTAATGCTAGTAGTGATAAGTGCCTACATACTTTGTTTTTTTATCTTTTTAAGATTTTACATTTAAATAATCTCTATACCCAATATGGGGCTCAAACCTGTAACCCTGAGACTCAGAGTTGCATGCTCCACTGACCAAACCAGCCAAGAGCCCCCAAATACCTACATTTAAAAAAAAAAATAAGATCTCACATAAAAGACCTAATTTTACACCTTAAGGAGCTGGAAAAAGAACAAACCAAGTCCAAAACTAGCAGAAGGAAGGAAATAAATTAAATAGCAACTAGATAAGCAACAGGAAAGGCCAGCAAGATAAAGAGCTAGTTTTTTCAAAAGATAAACGAAACTGGCACATCCTTTACTAGACCAATTAAGAAAGAAAGAAAGAAAGAGGGAATACTCAAATAAATAATATAAAAAATAAGAGACTTTACACCTGATACCACAGAAATACAAAAGGGTCATGACAGGTTGCCTGATCAGACACCACCTGAACTGGATAACCCAGAAGAAAAGGATAAGTTCCTAGAAATATGCCACCTTCCAAGAGTGAGTCAGGAAGAAACAGAAAATCTGGATACAGAGATTGAATCAGTAATCAAAATCCCACAATAAAGGCGAGCTCGGGAGCAGATGGCCTCAACGGTGAATTCTGCCAAACACTGAGGGTAGAAGAAACGGGGGGATGTTGGTCAAAAGGTACAGATTTTTTGTTTTAAGATGAATACTTTCTGGGGATGTTACGGCCGGCGTGATAATACCGCTCAAGTAATTACGTACTTGAAGTTTGCTGAGAGAGTGAGTCTGACGTGTTTTCACCACATGCACATCCACGGCAGGTCACTGTGGGAAGAGATGGGTGTGTTAACGAGCTGGACTGTGTCGATCCTCACAGCGTGTGTGTGTCAAATCATCACATTCACATTTTCGATATATACACCACGTTGTTTATTGGTTGCACTTTAATAAAGCTGGAAAAATAATCCATGCTGTTATTTGATTTCTTGGAGACTTCCTAAAGTTAGAACAAATGTAATTTTATTTTATACCGCATTTGCAAACCAAATGAAATCATTTTGGTTTTGTTACTGCAGTTCTAAAGATTGGCCACAAAACGATATCAATTTTACACTTTTTAAGTCCATTGCCAATGAGAAACTCAAACTATTTTCAGCAGTTTCAGTATCATTTGAATAATATATGGTCCCCCGAAGTAATACCTTAAGAGACATCAGGCTTTCAACTATAAAGCCATCATCGTGTCATTGTTTTTCTTTGGGACATAATATTTTGTAGTCACTCTGGCTTCCCTTTGCTCCTGACAGGTATAATTACACAAGTCTACCATAAGAAACAATAAGATCAAATGTTTTACTTAGGAAAAACAAATTTAGTTGTATGCTAACTAAAATATATTCACCGGCGATAATATTTCATCCTTGAGATACATGTAAAGCAAGAGAAGAGCCCCTTCAAAATGAGTAAGAGTTTAAGTTCTTGGGTAGGGGCGTGAACTGCTAATTCACCTATTAGAGTTGGTCAGCACCCCGATGTTCCCTGCGGCGTTATGTACGGTAGCCGGCATGTCGAGGGACCCAAGTGTCTGTGGATGGATGGGTGGATAAAGATGTGAAATAGATCGGTACATGCAAGGGAGTATTATAACGCTGAGAAAATAGGTCAGTCAGATGAAAACAAATACCATGACTTCAGTCATGTGTGGAATTTAAGAAACAACACAATTTAACAAAGAGAAAACGAGACAGAGCAGCCGACCCTTAACGACGGGGAATCAACGGATTGCTCCCAGAGAGGAGGAGGGTGAGAGAGTGGCTGAGCCAGGTGACGGGGATGTGAGTGCCCTTACCCCGGCCAGCATGGAGCCATGCTCTGAGTCATGCACGGAACCGTTGAATCATCGTACTGTACACCGGAAACTAATACAACACCGTACATCAACTATACTTGAATAATTTTAAAAAAAGAAATCAGAGAAGGAAAAAAAACCTGGTAAGATATCTTCATACACTGGTTAACAAATAGTTTTAGTACATCTCAAATGAGTGATGATTTAGTAAATGGTTTAAATAAATGAGCCCTATACATTCGGTTTCGCCTACACCAAATCATGTCACTTCGAACAAGCGTAAAAGTATCCGTTAGAGGACGGCTGAGCTAAGCACTCGGTGCGGAGATTTCTGGGTAACGGCGTCTGTGCCGCTGGCAACAGGAAACATCGACTCCTTGTGCAGGTGGCTCGACCACTTGCTGTCACTCTGCCAGGCCGCATTCCTGTCACTCTGCCAGGCCGCATTCGCAAGTCCGGCCCTTTGTGAGTGGCGTGTGCCCGAGTCAGTCAGCAGATGTCCCATCCGCAGCCACGAGGACTAATTGAGCTACTCCAGATAGCACCGCGAGTCCGTTTCAACTTGTAGAGATGCCCTGGAGGCCCAAGTGCGATAGGTAACCCGCCTGCCTATGCGGAAGACACACGCACAGAGAGATCCTTTACCTCATCGTGCAGCTCTATTTCTGAATGCCTACGGTGCGCCGTGCGTGGAGTTTGACTCTTTTATCTAAGTCCTTAGCTAGATAAGTTCACAAAAAATTTCCTTCATCTGGTCCCTAGAGAGGAGAGTAGCATCCTTTCCCAGAGCAGATGAGAGCCGTAGATCTCGGGAGATGAGACAACGTGCTGAGGGGTACCAGAGAGCATGTGTTAACAATGCATCTCCAATTCAACAGAATTCAACGTTCAACAGAATACCGTCGCCTCTGTAAAAGCAGTCCTGTTCTTAAAAATCTCAAAAAATATGCTTTACTGGGGGGCGCCTGGGTGGCTCAGTGGGTTAAAGCCTCTGCCTTTCGCTCAGGTCTTGATCCCAGGGTCCTGGGATCGAGCCCCGCATCGGGATCTCTGCTTGGCAGGGAGCCTGCTTCCTCCTCTCTCTCTCTCTCTGCCTGCCTCTCTCCCTACTTGTGATCTCTGTCTGTCAAATAAATAAATAAAATCTTTAAAAATATATGCTTTACTGGACTTTACTTTTCCTGATTGCATGTCTGGGCTTGATGGAGGCATCGCTCCTCTTGCCCGGGGTGGGGGGGACACTGTGGGTGTCCACTGCCCTGCTGAACGTGCAGGTGGAAATGCCAACGAGCTGCTTTTCCGGCTTCTCTTGAAGCCAGGGGCCACGGGGAGGTCTGCTGGGGTCCACTCAGACCCTCTGGGTGAGCGTCTGCCTCTTACCAGATGCTGTGCTGATTTATGAGCACCTACGAGTGTGAGCGTCTTCAATGGCTCGAACTACTTCTGAGTGTTCCCTACCTCGCAACCAGAAGCAGCTGACAGACCCAGACGTGTTCCAGCTGGAGGCTCAGCACTGCTGTTCCTCCTCCTCCCTTAGTCAGCCAGCACGGCGCTCTGAAGCCCTGCCCTCGGATGGGGAGCGCTGTGCACCCTGACCAAATCGTGCCTGACTGCCCGAAGCACACGGCGTTGGGAGGCTGGGAGGTCTGCGGGACCCTAAGCAGCACGGGGCTTCTCCAGGGCTGACCTGGCCCAGGCATTAGGACTGCAAAGACTGTCTTTTCCAGATCATTCCATTCCTCTTTCATTCCATCCTCCCAGAGCCCCTGTGCTTTTAAGAGGCACATTTTAATAGAACATCAAAGAGAAAAATCACGGTCTTAAAATAATCATGATACAAGTTGGCCAAGTAGTCAGAAAATAAATATTTGGATACTCCCTCTTCTCCCATTTAACTCTCCTTTAGCACCCTTCTAAAACATCAGATGGGGGTTTATGAGTGGATATTAGCCATGTTTGTGTAGGTGCGCACTGGAAAAATGCTTTTAATAGACCGTGTGTTCCTCTGCTTTTAAAGGGCCGTGTTGAGCTTCAGCCAGCACAACGAAATCGTTGGCATTCAGCGTCGTAAAACCAGTAACTGTAGAGAACGTCAGGATGTTTTCCCAGTTCCCAGAACATAATTTTCCATCATGGAATTATTCTGACAGTTGCAGCAAATGGGAACCTTTTTCCCCCTCTTGTTTCTGGACTTGGAACTAGACCTTTCTGACCTTCACACAAGTGATCATTAATCTCTCCAGACGCCCACTTTTTTTTTTTTTAAGATCCATAAAGAAGTTACAGGGAACACAGCCTGTAACTGAACACAGTTTGAAGACAGATGACTAATTTCCTAAATTATTTCTGGATTTTCCCTTTTATTACTTGTAGCCTTAAACAGCTTCAACAGAAAACTTGCGCTGGGAAGTCCCCCCCCCCCACCCCGCCCATTCCTCCTCCCCAAGCAAGAGGTAGAAAGTGAAAGGCTGGTAAGGGAACACTTAAAAATGATCCCGCTGGGCCCTGCCTGTTACTCACCAGCAAGGAATGCGGCTGTGCTTATAAGGCCGAGTTTCGTCTACAGGAATTTCCATAAACCACCAATTGCATTACATCAAGGCATCATCTTAAATCCCATGGTGATTTTCCTAAACACAACTAGCTGACTGGCTTCAGACCCATTATCTCTTCGTGTCGTTGCAAAACAATTTCTCCAAATGTTTATGTTTCTTCAGGGCCATCCTAAAATGGCCAGTTAGGGAACGTGGGGTAAGGGGAAGAGATGGCAGAACTTTGGAGAAGGAGGGTCCGCTGTCTGAGGACCGGGCCCAGCTCCCAAGGCCCCCGCGAGAAGCACGAGCCGCTTGTCCCTGTGCTGCTGCGTGGTGGGTGGACCAGGCGTGGCCAGAGAGGGCAGGGCGTGGAGCGAAGCTGGGGGGCCCGGGGAGCCCTGTTCCCTTCTCCAAAATTCCACGTGACAAGAGTGCCCTTCCCTGCGCTCCGACGTCGAACCAGCTCCAGGGGTGCAGAGCCGTCCCAGGCCGAGCGTGGGCTCCGGACCGAGGCCCGTGGTCAGGAGGTCGCGCCAGCGGCTCCCGACTCAGCTCCCGACGCACAGCCCCGCGGAGGAGCCGACTGACTCGCGCAGCTCCCCGGGAAGGCGGGCGTGGGTCGGGCTGGGGAAGCCCCGCGGGAAGCAGCACCGACCGGACGGCGGCTGGTACAGCCTCCGGGGTCCACTGTCGGCCCCACGCGTCTCCCCCGGGGCCCTTCTCCCTCCGCACGGGCATCTGCACGGGCTGCTCCCGGCCCCCAGCACGCCCCGTCCCCTAACTCCCCTCCGCCTGCTCACCCCGTTCAGTGCCCTCCCGGTGCTTCCCGGACCGACGCCGGTTGTCGCCCACTCTCTGCAAAGCAAGGAGCCCCGCTGCTCTGTGATGGGCGCCAGGACCGCACGACCTTGGCTGTGCCCCGGTGGCAGGTCCCCCCTGGAGCCGTGAGTGTCTCCGCAAGGCTGGGCAGGGGAGCGGAGGTGCGGGGCAGAGAGCCCTCGTTGACCAGAGCTTCAGCGGGCTCGGGAGAAGCACCTGACTACGAGGAGAGACGAGGGGCCTGAACGTGAGGGGAAAACCCTAAACTCCAGACTCCCGCCTAAGGAGCCTCGCGAGCGCAGCCCGGAGTCCTCTTTCTTACTGCTGCGGGCGAGAAACCGAAGGACACATGAGGGCCCCGGGCGTGCAGACCCGCGAGGACAGAGAGTCCAGTCAGGGACGACGACCGCCCCTGATGCAGCGCGAATGAAGCTGAGAGGGTTTCGAGGCCTTCAGGCCCCCGTGGGAAAAGGAGGATGTGAAACAAGGAGCGGCCGCCCGGGGTGTTGGGAAACAGGTGGGCTGGCAAGTTCCTCCCGCCCTGCAGGAAGGCCTCGCGCAGGCAGCAAGAGCCCGAGAAGGTCCCCGCTGCCGGCGCCCCTGGTCTGTAAGGAGCCGGGAGACTTCCTGGCCTCCCCTCGAGTCCGCGTCCTAATGTGCTCTGCTGGGTGGTCACGAAGGGAGCCCGGTTACGCATTCTGGGCCGGGACCCAACAGAAGTAAAACGCTCTGTTTTTCTCAGTCCGTTGGGTGGGGAGGGGCCTGACATCAGCGTGTCCTGGGGTCGCTCCCGCGGCCAGCTTCAGGCAGGTCCGCCGGCTCCCCGCCGTGAGGCTGCTCTTCTTCCCCGGCAGCCTGGATGCAGGATGCGGTGAGTGTGCCCGCAGAGTGTGGACGTGACGTGTCCCCTGACTCTCCCCTGTGCAGCCTGGCCTCCACGGACGCGGAGCTGAATCCCTCCTTACCATAATCGTTGCCAGAAGACGATTTTCTGGTTAATTAATTCCTTAAATCCAAACCAAGAGACGTTTTACTAAGTCACTGGCTCATGGTCCTTAAAAACCCTGACCTCAGGAAAACCAAGGAGCTGCCGCAGATAACGCGGCCTAAGACCCAGCCACCAGACCAGGAACCTGCCGTCCTTTTCTCTAAGGAGGTGTGGGGACAAGGCTGAAATTTGAGGAAGGCCTGGATGTTCCATAATAGGATTATGCCTGATTTTGCGGTTGTATGTCGCCTTATATAAGAGGACGCTTCTGGGACCCTCACGTTCCTTGGAGCATTTCAGAACAATGGGGATGGTGGCCACCACTTTCTCTCAAATGGCCAGAAAAATGCTATGTATCCACAGCACGTGATAAGCGTGGTGGAATGTTAACACTGGGGGCTCTGGGGCAGGGTACCGGGGCCATCTGCAATCCTCTTGCCACTTTTCTGTACAGGTGAAATGATTTCAAAATAAGGACGTTTTTAAGAGGTACTGGGCGTTCGAAACACACTGAGTAGGTGGGCATGGCCCTGTCGGAGGAGGGGTGGGCGGCGCCGCGCCCCCGTGGGGAAGCCGGCAGCGATCCTGTCTCTGGGGACGTTCTGAGGCTGCGGGACGATCTAGTCCATCCCACTCTGCGGGAGGCAGACCCACCGGACTGGAGGCAAGAAGCGGCTTTCTCTATTGTCTGTCTGGGAAGGCAAAACACTTGAGTCATACCAACAAAGGCTCGCTTTCAAGAAGACTTACTAAGAGCCCATGGCTTTGGCCTCCGAATTCCAGTTTCTGGGCATGACATCGCAGCGGTCACATAGGTCCATTCTGTATCAAGTGCCCCGAAATAGATTTTTATCCCAGAGGCTGCAGCTCGCCTCTGATGCAGGTCTGACATGGTAACAATCAAGGTCTTCAGCCTCTGAGCCCTCGATGAAGGACGAGCACACCGAGTAATCAGTCTTGACCGCCACGTGAATGAGCTCCTGTCCCCAGGCCACGAGCCCACAGCCCACACTGCCGATAATGACTTCAGCCCACAGAGGCAAGAGAGAAGTGGCCCCGAAATAGATCTTTAAAGCCCTCCCTTGTCTTCTGTGGCAGCACAATTTACTGTTTCATTTTGGTCTCTTATCAGGAAGCCTTCTGAATCAGTGCTCTATTTTGAGCACAAAGTCAAGATTTCTGTGGCCTCAGCCAAAGTCGTTCACGTGGAGAGCGGCTGAGCTGGCTGGCTGACTCAGCTGCGGTGGTTCCTGGAGTCCTTCTGGGTGAGTGGGAAGGAGTTCACCCACGAAAGCTTTTCCTTGGCCTTTCTCTCCCCTTCCCACCCTGTCCACTTAGCACTCCGCTAGAGAGAACGCAAGATCGAATGCGTCCCAAGAAAGTGGACGCACTCCGCAGACGTTAACAGCTTGACGTCACTGATGGCTTGCCCAAAGTCAGCTCTCTCCCCGGGGATCTTAGTTTCTCCCCTTCTGAGTGTCCATTTTTTCTTTCTTTCTTTCTTCTCCCTTTGCCCTGGACTTCTTACACGAATGGCAGGTCGTTTGCAGGAAATGCGGATTACGAAACTGGCAGGAGCCCAGCTGGGGTCAGCGGCGCTGGGCCAGCCGATGCCCAGTTACGGAGTCCCTGTGTCATGCATGCTCGGCATGGGCTATGTGCCACGCCACATGACGCTCGGGAACAATCTGCAAGCCTCGTGGTTCCATCCTCATTTCTCAGATGGGGCAACAGAAGCTCAGAGAGGAGGAACATCATGGCCCAAGGTCCACGGCAAGGCCAAGGGGTGAGGTTGCAACGGTCACTTGTCTAGAGGGCTTGGTCTTCTACTCTGTGTGCTTGGACTGTAAGGAGAAAAATACCCAGACCTCCTTCTTCATCTGCTTGTGGAAGGCCCCGGATTCCAGCAAACTGGGGTTTGGTGCCTAGATTGCGGAAAACCACGTTACCTTTGACACCGCGTCCCACTTGTGGGCGCCGCCTCAGTAACCCTCGTGAGCAGGAAAGCGAATATATTCAAGATTTCTCTCGGCTGGGTCGTTGGGATTTCTCCAGCACGTGTGAGCCGGACGTCCTCAGGACCAAAGCTGGGCAGGGTTACCGTGTCCCCGCTGAGCCGGCCTGGAGGGCTGGGGTAGCTCGTAGCCCTCCTTCCTGCCTCTACCACAGCTTCTAGTCTCATTTGGCTTCTTGTGAATTATGTGACATCTGAGATTATGAGAGCAGATGTCCCCCGGCCCGCGAGGGGACTGGCAGTCTGTGCTGGGTACAGCACCCCTTCATGGTAGGACCATCGGACTGCTTCCAACCAGTACCCAGGAAGACACGTCCTGCAGGTGACTCTGTGTCCCATCGTACTCCCAGGGACCACCGAAGCCACACGCACTGCTGGTCTCACAGAAGCATCCACGCTTGCCAGTCTGAGGACCCTGTGTGCCTGCCCCCACACAGGACTGGTGCAAAATGGCAGGGGGCTGAAGACCCCAGGCATAACCGTGAACTCATGAACCCACAGAAGTTGGTAGATTAAGGTCCTGGACTCTTTGACCCTTGGGTGGGACAAGCCTGAGGTATGTTGTTATTTTCTCCTATCTTAGACCAGCGGGACTGAGCCCCCACCGTCCACAACGATAACTTTGGTAAAACTCCCCACGTCGGCTTGCTTCTCTTTGGTCTCCCTCCAAGTCCCTCTGAGTGCTTCCTGGAAACAGCACCCAGTACATTCCTCGCACTCAGACCCTGGTCTCAGGTGGATGGGGAGGAACTGGCCTTCGACATCCCGCAGGCCGCCTTCTCTGCCCCCCTGGCGTGATCGGCACACTGCCGAGCACCCCTGGCCCGGGGAATGCTACAGAGGCGAGGACGGTTGTCCCTGGGCCCCACACGTAGACTTTTCCACTCAGGAAACCAGAATCTCTGATCCTGATACCAAAGCAAAACCTGTGGTTCCAGCCAGACGGCACCCATCAGGAAGGAGCTCCTGGAGGACCCAGGAGCCAGAGCTCAGGGTGGGACGCCAGCAACGTGAGTTTTCATTCCGATGGGCCTGCCCTGAAAGACGGGTCTCTGCTATTCCCGTCTTAGCAGGGTAAAGACCAGCAACAAAGAGGAAATCTGTCCAGGGGAGGGGAAGATCTTGTCTTTTGCAGGTTGACAGTGTTGCAGAACAGAAAGAACAAGATGTTTCTCCTTCGTCCTTGAACTTGCTTTCTTCTCTATGGTAGGTCCCAGGCTCCATTAAGTCGTGATTTCTGGGGTGTCTTGGGGCTCCAGCATCATGCACCCACTTCTGCGAGCCAATACTCGGGGATCGCCAGGCCCTGACCTCTGCACCCCGCGCCGTGCAGTGGGTGAGTTCACGTGTCTGTTTCCTCCAGTTAGCACGGCGTCTGGAGGGGAGAGCGTCTACGCTGTCAAGGGTTCAGAAGTAGCGGAAGTCAAACCAGTGACTCACCGCGTTAGTAAAAGTTAGTTACGCACACACCGAAAAGGCAGTTTGCAAACCAGGAGCCAGTCAGAGCATGGAACGAGGCCTAGAGGGAGACGGTCATGAAGCAGCCCATACGGGGAGAAGTCGTGACTGTGTATTCTTCCCAGCGATGGTCATGATGCTAGAATGTTCTCGAGTTCTGTGGAACTCAGCCTTGGGAAGCAGTTCAAGTTTTGCTTCTGATTTCCAGAGACACAAACAAGGGATGACCCGGGTCCAGTGAGTCTTGCAAAATCAGCTAAATGAAGCTCTATTTGTGTGCGTAAACTGGTTTCATCTGGTCAGGGAATTTTTAAGGCTGGTCTCTGTTTTTTTATTTCAACAACCTCCTCCCTCATGGCGACTGGCTTAAAAGAGGGCCACGTGACACCCTGAGACCCGGGAGACTCTGGGAAACAGGTCTCCCCGGTTCCTCAGTGGGCCCCCAGGGCTGCCCAAGGGCCTGGGCCACCATGTTGGTACCCTTGGCCAAGGGCCGGGGGATGACGCCCCAGGGGAGGCAGAGGCCTGTGATGTTAGCAATGGACTCTGCCTTTCCTCCCTTGTAGTCGGTGAGACATTTAATTCTTTGGCTTGTTTACTCCAATTTTAACCAAGCTGTCAGCACCTGAGGAAAGAATCCTAAATGATGAAAGTGGGAGGGAGTTTCTTAACTTGCTTTGGTACCAGGATCAGACACTCTTCTCCATGGACCCCCGGCCCCATGTGGCCCATGAGGCCAAAGCGTGTGGCCGCTGGATGCCCCCCAGTGTGTGCACAGAATGTTTGAAATCCTCTTGGGCTGTGGAAGGCCCCGTCGGAGGGCACGGATTCCTCAGAAGGGGGTGACAAAACTTATAGGATTTGCTGAGGTTTTATCCCCAAAGTTAAAATTTCATTTACAAGTAAGTTTAGGCCAAATCACTTGGGGCAATTACACTTATTTATTTTTTAAAAGATGTATTTATTTAAGAGTGAGAGAGAGCAAGGAGGGGAGATGCAGAGGGAGGGGGAGAGCAGAGCCCCCGTGAGCACAGAGCCCAACGCGGGGCTCGATCTCACGGGCCTGAGATCCTGATCTGAGCCGAAACCGACGTCCAGTGCTCTGCCGACTGCACCACCAGGACCCGGAGAAGCGGCCCTTTAAGTTCAAGCACAAAATACATCCAGGTTAGTAAATGGGGCCAGTATTTTGAACAAGAGGACAAAATATTCCATTGGAAACGCATAAATTCAGCTAACAAAATAGTATTTATCCATGGGTTGATTTTAAAAGGTTACAGACATGACCATTGTTTAGTGGAAATGCACTCCTCTGACCTCGTCTAAAAAATTCCTGAGCCTCTCTGCAGCCTTGTTATGCAACAGCCAACGACGGGAAAGTGGTAAAGTAAGCGAAGGAAAGTCGACACACCCCGCTAGACGGACCGGGTGCTCTTGGTTGGCTGCGCTGCCGCGCAGAACGGCTCTGCACACCCGCTCGCACCCACGCTCACGTGGATGGCTTCGGGATCAGCCGTCTGAGGGTTAGTTTGCAGACAGCAAGACACTTTTGGATACTTTAGCATTGGTCCCCTAAAAACACCAAGTGACTGTCACACTCCAGAAAGTTAACATTGAGGGAATGCAATTGTGTACAAATTGTGTACATGGCTGGTCCTCATCCGAGTTTCCCTCTTTGTCCTGATAGTGTCCTTCAGCGCTTGGGTTTTGCTGTTGTTGGTTTTGGTTTTGGTTTTGGTTTTTGTTTTTTGTTTTTGTTTTTAAAATCTGGGCTCCAGCTATCACGTATTGAATTTACTAATATTTCACTTTCAACCTTATTCTAGAGTTTTTTTCTTGTTCTTCATGAAGTAACGTGGGTTATGGTAAAACCAGTATTTATTCCGTCAATTACTTATTTTCCCTCATCTTTCGTGCATTTCACTGACGACTTATTAAGAGAAGGGCCTGAAAATAGAGTGCACGCCGCAGGCATTTGTATAATTTTTTTTAACGTAAAACCACCTGTTGGTTTTATGCTTACGAACGACATCCGTCCGATTGCGTTGCACGTCATCACAGGAAGGAGATGGACGTCATGCACAGAGGCTCGGTGGCGGAGGCGTGGGGCTGTGGACGAGGGACCGAGGCGGTACTGCAGGGACGCGAGGACAGCAGGCTGGAGAGTCAGGCCCGCACAGCACGGGTTTGGTCTGAAGATGGACACGTTTGAGGTTTTAGGAGTATTTGCAAAAGGACAAAAGCGTGTCTCTGTAATATCACCTGGGGTGGTGAGCCCCCTCCTCCGTGGTCGTCACCCTGCCTGTGTTCTCCCCACACCCGCCGTGGGGCGCCCTCTGCCTGCTGCCCCTGCCCCCTGCCCCCCGCTGGCTTTGCTTGAGCACATGCAGTTTGCGGAGCATCGTGCGATGACGGGTGTCCTGGCCACGCACATCTGGCACGCGTGGCTGCCGAGGGCTTGCAACCTGTCTTTCGTGTAACTGTGAACGTGGACTTTATTTTACCTCATTTTGAAGAATTTCTGTGCCACGCAGCCCGCTCGACCAGGATCACGCTGACCGCCGATCCCGGTGGAGAAGGGGCCGTCTTAATTACACCCACGGCCCGGCCCACGCAGGGCGCCCGGCTGTTCTCCGCGCTGGTCAGTTCCCTCCGCGGGGCCTGTCAGCACGTGTCATACCCTGAACTGACCTTATGGGACAGTTCGTCCTCTATCTCTGTCCACCATGGCGTCAGCTCTGTGAGGGGAGGGAATTTTGTCTGTTTCATCTCCAGCGACATCAGGAAACATTTGGGAAGGAGGCAGAGCTGGAGACGGTCACCCCAGGAGTTCCTTCGTCCTCTCGGTCCCGGGACCTGGTGTCCACACACCTCGGCTGCGCACCCTCACCCACGCAGGGCAGCCAATGACGGGGGCCTCAGAGCAGGACGGAAAGGAGGAGGGTGGGTAAAGTTGGGCCTAAAAAGACCCGAATCCCAACCTTACCGCTTCTGTTACGTAATTTATGAGAGCAACAGGGCTCTTCCGGCTAGTTACGTTGTTATCAAAAGTAGAAATCGTGTACATAAAGGCTCTGGCAGAATGCCAGGAAACAGGAATGGCTCAGGGCCTACCTAGAATTGCATTAAAGATTTTCCTGCAAAGGAGCAGGCAAAGCTCGTCACCAGCCCAGACACAGGAGGGGCTCCCAGAATAGGCTTTGGTGCCGAGGGCTTCCCCGGGTGGTGACTCATGGAAGTGTGGCTACTGGGCCCATTTTTCAGTCAACAAACCCGAGACCCAGAGAAGTGTTCCAGCACCATGGTTGTGGCTGAACATGAGCTCACTGGACTGCTGCAGTCCGGTTCCAGAGGGGGAGACGCGCGACTGGGAGGGAAGTCCCTCTCGTCACCCGTCCAGGCTGGGGTCCGTCCTTGCAACCGCGCATGGAGTGAGATGCAGGTGGCTGGTGAGGAGAGCCACAGGCTGCCTTTCCTCCAGGACAGGTCCCTGATGGCTCACACGGCTCACCCGCGCAGGAGACATTCGTATTTTAAGCACCGTCAGGGTCTTTCATTCTAGCTCTTGGGGCTGTCGCTCCGAGGTCAGAGAGTGCAGGACTCTCTCCTTAGATACGCATCATGAGTTTTAAATGCCCAGGCTGGGAAATTAACTTCAGTCCCCAATGTCACCCCAGAACGTAGTGGCTCCAGTGACGGCCACCCAGGCCTCGCTCCCGCAGACGGCAGAGGGAAGGAGGCAGCAGGAGGGGAACCGGAAGGAGAGCGAAGCCCTCGCGTCCTCACTCGAAGGACCAAATGCTCCCGCCCCCGTTCCCGCGGCTCCTCTGACCACAGGTGTTTGCTGGCGATGGGGCGTGGGCCTCCCCTCTCGTCTCCAGGCTTTCAGATTTGGAGGAGGGCGAGGCCTTCGGTGCCCACAATCTGTTTCCACCCTGTGGGCGCTGGGCCCAGCCCCGGAAATGACAGCACATCCCACCATAGCGGTCCTGTGTTGCTCAGGAAAACAGAGGCTGGACAGGAAGCAAGAGGAGAGACTGCCCACAGTCCCCGGGGAGGACTCCGCAGAGCCGTACCCTGGGACAGGACCAGCAGGGGGGCAGTCCCAGGACTCTTTGGGAGAAGAGGCAGAGGGATGAGGACAGGGACCCGGACATAGGACACTCGGTCTTCCAGCTGGGGAGACTGTGCTGGCCTGTGGCCCATGGCCCTCCAGCAGAGAGGCAGACCCCAGGTCTTACCTGCACACCAGTCCACCTGTGGCCTTTCAGGGTGACCTTGAAGCCTTCATGCCCTGAAAGCTGTGGACAGATGCACGAGTTCTTCACTGAGCTCCAGAGCCAAGCTCACTCAGCTCCTTCAAAGAATTCAATCACAAAGTAACCTTTGTGCACAGTGAAGTCACCATCATCATCATCATCGGGGCTCGGGGTCTTTGAATTGAGCTTCCATCCCTCAAGGTCAAGGGCCAGACGTACCCTGGGCCACAATTCTCACAATCTTCGTGTGTAGCAGAGATAATGTTTTTACAAAATCGTATGCGTTACAAGACTGGACTCACACTGCATCCGTTTCTCTGCAAGTTGCCTCTCACGCTTCTCATTTGCCAACGAGTGTGGCCGTAGGCATCCTCCTTTTATAGGATGGATTCTGAGAAGGGAGATGGCTGAGGCCAATGATGCGTGTATCTGAATACTTTCATAGACATTGTTATTAAAACGGATATTAATCCTTTAGTATTTTGTTGGGGTGCTTGGGTGGCTCAGTTGGTGAAGCCTCTGCTTTCGGCTCAGGTCATGATCCCAGGGTCCTGGGATCGAGTCCCGCATCGGGCTTCCTGCACAGCAGGGAGCCTGCTTCTCCCTCTCCTTCTTCTGCTCCCCCTGCTTGTACTCTCTCTGTCTATCTCAAATAAATCAGTAAAATCTTTTAAAAAATACTTCAGTATATTATTGATGCTGCCAGATCTTTTTCCAGAATGGTGTAGGTATTGCCGTCCCCAAGAACACAGTGTACAAGAGCCCTTCCCTCACCCTCGCCAACACTGGGACGCCGTCACCGCCTCTGACTCGCAGACAAATACATCAGATGACGTGAGTATCTTACTGTTCCTTGAGGTTTCCTTTCTGGGGTATTAGTCAAACTAATCACATTCTCATATGTTTACGGATCATTGATATTTCCTCTTCGCAAAACTGTCTGTTCATATTCTTCGACTCTGTCACAGTGAGGTTGGAAAATAAACGTTTATTAATTTTTAAGAGGTTTCGGATCTGTGGATTTTAACTTGCATCCGCCAAGTCTGCTTCCTTGTTGGCCATCTGGTCCTTTGCCTTTGTCCGTGACGTTTTCTCACCATGAGGATGTCATCAGTGTTTCTTGGGTTGCTTACAAAAACGTTTAATTACAAAATCAAAAGAAAAATAATTTGGAAAGAGTATAAAAGTAGATCCAGGGCCGTTTCAATCGTCAGCACCATTTACCGTCCAGGAGTGGAACGAACTTCCGCGTGCCAGCGTCCGAGGTGTAATTTACTTGTGGCGTCGTGGGCGTGCCCCATTTTTATCTCCTCATGTTCCCGCCTCAGTCGCCAACGTTGCTGCCTTTGTTTGCTACACTTCCCGACGCCAATGCGAAGTGTTTTGATGACGTACGGATTGCGAGATTTCTCACGGGCTGGCCCGAGACAGTCAGATTTAACACTATTTCTAGAAGAAAGCGAACTCCGCAGGGAAAGGAACATCTTGGAGCCAGGTTTTGGGTTGTATAGACTGAGGCTGCCTCCGTGCTGGACAGTTTGGGTGGGAAGCGAGCGGCAGGAAGCAAACCATCCGTGACTTCCTGTGACCGCGTGCTCCAGCTTTTCCTTAGTCGCTGGCTTGCTCTTTGTTTCGAGGGTGGGTGGAGGGGGATATGTTCTTTTTCTCCTTCTTTTCGGACTGCCTGATAATAGCCACACTTGGAAGCTTCTGTTAGTTCCCCTGCATCCCGGCGCTGGCATCATCCCATGGTGCTGGGATCATTCAGGAGCGCCGCCTCCCGTGGGAACAGCTTTTTCCCGCAAAACCATTGAGTTGATCATTTAGTCGAAACATTCGCATAGATCTACTGCGTTAGGAAGCAAAGACGGGGCTGACCAGTTTTGCATAAAGACAAGTCAAATCAAAGAATGCTTTGAACCATGGAACAAAATTTAATTAAATATTGGAATGACAAACATTTCACAAGGAACAAATGTTCTTTAATGTAAACGGTACACAGAAGAGGTGACAGATAGTGCGTAGGGACCCGAGGGGCACCTGACACCTTTGGCCCATGTTCCAAAGTGCAGCTCACAGGTGTCGGGGGGATCCAAACCCACCCAGCAGGGAGGTCACGCTCCTTCGTGCGTCGGGGCGGCATGGCCCAGGGGTCCTGCCCCGGGGGCTGCTCACGCTGTCCACTCCGACCCACTGTTTCAAGAGCCCCCGTGCTAAGCCACTCCGGCCACGTCGACGGCCATCCGCTTCCCTGCTCTGTGGATTGCCCTCACCGTTACAGAAGCTGCCCTTACCTCTCTGTTCTTCCGCTTCTCCTCCCCACCAGTGTCCTTCCCCCCAACCGTCGGTCTGGATGTGCAGGACCAGGGGGCGGGGGTGGGGACGCCTGGGGCTCCGGGGCAAAAGGAGCGCCCCCGTCTGAGGAGGAAGAAGGCACAGGGGCTTCAGCAATGTCCCAAACTGACCCCTGGAACTGAAAGACCACGCACCCAGAAGGTCCTATGAACGCACCAACCCCTGCCGTCTGGACTTACTATGTCTTGTCATCAAAGTCCTTTGGACCAAGGTCCTTTCCCAAGTTATATTGTAGGAAATGTGGACTTCCCTGCCTCCGGGCCTCGCTAAACCAGCCCCAGGCATTTGCGCCTCCCACAGCAGGAGCATGGAAACACACTCCTGTTGCGGGAACGCAGGGTGGCGGCAGGGGCGGCGGGGGGACGGGGCTGCCTGATTATTGTGGGTGGAAGAAAAGCAAATGGGAAAGAAATCTGATTTTTAAGAAAGCAAAGAGAAGAGTCCCAGAGAAGCCAGCCAGGAGGCCCTTTCAGGGCGCCTGGAGGGCTCCGTCAGTTAGGCATCGACTCTTGCTTTGGGTTCGGGTCATAATCGCTGGGTCGTGAGATCGAGCCCCGCATCCGGCTGTGCCGGGCATGAAGCCGGCGTGGGATTCTCTCTCTCCTTCTCCCTCTGGCCCTTCTCCATCTCTCTTTCTCTCCCTCTCAAAATAAACAAATAAATAAAATATTTAAAAATATATAAATGAATTTTTAAAAATCTAGGAAAAAAGAAATGAGGGCCCTTTCGAGAGCGAACAGACAACTAACTTGGAAATAACAGCAATTACACCCATGCAAGCGGCGCAGAGCGGACTCTAGAGCCTGCCGGCTTGGCTTCGTTCTCGGCTGCACCGCGGACCGCTGGGACACATGGGGCAAGACCCCGAGCAGACGAGCCCTGGCAGGGGCGGGAACCCAGGTGCGTCCGCAGGCCCCGAGCTGCGGGTCCCCCTAGCATCCCCGTCCCGGAGGGCCGGTGCAGGCCGCGGGGGGAGGGAAGACAGAACAATCGAAGGCTGCTTCCCAAACCTGCGATTTCTGAAACGAAAGTGAGGTCTGGAGGGTGCTGCTCCTGCAAGGCAGCTGCTTCCAAGAAGGTGAAATATTAAAAAAAAAAAATCACCTGTAAAGACACTGTGTTTTCTCAGGGCCTGGCCGGGGTGTGGGCATGCGGACTGCTCGGTGCAGCCCGGGCCTGGGCTGGGACGAGGGGATCCCTGCATGGGCAGTTCTGCCTACGGTGGGCCGCGGGGCTCCTGAAGGCAGCTCCTCCCGGTCACGTCCTTCCCTCCAGAGAAACAACCCCACTGGGGCTGGGCACCCCCCTGCTGCCAAGGGAGGGAGCCGCGCTGCCCTAGGATGGCCCACAAAACACCCGCGGGGCGCGCCTCCCCAGCTCAGGGAGGCTGGAGAAGCCAGGATGCCTGCTCCCAGCCAGTGGCCCCCCCCAGGGCCCCACAGAGTGTCAGGCCAAGCGGACCCCACGGTTCAGAGGCCTCTGCTCCTCCTGCACACGAATGGGGCCCGTGCGGCGGGCAGACACGCATTTCCCTCCCGGAGCTGGGGGGAGGCCACAGGCCCCCCGGTCGGCAAGAATCCCAGCTGGCCTGGCTTCTTAGCTGCTGGCCGAGAAAGCGAGGCCCGGGAAAAGAGGAACTCGCTCCGTGAATGGTGCCTGTGCTTTCTCCAGGAATCCTTGCTGGAGCCGGAGACGTAAAACTCACAGCCAGGAAGGCAGGGGGCGGGGGCTACTGTTCTCTCCCTCATAGAGCCACCCAGAGCTGTCCCCGGGCCCACCTGCCGCGCTCCTGAGGACCAAAGTCACAGTTTCAGGAATTTTATGAGCCTGCGGTGAAACAGTCACCATTAGAACAGCAAACTTCCGTAGGGGCGTCTGGGGGCTCAGTCGGCCGAGCGTCCAACTCTTGATTTCTGCCCAGGTCACAATCGCAGGGTCGTGGGATCGAGGCCCGCGTGGGCTCCAGGGGGAGCGGGGGTCTAGTTGGGATTCTCCTTCTCCCTCTCCCTTTCTCCCCAACCCGCTCACACACACACACACACACACACACACACACACACACACTCATTCTCTCTCAATAAATAAACTCAACATGAGATTACCAGTAAATCAATTACTTTATAAATAATAACAGTAAGTCTCAAAACTCATCATTTCCTAATTATTTCATTAAATTTCAGTATTATACCACAGAAATCGGGTGACAACTCAATTTTTTAAAAAATATTTTGTTTATTAATTGGAGAGAGAGAGAGCACCCGCAGGGGGAGAGGCAGAGGGAGAAGCAGACTCCGCTGCACGGGGAGTGGGGAGCCCGATGTGGGGCTCGATCCCGGGACGCAGGGATCATGAGCCGAAGGCAGACACTTAACCATCTGAGCCCCCCATGCGTCCCAACACAAAGTGTTTCTGACGAGCTGGTTAAGCGTTTACTAGCATAACACGACCAGCACCTTTGGAGGGATGCAGGCTAGTACGGGAGAAATTCATGCAATTTTGTAGGCAAGGGCCGCTGAAGAAAAGTGTGTAACTCTGTTACCGGTTTCCCCGAGAAGAATGAAGGGCAGGGCCGACCAGCTCACGGCTTCACTGAACACTGCCCTGCGCTCAGCCCGGGGGTGGACACTGAGCACGGACGCGTCAAACGATTCATGCGAACGAGGCCTCTTTCTAGAAACAGGATTAAGTGATGCACAGAAGGGCCTTCTATTTCAGTGAATCTATTCATCTATAAAGAAATACTTCACACAAGGCCCAGCAGCCAAGATGATTGTTTTCTCCAGATTGTTGATTGCAACATCGTTTCTTCCGTTTGCCGTTCAAAGCACTGGGGCCGCTCGGTGGGCCTGTGTGAGCTCTTCCCAAGGTACAAACGGGTTTTTGAAATGTAGGTAATTGACGTTTGACGGAGCTCGTCCTTACTGCCTATTAGAGAACTCAAATAGGTTGATCCGGAATCTTCCTCTTGGGGACCTAAAGAGTCCTTTTTTTTTTTTTTTTTTTCATTTATCTGACAGACAGAGATCACAAGGAGGCAGAGAGGCAGACAGAGAGAGAGGGGGAAGCCAGCTCCCTGCTGAGCAGAGAGCCTGATGCAGGGCTTGATCCCAGGACCCTGAGATCATGACCTGAGCCGAAGGCAGAGGCTTTAACCAATTGAGCCACCCAGGCGCCCCGTGATTGTCTTTCAATAAGCTCTGAGCTTCCCCCCCCACAAGATTTTATTTATTTATTTGAGACGGAGAGAGCATGTGGGAGAGGAGGGGAAGGGCAGAGGGATAGATGACTCCCTTCCGAGTGGGTGGGGCTCGATCCCAGGACCCTGAGATCCTGACCTGAGCCGAAGGCAGACACTCAACCGACTGAGCCACCCCGGCGCCCCTAAACCCTGTGTCTATAGGAGCCGCTTGAGTCGATACCCATTGGCGTCCCTGCCTCCTGCCCTTGCTGCACCACGGGTGCACGTAGACACAGGAGAAAGTCAGAGTCGTGAGAAAATTTCCTCCTTTCATGTTATTTTATTTTTATTCTTTTTTTAAACTTTTATTTTATCAACTAACACCCAGAGAAGACAAAGTCAAGTTCTTGTAAATTGGGCATTACACAACTTTACAAATCATCCTGTTTAATGTCTTTCAGCGCGACCTGTTCCTCGCTTCTGCATCACTGTCGCCTTTGCTCAGTGACGGCACAATTTCGGCTCCACCTTGGGAGTCACATCACGTTTCATTTTCACCTTATGAGAAAGATTCTGTCTGTGTGCGCCCGTGGAAGGGGTTCGGAGACCCCACATTAAAGCTGCTATTGATGTGAAATGTCCGAAATCCCCTGGTGGTGTTTACAGAACCCAGGAGAGGGGCAGAGGCGGGGCCGCCATCCGGGCGCCGTGAGAATAGAGACGCCGGTGGGTCTGACATTTGAGAATCATATAATTCACCACATCAACACATTAAAAAGAAAAACAGTGCGATCATGTCAATAAATGCAGAAGAAAACATTTGACCATAGGAAAAAATGAACAAACCTCTAGCCAGACTGACCAAGAAAAAAAACAACATTGAAGTCATGAATTAATAATATCGGGAACCAAAAAGAGGAGATCATTTCAGATGCTACAGGCACAGAGTGTAAAACAAAGAAGCATGTGGAGAAGTTCTGCTAATCAATGTGACTATTTAAGTTAAATGGAAAAAAATCCCAGAGAGGCACACACTACTGAAACTACTTCAGAGGAAACAGAGCCCTGGAACAGAGCTGTATCTAGGAAAGAAATGAAAATTGAATTCCTAGTTCAAATCTCACACAAAGAAAGTGCAGATTCTACCAAACATGTGAGGAAATGACAATATCAATTCTGCACCAACAGACGGGGGGCAATTCTCCAGCTCATTTTATGAGGTCAGCATTACCGTAGAACAAAACCAGACAAAGACGTTGTGAAGAAAGAAAACTAAAGACCACATTCCCTCCTGATCACAGATGAAGAGAGCTCTTAGAAAACCTAACAAAATAAACCGAGAGACACAAAAAGACAGGATAATGCATCCTGGCAAAGAATGTGAGTTCTCACCACACTGATGATTCTAGCTGCTGAAAGATGGCAAGAAAAAGAAGTTCTAGCAACGGCAATCAGACAACAAAGAGAAATAAAAGGTATCCAAATTGGCAAGGAAGAAGTCAAACTCTCTCTCTTCGCAGATGACATGATTCTTTATATGGAAAACCCCAAAGACTCCACCCCCAAACTACTAGAACTCATACAGCAATTCAGTAACGTGGCAGGATACAAAGTCAATGTACAGAAATCAGTGGCTTTCTTATACACTAACAATGAAAATACAGAAAGGGAAATTAGAGAATCGATTCCATTTACTATAGCACCAAGAACCATAAGATACCTGGGCATAAACCTAACCAAAAGAAGGTAGAAAAGAAGAAGTGCAACTGTCCATTTAGAAAGACCAGGACTGTCTTCGGAGAGTCTGAAGAAGTGCAGGAGAGAAGCCTCGAGACTCAGTAAGTGAGTTTATAAGATTGTAGGACACAAGGACAACATATACAAAAATCAACTGTCCGGCTTGGACTCTGATCCAGACGAGACAGGATAAGCTCCTATCTCCCTGCTCCTACTCACTGAGAATCACTCGGAACCCCGCAAACACCAAAGGGGACACCTCTGAAATATGGGGAAAAGAAGACGGGCTGGTTTGGGACCATGGGCCTGGAAGAACAGTACCGCAGCGGAGCGTCTCCTGGTGCCGTCTTCACCCAGGCCGGGCTTCCCCACCCTCACCGTGCAACACGGGGCCACCCTGCAGACCCGTCCTTCCCCTGGGCTGAGTTGGGTTTCCAGCTCTCGCACCAAGTGAGTCCAGCAGCACCGCAAGGGGGATCAGTAGGAGCAACCCCCCACCCTGCCGTAAAAATGGCTACGGATGTTCTTGAAACAGGAAGGAGATGATTATCTCAATGTTGGGAGATCAGGAAGGAAGAAAGAAAACAGAAATAGGAGAAAAAAATGGCTGCATAAATAGGCTCTTCTCATGAGTTTTGTAAATTATATTGATGAACACAAAATTCGTAACACCACCTGATGTTTTAGGCAACCAAACTTAGATGCTGGGAAGCGGAAAGTACTTGAAATGGAAGTAAGAGAACCATTTGTCCCTGAGAGGGACTCGTACACGTGTGTTTTAACACCTGGAGCAAACTATACAGAGACTAAGAGAATGAGACAAAAAATACCCGCAAAAACCCTATGAATAAATCCATGTGAAATCCTAAAAATGTTTAAGTAACTGATAGGAAGGCATGAAAATGGAAAAAGGAGAGGAAATAAATAGGAAAGGAACTATAAAATGGCAGGCGTAATCTCCAGTATAGAAAAATGCCCTTGTAATACAAATGGGCTAGACATACCGCAAAAATGGTGGGAATTAACTGAATGAATTAAAAAAAAAAACAAAACACTGCAAACTGATCACAAGACATGCATCTCAACGCCAACACGGTACGCTGCCAGTAAGAAGATGAGCATGACACGCTGTGGAAGCGCTTTGTGAACGGCGTGGGTGACTGCGTCAACATCAGATTGACTAGACTTTAGGGCACAGAGAGTCACTGGAGATGAAGAGGAATATCGCATAATAATCAAAGGATTAATGTACCAAGAAGACATAGCAATCCTAAATGTGCCCTCCCCAAACAACAGAGCCTCCGAATGTATGATGCAAAGAACAGACTTGAAAATCTTACATTACGCGGGGGGACGTCAGTGTCCTCTCTCAGCAACCGATAGAACTATCCAAGAAAAAGTCAACAAGGATAAAGAATAACACGACGGACAGGATGTAACGGACATACACAGAGTGTTGGATCCAACAGCAGCAAAATGCATTTTTTCCAATTGCTCCTGGAACATTCACCAAGGCCACATTCTGGGTCATAAAACAAAGCTCCACAAATGAATAATTATGATCGTACAGAACATGTTCTCTGAACATAATTGAATTAAACTAGAAATCAATAACAGAAGGAAAACAGGACAATCTCGGAACCCATGGAAATTAAACACGTCTACAAAATCCATTGGTCTGAGGGGCTCGAAGGATATTAAAACTAAATGAAAGTAAAGATGAAACATTTCACAGTATGGGATGGAGCTCCATAGTTCCGAGATATAATTTGTTAGAAGAAGGGCTTATGTTAGGAAAGAGGGAAGGTTTTAAATCAATGGCCAAGCCTCCTAATTCAGGTCCCGAGATAAAGAAGAGCAAAACACAGCCCAAGCAAGCACGGGGAGAAAAGAGAGCAGAAATCAATCACTGAAAATAGGAAAACAATAGGAAGAGTCAAGGAGGTTCTTCGAAGCGGTGGACACGTCCTAAGCTGGGGCACGACTCACAAGGGAGGACGAGGGACGGCGCGAGGAGAAATGTCGGGCGCGGGCACAGAAATTCACACAGACGCTTACCTCGGTCTGCCTGGGACGCTACAGCGAAAATACCGCAGCCTGGCGACCTACAAGCGGCGAACACCGGTCTCTCACGGTTCTGGACCCCGAGAGGTGCACACTAGTCCTGTCGGATTCGGTGTCGGACCCCGTCTTTGCTGTGCCCTCCCAAGGCAGCAGGGGCAAGGGGCAGTCTGGGGTCTCTTTAAGGGCACCATCCCATTCACGACGGTGGAGACCTCGTGATCTAATCACCTCCAAAGACCCCGTCTCCTAACGGCCATCGCACTGTGGGCAAGGACTTCAACACATGGATTCCAGGGGGACACAGACACTCAGTCCCGTCCAGTCCCGCTGACTTCAGCAGGGCCGGAGACGCTGCCAACAACTCTTGTGTTAAAACGAACAACTTACGTGAGATGGACCGATGTTCTGAGTAGTACGAACTACCACACTTCATCCAATATGAAATAGGTCATTTAGTTCTATAACTATGAAGGAAATCGAATTTGTAATTTAGCATGGCCTGAAAAAAGGAATCTTCAGGTCCAGCTGGTTTGACTGGAGAATTCCACCAAACACTGTATAAATCAGCTCTACACACTCTTTTCCAGAAAACACAAGAGGAAACACTTCCCACCTAATTCTATGTGGCTAATATTATCCTGACACCAACTGCAGACAAAGACAGTTCAGAAAAAGAAAATCACAGACGGGGATTCCTCATGAATAGACATGCAAAAATTCTTGACAAGTATTAGCAGGCAGAATTTGTCAATATATAGGAATTATACACCATAACCAAGTGGGATTTATTCTAGGTATGCAAGGCTGGTTCAATATTTTAAAAAGTAATGGTATAATCCGTCATATTAACAAGCTAGAGAAGAAAAATCATATGACCATATCCATTGATGTGGAAAAATCCTTTGACAAAATTTACCAGCGAATTATGATGCAAATCCCTAAGAAACTAGGAATAGAGAGAAACTGCCTCAACTTGATAAAGAATGTGAACGAACAGCCTGCACTAAAATCATACTTAATGGTGAAAGAATGGCTACTTCCCCCTGAAATTAGGAACAAGGCTAGTATGCTCAGACTCACCGATGCTCCTCAGCATACGGCTCAAAATTCTAGACAGAACCATAAAGCAAGAGAAAAAATAAAACGCATACAGATGACAGAGAAAGGAAGAAAACTGTCCTAGTTACAGATGACATGATGCTCCACCTCGAAAATCCCAAGAAACCTCCCCACTCAAAAAAAGAGAGAAAAGCCAACTAGAGCTAATGAGTAGGTTCAAGAAGTTCGCATGATCCAAGAACACAAAAACCAACCACATTTCTGTAGACTAATAACAAATATGTGGAAACCGAACCCAAACATGCAGCAAGATTTGTAATTAATCCAAAGAAAATGAATACTTGGGTATACATTTAACAAAATATACAAAGATTATACTCGCTGAAAATTACAAAAAACTGATGAGGTCAATCGAACAACATAGATACGTGGAAAGGCAGATTGTGTGTGAAGTGGAGAACTCACGCCATAAAAAATGCCAGTTAGGGGCGCCTGGGTGGCTCAGCGGGTTAAAGCCTCTGCCTTCAGCTCAGGTCATGATCCCGGGGTGCTGGGATCGAGCCCCGCATCGGGCTCTTTGCTTAGCGGGGAGCCTGCTTCCTCCTCTCTCTCTGCCTGCCTCTCTGCCTACTTGTAATCTCTATCTGTCAAATAAATAAATCTTTAAAAAAAAAATGCCAGTTATCCCCAGATCAATCGATAGATGTGATCGGACTCCCATCAAATCCCAGCACTCGTTTTTAAGCCATAGATGACGTGATTCTAACATCTGTAAGGAAAGGAGAAGGTCCTCGAATAACCCAATCTTGAAAGAGAGGAGTATAGTGTGAGAAATCACTCTTCCCAATGCTGAGACTTCCTGTCTCGCTAGAGCAATGAGGACAGCGTGGTGTTGCTAACGGGGTAAACATGGAGATCAGTGGAACAGAACAGAGAACCCAGACACACATCTACAGAAATGTGCTCCATTAATTTTTGACATAAGAGCAAAAGCACTTTAATGGCGGAAGGACAGCTTTTCCGACTGTGGAGTGATTGGTCATCCACAGGCAAACACTGAACGTCAGTCTGTACCTCATGTGTTCCATGAAAATTAACTCAAAATGCATCACTGACCTAAATGTAAAATTGCAAAACTTCTAGAAGAAAAAGAAGAGGAAATCTTTGGGATCTGGGTTTAGACAAATAGATCTTATACTTGAAACCACAAGCAAGGTCTGTAAAAGAAAAAAAAAAGTTTGACCTCTTCAAAATTTAAAACTTTTCCTCTGTAAACGTCCCTAATGAAAGCATGAAAAGACAATCTGCAGACTGGGAGAAAATATTTGCAAACCACATATCCAACACATATCCATCCAAGTACTGGGATCTGGAATGTCTGAAGAACTCTCAAAACTCAACAGTCATAGAGTCCCATTAGAAAATAGTAAAACACGTAAACAGATGCTTCCCTTCAAAAGGAAATGGAATTGCTAAATAAGCAGATGAGAAATTGCCCAACGTCATTGTAAAGCATAGTACAGCCATTCTGGAAAGAAGCGTGGCAGTTTCTTAGAACGCTAAACATGCAATTACCATATAACCGTCAATTGCACTTCTGTGCGTTTCTCCTAGAGAAATGGTAACTTAGGATCATGCACAAAAATGTTTACATGAATATTTATAGCATCTTTATTCACTTTAGCTAAAAACTGTAAACCCATATGCCTTTCAACGGGTGCATGGTTAAACAACTTTGGTCTCTCCAAACCACAAGATAATATTCAGAAATAAAAAGGAATGAACTATTGATATACACAGCTTGGATGAATCTCTAGGGAATTATGCTAAGTTTAAGAAAACAAACTGTGCAGCCACACTGCAAAACGCTTTCCTCACAAAGTCAAAGATAGCGCTACCCTACGACCCAGCAATCACACTACCGGGTATTTACCCGAAGGAAACAGATGCAGGGATCCGGAGGGGCACCTGCACCGCGGTGTTTATAGCAGCGACGTCCACGATAGCCCGAACATGGAAAGAGCCCAGTTGTCCATCGACAGACGACTGGATAAAGAAGATGTGGTGTATACATACGATGGAGTATTACTCAGCCATCAACAAGAATGAAATCTCGACATTTGCAAGGACGTGGATGGAACTAGAGGGTATTGTGCTAAGTGAAATGAGTCAGTCAGAGAAAGACAAATACCATATGATTTCACTCTATGTAGAATTTAAGAAACAAAACAGATGAACATAGGGGAAGGGAAGGAAAAATTTTAAAAAGATGAAATCAGAGAGGGAGGCAAACCCTACGAGACTCTTAACTCTAGGAAACAAACTGAGGGTTTGTGGGGGACGTGGGGGTGGACGGGGTAACTAGGGGACGGGCATTAAGGCGGGCACGTGCTGTAATGAGCACTGGGTGTTGTATGCAACTGATGAATCCCTAACCTCCACCTCGGAAACTGATAATACAGTATATGTTAACTAAATCAAATTTGAATAAAGAATTTCTAAAACAGAAATCTTGTGCACCGTTGGTGGCGATGTAAGCTGGCACAGCCAGTATGGAAACCAGTGTGGAGATTCCTCGAGAAGTTAAAAATAGGACTACCATATGGCGCAGACATTCCACTTCCGAGAATATCTCGGAAGGAAGAGAAGTCACCGTGTGGAAGACATATCTGTACCCCCGTGTCCACAGCCGTATCATTTACACCGGCCGAGCAGGGATACAAGCGAAGCGTCCTTGATGCAATACAGGGTCCAGAACACACACACACACACACACACACACACACACACTGACCATCAGAAAAAAAAAAGCCAGTCCCCAAAGGCGAGACACTAAGAGATTTCATTTAAATAGTATTCCTGAAATCGGGTTACGGAGATGGAGAACGGACGTGTGGCGGTTGCGGGTGAGGGCCGGGGGCGCAGAGGGGGGAGGTGGTCATGGTCAGCGGAGACCACGAAGGAATCCTTGTGGTGATAAAATAGTTGTGTGCTCTGGGCGTGGTGAATGTTACAGAAACCTACACTGGGATAAAATGGATCGGTCTAAACACACCCAGGAGCTCCCTCACACAGGCGCTGGCACGCAAACCAGTGAATCACAGCACAACGGGGGCGTCTCAGGAGGATCGGTGGGTCCCGTCGGTGTCGACACCCTGGGGTCGGTATGGTGCTCCGGTTCTGCACGATGGCAGTCTCCCTGGAGAAAGCCCGGCCAAGGGCAGAAAGTGACTTGGTTTTATTTCTTACAATGGCATGTGTGTCTACAATGATCTGAAACAAAGAAATTAACTTTAACAACCAAATGTTTTTCCTTTTATTACCGATGAATGATTCGGTATAACTAAAGTATACCGAAAAATGATTATATTTCCAATGTCATCAAAATCAGAAATAAAAATGGATTTAACAAAAATGAGCAAGATCTGTACACCAAAAGCTACAAAAAATGGCTGAGAAAGGTTTTTTAAAAATCTAAACAGATGGTTGGAAGAGTCAACTTAGTAGGGTCTCAGGTTTTCCAAAAGTGATGCAGATTCCATGGAATCCTTATCAAAACCCCAGAAAGATCTTTCGTAGGAAGGGCTACGCCGATCCTGAAGTTTGTAGAGAAACGGAAAGGTCCAGAAAGCCAAAACAGTTTAGAAAGAGGAGGAACTGGATGCCTTCCACTACCTGGTTGTAAGACTTACTGTAGTAATCAAGACGGTGGGGGGCTGGCATAAAGGACAGACACAGAAATGTGCGGAAGAGAACAGAGTCCAGAAAGAGACCCCGGGGGTCTGTGTGTGCGTGCAGTTATTTCTTCAACACTATGAAGGCAATTTAATTGGAAGATAATAACTTTTCCAGAAAATGCTGTTAAAACAAGCAGATATTCACAACAAATAAATGAACCTCAACACTTATGTCATACAAAAAAAATTAATTCAAAATGGATCACAGACCTAAATTTGATAGTTAAAATTATAAAACTTGTAGAAAATCTTTATGATCTTGGGACTGAAATGATCTTTAAAAATAGGATAGTGAGAAACCTGGGTGGCTCAGTCTGCCTTTGGCTCAGATCATGGCTCTAGGGTCCTGGAACCCAACCCTGAATCAGGCTGTCTGCTCAGGGGGGAGCCTGCTTCTCCCTCTGCCTTCCACTCCCCCTGCTTGTGCTCTCTCTCTTGCTCTTTCTCTCTCTGACAAATAAATAAATAAAATCATTTTTAAAAATAGGGTAACAAAGGAATGACCCATAAAACTAAAAAACTGAAAAATGGGACTCCAAAATTAAAAACCATTGTTTTCCAGCATGGAGGTTCCTCAAAATGTTGAAAATAGAACTACCCTATGACCCAGCAATTGCACTACTGGGTATTTACCCTAAAGATACAAACATAGTGATCCGAAGGGGCACGTGCACCCGAATTTTTATACCAGCAACGTCTACAATAGCCAAACTATGGAAAGAACCTAGATGTCCATCAACAGATGAATGGATAAAGAAGATGTGGTATATATACACAATGGAATACTATGCAGCCATCCAAAGAAATGAAATCTTGCCATTTGCAACGACGTGGATGGAACTAGAGGGTATCATGCTCAGTGAAATAAGTCAATCGGAGAAAGACAACTATCATATGATCTCCCTGATATGAGGACATGGAGAAGCAACATGGGGGGTTAGGGGGATAGGAGAAGAATAAATGAAACAAGATGGGATTGGGAGGGAGACAAACCATAAATGACTCTTAATCTCACAAAACAAACTGGGGTTTGCTGGGGGGAAGTGGGACTGGGAGAGGGGGAGGGGGCTATGGACATTGGGGAGGGGAGGCGAACCATAAGAGACTATGGACTCTGAAAAAGAACCTGAGGGTTTTGAAGGGTCAGGGGTGGGAGGTTGGGGGAACAGGTGGTGGGTAATAGGGAGGGCACGTTTTGCATGGAGCACTGGATGTTGTGCAAAAACAATGAATACTGTTACGCTGAAAAAAATAAATAAAATGAAAAAAAAAAACAAACATTGTTTTCAAAAGCCAGTGTGAAGTAAATGAGAGCAAGCCACGGTCTGGAAGAAAATATTCACAGCACGACCCTGTGACATAGGACTTGCACACAAAATACATAAAGAACGTTCCGGGGGCGCCTGGGTGGCTCAGTGGGTTAAAGCCGCTGCCTTCGGCTCAGGTCATGATCTCAGGGTCCTGGGATCGAGCCCCGCATCGGGCTCTCTGCTCAGCGGGGAGCCTGCTTCCTCCCTCTCTCTCTGCCTGCCTCTCTGTGATCTCTGTCTGTCAAATAAATAAATAAAATCTTTTTTTAAAAAGCGCTTCAATTCTAAATAGGAAGACAAAAAGTGCGCAAATGTTATAGTTAAGCATCCACTTTTCTGACCTATAAATGGCATCCCTAGGTCTTTTCCCAAGAGACACACCATCAGAAAGGATAGGCCAATAGCAAATAAACGATGAAAGACACTCAGTGTCATTCGGCTACTGGGAGAAGCAAATTAGAAGTATGAGCTGGCCGGGCGCGACCGCTGACACGGCCGAACACCACTAGCCCAGCGCTGCGGACACCGCAGAAGGTCCGGGTCAAGCGCGCCCACTCGCACACGCTGCTGGCGGCGACACGGGGCAGCCCGGGAACTTGGAAATGGCTTGGCCAACCGCACGTGTACATGACCTAGTAACCGTATTTCTGGGGATCTTCCTCAGGTGAATGAAAACATAAGCTTAGACAAAGACCGAAGCGCGGATGTTCCTATCAGCTCTGTCTAGCATAGCCCCGCACTAGACACAACCCAAGGGTCCCTGGGCCCGCGAAGGGCAGACGCACCGTGGGATATCCGTGCCCTGGAGGAGAATGGGTGGGCTTCCACGCGGCAGCGTGAACGAGCCTTGGAATAGTTACTTGGGGTGACAGACGGAAGACGCAAGACAGCACGCACTGCCCAGATGCGTTGATGTGGGATTCTAGAGCAGAACTGTAGTGCTGGAAGGCTTGTGCTCGGCGGCCAGAGGTGGGAGAGGAGACCGGCGGGAAGGGCTGTGCTGGTGACGTGCCACATCGTGGTTGTCAGAAATCATTAAATACATCGTAGTTGTGGCCGCGTCACACCGTGGCGTGGAGTGTCAGAAATCATTAAATAGAACAGCTCATACTGATTAACGTTACTGTATGTGCGTTTTACCTCAGTAAACCCAATGTAATTAATGATGTCTGTCTAAAGGCAGTAGAGCGGGGCGCCTGGGTGGCTCAGACGGTGAAGCGTCTGCCTTCCGCTCAGGTCAAGATCCCAGGGTCCCGGGATCGAGTCCAGCATCGGGTCCCCTGCTCAGAGGGAGTCTGCTTCCCCCGCTGTCTGCGGGTCCCCCTGCTGTGCTCGCTCTCTCTGACAAACAAATAAATAAAATCTTTTATGTAAAAAAATAAAAGCAGTAGAGCTACCGACGTGGTGGAGAATGGTGGGGGGCCACATGAAGAAGGAAATGCAGAGCCAGCAGGGTGGGGAGGCACTGGGTCTTCTGACCCAGACGGACGTGTCCAAGCGCGGCCCGTCCAACGCGGTGAGGGCCACGTCAGAGCACGTGATGCGTGTGCACACACACCACAGGTAGCAGGAGGATTTTTCAACTTACGGTTTTTTCCAAGTATCTAAGTATTTTGTTTATTTATTTGAGAGAGAGAGAGAAAGAAGGCACGAGCTGGGCAGAGGGGGAAGCAGGCTCCCCGCTGAGCAGGGGACCCGATGCAGGGCTCGATCCCAGGACCCCGGGATCATGACCCGAGGCGAAGGCAGAGGCTTCACGGACTGAGCCCTCCAGGCGCCCCCTTCTCAATTTATGTTTTTCAAGCGCTTTGTTGAAGTAAGACTGACATTCTGTGAAACACTTCCGCAAGTTGGATGGTTTGCACTGTATTTATTCAGGTGGGCAACCATCGCCATAATCCATTTTTGGAAAAGTTCCATTTCTCCAAAATTTTCTTATTTCTCTTTGGCAGGCTGCTGTTGCTTCAAACCCAGCCGTGGGCAACCACTGGTCTCCTTCATACCTCAGTGTTTTGCCTTTTCTAGAATGGGATCATATAACATGATCTGGCTTCTTTCGTTTTAGCTAACGTTCACGAGGCTCACCACAGTGTTGTACATTTCAGGATTTTGTGCATTCTTCTCCCTGGGTGCTGTTCACCGAATACCGCATCACCCACTGACCAGTTAGTGCGCGTCTGGATTTTCCCAAACAGCACTGCTCTGAAATTCTGGTGCAAGTCTTTGTGCAGACATATGCTTCCGTTTCTCTCGAGTCACTCTCCAGGAGGACAAGCTGAGGGTCTGTTTAACTTTTTCAAGAAGCTGACAAAGTGGTTTGCAAAACGGCTGCCCCTTGTCACATTCCCACCATCGGCGGACGGGGCTCCAGGCTCTCCAGTTCTGCATCCATAACCGTCTGGCAGACAGGTAGGGCATCTCACTGTAGTTTCAAGGTGCACTTCTGTAATGCTTAGTGAAGAGAAGCATTTTCCATGTGCTCGCCAGCATGGGATCTGTTCAGATCTTGGGCGTGTGATTTTATTGGGTTGTTTTCCTTCGTCTTTCTGGTTGCAAGAGTTCTTTTGTGAATTCTGAGCACAAGTCCTATATCAATGCATGATTCCCTGCTATTTTCTTCCTATTCATGGCTTGTATTTTCATTTTCTTCATGGGGTCTCTATAAAAGCAAACTTTTAAAATTTTGATGAATTCCGATGACATTTTTTTTCCTATTTTGATTTCTGCTATTGATGTCATATCTAAAAAACGTTTGCCTAACCCCAGATCACAAAGATTTCCTTCTGTGCTTTTTTTTTAATTAATTAATTTATTTTTATTTGCTTATTTACAGCATAACAGTGTTCATTGTTTTGGCATCACACCCAGTGCTCCATGCAGTACATGCCCTCCCTATTACCCACCACCTGGTTCCTCAACCTCCCACCCCTCTGCCCCTTCAAAACCCTCTGGTTGTTTTTCAGAGTCCATAGTCTCTCATAGTTCATCTCCCCTTCCAGTTTCCCTCAACTCCCTCTCCCCTCCATCTCCCCATGTCCTCCATGTTATTTGTTATGCTCCACAAATAAGTGAGACCATATGATACTTGACTCTCTCTGCTTACTTATTTCACTCAGCATAATCTCTTCCAGTCCTGTCCATGTTGCTACAAAAGTTGGGTATTCATCCTTTCTGATGGAGGCATAATACTCCATTGTGTATATGGACCACATCTTCCTTATCCATTCATCCGTTGAGGGCCATCTTGGTTCTTTCCACAGTTTGGCGACCGTAGACATTGCTGCAATAAACATTGGGGTACAAATGGCCCTTCTTTTCACTACATCTGTATCTTTGGGGTAGATACCCAGCAGTGCAATTGCAGTGTCATAGGGAAGCTCTATTTTTAATTTCTTCAGGAATCTCCACACTGTTCTCCAAAGTGGCTGCACTAACTTGCATTCCCACCAACAGTGTAACAGGGTTCCCCTTTCTCCACATCCTCTCCAACGCACGTTGTTTCCTGTCTTGCTAATTTTGGCCATTCTAACTGGTGTTAGGTGGTATCTCAATGTTGTTTTAATTTGAATCTCCCTGATGGCTAGTGATGATGAACATTTTTTCATGTGTCTGATAGCCATTTGTATGTCTTCGTTGGAGAAGTGTCTGTTCATATCTTCTGCCCATTTTTTGATATGATTATCTGTTTTGTGTGTGTTGAGTTTGAGAAGTTCTTTGTAGATCCTGGATATCAACCTTTTGTCTGTACTGTCATTTACAAATATCTTCTCCCATTCCGTGGGTTGCCTCTTTGTTTTGTTGACTGTTTCCTTTGCTGTGCAGAAGCTTTTGATCTTGATGAAGTCCCAAAAGTTCATTTTTGCTTTTGTTTCCTTGGCCTTTGGAGACATATCTTGAAAGAAGTTGCTGTGGCTGATATCGAAGAAGTTACTGCCTATGTTCTCCTCTAGGATTCTGATAGATTCCTGTCTCACGTTGAGGTCTTTTATCCATTTCGAGTTTATCTTTGTGTACGGTGTAAGAGAATGGTCGAGTTTCATTCTTCTACATATCGCTGTCCAGTTTTCCCAGCACCATTTATTGAAGAGACTGTCTTTTTTCCATTGAATATTTTTTCCTGTTTTGTCGAAGATTATTTGACCATAGAGTTGAGGGTCCATATCTGGGCTCTCCACTCTGTTCCACTGGTCTATGTGTCTGTTTTTATGCCAGTACCACGCTGTCTTGGTGATCACAGCTTTGTAGTAAAGCTTGAAATCGGGTAACGTGATGCCGCCAGTTTTGTTTTTGTTTTTCAACATTTCCTTAGCAATTCGGGGTCTCTTCTGACTCCATACAAATTTTAGGATTATTTGCTCCAGCTCTTTGAAAAATATCGGTGGAATTTTGATCGGAATGGCATTAAAAGTATAGATTGCTCTAGGCAGTATAGACATTTTAACAATGTTTATTCTTCCAATCCAAGAGCATGGAACAGTCTTCCATCTTTTTGTGTCTTCTTCAATTTCTTTCATGAGTGTTCTGTAGTTCCTCGAGTACAGGTCCTTTACTTCTTTGGTTAGGTTTATGCCCAGGTATCTTATGGTTCTTGGTGCTATAGTAAATGGAGTCGATTCTCTAATTTCCCTTTCTGTATTTTCATTGTTAGTGTATAAGAAAGCCACTGATTTCTGTACATTGACTTTGTATCCTGCCACGTTACTGAATTGCTGTATGAGTTCTAGTAGTTTGGGGGTGGAGTCTTTGGGGTTTTCCATATAAAGAATCATGTCATCTGCGAAGAGAGTTTGAAATTGGCAAGGAAGAAGTCAAACTCTCTCTCTTCGCAGATGACATGATTCCTTCTGTGCTTTTCTGTATGAATGTTACAGTTTTTGCTCTTTGCATTCAGTTAAACTGTGTGTGTGTGGTGTGAGGTAAGGGTCTACTTTAAATCTTTTGCGTATGAACATTTCATTATTTTAGCACTGTTTATAGAAAAGATGATTCTGGGGCACCTGAGTGGCTCAGTTGGTTAAGTGTCTGCTTTCAGCTCAGGTCGTGATCTTGGGGTTCTGGGAGCCCCGCATTGGGCTCCCTGCTCAGCGGAGAGTCTGCTTCTCCCTCTGCCCTCCCCCTGCTTGTGCTCTCTCGCTCGCTCTCTCTCAAATAAATAAATGAAATCATAAAAAAACAAAAGAAGACCATCCTTCCCTTCACTCAATTCCCACATAATTTGTGTTGAAAGTCAGTAGGCCACATGCTCTGTGGATCTGCTTCTGAACACTGTCCTGGTCCGTTGGTCCATAATACACCTACTGTTAGGCCAAAACCACACTATCTTGATCACTGTAGCTTCAAGTAAGTTTTGAAATCAGGTAATAGAAGTCCCCCAACTTTGTTCCTTTTAAATATCGTTTTGCTATTCAAGATTCTTTGCATTTTCCTATAAATTCCAGGATCAGAATAAGAATTTCTCTGTAAAAAAACAAGCCTGCTTGTATTTGGGTAGAGATGGCATTGAATCAAGAGCTTAATTTGAGAAGAACTAAGTTCTTAACGCGAGTCTTTCCATCCGTGAAACCAATATGTCTCTCCACGTACTTGGGACTTCAGTTTCTCTCAGCAAATTTCTGGAGTTTCCGGTGTGCTTGTCTTGCACTTACTCTGTTAAATTTATTCCCCAATATTTCACTCTTGCCAGTGCTCTTGTGGCTAAACTTGATTCCATAGTTTCGTTTTGGGGTTGCTCATGGCCCATACACAGCGATGCAACTGACTTTGTATACTGGTCTTTTATCCTGAAACCGTAGTAAACGTACTCATTAGTTCTAGACCCAGCAACACTTTTCAGGACTTTCTATAGAGACTAATGTTTTCTGCCAATAAAGATGATTTTACTTCTTTCTGCGCAATATGTACACTGTAAATATTTTTCTCACCTTGTTACAGCGGTTGGGTGTTGAACTCATTCACAATTTGATCTTTCGAAACAGCCTTGTGTTAACTAGGATTTTTATAGACACTGTGTAGGAGGTACTGGGAATCCCCTTTAATTCCTAGCTAGTTGAGAATTTTTATCATGAATGAATTTTTGATTTTGTTAAATGTTTGTTTTGTGTCTACTGAAATGATCATATGGTATTTCTTCTTTATCTCTTAATGTGCTAGTTTACATTAATTGATTTTCAGAGGCTAAACCAACCTTGTATTCTTACAAGCTTATACACACTTTCCTGGTTGAATTTCCTTACTTGATGTAGGTCAACTTAAATTGTCTCTTTCTTCCTGAGCCAGTTTTGACTATGGCTTTTTAGGAATCTGTCCATTTCTTTCTGGTTGTTGGGCTTGTTTGCAGTCAAGTGTTTATAGGATACTTCCATAATCTTTTAAATTTCTTTTGAGTCTGTAGTGATGTTTCCTTTACTAGTCTTGACTTTGGGATTGGAATTTTCTCTCTTTTCTTCTTATTCAGTCTACCTGATGGTTTATCATTTTGCTGATCTTCTCAAGAATAAATTTGTTTTATTGATTTTCTGTATTGACTTTTTATTATCTTCATTGATATTTGAGCTGATCTATATTATTTCCTTTTATCTGATTACTAACACTTGATTTACTCTTCTTTTTCTGGCTTCTTGATGAAGAAGCTTAAATTACTCCTTTTAGAAACTTTCTTCTTTTCAGACGTAAGAGCTTCTGCAAACACTGCTTCACGGTCTCCTATAAATTTCCGCATGTTGTGCTCTCTTTTTCATTCAGTTCAAGATACTTTTTTACGACTTATTTATTTATTTGAGAGACACAGAACACAGCAGGAGAGCAGCAGAGGGAAAGAGAGAAGCAGGCTCCCTTCTGAGCAGGGAACCCAAAGCCCAGCTCAGTCCCCGGAGCCTGGGATCATGACCTGAGCCGGAAGCGGATGCTTAACCGCCCGAGCGACCCAGGCACCCCTGTTCAAGACATCCTTAATTTTGCCTGTGATCTCTTCTTTGGTCTATCAATCATTTAGAAGATACACTGTAACTTAAAATTTTTTTTTGTTTATTTTCAGCATAACAGTGTTCATTGTTTTTGCACCACACCCAGTGCTCCATGCAGTACGTGCCCTCCCTATTACCCACCACCTGGTTCCTCAACCTCCCACCCCCCGCCCCTTCAAAGCCCTCTGGTTGTTTAAATATTAAGCACTTCTCTGCATTTATTTTTTCTTGCCGATGGCTAATTTAATTCTATTTTGGTCATATAACATACTTTTTATAATTTTAATCCTTCTAAAAGTAATGCTGGTTGTGTGATATGCTAAAAACTGCCTGCCCCAAAGATACTTGTGCCATAATCCCTGGAACCTATAAATGTTACCTTATATGGAGATAGAGCCTCAGTAGACACGAATCAGTTAAGGACCTGAGCTTCTCCTGGACAGTGCACTCTCAGGGTCCTGTGAAATGACGGCAGGGGGAGATTCCATGCACGGAAGAGGAGGGGGTGATGGGAGCGGATGCAGAGATCCTAGGGGGCGGCCCCCAGAAAGGCGACCGGCTGCCAGCAAAGCTTACGAAGCTGGAAGTCCTAAGGGATAGATCCTTCCCTCGAGCTTCTGGAGGAAATGCGACCTGCCAGCATTTTCACTTCAACCCAGAATACTGGCTTCAGACCTGCCCTCCAGCAACCCTCAGTTTGTTCCCTAGAGTCAGGAGCCTCTCGCCTCTCTCTCAGTGTTCCTCTTATTTTATTTTTCCTTCCCTTCCTCTATGGTCACTTGTTTCCACACATGAGTGAACTCGTGCAGTATTTGTCTTCTTCTGACTGACTTACTCTGGTTAGCATAGCGCCCGCTAGTTCCATCCACGTCGTTACAAAGGGCAGGACTTCATTCTTTTTCATGGCTGAGTAATATTCCACTGTATGTCTCTACATATGTACCACGTCTTCTTTAAAGACGCTTCCTGGAGGCCCCACTCACCAGCCTTGGCTAATCGCCGGGGCCTGTCGACGCTGCACCCTGAGCACACGGAGGGGCTGGGAAGGTCAGTCTTTACTCAAGACGCTCACGTTTCTGACTAGACGGCGGAAGTCTACAGCCAAAGAGAAAGTGGACAGCGATCGGTGGACTTCTCCAGTCTGTCGCACTCAGGATGAGAGAAATTTCTTAAGATTAATTGAGCAGCTAAAAAGCACGGCTCTCCATTCACGTGTGCCCTGGGCCGTCACGGGTGAGCCGCACCGACACGGCACACACATGTGGTGCCCAGGGAATGGTCGTGGAGAGACTGAAGGAACCATTGGCCCGAGAGAAGCCTGGTTCCCTGGGTTTGCTGTAATCCGTGACAAGCGATAACATCCACTATTTTCCTATATAGAGTCCATCAACACACAGAAAATACCAGCTTGCCTCCGGTATTTTCTACAGGAGCCTGTGGGAGGCGGCCGTTTTCTGCTTGTCGAAAGCCTCCAGGCCCACGGGTCAGTGGAAAGACTGGAGAGACCAGACCGAGGAGCCGTGGAAAGCCTTTGTCTGGCTCACGTTTACCCACCAAGCCTCCCCCAGAGCAGAAACGGTGATGAAAGTCGGTGCAAGCTCACCAGCCCGTGTTACTTGGACTCTAACCGGAAGCCGTGCTCGATGGCTGGCACTTTTCAAAGCGGTGGACAGGTCTGGGACGCGGGATGAATGTTCTGTTGTTGTTATTGTTACAGAGACTCAGCAGTGAACTTCTCCACGAGCGAGCACTCTAACACTGGGAGGAGGCGGGAACATCCCCTCCGCCATCGCACACAACACTCCGGAGGGAAAGGGAGGTCCCGGAGCTGGCGTAGCTGTGGATGTGGTTGGTCACCTTCGATATTCTGAAAACCCTCCTCTTTGAAGGAGGGGAGAGACGAAGGGAGAGGAGAGAGACTGGACAGGGAAGGTGTTTTGTTTAACCCACAGAAGCGTAAGTTAGAATTCGCGTGCGCCTGTGCAACGTTTCTTTACACTTGCCATAAAGATCACAACAAAGACCCTTTTTTCGTTCTGAAAATGTCTCTCAGGCAGGAAGACTGTTAGGAGCGCACAGTCTCAAGGTGGTAAGAAAGGCGGTTAGCAAGCCAGTACGTGGACCCTTTCTGGGGGTGCGTTTGTTGAGGGGGAGGAGGGAGAGTAATTACGGGGTGGCTAGGGGGTGTCGGGGGCCATCTGTGGGGAAGTGAACTTCCATCCAAGACCTGATGGACGGGAATGAGCTGGCCATGCGGAGTGAGCATGAAGGGGAGAAAGGGGTGGGGTGAATTCCGGGCAAAAGGGTGAGCGCCGCAGAGGGTCCCCGGGCCAAGGAGAGCGCGGCATGGCAGGTGGCGGGGGGGCCTCCGTCCTGGCCCCAAAGCGTGGAGGCTGTGGCCCAGTGTGAGACTGGAGGGGGGTTGGGACCCCCTTGAGGACAGACTTACGGGCCACGAGAAGGAATCCGGGACGCATGCCAGGTGTGAGGCAGCGTGGACACCGTCCACGCCGCCGACGCTGCCCACCGCTGCTCTCCGCTGCAGAAGGAGCTCCAGGGGGCAAGAATGTTGCAGTAGTTTGAGACCAGAGATGATGACGGCTTTGGCGAGCAGAAGCAAGACGGAAAGACAGAAATGTCTGCAGTACATCCCGGAGGAAGGCCCAGAGGGTTTGCCTGCGGAGATCAAGCTCGTGGGGGAGAACCCGCACTTGGTGCTAGATTTTTTATCCTGTCTGACAGCGGGGAGCCCCTCTGTGAAACGACACGGTAGAAGGAAGGGGAGCGACCCCACAGACAGTGTCGGAGGCGGGGGGGACTGTATCAGCATTCAGAGCCGTACCCCTCCCCTCGCCAGATGAGACAAAATGATCATTTAATAAGTATGGTGCATCACGACTTGGTAACGCGCTACAGAAAATGACCCAGAAGTACTGTTTGCGGACACAGGAGCCCAGGTGTTGTTTGATAACCGTGTGTGTGTGTGTGACCTTCAGGGCCCGCAGGAACATGGGCTCTCTGGTGGACATCTCCCACTGGCGTCCAGCAACGACATCGACAGATGCCAGAGAAGGAAGGCGAGAGGTGGACAGATCCATCTGCTCTCGCCCCTTGTGGGGCAAACAGGCTGTGCCCAGAGCATCCTGAGAAAATGAGAACAGTCACAAATGCTTCCTGAGCGCGATGCCTTGTTTGCCACAAATAGTCCCCCTGGACTCGGGGACGTACGTGTAAGCAGCTTCTGGTGCCTCGGAGGGCGAGGGCCACGCCTGGGAGTGATGGGACTACTTCCCGCCCCCGCACGGGAAAATGAGTCTTTTCGTGTGAGTCGCATCTACTCCGTTCACCTGCCCTAGACCGAGTGTCTGTGTCCTTCCAGCGTCCACAGGTTGAAGCCGAACCTCCGAGGTGAAGGTCGGAGGTGGGGTCCGTGAGAGGTGGTCGTGAAGGGTGAGGGCCCTGGGGAAAGGCCACCGTGGAGGACATGGGGACTGCACGTCCCCACCACGGAGGACAGCGGGAGCAGAGAGCGGGCTTGAAAGGAGGAATCCCACGGCTGGAGCGATCTGGGTCACCTCCAAGGAGGAGGAAGGTGTTGAAAGAGATGCTGCGTTGGGTGACAGTGTCTAATCTGAAAGGAAGTGGATGATGGTTTTTTTTCAAAGAAAGGAAAAATGTGAAAATAAACACAAAGGAGGCGGCTGAGCCTATGATGTCCTTCCAACCAGAGCCTCCACCTGGATCCTTCCCGTGTCAGTCCCGGGCCCCAGAGAGGTTAGGATCCCAGGCTCCTTTGCTCCTCCAGAAGATTCTGTCAGCGGTGGTGGCAGGGCAGGTGTCCCGAGGGCTGGACGCATCCAGGAAGAAACCTGTCGTAGCTGAGACGTGTCCCCCACCCCCGGATTCCTATGCTGGAGTCCCGGCCTCAGAACGGGACTGTCTTTGGAGAGGGGCTCTTTTCTTCCTTTTTTTCCAGCTTTGTTAAGATAAGACTGACATACCACACTGTGTAAATTTAAGATCTGTAACGTGAGAATCTGATACGTGTGTGTACTGTGGTGTGATTCCCGCCACAGCGCTGACACCCCCGTCACACCACACCATGACCACGTCCCTTGTGTGCTGGGAACGCTACGGCCGGCTGTCGGGCACCGGGAAGCTGGTAATGCTGGGCTGCGGACTCTCACCGCGGTGCTGTGCGTCGACCCCCAGAACGGAGTCACCCTCTAAGTGGGACTGTGTGCCCTTGGACCATCTCCCTGTTCCCCGCACCCCGACCCCTCGTCGCCATCATTTCACCCTCTACTCCCCTGAGTTCGGCTTTCTTAGACGCGACACACAAGGAATGCCGCACAGTGTTTGTCCTTCTCCGTGTGTCACTTTGCAGAGTGCCCACGACGGTCCCTCCCCGTGTGTATTGTGACATTATTCCCAGGAGCCCGGACGTGGAAACAGCCCGGGTGCCTGTCGGGGGACGGATGGGTGAAGCAGAGAGGGCGGCACGTAAAATGACAGGCAGTTCGGCCATAAAGTGGAGGAAATCCTGCCAGGTCCAGTTGTGACACCGTGGACATAAGGTCTTTACAGAGGGAACTGAGTTCAGACGAGGTCATGAGACCCTCACGCCATATCACTGCGGTGTCCCTGACAAGAGGGAACTTGGACCGGCAAAGGGAGACGGCACGAAGACACAGGGAGACGACGCGGTCTACCAGGCAAGGAGAGAGGCCTGGAATGGCGTCTCCCCGCGCCCCTTCCAACCCAGCCCCGCGGGCAGCCTGACCTCAGACGTCCAGCCTCCAGAGCTGGAGACGGTCCGTTCCTGCTGTCAAAGCGCCCGCACGCCCTGACCGGCGCATGCCCTGACTAGGGCCGCTCCAGCTCATTAACACAGCAACCGGCACTTCCGAATCTCACCTTTCAAGTCCCCTCCGTACGCAGCCGGCGGGCGCACAGAAGGTCTGAGCATCCCCGCCTCGGCACGTCTGCAGAACTGTTCTCTGAGCACGGCTGAGCGGGTCTCCAGCCCGAGCTCCAGAGATGCTTCCGGGGAGCACCCTGCAGTGTGGGAACGTTTGGCCGGACGGGCAGCCAGCTGGCCCGGTGAAGCCGACCCGTCCACCCGTCCCTCATCCTCTCCCACCAGACGCAACAAGCCGGCCCTCCAGGGCTTCTCCTTAAATGGCTGAAACCGCCTCATTCTGGGTTTGGCCCTGCAAACATCGGCAGTGCTGTTTTCTCCAGACACGAGTTTCTAGGAGACACCTGTCCTCCGTTCCTGGTGCTTCTTGATCCATTTCTAGGGCCTGACGCCCGCGCATGAGCCTGCCGGGTCCGGGGTTAACCAATAATCGTGCTCCAGCAGCAATTCAACGTACCGCCGTCCCAGAAAAGGACTCCTGGGCCACATTCTGTCTTAAAGTGTGAGGGCTCTGGACCCCGCACGAAGGCACCTCTGGGTCTCAATGGGAAAGGTCAGGAGACTCTAACTCCCCAGGGACAGCGTGGCCCCAGGAGAGACCCTTTCCCCAAAGCCACCAGAGTTCCTGCAAGCCCCCGGGAAGAAGCTGTGAGACCCTCGCATTCCCAGCTCCGTGCTTGTCCTCTTGAAGAGATGACACGGAGAGTCCTACCCGGAGCCATGCGGGACGCAGCCGGAAGCAGTTCGAGGACGAGGCTGGGAAAGTCCAGACTGGGCTGAGCCGACACGAGAGCCGCTCCTGGCAAACGGCCCCACGCAGGAGGACACTGTGCCTCTGCAGGCAGGAACGGGGCTCGAGCCAGCACGGCAACCCTGCGAGGGATATGCCCCACGCCGTCCTTGGCAGCGTGGCTGGAAAAATCCACCCCTGTCCTCCCCCTGATGGGCTGCACGGGCTCCAGGTCTTGGGGGCAAGTTCAAACACTTGCTTTCCACTGAGGACATGTCGGATCCCCACATTGCCTGAAATCGCCCACTGGGTAATTAAAGGTGCTCACGAGGATCGTGTATGAGCTCGTGGTTCTCGGCCGTGCTCGACTGGCGAGAGCAGCCGGTCGGAGGAGCCAGGCCGGGCTCTCCGTGGTCCAGACCCGACTGCCAGTGCAAGGCCGACTGAGTTAGGCATCCTGGGAGGCTTCCTTTCCTGAACGAGGCTGCTCGTATAAAAGGGACTTAAGGGATGGGATCCCCAGGAGCTGGAGAATTCTCTGGAACTGGGAGTCTGACGCTAGTTTTCTTTCTGGCTTCCATCCACCAGATAAGCGAAGCTGGAGGGCAGGGCTCGGCAGCGGTGGGGGAGACAGACAATGAGGCTTGGGATGTCCTAATCCCACCTGGGCCACCTGCTTAGGAGATGCTGGGAAGTCAGGGGACCCGAGTTCAAGTCCTGTCTCTGATTCTGACGCCCTCAGCACTAAATTTGCCAGGTGTCACGGGTGACCTTGTTGAGATGGAGAGTGCGGGCCGGACAAGTCCCGGTCCTGCTCTGACACCGTATCTGTGGTCTGTGGCTCAGTGGGGCCCAGGATCGCGGCCGAGGACCGTCCCCTCCTCCCCGCCCATCTCAGAGATGCACACCAGACCCCCCAGAGACACTCCCAGGCGTCATGAGGTTGCAGTGTCCTCTGTGAGGCGGAACGACCCAGACCTGGCACTCCGGGAGCTGGTGTCCTCAGCAGCCTCCAGACTCTCCTCCTCAGTCTGGTCTGCCCCTCAGCTGTAACAGCCTTTTGCAGCCAGATGGAGCCTCGTTAAAAAAAATAATGGATAACACGGTGTGGTGCAGGTATGCAGAAAACCAGTGGAACTGACTTGATCTTCTGATTGATCTCAGGGTCGGTCGGTGGTCGTGGGGAACTCAAGCTCACCGGTAAGCCTACCCATTACTGTCGGCTCGTTGGACCCTGTCCTTCAGGCTTGGCCTGGAGCAGGCTCACTGCGCCCGGGGCACCTGGCTGAGAGACAGGCCTGTGCTTCCAGGCCCCGTGGGGCTGGAGGGCTGCTGGCCCGGAGACTCCCTGCTCACCGAGCCCTTTCTCTCCGACCTTGTTCTGCTGCCGATGCCGCACCAACGAGGCTCAGGGTCCCTCAGGGAGGTCCATCCTGGCCCCCTGGGGGTGGGGCCCCTCAGGTCTGTGTGCAGTTTCCGCGGGGTTGTGCCGGGCCGGCCGTCCCTCAGTCGCCTCCACCCGGGAACCTCAGCCTGGGTGGCTCCAGCAGTGAAGCACCCACCCTCGGCTCGGGTCGTGATCCCAGGGTTCTGGGATCGAGCCCAGCATCAGGCTCCCTGCTCAGTGGGAACCTGTTCTCCCTCTGCCTCTGCCCCTGCTCCTCCTGCTTGTGCTCTCTCTGAGAGATATATACATACACACACAATTTTTTTTTTTAGAAAAATCCTCGCCTTGGCCTCGTCCCTCCCTGCAAACCTCTCTTTCACTGTCCACCTCCTCCTCTGCCCACCCCCAGGCAGGCGAGCCCTCCCCCACCCGCCAGCAGAGCCTCCCTGTGTGGTCTCCGTCCCTCTCCGCCGGCTGGGATTACACCTCGCCCGTGCTCGAAAGTTTGGGAATCCCCAAACCCTCCCTGTCCCCACAAGGCTTGGCTTGCAAGACCATTTTCTTCCTGAGCACTTCAAAAGTCTGTTTTGTCCGTCAAAAGCCGCACGAAGCCGCTCTCTCTGTCCTCTCCACGGAGAAGCGTCGCCACCTTCCTGGGCAGCCCAGGCCACGCCAAAGCAGGTAAAAAGCGCACACGCCTTGACGTTTCTTGAAAACTACTCTGTTGGTATTCAGACAAGCATGTGGCTCTTGTGAAGCGCACAGCCTGGCAGGGACACCGCGGGTAGAGCGAACCCCGTTCTGTGTGCTCACACCCGCGGAGAGGAAACGAAGGACGGGGTCCCGGACTTTGCCCGCGGCCTCTGAACACTCGCGTCCTCGAAGAAAGAACAAATTCCATGAAAATGTGTTTTCCCACGGTTGGCACTTGGTGTTACGTTTTCTCACCTTCTTTTCTTTCCTTACAACTTCTTTGTAGCTTCTTACGACTTTTCTTACGACAACTGTAGTCATGGATACACCCAGGAAAGGGGGAGCCGGTGAGCAGGGCTGGTAAGGGGCGGTGTTGGCGATAACCCGCCCGGCGGGGGAGAAGGCGGGCGGCTCCCGAATCCCGACAGCCCGGCCACGCGGTCAGCTGTGCGTCACCCCAGGCGGGCGAACCTACAGGCGGCGACCGCAGGGCCGTGTGGTGGGCTCGGCGTTCAAGACTGCTAGTCCCCAAGTGGGTAGAATTTCTCTGCAGCTCCTGCCTCATCTGAAAACACGGCTGCCACGTCGGCGTCTTGGGTGGGTCAGAGACAATTCTTGTAAGTATCAGCGTATATTTGAGGGGCATCAATGGAAATGGTATCGTTAGCCTGTGAATTTGGCGGGGTGGGACATTTCACCCTGACTCCCAGAAGCTGTGAGCTAATGTCTGTTGTGTTCAGCTGCTGCATTTGTAGTCCTTTTCTTCTCCGTCACAGTAGAAAGCCAGTACCGGTGCTTCCAGCTCCGACTTCTGTTTTTTGTGGACGGCAAGTGTGAAGACCCTCATCAAATAGACCCTACGCTGTCCGAGGAAGAGGCTAACAGTGGTCATAACGACTGGCTTGGTTCCTACCCTCCTAGTCTTCCTCTCCGCGATCGTGGCGGCAGGTGGACAGCACCTGGACTCCAGCTTACCTGCAACCCCCTCGTAGCTCGCACGGGGAGCTGAGAGATGGCGCCACGAGGAAGGGGCATTTCCTTGACTTGGATGACTCAGCGTTGTCCTTCAATGGGGCTATGAGCTCCAAGAAGAGATTAACCTTCATTTTTTCTGTTTTTCTTCTGTTCCCAGTACTGTGCCAAATGAGTAAAAAGAATGTGATGGATAGATGAGTAGATGGATAGGTGGATGGGTGGACAAGTGGATGGAGGATGGATGAATGTGTGGATGGATGGATGGATTGGTGGATGGGTGGGTGGACAGATGGATGATGGATGGATAATGGATGGACAAGTGGATGGATGGATAGATGGATGGATGGACAAGTGGATGGATGGATATGGATGGATGGATGGTGGATGGGCGAGTGGATGGAGGATGGATGGATGGATGGATGGATGGATGATGGATGGACGAGTGGGGATGAATGGATGGATGGATGTGGTTGGCTGAGCAGGTGGATGAAGGGTTGATAAGTAAATGTATGGAGCTTGAGGCTGTTAGTCTCTTAGGAACTTGGGCCTACTCTAAGGCCTGGACTTAAACCTTGTCTCTAAAATAAAGCACCCACTTTGTTCCACAATCCACCAACTCATCAGCCCTGCTCTGTCCTTGCCAGCTCCCACTTCTGTCCTCACGCTTGCCAGTGGACTGTCCACATCACTGTGTCTTCCCTGTTCCGAGGCCCTGGGCCCCACCATCTGCTGAATGACCTCCTGGACCCTTGGTCACCACCCACTGTGATCTTACGGATCTGCTCTATCGATGGAATTAGAGCCTGGACGCTGGCCGCGGTCTGCCACGAGCCCTCTGTGCGTGACCCATGTCTGCTCCCCCCCACAATCCGCGGCTCTGCTGTGCTCAGGGTCTCCCTCCCCTGGCCTGGCCTGTTTACATCCCTCCTTGACCCGTGCTATAAAACAGTCTCATCAGGCACGGGCCGTGTCATCTGGGATATGGAAGATAGCACATGCTACTGTTTTGGGGAATGCGATCAGAGAGACGTAAGGAGCGTGGTCACTGCGGGTTCGGGTAGAGGCAGGAAAGAGCGGCCATGGCTCCCACGCTTTGTCGCACCGATGAGGGACGGAGGCCAAGCATCCACTAGGAAAACTGCGGCAGAGGGGGACGTGTCCCTCGAGCATGTACCCGATGTTCTCCTTTGGCGGAGTGAGGGGCTTTCTGTGCTGACTTGGACAACTGCCTGGGCTGGCTGTGGAAGGGGACACGGGAGTGGGGACACTCTCCGAGGAGGAGGGCGGCGCGAGCTGCTTGGTGCCCAGCTCTCTCCCGACGGAGAGGTCGGGAGCACCGAGCATGCCTCTTGGTGGCACCCACCAAAACCAAGTCAGAGCCTGTGGGCTCACCGAAGCGAAGGTCAAACGGAGACGGCGGGGGTTCCTTCCGCGCCCCGACGCTCAGGGCCTGCAGCCGGTAAGACAGCTGCACGTGTCGTCAGGAGCTGTGTAGCGCGTATGAACTCTTCTTCGAATGTTAAATTATTATCACTAAAATAACCTTTTGAGCTCAGGATTAATTCGCCTTTTAGGACAGAGCCCCTTACTAAAGGTGTAGCCACCATCTCTGGGCACGTAGGTGATTTTTCTCAAATATCCCTTCCAGCCCAGTGGTGGGGTGTTGACTGCCCCGTTTCACCGGTGAAGACACTAACTGCCGTCTTGCGGCTCGTGGGCAACAGAACCCGCCTTCGAGCCGTGCGAGCCGATGCCAAGTGTCTGCTCTGAGCTCATCGCGCGGCCTCCAGCATCCCGTCTTGCCCGAGATGCAGCCCACAGGCATCTCTGGACGTCCGACCCACGAGTCAGCGGGCTCTCCAGCACCTGGAATGTTCTCAAGGTGCTCACAAGTGCTTCCCGGGTTCAAGTCAAACCCCAGGCCCGCAGCAGGGACACGTGCCAGAGGACCGGCACCAGAAAGGCAGGTCCTGGGTTTGCGCTCACCACAACGAGCATCAGCGTTCGGGTCTACCGTCGCTCGGTGTCATGAACGCAGGGACACTCTCCTCTCCTGCCTCTGCTTCTCACCCGTGAAAGTGTCGCGGAGAATTGGGTTGCGGCGACACGGACGCCAGCGCCTGACCCCTGCTGAGAGCTGAGCCACGGTCAGCAGTTACCGTGTCAGCAGCGAGGGCCGCTTTCGCTGGAGAAAACCTGTCCCTGCGGTCAGGACCCCCAGGAAACAGCTCCGGACTCCTGACTGCTCAGGGATCTGGGTGCTCCCGTGCATGGGGCACGGTGGCCGTGGGTGCAGCGGACGGCGCAGGAACACCGTGTCACTGCGACGGGGTCACAGCTCCGACAGCTGCTGAGCCGCTGTCCCGCGGTCCCCTCGATCGCAGGTGCCCCAGCAACCCCCCCAAATCTGCTCTCCTCGAGATGGGGCCGTCTTCACAGCAGCGTGAGTCCGGGTGAACGCGCTCTCGCCCCGCAGCGCCCCATGGAAGTGTCCGCAGCCCGAGCGCCGGCTCCGAGTCCCAGTGGTGCCTGTCCGGGCGGCAAGGAGGCTGCGGTGGGAACAGGCCCCTGCAGGACCGGCCGCGGCGGCCCAGGCGCAGCTTTGATGTGGTCGGCTTGAGCCGGAGCTGCCCAGCTGACTCTGTCTCTCACAGATTGTCAACAATACCGTCTGCACACACCCGAGCCCAGCGTGTCATTCTCGCCTTGGGAGCAAACCCTAGCTGACGGAACATTCTGGAAACGTTGCCAGAGAGTGACGAAAGATGTTAATTTAACTATTAAAACTCAACAAAGGGGCCCCCTTGTTAACAGAGAACAATTTCAGACAAGAAAGAAGCTGAAAAACAAAACAGAACAAAACCACCACCCGAACTCTGCTCGAGAAGGCCTCAGCCGGGAGGGGCATCTCGGAGGGCGCGGTTCCCCTGTGGAGTGAGCCTGGAAGCCAACAAGCGTCAGGCCATGCCTGCCTCCCTCAGCCCACACCCCACAGCTGCCAGCCGGACCTCTGGGCCTGCCCGCCCCTGGCAAACCCTGGGACAGGGCGCCCCTTAGGACTTGCTCCCCCAGGGCCGCGGGAGGCCCTGCACACACTTTCCCTTCTGCCCTGTGCTCCCACGCAGATCCGTGGTGGGCATGGGCCCGAGGAGTGCTCCGTCCGGCGGGCACTGCTCAGGTCCAGGCCACTCTGGGCTCCGTCCCAGCTCAGGGCCGGGCATTCGCCCGCTGGCTCCGAGCTCAGGCCCTCGTCTGGACCATCGCGGTGCTAGCTTCGGGGCGTCGGGGGGACGATTCCATAGGAAGCGCGAGCGCAAACTGGTATTCACGTAGCGCAGGGCGTGGGGAACACTCGTCGCTGTCGCTAGACACAGCCATCGAATCTCCCGGAAGACCCATCTGGCTTTCTGGCCAGTGCACCTCTGGGGAGAGGATCGTGACCATTCTGAGATGACGCTTGCCGTTCTGCTCCTCGGGCTGGTCCCCAGGACACTGACTGCTGTCATTAAGGCAAAACCGTGTTTACTGAGAGCCAAGCACCACATGGAATTTACACTCTCGTGTTTCACTGCGTATTTATTTATAAGCTGGCTTCATGCCGCCGAGCCCGATCTCAGCTGGGATCGAGACCCGAGCTGAGAGTCGACGCTCAGCCAGCGGAGCCGCCAGGCGCCCCCACACCTCGGTGTTTCAGACGAGACTATGATAGCACAAACCTGACATTCAAGAAACTTTAAGTTCCGTTTCCTCACCGGAGACTCTGATGAAGGAGCAGTCTTGCTGATGCTTTACAAAGGCGTCTCCGTGTCTGTGGAGGAGCCCCGGGTCCCAGCTCCCGACGGGTGAGCCAGTCCCTCCTCTTCGGGGACGGCGGTGTCAAGCGAACGGGACTCAAGTGAGCGTGGGCTCCGGGGTGCGGTACTGACAGGGCAGGGCGTGTGGTCCTGGTGCCTGGAAAGGAGAAAGGAAAAGGCATTTCTCTTCGTTTCTGGAAGCTTCCGTCTCAACCCAACCGTTCGGTTTTAGGAAAACCCAGTGTCCGGCTCCATGAAGGCTGCGGATTGCAGGTGCAGAGGGAGAGGGAGAGACGCCCGGACCTTGTGGAAATGCAGCTGTGCTCTTGGATAAGGATCCGAGCTTCTCAAGAAAGGACACGGACAAGGCGTTCCTCCGTCTTTGCGAGAAAGCAATAAAGGCAGAAGCACGCTCGTCTCCGCATGGGATGGTCGCCCAGTCCTCGACCCTGCCTCCCGGCCTCCTTACTTCCCCTGACCAGCCACGCGCTTCTCCTGCTCATAAGCTCGCCCTTACCTGCGCCGTCCACCTTGGCTGCTCACCTTCTTTAGGTCACGGTGAATCTCTGAATGTTCAGGGTCTCCTCAGGACGATGAACAAACATGTGTGGGGGTTGGAGCGCTCCTGGCCTGACAGTTTCCCTCCTTCCAACCTCCACCGTCCGTCAGCTGCCCCCCAGCTCTGCTCCCGGGCGGGCAGGAGCAGAGCGGGCCGAGGGGGAGCTGCTGCCGGCCCGCGGGTGCGGGGGTCTGAGCCGGGTTCCGCAGAGAAGCGGGGCCAATAGAACGCGGGTGCATGGAGGGAAGGAGATTGAGCTCAAGAAATGGGCTGACATGGACATGGAGGCTGGCCAATCCGAAACCTCAGGGCGGCCGGCAGGCTGGAGACCAGAAAACAGTGATGCCGCAGGCTGCTGGGAGAATTCCCTCTCGTTTTGCCCGGGGGGGTTAGGGGCGCTGTCAATCTCCTTTCTCACCAAGCCGGCAACTGCTTGGATAAGGCCCACCCACACAGTGATGGGAAATCTGCTTTACTTACATTCCACCAATTTAAATGTTAATCTCAGCTGAAAACACCCTCACAGCAGACATCCAGGATACTGTTGGGCCACCTCTGGGCACAGTGTGTTACAGTTGATGTGTGACAGTTACTATCACGAGTGACCCAGAATCCGTGGAAGGCAGATCAGGCTAGCTTGACGGTTCTCTCTTTCCCTGCCCTGGTCGCCACCCCTGGGTCACCATGTCCTTTGCCTCGTTAACTGGTCTTCCCCAGTGGTTCTCTCCCACCTGCACAGGGGCCCTGCTGAGACCATGTCTCAGAGACTCCTCGTCCCTGAGGACTGGAGGCATCGTTATACAAACAGGGCAGGGGCTGGTATGAGTTTTGGGGTTTTGCTGTGTTTGAATCTGTAAACAGCACAGCAGGGTCACCACTGGGCATCAAAGTTGTGTGGCCTCCGGGTCCCCTGGTGGGGGGCTGAAGTGGGAAGGTTCCCGTTGTCAGAGAGCGGGACGGGTCCCCTGGTGGGAGGTTCCCGTTGTCAGAGAGCGGGACGGGTCCCCTGGTGGGAGGTTCCCGTTGTCAGAGAGCGGGACGGGTCCCCTGGTGGGAGGTTCCCGTTGTCAGAGAGCGGGACGGGTCCCCTGGTGGGAGGTTCCCGTTGTCAGAGAGCGGGACGGGTCCCCTGGTGGAGGTTCCCGTTGTCAGAGGTTCCCGTTGTCAGAGAGCGGGATGGGTCCCCTGGTGGAAGGTTCCCGTTGTCAGAGAGCGGGACGGGTCCCCTGGTGGAGGTTCCCGTTGTCAGAGAGCAGGACGGCTTCTTTGTGTCTGGTCACGTGCCACCATGACATGGCCTGTAGCAGCCTGGTGTGGAGCCCGGCACCACAGGGACAAGGGACCCCGTCGGCCAGCTTCTAATCATACAGGTTTGGCGCCCAGTGAACCAGGGGCACCGTGTGCAAGACGGCAGACCTGGCGTTCTGTGTGGGTGAGTGAGTGAGGGCACAGTGGCTCGAGCACCAGTGCCAAGGGGATGTGGTCGTCACGGCCATGGGGAGACCGCGGATCCCCGAGGAGGCCAGCACACCTGCCCCCGCCTCACCCCGAGAGCATGGAGAAGGGACGGCGAGCCGGGGGGCCCCCGGAGACACCTCCTGCCCTGGGAATGGGAGAGCAGGGCTGTGGAAGGGACGGCTCACTCCACACAGGCGGCTGCAAGGAATCGTCTCTGACCACTGTTTTCCTGTCCCCACGCGTCCGGGGCTGCAGACGCTCCACCCACCAGATGGGCAACCCGGAGAGCCATCACGGGGGCCGGGTTCAGCTGAGTGGGCTGCTGGTCTAATATTCAGAGACAGCCACAAGCTCGCTTAGTCTCGGGTATGTGCACGCTCCCCAAGTGCCCACCCACGCCAGGCTTGGCAAGGCCCGAGGCCGTCAAGGGGCATCGGGGTGGGCGACGGGAACGCAGCTTTGACGAGGTGCTGGCGGGCTGGGCGATAAGCTAAAGGTCTTCCTTTCTTGAATGCCTCCTTTCTTACTGGGGTGCTGCCTTCTCCCAAGCCTGGGGACCTTCTCTTCACTTCCCAAGCAAAAGCACGGAGCCAGAATCTGGCCGACTCGGCAGCAAGAGGAAGGAGGCCGCATGCCGGCTTGGCTCCGTGAACACAGGAGCTTAGGAAAGCTGCCGGCTGACACGGCTGAGCTTCTGGGGTCTCGGCCAAGGGCCAGCTCAGTGCAGCCGCAGAAGCAGGCGTCAGGTCAGGCCCGAGCCTGCAACCCGGCTTCCCCCGCTCCTGCCTGGGCAAGCTGGCACCCACGTCGGGGGACCCCAGAGCCCCACACCAGCATGCCGTCTTCCCACAGCCTCCCTCCCTGCCCTCCTGACCCCTCCCTGCCCCAAAAGACGAAGTAGGCTGTAGACGGGTCCCCACTCTCAGTGAGTGCCAGATGGTTGAACTACATTGATCCCAAAACACTTCCTAAGGCTCAGGGGACAGGAGTCAAACTGTCCCTCCGTCCTGCCACTCCCCTTCCCGAGGCCAGCCTTCTCTGGCCTGAGTGGTTCTTGCAGGGTGTTCCCCTTCCAAACTCCACAGAAAGGTGCCTGGTGGTGGTGCCCAGCCCAGGCCTGCTGAGTCAGGGCCTCCAGGAGGCCTGCGTCCGGGCTCTGACAAGCCCCCCAGAAGGCTCTGAGGCCGTTGCATCTGCAGAGCTGGGCCGGAGGGGTTTGGGGCGCAGAGCTCTGGCTCCTGGAAGCACCACTGCAGACCAACCGAACCAGCCTGGTTTGCGTTCCCAGCGAGGCCCAGGCCCCACCCCCCGCCCCCCGCCCCCCGCCAGAGAGCTGCTCCGGACCTCCAGCATCCAGCCTCCCTCCCTCCTCTCCCCCTCCCCCCTCCTCTCCCTCCTCCCCGGGTCTCTCTTTCTCCGTCTTTTTTTCCACAGAAAAGTCACCGAGCAGGAAGCAGAGGCCATGAGTGTCCCCCTCCACTGCAAGTCCACACACTGGCACGTGGCCAGAGCCGCAAGCCCTTCCTCAGTGGCCCCACCCAGGCCGGTGACACCCGCACACTCCTGCCTCCCCCGAAGCTGCCCCCTCCGGCAGTGTGTGGGGCTTAGCACACCCTTTTGTTTACGCCTTGATCCCGTGGTAGTGGATACAGTTTATAGTGCTGCGATTCGGGTTCCACAGGCTCAACACGATTTCGCAACATTTTCCTTTTCTCGTCCGACGAGCTTGGCCTCCGCTCCTACCTCGGGCTTCGCTTCCCCGTTCCCGCTGTGCCGCGTGAACACACGGCGCCTCATCCACCGCTTCCTCGTAGTCCTGCAACGTGGGGGTTTTCGGGTGTTGCTGTTTATAGCCAATGCCCGGACGGGAACCTTAGGACGTGCTGTGATCGTCCTCCGAATTCTCTGAGACGTGCCTGGTGGTGCGTTTGCTGGGTCCCTGGCGAAATCACTCCACGAAGTGAGAATCCTCGCGATTCCGTGTCCATCAACACTTGCAGTGATCAGACCTGATCATCGTTTCAGCGTGATGGGTCGGAATGATTTCATTTCCTATTTACACATCAGGATTCTCAGGGAGGCTGAGCCTCTTTTGTATATTCATTGACCGCTCAGGGCTTCTTTTCCATTAATTATTCCTTATTTGGAATAATGCCTGGGTGGCTCAGTGGGTTAAGCCTCTGCCTTCAGCTCGGGTCATGATCTCGGTCCGGGGATCGAGCCCCGCATCTCTCTGCTCAGCAGGGAGCCTGCTTCCTCCTCTCTCTCTGCCTGCCTCTCTGCCAACTTGTGATCTCTGTCAAATAAATAAATAAAATCTTAAAAAATATATAAAGTAAAATAAAATTGCACTGTTGCTATAGACTAAAGGTCTGTGTGCCGTTCCCTCCCCCACTCACGTGTTGACATCCCGCCCCTCATGTGGTGATGCGGCCGTATCAGGAGGTGGGTTCTTTGGTGGTAATTCTGTCCTGAGGAGGGGGCCCTCATGACGGGATTAGTGTCCTTATAAAAGAGGAGCCCGAGAGCTCCCTTGCTCTTTCTTTCTTTCCTTCTTTCTTTTTTTTTTTAAGATTTTACGGACTGCTTGGAGAGAGGGAGTGGGGGAGGGGCCGAGGGAGAGGTTCTCCGGCAGACCCCCGCCCCCGCTGAGCACAGAGCCGGGCGTGGACCCAGTCTCACAACCCATGAGATCCTGACCTGAGCCGAAAATAAGAGGCGTAACAGCCTGAGCCACAGGCCCCTCCTTTGCTCTTCCTACCACGTGAGCACGCAGGGAGAAGGAGGTCGTCCACCAGCCGGGAAGCAAGTGCTCCCCGGCGGCCAAACCTGCAGGTGTCTTGACATGGGACTTCCAGCCTCCGGGATGTGAGAAATGGATTTCCGCCACCGATAACCCGCCCCGGTATTCTGTTACGGAAGCCACAACGGACTAGACGGTCACCTTTTTCTTTCTGATTCGCATCCGTCGCGTACATCATCAAAACACCCGTCGTGCGCGGTTACACGTCTGTCTCCGCTGTCTCTTACATTTGCCGAATCGATGGCACGTCGCCTGCAGATAACAATTTTGACTTTGTTCTTCTTTCCCGTTGTTATGCCTCCTTCCCCCGCCTCATGCTGGCCAAGCCCTTCGAGACGAAGCTGACCTGAGCAGCACACTGACGGTCGAGGCTCCGTGTCTGATCCTTGCCCGTCACACGGTACTGTGTGCTGTGGGCTTCCCGAAGATGCTATGTACCTGGCTGTGGCGGTTCCGTCCTGTAACTGGTTTCTGATTGCGGTTCGTAATGAGTAAATGCGGAATTTCTCCAAATGCCCTTTTTCTGCATCCCTGGAGAATCAGGTGCTTTTCCTCGTTGAGTCTGTACCACGATCAGCTGCATCAGCAGATTTCCTTCGTCGTTTCCGGGTGCACGCACCCGTGTGTGAGCCACTCCCGTCGAAGCTTGCGGATCGTACGTGTATTCCTAGGAGCTTTGCCTTCACGTTCGTAAGGGGGACGGGCCTGTTTGCCTCGTCAGTTACTCGGTTACTCTTCCGTGGGGCAGTCCTACAGGACACAAAGGGCGCCGTGGTGGTGTTTCCTTTCTCACGTGTGAGGCTGGGCTATTTAGTTTGTGCAGAAGCGTCAACAAGTGACTACGGCGCGGTGGTAGGGACTTGACTGATCGCGTCCCCTGTGCACGGCAGGAGGCCTGGAAAATGGCATCCAGATCCAAGGGGGTGGGGGGAGAGAGGGTGGCCATACGTACATCAGGCAAAAGGGATTGTAAGATAAAGACGGTAACAAAAATACAGAAGGGCACGACAAGGTGAAAAAGAGGCCAGTCTTGTAAGAGGACACAGCATCTGTAGACATTCATGCACTCAGCCTAGCAGCTCCCGAATGTGTAGGGCAGACATCCCAGAGGTGACGGGAGAAATCGATGGCAATAAAATACTAATAGAGGACCTCAATAGCGCACTTTCGCCAACAGACAGACCCGTCGGGCAGAGAATCAATAAGGAAACATCAGCCTCGAAGGCCACGCTGGACCAGACGGACTTAACAGACACATGGAGAACATTCCATGCACTTTTCTCAAGTGTGCACGGCCCTCTCCAGGAGAGGTCACAGGCTGGGCCACAAAACGAGGCTCAATAAATTTAAGAAGACTGAAATCACATCAAGCAACTTTTTCAACCACAGTGGGATGAAATTTGAGATCAACCGCAAGAGCAAAACAAGGAAAGACGCACAGAGACTAAAGAACGTGCTATCGAGCCACCAGCCAGTCGATAAAGGAGTCCCAGAGGAAATCAAAATACACCTGGAGACACAGGCAGATGGAAACACGGTGTTCCAAAATCTTCGGGGTGCAGCAAAAGCTGTTCTAAGAGGGACATTCCTCGTGACAGAGGCCTACCTCAAGAGATTAAATTAAATTAAAAGTAAATGGACGGAACTCAGATGGAGCTGTGCAGACCCAGGCTGGTAGCTTCCCAGCAGAAGCCAACGACAATACTCTCTGTTGCAAAGGTCTTAACCCTGGGGATTTTCTCAGATGACGTTCCTACAGTCACTGACATCCCGAGAAACAAGTCAGGGACTTGACCGAACTTAATCTGAGAAAATCCTTGGGGTTCGCGTACCATGCGCCCTCAAAAGGATCAGGGCTTCCTGGAGAAAGAGTTGATTCTGGGGCTGGAGTCGGACGGCCACCAGACGAGCCTGGAATGTTCTGTTGCCGACGAGGACGTGGCAAAGCACTGAAGGGGCTTCCTTGGTTAAATCCGAAGGAATCTGAATATCAAAATATGTAATGCTATGAAAGGATGAAAGCCCTCAGAATAAAATGGGGAACGGCAAGTCCATACAGAGGTAACACACACCAAAACCAAAGAAATACAAGTGCGGCGAGAAGTCAACTTTCCGCACAGCCGGCGGTGGTGATACGTGATAAGACACCTGAATGCCAAACACCCCAGCAGGAATTCTGCTGGGACACATCCCTACGTGCCAGCCCTGGTGGGACGAGGCTTGACAAGGACCTCGATCATCAGACTGAACATACCGTTCCACCGAATGCAGCGCACGGCCCTGGGCTGGAGCCCGGAGCTTGTGCGAACGTCCTTGCTGAAGCGTGGCTGAGGTCTGAGGTCAGGAGCAGCGGCGGGGTGTCCTCCTCGCTCCAGCTGGTTGCCCCACGACCACCAGGACAATGTCTCCGTGCGTCGGTGTACGTGTGGAAGTACGGAGGCTGGTGGACGTCCCGACCACATGACACCCTCAAATCTCCCAGGGAAAAAAATATTATCTGTACAGTACAGTACTCGCCTTTTTTTTAGCATTTAGATTACAAAATATAATTAGCAAGTTGGAAAGAAAAAGACTCCTCCAGACAGCTCCGTACAGAGCCAAGAATGGACAGAATCTATTAACCTGTTGCACTGCTTCACGGCCCAAAGTTTCGAACACGAACTTCAGACTCAAGAGTTTTTAAGACTTCAGGCCTCCAATCACCTCCAAAGGGATTGTGGACCCATCGCTTCAGTCTTCATAGCTGAAAGCAGGGAAAGGCAAACGCCATTAACTGAGCTAAGCAGCCTGTACAAACCTGTACTTACACCACCACCACGACAGTCATTTTTCAAACACACAAACCGAAGCTCAGGAAAACTGATTGAGTTAGCCAAGGGCAGACAGTGTACCTTCCGACCAGAACTGGAACAAAGACGTCAACGTCTGTGCACCTGCCGGCTTTTTAGCAGCGTTTCTCCACCTTCTGGATAATTGAGAATCCAAGGGTTACCTCCGGGTGATGGGTGATGGTCTGGGGAGAGCAGCACGGGCAGCGTGGCCAGGGTAAACACCGCCGGCTGCGACCCGCACTGCGGCTGCGTTCGGACAGCCTGCTCCCCGCTGCTGTGCTCCGCTCCCCGGAGAACCACAGGGAAGCCCTCAACCGGCAGGCAAAGGCTCCCACACCTCCGACCCTGAACTTGCAAGGATGTCCTTTGCTGCCATCTGCCAGGAACTACTGAGCGACGTGGCACCCCAAATCACACTTTCTCAGGATGCCCTCTGGACCCGCTGGGACAGCATCTCAGTTAGAAAATCATTCCAGGGGCGCCTGGGTGGCTCAGTGGGTTAAAGCCTCTGCCTTCAGCTCAGGTCATGATCTCAGGGTCCTGGGATCGAGCCCCGCATCGGGCTCTCTGCTTGGCAGGGAGCCTGCTTCCTCCTCTCTCTCTGCCTGCCTCTCTGCCTGCCTCTCTGCCTAGTTGTGATTTCTCTCTGTCAAAGAAATAAAAAAAAAAAAAAAAGAAAAAAAAGAAAATCATTCCAGACTCTTCATTCGTGCTGGTCATTGAAGGAGGCACCTGGCGAGCTCAGAATTCAGTGATATTGAATACTGACTCTGGGAATTTGATTTGTTTATTTACCAAGCAGGGGTACTGGAATATGAGGGACGAGAGTTCACTTCTGCAGAGGCATGCAAAAGTTCTCTTGTTGGTTTGTTTTTAAAGATTTTATTCATTTATTTGTCAGAGAGAGAGATCACAAGCAGAGAGGAGGGGGCAGAGGGAGAAGGAGAAGCGGGCTCCCCGCTGAGCAGAAAGCCCAATGCGGGGCTCGATCCTGACCCTGAGATCATGACCTGAGCTGAAGGCAGAGGTTTAACCCACTGAGCCACCCGGGTATCCTGGTATGCAAAGGTTTGTAACATTTAGATTAAAGGAGTGTCTAAGGGAATAAATACAGATTCCGTGAGGTCTAATATTTGTTCCCTCCTAGGGAAGACTAATCACTGCTTTTGATGTGGAAGTCTGTATCGACGAGTCATTGCGTGGCTGCTCAGCACACCATAAGAAGCGAAAGCTCCTTATCATACGGACGAATCAATGCTGACACCAAGGGCCAAAAAAACCTGCCAATATCCCCCAAATGCTTAATGCTTGGTTGAAATGAAGGTTCTTTAAAATCAGATTACAACACGGACTTTCCTTCAAAAAGTCCCTAAATTAATCCCATAACTGTCATTTACCAGGCTTCCAACACTGGTGTCTAGACCACGGACCGACATTGTAAGCACTTCCACGAAATAACGGTATTCGGAAGTTGGAAGTGACAGCAGGCGAGAGGGTACCTGGAACGTTTTAGATCCAGCTATGGCTTCCAATGTTACATTCTGATTTTTTTTTCCATTTTATTTATTTTTTCAGCGTAACAGTATTCATTGTTTTTGCACAACACCCAGTGCTCCATGCAAAACGTGCCCTCCCCATCACCCACCACCTGTTCCCCCAACCTCCCACCCCTGACCCTTCAAAACCCTCAGGTTGTTTTTCAGAGTCCATAGTCTCTTATGGTTCGCCTCCCCTTCCAAAATTTTTTTTAAATAAACATATAATGTATTTTTATCCCCAGGGGTACAGGTCTGTGAATCGCCAGGTTTACACACTTCACAGCACTCACGATAGCACTTACCCTCCCCAATGTCCATAACCCCCTTCCCCTCTCCCAACCCCACCTCCCCCCAACAACCCCCAGTTTGTTTTGTGAGATTAAGAGTCATTTCATTCTGATTTTTAAAATCTAAAATACTGACTTTTAAACTTTTAAACCATGCTCCGCTGACTCTCGCTGACTCACCAGCAGGAAACGAGCCACAGAAAGTGACGGGGTCAGGAATACTGGGAGTCCCCTGCTCATTCCTTGCCTTGCCAAGGGTGTCGGGGGTCCCCAAGACCCCATTTTCCATGATTGGCTTGAACGACTCACAGCACTCAGCATAGACCCTCATGATTTACTACAGTGATTCAATGGAATGGAAAGATACCGAGCAAAATCTGCAAGGGGGGGGCATGCGGCTATGGCCTTGGGGCGGGGGGTGGGCGGCAGAGGCCCTCTGAGGCTGAAATGAAAAGACAGGCCAGTGCGGCCAACGCACCTGGAGCTCCAGGGTCCTGGCGAGGAGAGGGTGGCCAGAAACCGAATCCTGGGTTCTGCGGCAGGTGCCCCGTTACACAATTAAAAAAGAAAGAAAGAAAGAAAGAATTGATGATTTCAATAGATACAAAAAAACATTTGAAGTTATCTGATTGTCATTCCTGATTAAAACCTCATAGAAAACTAGGAATAAAGGGGAATGTCCCTCAGCCTGACAGGGAGTACATGACTTTGCCAAATGCTTTTACCGAGTCCACTGAGATGATCACGGAGGTCTTGTTTTCTATTCTGCTGATACGATGTCTTACGCGAATTGATTTTCAGATGTTAAGCCAACCTTGCATTTCTGGGGTAAACCGCACTTGGTCATGGTTCATAATTCTTGGTATGTGTTGCTCTCCTTGATGTACTAGTATTTTGTTGATAATTTTGCCTCTGTGTGCATAAGTAGTATTGGTTCATGGTCTTCTTATCTCGTGAACCTTTGTCTGGTTTGGTATTAGGGTACAACTGGCCTCATAAAATGCGCTGGGAAGGGTTTCCAGCTCTGACAGACGCTGAATTCTACTTTGTTGTAGAATTATCAGTGAAGCCAGCAGGGCCCGGGGTCCCCTTGGTGGTAGATTTTCTGTCATCATCATTACCGCTATTACTGCCAATTCAATCTTTTCGTGTCTGTTATTTCTTCCTGAGCCAGCTTCGGTCGTTGGGGTCCTTCTAGAAATGTGTCCACTTTAGCTACTGTATCGGTGCACAGATGTCCACAGTGCCCTTCATCATCCTTTTTATTCACCATAGGTCCGCAGTCCTGTCCTCTCTTTTATGTCAGCAATTCATGCCTTTTCTCTTTCTTTCCTGGTCAGTCCAGCTAAAGATTTGGTGCGTTTTTTTAAAAATAATGAGTCTATTGTTTTTCTAGTCACTGTTTCATCATTGTCTCCAGTAATCGTTATTATTTTCTCCTTCTCCTGTGTTCGAGTGCGGTCGCTGTTCTTTCTCGATGTCCTCATGGCAGAAAGGAGGGTTAATGACCTGAGGTTGTCCTTTTCTCCCCGTCGAGGTATAATTGACATGATAGTATGTTAATTTCAGATTCGATATTTGTATTTGTTGCGAAACGACTGCCGTGGTAAGTCCAGCCAGCACACATCCTCTCACGTGGCTGGCGTCTTTTTTCTCAGGGGAGCTTCCAAGATCCACTCTCCGGGCTCCTTTCAAGCAGGAAGCGTGTCACCGACCGTCACTGCGGGGTGCCCGGCATCTCCACGGGTGATTCCTTCATGACTCACGATTCGGACCTTTTGATCCCTTCCACTCCTGTGACCCACCCCTGCCTCAGGTGACCTCCAATCTCTCCTCTATATCCACGAGCTCAGCTTTCCTCTTTGCCGTTTTTAGATTCCACCTATAAATGAGATCGGACGGTATTTATCTTTTCCCGTCTGACTTGCTTCACTTGTTGCTCGTGAAGCCGCAGACGGGGAGAGTTCATTCTTTTCTACGGCTGAATCATATTCCATTTTTCCATTTTACCGCATTTTACAAATCTATTCGTCGGTCAACGGACATTTAGGTTGTTTAATTTCCTGGCTATAGAGATAGTGTTTCGATGATGTGGGTGTACACAAGTGTTTTTAACTGGTGTTTTCATCTTCTCCGTACAAATATGCAGAGCAGACCTGCTGGACCGTGTGGTGTTTCTACCGGCAGTGCTTTGAGGCGCCTCCGTACTGTTCTCCGCGGCGGCTGCACCGTTTGCGTTCCCACCAAGCGTGCACAAGGGTTCCCTGTCCCCCACATTCTCATCGACATTCGCTACGTCTTGGCTTTTTGATGCAAGCCATTAGAATGGTGTGAGGTGAGATCTCGTTGTGGTGTTGACCTGCGTTTCCCTGAGGCCGAATGACACTGAGCATCCTTTTGTGACTGTCGGCCACCCGGATGTCTTCTTCGGAAGAATGTCTATTCCGACCTTTTGCCCATTTTTGAGTTGGATTGTTGGTTGGGTTTTGCTACTGAGTTACATGAGTTTACACACACACACACACACACACGCACACACATATATTTTGGATATTAATCCCTTATTAGGTATATGATTTGCAAATATTTTCCCTCATTCCATAGGCTGCCTTTTCATGTTGAATTTTCCTTTGTTGTATCTTCTTTTTCATATGGGCATTGACAACTATGAATTTCCCTCTAAGTCCTGCTGTCGGTGTGTCCCGTAATTGCTGATATTCTGCCCCGTTTTCCTCTCGGCTGCTGAGAGTGGAGCACTAGTCTGTGCACGCCTCCCCACGCGTCCGTCAGGTTTTGTTTCCTGTATTACTGTCCTATTTTGTCTGATGTCACTATAATCATTTTCTATCTCCTGTGGTTCCTGTTCTCATAATAATCTGTTACCTTTAATCTCTTTGTATCTTTGAATTTAAAACGCATCTTCTGTAAACAACAGGCACTTCTGTCATGGTTTTTTTGATCCGGTTTGATAATCTCTACCTTTGGTCTGAACTCTGTGTTTAGTCACTTTTAAATTTATTATTTATATGATTGGATTTAGGTCTGACATTTTACTTGTTTTTTTTTAATGTCATGTTTCTTTTTTACTGCTTTCTTTGAATTAAGTGACTATTTTCCAGTGTTACATTTTAATGTCTTCAATGATTTTTTTCCCACGCTATTTTAAAGGGTTTTTAGCAGGTGCTCTGGGGCTCAGCATATCCACGTAAACATACCAGAATCAGCTTCAGCTTGAGGTTTGTGGTCACTTATTTCCAGTGAGGCATAGAGATGTTAGTGCACGATCGCTGTGTTCCCTTTCTCCTCTCTCGGTGGTGTTACTATTATTTTGTATTATTTCTATTATTTGTTATTTATTTATTATCATTTATTCTATGATTTATTTATTATTGTATTATTTCCCTTCATGTTACAAACGCGACAGAAATGGTTACTTCACCACAGTCTCGGGTCGTTTCTCTAATACAGCTCTACCCCACGCCTCTCTGCGCGGTTACGGGCAAATTCGCGGCACGTATGGACCTTTCCATGCGCAGCCTCGCCTCCGGGCGCACCTGCGCAGGACCCACTGAGGGGGGAGGAAGGAATCACAGGGGGCAAGGACCACTTTTGGACCTGACGCTCATGAGGTCGGGGTTTCCATGTATGAAATGAAACACAGCTGTGGGCCCCTTACAGGTCAATTATACCCGAATGAAATCTCAAAATGGGAAAAGTTACGAGGGAAACATGTTTGCATTATATTAAAGAGTTGCTGTAGCAAGAGCTCAAGTCACATAGGAAACGATGCTGCCGTGGAGAGGAATTCAGGCGTGACCTTGGGACGCAGGAGGGTAGACCAAGGGCAGAATGCTGGGAAGAAAGCTTGATGTTCACTACATCCCTTGTGATGTTTGTGGAGTAAATATTGGTTGACTCCACTGTCCCCGGAAAGTTACTTTCATGCCTCTCGCAGGCCTGGGGCAGCCTCTCCCAACACGAGCGTAATAAATACGCCTTCATCACAACAGGAAGTCAGAAGGCATCGGGGTCGGGCTCCCTCAGCACATTTTCTTCCGGTGCCTTAGTCATAATGATGAGTCGTGCTGACCCACTCGTTATATAGGAACACATTGCATTTAATTCCTTAATTTCTTTTTTATCTCAGAATCTCAAAAGGCAGCTGGTAGGTTCCATACATCCTCCGTATGTTCCCATTTTTAAGGAGCTTTGAGCAGTAGAGACCGACTTTAAAGGAAATTAGGTCCGTTAATGGGGTCTCTGGTTTGCAGCCTACTGGGTTCTTCATATCCCACAGGCTTGCGCTTTCCCCCGCCAGACTCCTCTCCCCATGGCTCCTGCCCGCATCCCTTTATGATACTAGCCTCCGTGGCCCGTCATTTCACAGGCACCGCACGTGTCAGCAACAATCCTCCCATCCCCCTCCACGCAGCCATTAATTACTCCCCACTTTAGAGATGTGAGAATGGATGGTCGGAGAGATTAAGTCATTGCCCCAAGTCTTTCCACAAGTGATGCGTGTCCGCGGCACTCCCCGGACCTGTGCGGCCCGACGGGCTCTCCCCGTCAGATTTCCGTCTTGACCTTTTTTCCTGTCATGTCCGCGGTCTGGACGATCCTCCTCCTCTTCCCTTGAGATCCTTTGAAGTCGAGTCCTGCCCTGGGCACCAACCCTGAACGTCCTGGGCCCCAGCTCCCAAGGCCACCTTGTTGGCCTCTTGTCCGGGGCAGGAGAGGGAGGGGCAGATAGAGGCGCCATGGAGAGGACAGAGAGCAGAGACGCGGGACGGCAGGGGTGGCAGGCGGAGATGAAGAGGCGAACGTGAAGAAAGAACCTCAGACGCTTTTCCCTCCCCCTTTCGCAGTTGTGCAGCGCAGTCTCGCGCTTGGGGGCAGACGGGGAGCGCAGGTGGCCCGGGGGTCAAGTACAAGACTCTCGGTCGTCCAGAAACGGCGCCGGCCCTCATCAGGGCCAGAATCCTGTCTCGGCAGGGCAGGAAAGAACCGATTCCCTACCTCACCCAGCCGGGCGGTTCTGAGACCTTGGTCCATTCTGTTAACTAGAGATAATTCACTGTCACTCATAACACCCCCAGGCCGGGTCGCCCGCCTTGTGCACCTGGTTTGGAAGACCGTAAAAGGCGCCTCCCCTCAGCCAGACCCAGTAACGAGAAGCCGGCATGGGGTTGCTGGGCCGCCGCGGAGAAGGAAACCTGTACGGGCTCCGTTGCTCGAGTCGCAAACAGCTCGAGGAAAAGAGGTTCCTGAAGATCTTTTTTATTTCCTGGACCCGCGAAGAGAGCCAGGAGGACTTTACAGAGATGATGGGAAACGCTCCATGTCTTGATCGGGTGGTGGGCCCCCAAGCTGGTCGGCCGGCCGAGTCCCCAGATTGCCCGTTGCAGGCGAGTCCCCAGATTGCCCGTTGCAGGTGTATGCTGCGAGCTGTGGGTGTCTTCTGCGGCCGTTAGTCCTGCGGGTGTCGTCTGCAGCCCTAATTACGGCGGGAGGGGCGGGGGAGCAAGGAAAACTTCCCTTACTCCCATCAGCTCAGGCTCGTCCTGAGAAGAAATCCTGGTCCCGCAGGGCAGTGTTTCCGCTGAGGAGCCGAGGACGCTCTGTCACCCCGGTTGCCGCCAACGCCGGGCACGAAGGCAAATAGCGGCACACTCGGGGCAGCTCTGAGGAGGCCGGGCCCACAGGTGCCGAAAGGGGCTGCCGGCCTCGGCTGTCTGTGAAGACGGGGCTGTACGGCGTGGCCGGGAGGAGCTCCGGAATGCAGGCGGGCAGCAGGCCCCCCTCGGCGCCCACCTGCAACAGCCCACAGTCGGCTGTCCCCAGCCGGACCCCCGGAGAGAGTGGGCGCAGGAGGGGAGCCGTGCTGGGTGGTGAGAGGCGGCACGTCCGCTTGAGGGTCAGAAGCTTCTTGGCAAGGAGCCTCTAGGCTCCCGGTGAGACGAGCCAGAAGCTCGTTCCTTCTCAGAGGGTGAGGGACGGAGTCAAGAGCCACTGTGGCCCGGACCGACCGTCCCGCCCGCACTCATCACAACACCTGCACACCAGCCCATCTCAGGACTGGCTGCCTTTCCCAGCCGGATCCGGGCTAATTATTACCTGTTTTACATATGCAGAGCAGGTCATCTGTAGCAGGCAGAGACTGCCGGAGAGATTGTCATTAAGGTCGACTCATTCGTTTACATGGCTGGAAGGATTAGACCGCATCACCAGTACCTGAGTTCTCCAGTCTAAAGATGAAATGATCCCCGCGCTCACGTACTCCCACACAGCGTTTAAATAAAAATAGAGACGGAGCTGGGGGGACCTTTCCTGCTCCGCTTCCTCGTCCAGGACGCCCATGCTCCGTGCTGCTGATCTCGCCTTCCTGATACCCGCGGCCCACGCAGGCCTTTCAAGACACCCGTTCTGGGGCGCCTGGGTGGTTCGGTGGGTTGACCTTCTGCCTTCTGCTCGGGTTGTGATCCCAGGGTCCTGGGATTGAGCCCCGCATCAGACTCTCTGCTCAGCGGGGAGTCTGCTTCCTCCTCGCTCTCTGGCTGCCTCTCTGCCTGCTTGTGATCCCTCTCTCTGTCAAATAAATAAAATCTTAAAACAAAAAACAAAAAACAAAAAAAGACACCCGTTCCCACTGCTTACACTCAATTAGAACCCCGCGGAGGGCTGCGTTCACCCGACACGGGGCCTGGACCCCCTTGAGGACTTTCCCAGGCTCTCTCACACATCACAATACCGGCGGCAGTGACCTTACCGTGTGCACTCATCAGGCAGTCTCTTGAGGAATAGCATCATTCAATGCTGCTTTAAAGTTGTGCTCTTCAAGTCCCCCTTCAAGCGGTGACCAGGCACAGAGTAAGTCCTGGCCCTGACAAGGTGAGCACGAGCTACCCAGCAAGACAGTGGAAGCGCAGGTGTCCAAAGTACCTGGTATTTTTCGCAAAGAAGCCATCGCTGGGGTCTGTCCAGCATGGGGACTTGTTTCTTTCCTAGTGGCTCTGAGTGCATCCTCTAGGGCTCTCTTTCTGGTTTCGGAATTCTGAAATGCTCGTGTGTGTTTCTCTTTTTGTTGAAGTGCAGTTGAATTAGTTTCAGGTGTATGACATAGTGTGACAATCGTGTCCCTTGTTCAATGTCACCGTGATAAGGGGAGTCACCACACACGTGATTACGGTGTGATTGACTGTGTTCCCTGTCCTGTACTCCTCACCTACATGGGCCCATTTATTCTATAGCTTGTAGTCGGTACGTGTACTTCATCCCATCAACGTGTAAAGGACAAAATTTACAACGGGCTCCCAAACCAGAAATGGAGGAATGAATATTCTAAAGCCAGGCAGATTCACTGGAAAAAAATTTTCTACCCAAATACAAACTCTGGACGACAGACTCACGACGCGTGAGGTGGCGGTAAAGCAGCTCCCCCCATGGCGCTTCCCCGCTAGGCGAGCAGCTCTGCAGAGCGCTTGGCAAAGCGTTTCCCAGCTCCTCCGCTGGTGCGGTAAAAGGCGGTTTGAGCAACAAAAGGTGGTTTGTAAAGCTCGTTGAGTGGGGAATGAAGGGAAATGATTGCACAAGAAGAAAGGAAAGGATAAAAGGAAAGGAAAAGAAATTATACAGTATGCACGGAAAAAGCCATTAAGGTGAAGGATAAGCTGTTTCTTACTTTATAAGCTCTTTTAATAAAGACTAAGAAGGAATTTGCATGACAACATTCAATAGTTACGACCAACTTAAATGGGGAACACATTGTCAAAGCAAGATTCTGCCTATAAGATATGCTGCAGAAAGAAGGTGACATTTTTACAGTATTTTCTGGATAATTTCTTTTCTATGTGAAGGAAACCAAAAAACTGAATGAGGGAAGTTGTATTTCTCTAAGGACTACCCTCCATCTTTGTTTATAACATCCAAGAAAAATCCGAGAGTAATATTTCTGTTTCATTCACTTTACAGTAGCCAAGGGGACATCAAGGACCCAGGGTTCTCATCCCAAGCGTTTTGAGAAATCAGACAACTTCCGCGTGCAGGGGAGTGGAGTGGAGTGCCCTTCAAAAAACCGTCTGCTACCCGGTGTTAGGAAGGAAGATGTGAAGAGCCTGGTTTCTCCCCGTGGCCTCTTTAAAGTTTATTCTTCAGGTTCAGGGACGCTGAACCAGACCCTCTGCCCCGGCTTCTCAGCTTCTCTTCGACACCTGGTGGCCCCTCCTGCCGGCAGATCTCATTCTTGTTGCTCCCAGTGGAGCCCAACCTTCCGGGAAACAACCTGCCAGCTCTGACTTGTGGCCTACTTTTCAGATTTAAGGAAATCGGACATTGTGCCGTGAGGATTACAATAGGCAGACTGTGGGCAGACTTTGAAGTGGCCCGGTTAGAAGTGGAACCTTCCCCGGTTGAGCCTCTGATGAGAACCCGGCCCGGGCTGGCACCGCGACTGCAGCCTCAGGAGACCGTGAGCAGAGAATCCAACTAAGCGGTGCCTGCCCCGCAGACACTCTGAGATCGTCAGTATGTGTTGTTTTAAGTTGTTAGTTTTATGACCATTTATTACACAGCATAGACTTACAGGGTCTTCACTGGGACAGCTCTGTTCCGCCTCTCCCTGCCTTACTAATGAGGAATATAGTACCCAAATGTGCAGTGGCCCAGGTCCAAGTCCACCTAGATGTGACGTTATCTGTGGGTGTCCCTTCACTGTTCTCATCTGGAAGCTACTCTGGCTCTTTAATTGTCCTATTTCTTACAGCAACTTTTTCATTTTGCTAAAGTGATTTTTTTGAGAAACAAAAATTCCTCCATCCTGGCTGTTAATTGAATTTTAATTGGAAATAAAATTCTAAATTTAAAAATGGTGGATATTAAGGAGGGCAAGGATTGCATGGAGCACTGGGTATGGTGCATAAACAATGAATCTTGGAACACTGAAATAAAATAAAATAAAATAAAAGATTTTATTTTAAAACATCGAAGACATTGCTTCATTATAAGAAGTCTGACACCAATTGAAATATCATTCCTTTAAAAAGGAACTTTTTTTTTTCCTTTCTGTGAGTTTCTCCTTTTTTTTTTTTATTCGGTAATTTCTTGAGGATGTGTCCCAAATAGGGTTTTTCCTCATTTACTGCACTTAGGAGTCAACATACCCATTCAATCTGAAAGCTCCTATCCTTCTGCCTTGGAAATTTCCTTCCGTTTTTAAGCGTCTATTTATCTTTATTGAAGTGCATTGGCCCATAATGCTACGCTACTTTTCAGCTGTGCAGCACAGTGGTCTGACGAGTCTGTACATTAAGGTCACCACAGGGGCAGCTACCACCTGTCACCATACAACCCGATGATAAGACCATTGAGTAGATTCCCTGTGCTATATCTTTCTTTTCGCACGTTACTCACCATGGAGTGCTTCGTTAGTGTTTGATGCAGCGTTCCATGATTCATTGTTTGCGTAGAACACCCAGTGCTCCGTGCAGTCCGTGACCTCCTGAATACCTTTCATACCTGTGACTTACTCATTCCGTAGCTGAAAACCTCTACCTCCCACTTCCCTTCCCCCGTTTCCCCCGTTGCCCACCCACATCCCCTCTGGCAACCATCCGTTTGTTCTCTACTTATGGGTCTGTTTCTGATTTGTTTGTTTTGCTTTTTAGATTCCACGTATAAATGAAATCATATGGTACTTGTCTTTCTCTGAGTTATTTCACTCAGCATAACACCTTCTGGGTCCGTCCACATTACAGATGACAAGACCTCATTAGTTTTCTTGGGTGAGTGACATTCCATTGTGTATACACACCCCGTCTTCTTTATCCATTTGTCTACTGATGGACATTTAGGTGGCTTCCATATCTTGGCTATTATAAACAATGCTGCAATAACCATAGGGGTGTACATATCTTTTCAAATTAGTGTTTTCGTTTTCTTTGGGTAAGTACCCATTATGGGTCACAGGGTAGCTCTACAACTTACTGAAGCCTCCATACTGTTTCCCACAGTGGATGTGCCGCTCGCATTCCCACCTACAGTGCACAAGGGCTCCTTTCTCTCCATGTCCTCACCAACGCTTGTTATTTCTTCTCCTTTTGATATTAGTCATTCTGACAGGTGTGAGGTGATACCTCACTGTGGTTTTGATTTGCATCTCCCTGGTGCTGAGTGATACCGACCACCTTGTCATGCGTCTGTTGGCCGCCTGGATCTCTTCTTTGGGAAAATGTCTAATCATCTACTCTGTCCACTTTTTAATCAGAATATTTGGATTTTTTTAGCATTGGGTCATAGAAATTCTGTACATAAAGAACAGCCATATGAGCCACCAGCCGAATGAATAAAAAAGCTCCCTGAGGGTACTGAAGAATGACCTGAGTAGCAGATACTGGAAGAGGACAGCCAAGTGGAGGAACCGTACAGAACTGGGTGTGTTTCCATCTGTTTTGGCTCAGAGCCAGAGTGCAGTCCCCAGTATACACCACAGAATGGACAAAACTCTGACCAAAAAAAAAAAAAAAAAAAAATCTGCAGTTTTACAGGTTGGAGAAATGAGAAGAGTTTAAAGCAATCATGGCAGCTGGAAATGGAAGAAAGGACAAGGTCACAGAGCACACCCTGCATTCTTGGAGTTGGGATCGTGAGGCAGCTGGCAAGCAACTCAGCTACGGCTAGTGAATGGAGCTGAGGTTCCAGGGTGCGGAGTTCGAGTTCTTCCGGGTTCCTCCTATTAAAATGGGTAAATCAGAAGTCATCTTTGGGGTCACACAGAATCCAGAACCTCAACAAAATATTATTCATAATGTCTACAAATGCCCCTAAAATCCAAAATTACTAGACATAGAAGAAACAGAAATGACAGACTTCATTTAAAAGGATAAGCCAATCTAAGAAGGTACACTTGTATCCACCCAGATGTCAAAGTAACAAACAGGGATAGAAAAACCACTGTTACAGCTTTGCTTGAGAATGAGAATGAGCTCCAGGAACAAAACTATGTCTCAGCAGTGAAACAGACAAAGTGGAAATTCTGCAGATGAAAGTTACGACGCACATGCTATGATCATACAAACACCAGCTTGATAGTGGGAGGCAGTGACGGAAGAAAGTGAGCTTGAAGATGAAGCAATCGAAATTACTCAGTCTGAAGACAGGAAGATAGAAGGACCGGGAAAGTAAACAGACCTTATTTACATGTGAAAAGACATCGGAAATTCTTACATATGTGTAAATGGAATCTCGGAAGGCAAGAGATAACCAGGCATAAAATATATGTGAAGAAATGTAAGGAAAATTCTGAAACTTGTTGAAGAACATAAAATTTCAGATTCAAGAAACTTTAGCAAAGACCATCAGGAGAAAAAGCAAATGAAACCACTCATAGGAACATTGTAGGCTGACAGCTGTAAATAAAATAGAAAGAGAAAATACTGAACACTTTGAAAAATGGCTGATTTCTCATCAGAAATTCTAGAGAGCAAAAGAATAGAACAATACATTAAAATAGTAGAGATAAAAAAGGTGTCAATTCAGAATTCTATATCCAGCAAAAATAAAGGCAAAATAACATATTTTCAGTTATAAAGAAAAACAAAAGTAATTACTCACCAGCAAACCTTTACTACAAAAAATTCCAAAGGAGGTTTCTCAAGCTGAACAGAAAGAACATCTCAGAGAAACTTGTATGTCCAGAGGGAATAAATGGCAAATACGTAGTAAAATATAAAAGACTCTTTGTTCACTTTAAAACAGATATGACTGTTGAATGCAGAAATTCGACATTTTCATTTGCAGTTAGTGTCTACACACATAATACATTCTATAACATAAAGGACGCGTGGAAGCAGACACTTGTGATTTCTTACGTGTCAGGCAAAGTGAGCAATATTAACTGTAAGTAAACTCTGAAACTTAAGAGTGAACATTATTTTTTAAATGCAAGAAGTATCTCTAAAATGTAAATAGGTAAATGGAAGTCAAAATTTAAATAAATTTCAGTTACTCCGAAATAATGTACAAAAGGAAGGATACAGAAATAAAAACATAAAACACAAACAGAAACACATAGCTTATCAAATGATAAGCTTAAATCTAACCACATCAAAAGTTACATTAACTGTTAAACATTGCAATTAAAAGACAACAATGGGGAGCGCCTGGGTGGCTCAGTGGGTTAAGCCTCTGCCTTCAGCTCAGGTCATGATCCCAGAGTCCTGGGATCGAGCCCCGCATCGGGCTCTCTGCTCAGCGGGGAGGCCTGCTTCCTCCTCTCTCTCTCTCTGCCTGCCTCTCTGCCCACTTGTAGTCTCTGTCTGTCAAATAAATAAATCAAGTCTTTAAAAAAAAAAAGACAATAATGGTCAGACAGGATTAAAATGAGAAATACAGACACAACGTTTAGCATCGTCTGGTACGATGTCAGTATTACAAGTAGTAACAGTATTAAAAACTGGTAAGAGCACTACTAACACCGTGACGGGCGGTATTGTATTTGATCCTCAAAACAATGCTTGAGAACAAGAATCAGTATCCTCTTGACCTCATGGATGACCAGTGTCAGAGAAAAGTCATTTGCTGCATCAGAAACACTATATATTTCCACGTGGAAATCGAGGTCCATCCAGGGTGTAAACCATCACACAAACACTTGAAAGCATAATTGTGAAGACCGATTTTGTAGAGCCATTGGAAGGTGTTCATTATAATGTACTTTCGGAAGCTCCAAATGGCATTCTCAGTTATTTCATCTAGATAAAGCATCGAACATGCAGAAAGTCGCAGCCGAAGCAGTGAGCGTAGTTGGTGTGTTCAGAGCGCTCCAGGATGCCTTCTTGATGGCAGAGAACATGGGATCTTATTCCTCAATACATGGTTGTTACTCACCGTCTACGTATCAGACACTGCGGAGGAGAACAAGAGAGCAGGACGGTGTTTCTGTTCTTAAGGAGCCCCATCCTAACGAGGGAAGAAAGTCTCTGTGTGCCCACGGCAGGTCTTCCCGACGCGTGCCGGCGTGCGCAGTTCGTAGCAGACGAGCTGGACTTAAGCTGGACCGCAGGGGAGCGGGCAGGGGGGAGACGGGCTTAGCGTGTCCGCACAGAGAGAGAGAGTGAAAGCCAAAGTGGCCAAGACACAGCTGGCGCGGTGTGAAGGAGGGGTGGGGTTGGACACGGAGGGGCTCGAGCATTCGAGCCTTCGGGGCTGTGGCAGGGAGCCCTCACTCTGTTGTAAGTGCGGTTGAGCACCATTGGGGTAACAGAAGCAGGAAAGTGACCCCATAGAACTTCTAGCTCTAAACGATCCCTCGGCCGTGGAGTGGACGCAGACGGGGAGGCCGGGGAGGAGGCTGTGCACCCCAGGGGACAGACAGGGCAGCCTTGGGACTGGGGGATGTCAAGGACACAGCTAGAAACGGAAAGGTTTCGGGGTGCCCGCCGGAGAGAGGACCCACACGGCCACCAGTGGTTTTCCGGTGGAGGACGAAGGAAGAGGACAGCCCAGGGAGGAATCCTCTGTTGGGGCTTGCAAAACAGGAGAGAAAGAAATCCTTCTGGGAGAGAAGGTTGTTCGGTTTTGCCCCGTGGAGTGGTGGGAGTGGGTGAGGGGGACTGAGAGCTAGATTCAAATTTGGGTTTCAGATGCTCACCGGACGCTGGAGTGAAGTTATCCACTCACGAGTCAGACACAGACACGGTAGACTTAATCATACGGTCTGAGTCGTCAGCGGGAAGGTAGGACTTAAATCAACAGGCCAGGGCCAAGAGTCCTCGAGGAAGCCAGTGCCGGCGATCTGCGACTCTCAATTGCGACCTCACGATTCTCTGACCTTCGAAAGAGATACTCATTCCTTAGAAACTGGCCTTCAGGTTCTGGATTTTGATCTTTCCCCAGGCTGGCGTTACGCAGGGTGATCCCCTCCCAAGATGCGGGGCAGCGGGAACCAGCCACAGCGCTCGGGCAGCCATACCACCCCAGGGCACGCGAACCAGGCGCTCACACCCATAACACTTTCCGCTTTGAGTACAGTATTCAGTAGCTTACGGGAGACAGTCGACACTGTGTCACGAAAGAGGCTTCATGTTACAGGATTTGCCTAACTGTAGGCTAACGTGAGTGCTCTGGGCACATTTGAGGTCGGCGAGGCTGACCTACCGTGATCGGCGAGTCAGGTGTATTCGTGATATTTCTAACTAACGATGGATTTATCGGGACACAACCCCCCTGTGGATCGAGGAAGATCTGTAGACGGAAGACAGGAATTTTCTTGCCATCAATTCTCAACCAGCATTGACCATGGCTCCAAAATTTGGCAATTTTGAACAAGCTGTTTTATAAGATTCCTTCTGCTAGCTTTCTACCGATTAAACAAGGTCCTGAAGAGACGTTTTCCTACTTCAAGTAAATAATTAAGCTGTAAGCACCATGTTTTAGGTGTCTGGTTACTGGATTGGGACAAAAAGAGAAACGATCGCTTACAGCGTGGCTAGTGAGAGATGATTTCCTTCCACTTATTCTCTGCAGAACCGGCTGTGTTAGCGAGCTCTGTCCTCCACGTGAAGCCGCCCCACTCTGTGACCGTGTGCGGGAGGCGAGGGAAGCCTTCACTGTTTGCTTGGGTTCGAGCGGACCCTCACTGATACACACAGATTTTCATGCAGAATTTGCTGAGTGTTGACAAATGCGCGCACCCACGAACCACCTCCCCGCGGATGACATAAACCTCCCCATCCTCCCCTACAGCCCAGGCTTCACCCTATAGGGCACCAGTGTCCCGACGTCTGTGCCCACCCACGAGGATGGCCCGCTCTCCACCTTCGTATTAAGGGAAACAGTGAGTACTCTTTGCCTCTGGCTTCTTTTCTGTTCTGGAGATTTATGGGTATCGTGTGGCCCAGCAGCTCGTTCTTTAATCCTTTAACGGGTGTTGCACCGCACGGCCACGCCGGTCTGTCCATCTATGTAATTTGGGTTTACGCTTTGTGAGGACAGATCTGTTCTCATTCTCTCTCTAATTTGGGGCTTTCTGAGGTGTCAATAAAAAGCCCAAGGTGTTCACTAAGCCCCTCGATCTAAGTAGGACCAAGACCCCAAATTCTGTCTCAGCTTCAGCAGAGAAAGCTCTGTGGCTCCGTCAGGTTTCCTGATGTCACGTGTTGGTCTCGTGACATTCCCCCTGCGTCCGCATTTCCGGGGTCCATAGAGGACCTGGGAGGTTGCGTGCAGATTGGGGGTTTGTTGCTCTGTGGCCACCCAATTCCAGCTGCTCTGCGAGGCCGTCCCTCAGTCCTCCGGCACCTCCAGTCAGCAAGACCCCAGGTCCCTGTTGGAGTTCTAACACGCTCGAGCCAAGCAGACTGGGCAGTGTCCTCCGGGAAAAAGCCATCGATGTGTCCCACTCACCCTGCCGGTTCTGCGTCTCGGGGTCGAATCCACTCCAGCTTCCCCTGTCTTCCAACAGGCACTTTGCACGTTGCTTCTAGGGCTTATAACTGCGATCAGCAAGAGGGTTAACTGCCACGACTGGACATGGAATTCTTCGGGGTAATTTTCACCCCCGCTGAAAAGAAGGGCTGTATTTTCCAGTCTCCAGCAAGGCGCTGCAGAAAACCAACAGAAACGTTTATAAACCCCAAACGTGGAGATGCACGTCCTCAAGGAAGGACCCACCGTCCGTCGGTGGGAGGCGGCCAGCAGCTCCCACGGGGTCTGCCTCAGCCGTGCCCCCTGCGGCCCCAGCTTCCGGGGGACACGGATCCCCGGGCCAGGCAGGGCAGGAAAAGGAAGACAGGGGACGCCGATGGGTGCTCCGGCTCCTGAGATCCCCTCAGACTGCCCAGGGCTCTGTAGGAGCCGCGTGGCCGTCCGACACCTCGCCCCGTCCCGTCCTGCTCAGCCCTTCCTTCCACAGACACTGAGTCCCCGAAAACGTCCTGCGCCGCAGGCTTGTGGCAGCATCTGCGCCTGGACCCTCCAGCCCGAGACACAAAACCTGCTCCTCCCCTCCCTGTTCTTTCCTTCACTTTCCTTCCAGAACAATCCAGTCCGACAGTGGGTGGAGTCTGGCGGGTCTCCTCTGCCCTGGGTTGGGGGGGAGGGGGGGACACAATGGCCGATCGAGTCCCGGAGCTCCGGGGGTCAGAAGAGCCTCTGTGGGTGGGGAGCCTCGTGCAGAGGTCAGAGACCCCTCGGGGTGGGACAGCACCCAACAGACGGTGTCGGACCCGAGGAGGGTGAGGAGGTTGCCCACGGGGGTGGGAGGGGCAAGGGCAGGGGTTGGAGCACAGACAAGGGAGAGAGTCCAGGAGGGAAGGGCTGCTACAGGCTGAGCCCTGTCCCACCCCCACCCCGTTCAAATGGTCAAGTCCTGACGTCCATTTCCTCAGAGTGGGACTGTCTTTGGAGTTAGGGTTTTTGAAAAAGGTAACGAAGCTAAAAGGAGGACGTGAGGATGGCCCTGATCCGATCTGACTGGTGTCCTGAGAAGAGATTAGGGCCCAGATGTGCCCAAAGGGAAGACCTCGGGAACACACAGGTCGGGGAGAGACGGCCACGCAGAAGCCCAGGGCGGAGGCTTTGGGAGAAACCTACACTGCCGGTTCGAGATCGTAGACGTCCGGCCTCCAGAACCACGAGACAGACCATCCTGTGGTTCAAGACCCCCAGGCCGAGGCCCTCTGTGACGGCAGCCCTCGCCGGCCCGTTCAGTGGGTGACTTCATGGGGTGAGGAGACCGAGCACACCGGCCAGGAGGGCGGCGAGAGACCAGGTATATACAGTGAGCTTGGTCCGAGGTAGTAAGGATAACGGCGGCCCAGATCCCCACTGTCAGCAAAGGAGTTCAAAGGGAGAAAATGAGAACGAAGCCTCGGGTTTTCCATTGGACTTGGGGGTATGGGGACAAACCCATGGTTTTCCATAGCTAGGTCAGGAGACAGACGATAGTGAGTGAGAGACACAGAGATACAGGATGGAGAAATAGATGATCGGATCAAGAATTGACAGCTGGAGGGTAGATGATGGACACGGAGAGATGACAGATGACTAGGGAGAGACCTACACAGACACGTCCACGCACACACAAACAGCGGGAGAGGCGCACGCCCCTGGAAACCCGACAGGCCTTCGAAGGTGCATGTTGGCTTCGGAGCCAAGACGGCGTTCGCTGCGGCGATGACGGCCTGCCAAATCGAGGACGCGCTCGTTTGGTGAATCAGTAATGACAAGCATGTGGGGAAATTAGGAGAGACAATTGCATCACATCAGTGTTGCCACCGGAATGGCATATGCCTCCAAATAACGACTCGGGGGTCCCCCGGCGGGCGTCAACGAGCCGCACCCTGTGCACACTTACCCCAGGACGAGAGTGGCTGCTCTCCATCAGCTGTAACATACGTGTGCGCAGGTTAAGTGGGACAGCTACAGCAGCCCGGGAACGATGGCTTTGAAGTTTCCACCGTGCGCCCGCGTGTGTGTGCACATGTGTGCGTGTGTGTGTGCGTGTGCACGGACGTCAGGAGGCGGGAACGCGAGGCTTCCCAGGGACGGCACTGCCCGCCCTTCTCTCTAGAAGAAAATATCATATATGTATGTATGTATGTATATGGATTATTACGTTAAATAAATAAGTACACAAACATATATGTAATTGTAAAAGCTGGCAATGACCATTTTGCTCATCTGAACACCAACTCTCAGGACCCGCTCAGTCTCTCTCAAGCCGCACGGAACCCCCTGGGGAAGGGGGACCAAATCTGCTCTGGCCTCACCCCCCACACATGTCAAGGCGAAGCCTAAAAAGCGGCATATCACCTCGAGGGATGCGCTTTCTTGCTATTCTCGACAGAACTCATCCAGTGGGTGTATTAATTTCCCTCCCTTCTCAATTAGAAGGCAGAAATGATCAGAATGGATTTTTTTTCTAAGGTAGGCTCTGTGTCCAGTGTAGGGCTTGAACTCACAACCCTGAGATCAAGAGTCACGAGCTCTCCCTACGGAGCCAGCCAGGGGCCCCCAGCACAGACTTTTTAAAAAAGACTTGAGCTAAGTATATGCCGTCTTCAAGAAACTCGCTTCAGACATCGTCACACGGTGTGGTAAAAGTGAAAGGACGGAAAATGCATGAGACACAAACACTAAGAGAAAGAAGGCAGGAGCGTCTCTGCTAGTGACAGACCAAGTAGCCTTCAGAGCAAAGAGAATTACGGAGAGGAAAGAGAATCGTTACGTGGTGCTGAAAGAATTAATTCACCAAGAAGATGTAACAGCCCTGAGTGTGCACCGAATCACAGAGCTTCGGCACACACGGGGTGGAGACGGGCAGACCCGGGCACGTGACCTGACCAACGCACGACCGCTCCTGGGGACTTCAGGACGCTCTCTCGGTGGTGAACACCGTATCTGGACAGAAGGTCAAGGCCACGGAAGACCTGGATGACACCATCCCCAGGGGAACCTAACTCACGCTTACAAGGTGTTTTCCCCAACACTGGCAGGACACACATTCTTTCCGGGGAGACACGGAACATCTATTTACATAGACCATATTCTGAACATAACAATAAAAAAAAAACCCAAAGCAAAACAACAACAACAAAATAGACCACATTCTGGTCCATAAAACAAAACTTAATGAATTTATGTTTTTTGGCCATAATGGGATTAAACCAGAAACAAACAGCAGAAAGATCATCTCCAAACTTCAAAGAGATTAAATCATGTATTTCTAACTAATCCAAAGAGAAAGTCGAATGGGACATTGGAATATGCATTGAGTTGAATGAAAATAAAGTTAAAACATGAAATATCCGTGGGATGTAGCCAAAGCAGCAAACACGGGGAAATTTCACGCACTAAACATCATTTCCTATAAATACTTCCGTTACAAATACTCAACACTCCTGCCCGAGCCCTTGCTTTCTCGCAGTTTGCAGGGAAAGGAGACGTTCGTAAGGTCAAGCGAGGAGGTTCGCCGGTGTTTGTTATCTACTTAATGCAATGCTCGAGGATGTGGAGAGTGCCCTCGACCCAGCACTCCTGCCTGACCATGGCGTGGTTGTTAGTGCGAACCGTCTAGGACCCTGAGAGGCCATGACGCACTTGGATGGCGGGGCGCACACAGACGCTGTCCGAGGCCCAGAGCCTGGAACTGAGAACTCGTGGGGCTCCGGCGACCGTCTCAGAAGCGCCAGGCAGTGCTGTTGGCCCTCTTGCCGTGAATTTCCGTCTCGACATCAGCTTCACCTTCGCGTCACCATTTCCCCTTCGAACATCAACGTCCACTTTTCCAAGATCGATCTTCTCATCTTCCTTCCCTGTCTTGATTCTATGCAAGAGAAAAACTTTCCCATCCCACGCTCTGCAGAGAGCAGGGTCCCATCCTCGACCCACACATGTGGTCTGGCCGACAGGGAAGCTGTGTCACTCTTTGCAAGTAGGGTCACTTCAGGCCTGACCAAGGTCAAGGTCAATGTCCCGGAGCCCTTGTCAAGGTCCCCACTCAGATGCCACCATGAGTTCCATGTCCCACCTAGAGCCACAGGCCTGAGAACACCCCAAGCAGGCAGAATCCCAAGTACTTCTCAGCCTCCGTCACCCGACTGTCCTCCGCATGAGGTTTTCTCCCTTTCCTGGGACGCTCAGGGTCCAGCTGGTCTTGCCTCATGTGCGCTTTCTGTTGTCCCAGTGGGTGTGGGTGTCCTGGACAGGCCTGCTTCAACACAGACCTGCCCAAGTTCAAACCTTTGTCTCAGCACTTACCTTGTTCCTTTGGGGGAAGCTCTTACCCTCTGCTCCCAAAGGTCAGTTGGGCGCGACAATCCTCCCTGTGTTGTTTGGGGGACCAAATAGATTAATGTAGAGCACAGACTCTGATCCGGGGGCGTCTGAACACAGAACCTTCGAGATCTAAAGCATGCCCGCCCAGGAGGGCAGTTCGTGCGGGAAGGTCAGGAACGGGCAGTGTTTGTTTCCCCTCGTGGCTCACCAGGTAGACACTCACCTTCTGGAACCGCTCAGAAGATTGTGTGCTAGGATAACCATAGGCTGTGATGTCCCAACACCCTTGCCAGTGGAAAGAAGTATTGTCGGTTAATAGCTAGGATGACGGGCATGAACCAGGACCGTCTGGATGAACCCGCAGAGTCCGCTCCGGCTTGTAGGAGCTGTCGGAACAAAGGCTGGCTGTCAACCCAGCCTCCCTCCCGTCTTGCAAAAGCTCAGTCGTGTTCCAGCGATGGGCGGCCAGAGCTAAATTCTCCGCGCACAAGGCGCTCCCATCTGCGCAGCTGGGACCGTCGGCATCTGTAGAAAGAAGAGTCCTTTCCAAGTCCCCCCAGCCAGTAAACAAACAGCCCCCGCTGGGTATCAAAACAAAGTGGCCAACAGGTTGGCTGGCTCAGGAGTCCACGGAGCTGCCGTCCTGGGCCACCTCCAGGCAGGGGGGGCCCCCCTTCCTCCTTACATCACAGGGGATGAGCATAATGAGCTTTGGGGAGTAATTAGCGGATGACACACTGCCCCCGAGGGATGACGGGGCAACAGCAGAACAACAAAGCCCCAGAGGATTTCGAAACGTGGCTTTATAAGCTTCAGGAGGCGACAAGCTGAGCCAGAAGCACTCCGAGGCGGGTGCCGGGGCCAGCGGTGTGCGAGCGACCAGCGTGGGGAGCGCAGATACGGATCTCTTCTCTCAGCGAGTCTGCTGCTGCCCGTGGGGAGCGGAATTAATTAGGAGCGGAGAGAAAAGTGCGCAGGGAATCCGAGAGTCCTCCTCCTCCTGGCTGTTGCGGCACGACCCTCCGCCAGTGACGCACTCCGTCCACGGCCAGGCTACCCGTGGCGCGTCCTTCTGTGGCCTCACGTAGACGCATGGAGACCCTGCTGCCCGTTTCCCAGAGCGTGCCCTGTCGAATCGGTGCCTCAGGTGGGACATGGGAGGAGTCCTGTTTCTGCAGACTCACAGGGAGCACTAGCAGGGACCACGTCTAAGGGACAGGAGGCAGAGGGGACACAGCTCTTCCTGCCAGGGCTTCTGCCAAGGAAAGCGGAGGAGCCCAGAGCCGTCCTTCCGGGGGAGGCTTTCTAGCACCGCTCCGTGGTCGTGGGCGAACGCCCCAGGCCACCGGAGCCACCGCTGCCCACCCCCACCCCGTGACTGAAGGCCCTAAGAGGAGCAGGGCTGTGGGGGACGGGGGGAGGGCAGGGGAGGTACGCGGGTAAGGAGACCACAGGGAAATGCCGCCAAGGTCGCCAGCGTAGGTGCCTTGATGCCCTGCGTCCGAGGGGACTCGCAGGTGGCCCACGGGCCTCCCCAAGGCTCGCAGAAGCCGGTGGTCTGTGGCGGCTTCGCAGAGACCTGTGAGATGCTCATCGTCTTGTCCGGACAAAAGGCTCTCGCGGGAGCCCCACACAGACGAGAGGTGGCCGCCGTAGCCGCGACGTCCCTCCAGGTGCGAGGGACGCCTCTGTGATCGGATTCCGCGCGTTTGACAACCGTCACACGTATCAGGTGAGACTCGCTGGGCTCTCGTGGGACCGCGCGCTGTCTCTTTGTGGGCAGGGCGGGTGCGCGCGTCTGCCCCGCCGGCGACACTGTCAGGTCGCGGTCGGCGGGCCTGCCTCTGCGGCTGTCCGAGCCGACTCCGGGGGAGGACACACCTGCCTCACCATCAGAGGACCCGCCCCAAACCCAAGGACCCGGCCTCTGTGCCACCTTGTGGGATGAAGCCCGCACGGCATCAGCCTACCCTGCTCCTCGCGGTGGAGACGGCCCCGGGGCAGAACACACAGAACAGGGCGGGTCCAAGAGCCTCCATCTGTTCGACACACTGAGGTCGTTACATCCCACCCGTCAGCATTAGCTCGTCAACGCTCTAGAGCCCGGAGCCGTTTCCCCGTCTGGGCCACGGTACTCAAACCTACTGACTTCGTGCCAGTGTGCGTGTTCCGTGCAAGGCTCCGAGAAGCAATCGCTCGGCCCCAGTGTGAACCACGGTCCTTGATGCCGACGAGACTCAGAAGTCACTCCACCTGCTCACAACTTACTCGGGAAACAGAAACCTCAACCGAAGTCGTGTGTGTTAATTGCTGGAATAATCGTTATTTCTGTAGGACGGGCCCTGTGCTCTCGAACCAGCCCCGGGAGACCATTTTCAGGTTTTCCCAGCACAACACGTACTTTAAGTTAGAGGGAGGCTTTAATGGTTTAATTGTACAAACCATCAAGGACCTTATCCCGACTCTGGACAAGTGTAACGACTGTCGGTGAAGTACGACCACACAGGCCGTCACGCAGGGCCTGTTGGGCTTCTATACAGCCTGTGCGGGATGTTCCATATTAATCCGTCATGTGACACGGTGTACGTTTTACTGCGTGTCACTGGATTGAGCAGACTTTATCGCGAGGGGAAACATAGTCACCGTTTAGGCTTGCGACCGGACCGGCTTCGCCGCTTCACCTCTGCCGTCGTAACAGAAGTAGCCACAAGCAGTCTGCAAAGAAGCCGATGCGGTCATATCCAGATAAAACCAGCTGTTTCGCGGAAGAAGTGGCGAACCCACGGGCAGAGCTTGCCCATCCCTGACGTATGTCACGTCAGACCTCAGACTCCACACTGTGCGCTGCAAATTCTGCAAAGTCTGCATCCCACACACCACAAGCGTTTCGTGTATGTGGACTGAACGGCCGGAAACGGTACAAACGTTTCGTGTATGTGGACTGAACGCCGGAAACGGTACGTAGGTTCGCTGCCTGAACAGCAGGTGTTTCTAGGAGGCGTTTGAGACCGTGAGTAACACGGGAAAAATCTATCAGTGAAATTCTCAAAACGTTGACCCTGAGTGTCAAGACATTGGAAAGTGAGCGCGGAGAGGCTCCTTGAACCTGCTGCGCTCTCCTACCACAGCCCGCAGGACTGTCCTGGGCCTCGAGTGAGCCCCGTTCTCCTCCCGGGATCCTTTGTGGCGGGAGCCGCTGTCCCGGTCCCGTGTCCTAAGCACGCTGCAGGCAGAGTCTGGGCAGACCTTTCCTCCTTGCTTGGATTTCTCGGCAACTCAGAGAGCAGATGCGCTGCTGAGTCTCGGGTGCAGCTTTCCCGCCGCTTTGTGGAACTTAACTGCTTCTACCCCGTACTCTTGATGGATTGACTTGCAGCAGCCTTCTCGATGGGGGTTGTGTTTTCAGGGGGTGGAGACACCGTGCTTTCCCCTTCCTCAGAGGTGTCTCGGGGGTCCATATCTTGAAGGTGTGTGAGTCTGGGTGGGGGTCCAGCGAGCGCCACAGTCCTCACGTGACAGCTCCATTTCCTGGTGATGGTTCAGGGCTTCTCGTCCGTGGTTCTCCCTCAACGCCGACTCTTAAGACCCCAGTGAAGAAACTGTGTGTGTGTGTGTGTTCCTGTGAGTGTGTATGTGTGTGCAGAGAGGAGAAGTAAAATGTCACCAGAGGCCTGTTCATGACTGTGTGGACAAGCAGGAAGAAATAAGAAACGATCTCAAAAATTAAAGATGACAGAGCACCATCGGGCAGCTTTTAAACTGGAACTAAGCTTCACGAGTGATCGGAAGCTTTAAAGAAAGGTGAGGTCGAACGAGGACAGGATAAAAACGCCTCCAGCTGCAGGGCACGGAGGAGACATTGCCACAGAGAGTGCAACTGGGCTCCAAGAAACTAAGAGCACAACCCGATGCGTCAGCGAAGACTGGGAGGCGGGCGTAGTCGATCATAAATTCAGTATCAATAGCCCTTCAATAAAAGTAATGTGGCCGTGAATTATATTTTACATATACTACATGTAATTACGTAATTGTATTAATAAGGTGACCCTGTGTAGAGTAAAGACAGTCACAGTCCCTCCGTGTGTGTGGAGCGTTCCAGGAATCCAAGGAGACGAAGGGGAGCCCGTGCCGCCCTAGCGAGCCGAGGGAAGAGAAGCCGAGCGTAAGAGAGTAGGTGTGGGGCCGAGTGGTCCCCCAGCCAGGGCACAAACGGACAGTGGGAGCATTGGTGGTTGAACAAAACTCAAGGAGAATGTGGAGGTTCAGATGGGGTGACCGTCCCCGCCCAGGGCGGCTGCTGTGCTCATCGTGTCTCCGTCTGCCGGGTCTGGGGCTACCACGTCCAAGGACATTCATTCGACTCCGAAGCACTGAGCACTCCGACCACTCCCGAGCACCGGACCCTTGTCAGGACGCCTTTCACAAAGGGCTCCCAGGGGCGTGTCTCGGGCAAAGCAGCTCGACTCTGGGGGTCTCAGACCGGGTCTTGAGCGGCACGTGGAACCTGGGCTTGAAGCCTGGAAGGGACGAGTACAAACAAGGGTGCGTGGGGCACGTGGGGAGAGTCTTTACATTTGCGAAGAGCTGTCCTCTAGAACAGGGATTTAGTCCTGTTTCATGAGTCACCAGCAGGTACCTCAAATAAAGAGTTGACCGTCAGCGGAGGAGACATGAGCAAAGACAGTTCCAGCCCAAGGAGCTATCTGTCTCAGTGTGTTACGCCGTGTGGACCGAGTGCTCCCCCTCTCCAGGAGGTTTCGGTGGAGAAAGTCATGGGAGCCCCTGTCCTAGCCTTCTCTAAACACCATAAGACCTTGGACAAGTCATTTACATCCCACTGCCATGATGTGTGTCCGGGTCATTGCAAATAATATATCTGAAAGTGTTTCCCAAACGCAGAGACACAACAATGTAGGTAGTTTTGTGGCTATGGAATTACGAGTAGTTGTGTTGATTCGCTTCAACTAAAGGTCCCTTTCAATCTCCAGATTCTATGACTTACAAGGTGTGCAAAGCTTAGCTGCCATCCCGCACAGGTAGAATTATCACATCTTCCAGGATATGGAGTCTAAGTAGTCCCCCGTGTTTCTGCTTCCCATCTGCGAGTCACTCATGGATACGGAACCTCAGCCATGTGCCCACCTCTGGCATGAAGAGGACTTATGACATTCAGTCACCACTTGAAGACTCATGCCCAAAGAGATAGGTAAGGAAACTTCAGGAGTCTGCTGGCCTCCCCACTTACTCCACTCCCCATCCCTCAAAGGTTTCCAGAGGTCCCAGAGTCTTGAGAGCTCCACCTGCTTCTGACACCAGAATTGGTATGTTCTGGAAAGCCCTGACCAAGTTGTACAACCAACCAATGCCTTGATCTCTTCTTCTCTAAGAGGGGGTGACTACCTCTGCCCTTCCCACCTCCTTGGGCTGTTATGGGGATCATGTGATTCAATAATAAAATCATTCTTTAATTTAGTAATCGCTGAAGAACTTTCAAAATCCCCCACGTTTCTGTACTAAAGCACTTCCTAAACATTAACTTTTAATTCTCAAATATCTGTTATGTTTAATTTGATGTATTAACTGGACTGGAACACAGGGTGTCCAGACATTTGGTCAAACATTACTGTTTGCGTTCCTGTGAGAGCATCGTGGATTCGTTTAGCATTTAAATTAGGAGACTGAGTAAAGCAGATCTCCCTCCCCAGTGTGGGTGGGCCTCGTCTAAGCAGTTGAAGGCATAACTAAAACCAAAAAGCTGACCCACTCCCAAGGAAGAAGGAGCGCCTCCTGCCGGTCTACCTTTAAACGGAAACATCAGCTCTTTCTTGCTTTCACATCTGAGCTGAACCAGCAGCTCTCCTGAGTCTGAAGCCGGCACACCTGTGCACTAGACCTAAGCCATCGGCTCTTTGGGTCTCCCGCTGCCGACTCATCCTGATAAAAGAAAATAAGATGAATGACTTGAATCCCGGAACTCTGGGAATGGGGTCTGTCTGGGATGAGGGTATTTCTGCTTCCTTTCACCGTTCACTGTGCAAAGTCTGAGGCCGGTGCAGCACAGACCTGGGGGAGGTCTCCATCACTCCACCATGTGGTTCTGGGACCAAAACTCCCAGCGCCACCATTTGCGTGATATACTGGTGAAACCAAGGAAACAGGGTGAGGGTCCTGCAGCCCTCGGTGTCTCGGGAAATGTGGGTGACTTCACAATCGCGCACTGGCCCTCCTGTTTTTCTCTGTCCCACCCGAGGACGAGACTGTGGGCTCCTTGCATGAACTGGCCCAGCTGAGAAGACGCACGCTCTCCTGCCGATTTCATTTGTCTGACCACGAACCCCCTTCAGACGCAGAGGAGATGAAAACGCTCATGGTCATTTCCATTTCTACTCAAATCGTGACCCAGTCCACGATCGGCGTACGCAGCGTCTGCTTCCTCACCCTCCGCACGTAGGATGCCATCGCTCGCTTCAATCAGTCGATCGTTTGATCTCATTAATTAGTTACCGGGAAGCGGGGGCTTCTTCCGACACTGCTCGGCATCCTGGTCGTCTTCTCTGTTCATTTCCTTGGTCTGTTTCGGAACTACGTGCTGCCTGTCTCATTCATTGGAGTATTTTATTTATTGTTCCAATATATTCTCCAAACTCGTCAGAGGCCTGGCTTCGTCATAGTATCCTTACTAAATAATAGTGTATCGTTCACAAAATCGAGTCCCTGATCCTTGCCTCACGCTTACAATGCCGCACCATGCTCAGAGAGACTCTTTCCACAGGAATGAAAGTATCTACGCCTTCTGCCGCTAATCGTTACATTTTAGTGCTTGAAGCTTTCTGAAATTTATTTACAACTTAGCAGAGAGACCTACCTTGTTTGTTTGGATTGCCGATTTTCTCAAATGTCCGTATTTTCTGCTTTCAATTGAAATACGACTGTTATCATCCACCAGATTTCTACATTTACTGTTTTCGAATTGTTGGAATCTGTACTATTGATCCCTTGGTCAGTACCCCACTGTTCTGATTAGTATTAACTTCGGATTTTTGCCATTTGGGGAACTTTAAAAACTATAATTCTATATCAGGGGTAGTAAAGGAGGGACTGTGCACCCTTCCCATTTCTCCCAGGGTGACCTCTTACGTAATTACGGTGCAAGAGCAGAACGAGGAAGTCCACATCGTACAGTGTGTGTGTCCCTCCAACCCGTGGTATCACAGATTGCAAATCTGTGTAACGACGACCGCAGTCGGGATACAACAATATCCCATTATCAGGAAGGTCTTGCCTGTGTGACCCTTTGTAGTCACCCCACCACCCTTCCCCCCAGCATCCCTAACCCCTGGCAACCGCTACTCTGTCTTCCATCTCTGTAATTTTGTTTTTCCAAGAATGGTGTGTAAGTGGGTCCTACGGTCTGTGGCCTTTGGTGTTGGCTTTTCTGCTCCACGTCATGGCCTTGAGACCCACGCTGCTGTGTGCACCCACAGTCCACCCCGTGTGTGGCACGTCGCTGTCCACTGGACCCTTCATTCACTCAGGACACTGGGGTTGTTCCACGCAGGGGCAATTACGAACGGAGCTGCCAGGACAATTATTTACAGGTTTTTCTGTGGATGTGAGTTTTCATTGATCTGAGATAAACATTCAAGAGCACCACGGCTGGGCTGTGTGACGAGTCTATGATTTAGCTTTTTAAGAAACTCAGTTCTTAGCCAGAGTGGCTGTACCATTTTATAACCCACCAGCAACGCATGCGAGATCCAGTTTCTCTGCTTCGTCCCCCGATTTTGGGAATTTCACTATATTTTCTTAATTTTACTTCTTCTAATAAATGTTTAATGATACTGAATCGAGGTCTTAATTTGTATTTTCTTAATGCAAACTAAGCTTGTGATATTGAATATCATTTTAAGTCATTTTTGGCCATTCACATATTCTCTTCATGCTTTTTGCTCATTTTGTAATCAGATTTTTTTTTTTGATTTCTGAAAATTTATTATTTTAGATAGGAGACTTTTGTCAGATATGTGATTTGCAGATATTTTTTCCCTTTCCTTTCCATGTTCTTAGCAGGGTATGTTGTAGAACAAAAGTTCTAATTGCTGATGAAGTCCCCTTTGTGATTTTTTAAAAATATAGAACATGCTTTTGATATCATAACTAAAAACTGTTCACCAAGCCCTAGGTCCCGATTTTTTCCTCTATTTCTTTTCTAAAAACAGTATGTTTTCTTTTTAAATCTGTGCTCAATTTTGCATGAGTTTTTCCATGATGTGTGAGATATGGGTGGGGGTTCTTTCTGGGTTTTGTGCCTGTGGCTATCCAATTCAACACTCTCTGTTGAAAAAACGATCTTTCACAACTTGGTCAAAAATTAGTGGCCATCGTCACAGAGGTACTTAGGGGCTCACGGTTTTGTCCACTGATCTCCGTGTCCACCTTCTTCCTCTTGTGGCACAGCCTAACTTCCTAAGGCCAAGTAGTAAGTCTTGAAATTGGGTAGAATGGTGGTTCCCACTGTGTTCTTCTTTTTCAAAGTGGCTTGAGCTCTACATTTCCTTTGCCATTCCACACAGATTTTAGAGCCTTCTTATCTATATCTACTGAAACCCTTCAAATATTTTACAGGAATGGCATTAAATCTATCAGTCTGGGGAGAATTAAACCTTCCTATGCTGAGTCTCCCAGTCTCTGAATGCAGACCATCTCTCCATCCATCTCTCTGTTTATTTAGGTATTCAAGGAGAACTTCGCCAACACACAAGTCCCGTACCTGTTTTCTTAGACCGACACCCAAGTGTTTCATTATTCATGGAAAGATGGCACATTGCATCGTTCTTAAAGCTTCAGTTCCCTCCTGTGCGTTGCTAATAGACAGAAGTGAAGCTGATCTTTTGTACGTTGACCTTCAACCCCGCAACCTTGCTGACCTCACTGATGAGTTCTGGGAGTCTGGGGACTTTGGATTTCTTCTTGTTTACTGTGTTTTCCTCGGTAGTTTCTACAAAGACCATCATGTCCTCTACCTGCAGGAGCAGTTGTAGATCTTTCTTTCTGGCCCAGATGACTGTCATTTCCCTTCTTGCCTTGTAGTATTGCCTAGAATTTCCAGCACGACGCTCAGCAGCCGTGGGGAGACTGGACATCCTTGCCTTATTCCTGATCGTGGTGGGAAACTTCCTCTGCTGTGGGGTTTTGCACATATTCTTTATCAAGGTAAGGAAGTTTCCCTGCACTCCTAGTTTTCTGAGAGCTTCTCTGCATAAATGAGTGCTGAGTTTTTCAAACGCTTTTTTTTCTTCAGTTGCTGTACTCGTGTGACCTTTCTTCTTTATCATGGGACTCCAGTGGATGACCTTGATGGGTTTTTATACGCAAGCGTTCTGGTGTACTTTGGACAGTAGTTCTTTCTACAGGATGGTGAATTCTATTTGCCAATATTAAGAATTTTTATCTTTGAGAAGATAATGCTCTAAGTTTCCCTCCTCTTTTGTACTATCTTGGTCTTGTCTTGCTACTCTGGTAATATTTGCTTCACAGAATGAGGTGAAACTGTTTCCTTCTCTTTCATCTGCTGGAAGGTATTCTGTGGAATGTGTGAAAATTCTTCTTTAAATACTTGGTAAAATTCTCCAGTGAAACCATCTGGGTCTGGAGATTTCTTTTTCAGGAGCTTTTTAATTACAACTTTAACTGTCTTAATTGTTAAATGGCTTCAAATGATCTGCTTCATGTGAGGTGAACTGTGGTCGTTGATTTTCTAAGGAACCGGTGCGTCTCGTGCGAACTATCAAATCTGTGGGTAGGCGAACGTTCACGTGCTACCTTCTTTTCCGTCTGGGGTCGTAGAGCCTGCCATGGTGTCTTCTGTTTCATCCCCGATATCAATAGTCTGTGTCCCCTTTCTCCTTAGTCTGTGTGGCCAGACACTTGTCAATCTCACTGACCGCTGCAAAGCACGAGTGTCCCGTTTCTCTGATGTTCTGTATTGTTCTTCGCTCCCAATTTCGTCGATTTCTGCTCTTCTCTGTATAATTTCCTTCTTTCTTCTGGCGTTGGGTTTGTTCTGCTCTTTATTGCCTGGTCTCCTACAACAGGAGCCTCTGTCACCCATCGGAGAATTTATTCTCTCTTGCTGCACTTTTGGTGCCGTGGACTCTCTCCTGCTCTGCGGCCGCCCCCCGTGTTGGTAAGATGCGTCTTCACTCTCCCTAGTTCCGTGCTTTTGTGTTTGTTTTTCTTGTTCCTCTGAGACTCCCGGTTTGACCCTCAGATTACTCAGAAGAGGGTTGTTGAGGTTCCAGCGGTTTCTCTAAACGCGCAGAGAAAACGATCTCCAGAGGATTGTTTTCCACTTATCTTTCTGTGAGTTCCTTCGTCTTACCCTGCTCAGAAGACACACCCTGCAGAACTCAGTTTTTTAGAGCCATTGGGGTACAACGTGGTCTAGGCTGCCGTCCACCTTGGTGTCTGCTCCGGGGGCTCTTGACAAGAGACGGCTCCGCCGCGGCCGGGGCTGTCCTGTGTGTGCTGGCGAGGTCCTGGCTGTGCGTGACGTTCCGAGTTCCATACATTTCCTGTTTTCCTATCTCGTCGGTCTTCAGCTGGAGAGAACAGTGTAGAAGTCCCCAGTGTGAACTGTCTTTCTCCTTCCCGTTTTATCCACTTCTGATGAATGTACTTGCTAGCCCTTTGGTTCATTCATCCTTGGAACAGCTGTTTCCTCGTGGATAGACTCTGTCACCATATGCAATGTTTCTTTCCGGCACCGGCAATATCTTTTGCTCCAAAGTCGACTTTATAATATTAATAATATATTAATAATATATTAATAGGGGCACTCTAGCTTTCTACTGATCAATATGTGTACGGTGTATCTTTTCCATCTTTTTGCTTTCCACTGATGAGTATCATTACAGTCGGGTGAGTTTTTGTAGGCAATACGTAGTTGAGTCATGTTTTTTAAATCCATTCTGTCGATCTATGCCTTTTAATTGGTACTTTTAGGACATTTATCTTAATTTAACCATTGATACATTAAGGCTTAAGTCTGCCATTTTATTTATTTTTATTTTTAAAGATTTTATTTATTTATTTGTCAGAGAGAGGGAGAGATCACAAGTAGATAGAGAAGCAGGCAGAGAGAGAGGGAAGCAGGCTCCCCGCTGAGCAGAGAGCCTGATGCGGGGCTCGATCCCAGGACCCTGAGATCATGACTCAAACCAAAGGCAGAGGCTTCATCCACTGAGCCATCCAGGTGTCCCTGCCATTTTATTTTTCAAGTTCCTCTTCCCATTTTGAATTTGTTTCCTTTTTCCTGCCTTTGTTGTGCTTCCTCATCTTTTCCAGAATTCATCTCTAGTTACAGGAGTTTTGGCTCTATCTCTTTAGGCTGCTTTTTCAGTGATTGCTCTGGACATTGTATCACATATTGCAAATGTGTAAAGTGTGTTGGTGTGGATGCTCTACCCGTTCAAACGAGGTCAGGATAAACTGCTTCCCTTTATGCCCATTCACCCTCCGTGGTTAATAATATAGTTGATTAAAATATTTCCTCTAACACACTGGGAACCATATCATTTTGTTCTGGCCACTAAACATAATTTAGAAAACTCAAGAACAGGAGGAAAGTCTACTCTATTTATCCATATTTTTGCTCTACTGTGTTTCCCCTTCCTTTCTGATGTTTTGAGATTCTTTCTCTTGTTTCTTTTCTTTTTTTCTGCTTAGACTACTTCGTCCAGCTGACATGTTCAGGCAGGAATGGGGGCATCACTGCGTCTCAGCGCTCACGTAAGACCGCCTTCAGTTCGCCCTGATCTGATCACTGAAGGGTATTCTTGCTGGACACAGATTTCTTGGGATTAGACATTTTTTTCGGCACATCGAACACATGTCACTTCCTTCTGGTCCGTGTTTTCAGACGAGAAATCCACATTGTTAAGGTGTGCCTCCCCAGTAAGGGATGCATCGTTTCCCCCGGCCGCCTTCAAGATCTGTGGCTGTCTTTAATCTGGGGACATAAAACCATTACTGGGTCCTTGGGTGGGCTGTTCGAGTTTCTCAGGCTTGGGGTCGGCCTAGCTTTGTTAACCTTGGAGTGTCTCCTGACATCACTCTTAGGGCAGAGGCAGGCAGCCCTTGAGGGGCGGTGGAAGTCCAACTCCCCGTCTGAGCCGCTGATGACACAGGGTACAGGAGGACTTGCGGCCATGCAGTGCGAGGGAGCGTCCCAGCTGCTCACTCTGCTTCTCCGACGCCATCCTTGTGGGAAGTTGGAGCAGGTGTTGGTGCATCGGAAGGGGATGTCTAGGCTCCCCACATGGGTGTCTCTGGATTGCCAGCTTCCCCAGCATGCAGTCTGGGGCGTATGAGGCCAAGGAGGAAACCCAGCGCACTCGGCACCCTGTCGTTCTGGGGTTCCAAGGTCCCTGGTCAGTGTGCTTCTCCTCTCTGCCCGTCCGAGTCGATCCTGTGTTTGTTTTGTGGATAAGCTCTAAGGTTTTTAGTGGCATTGATTGGAGGCACAGGGACTATCCATCGGCTCCATCTCCCCAGCAGTGGAAGTCGCTAGAACACACTCTGCTCCTGGTGGAGAGTAGCGATCTCCACTCGGATTCACTCTTCAGAACTGCTCCGGCCAGTACGATCTGCTCTTTTGAGACAATCTGGGATAAACCTGCTGAGTTCTCTCTTACAGTTCCCACCGGGGTTAAACTAAATGAGACGTGGTCCCACGACCTGGCTTGTCAGAATGTGTCCAGGAACACGGTGCGGACAATGTGGGGTCTCAGAGCAGGACAGCTGAACGTCGCAGGTTCACAGTCGACTCCGCAAAGACCCCAGGATCACAGACCGCCCGCTCTGTATGTAACGGGGTGACCGTCAAGTTCTGCCTCAACGGGCCTTTCCTCATCACTGACTTTCCCCTCGGAACACCACGCTTCTCTATCATAAACATTCAGCTTTTCTCGATTTTCCACCTAAGCAGTAGGCTCTGAACTCCGGAGGCCGTGTGCCACTCCAGCCGGGGTACTGACCCTCCCCGGCCTCTCTCCTCTCGTGGCTCTGAAAGGAGAGGTCTTTCAGCCGGTCGCGGCCCGGCGGCACGGCATGTCCCCCACCGTAAAGACTCTGTAAACTCTGGCGTTCGCTGCTTCTCCGTCTTGAGAAAGCAGACCGAGACACTGAAACACAGAGCCAACAGGAGTTTCTGATGGCAGTGCACGTCTGTGTTTGTTTTCTACGGGTTACATAAATATAGCGAATCTCCCGACAGAGAATTACTTTGCATCTCCTGGGCTCCCAGGAGGGAGTGTTTTCTCTTCACTTGCCGTTTCCGCAAGAATGTGACAGCAGGAAGGAGGACGTGGCGGCATTGAAACAAGGAGCTGCAGGAGGAACGCTTTTGGACAGATGTCGGAACGCAGAATTTCTGGTCTGGAGAGTAATTTCTGTGTAAGAGCGTACGATGCAAATCACAGGGAAATTGGAAAAAGGAGAAGTACTTCGGACGAAGTGGGACTTTCAATTCAACGACCAGCACTAAAGGCTTCTTGAGTCACAGCGTCCTTCCCGGACACCATAGCGGCTCCCTCCACACACACCCCTGCCGCCGCCCCTTCTCCTGGCTCGACACACGTCCCGCGTCAGGGACAGTGGGGACGCCGTGGAGAAGGTCCATTTCACGCGGACACGTGACAAGGCTTGGCCTGACCATGCCAGGCTCCGTTTCTTTTTGTTTGAAGATAAAATGCAGGCGTGCCCGGAAGAGCCCTCTTCTCTTCTCCTCGTTGGAAAGGGATAGAAGGACTTGGGGGTGGGTAGGAGGAAGAGGAGGCAGCGTCCTTTGTGACTGACTCGCGACGCGGAGGCGGCAGTGGGCTTCCGCTGGAGGAGTACCGGGCGCAGAGACGCTCCCCAGCGGACGGGTTTAGTTTAGTTTGGCTGGGCGAGCTCCCAGCGACCCGAGAGAAAATGCTCCTTTTCTTCAAACGTCCTCGTGCAGTAACATGGTCGGAAAAAGCATTTTCCTGAGTGGCGTTACGGGTTGAATGGTCCCTGCCTCTCCAATCCCCGTGTTGCAGCCCTAACCCCTAGCGCCCTGGAACGGGACAGTTTGGAGACCAGATCCTTCCGGAGTGCAATTAAGTCAGAACGAGGCCCTGTGCGTGGGCCCTTGTAAGAGGGGGAGATGAGCACACGAGGAGACACGGTGGAAGGACCCGTGGGGACAAGGGAGAGGACAGCCAGTCTGCGAGCCCAGGAGGAATGATGGGGTGGACACTGACCTCAGACTTCCGGCCTCCGTCCCGCTGGGACAGAAAGGCCTGGGCGGAAGCCGCAGCCACGGTGCCCGTGGCCCCTCGTAGACTCACACCTGGTGTCACACCACCTTGGCAACGAAGCCGCCCAAACCCCTTTCTCTATGAATTTAAATCAGAGACAAGCAACAAAATGGGAGGCGAGTCCTTTGTCTGCTTGGGAGGAGGTGACCGGGGAGCCTTCCTGGATGCTCTCCCGGACCACGGATTCGTGGCAAACGTCCCTGTGCCTCCGGGCGGGAGTGTGCCCCGGGCCAGCTGCGCTCACGACGCGGGACCCTGCCCAGGGCTGTGAGTGACGCAGCTCCTGCCTGGCCCTGCAGGCTTTCCTGTGACATCCGAGCCTCCGCGTCCCTCCTCCAGACCTACCCTACCACCCGTCTGCATTCACTGTGGGAGAATGAGCTCTCCGAGGGCCGAGAACGCGGGGCGTCCTTCCAGACGTTTCCAAGGGGCCCAGCAGAGGCGGCCGCGGCAGGGCTGGGGGGTCACCTTCAGCCACGGCGGCAGCCACGGGCCCGGACCACCTCCGCTCCCGCCAGGCCCCCCACCCGGTTCCCTTTGCAGGGAGGGAAGTGATCACGGAGATGAGAGAGAAGGTTCGTCCTTTTAGTAGAACTTCATACGCGAGCCGGTGTGTGTGTGTAAATGTTTTCAGTCCAGGAGGCCCGGCCCCAAGCTCGGCCCCTCAACGCCTGGGGTCCCGGGTGATGGCCGGCACCGCGGCTTGCCCACTGGCGGTGCGGAGAGTGACACCACGTGCCTAACGGGGCCACCGGGACGAGCCCACAGGGGCCGCAGGGAGCTCACCCTGAGCCCGAGGCGGAGCACGGGAGGTGACGCTTTCTGAACAACCACCTACGGAGCCTGCTGGGGGCCAGGGCCCCTGTGGATGGGGGTTCCCTGGAGCTAGCGGGCCCGGCCCCTCCCTCCACAAGCCATGGGCCCCAGCGCCCAGCTCACAGAGCTCAGGGGCGCATGGGACGGAGGCAGGGCAAGGAGGGACCATTGTGCGACTTGGAACCCGGACTGCGTTGGGAGAGACTTAACGCAAACATCTCACACCGTTTATCTGGATAAATCTGAGCTCCGTGGACTGGCTGGAACATTCTTACCCACACGCATGCATTGGCCAGAGAGTGACTTCCACGAATTATCTTTGTGTTAACGTGTGAGCACCGAGGGCTACACGCCAACCCGCACATACGACGAGGGTCGTACAGAGCACAGGTTATCATCTCACGCTCTCTCCGGGCCCGGGGTGCAGGTGCTCTGAGCCAGGTCATCGTCTGGGGTCACCTGGGCCCTGGCAACGATGCTGACCCTGCTTGGCTCCCTGTCGGAGGCCTGACGCGGAGGGGCCCCCGGGTGGCTGTTTGTTTGCTGGTGGCCGGGGGAGTCACGGCAGCTTGAGTCTTCAAAGCCAGCAGTGGAGAGAGAGGGCAAGGCCACCAGCGACCGGATCCTACTGAACCATGCCCCGGATCCCAGAGCAACACGCCACTGCCTTGGCCGCTCGCATGGGTTTCCGGAAGCGGCAGGTCCTGCCCACACTCCGAAAGAGGGGAAAGGTGTGAGTGAGGCGGGGGCCCTCAGGGTCTGTGCACATGTCATTCCCAAAACGTACAAAATAGGAAAAGGAGAAACAGCCGTTTTTCTCAAGGACACCTTATTTCAGGAAAAAAAACGGATCCGAGATGTGCCGTACACCTCACCGCGGTGAGCCCCACGTACGTTCTGAAGAGGGACCACGGCTCGGCCGTCCAGAACCTCGCAGGCTTCCTTTTCAGGACCCAGAAACCGCTAGGGAGTCCCGAAAGGAAAGTAATAGATAAGCGACAGGACAGACATCAGAGCTCCTTAACACCTGCATCGCCATGCCTTACGTTTTGAGGGAAAAAGTCTCATTTTTGCAGATAAAAGTAACTGCTTATCAATCAGATATTTGCTGCTGGGTTACCTAGGAGGGTGGCCCCAGGTGTCGGAACGCCTTCTGAGATCACTGTCAGCCGAGGGCAAACAGCGGGGTCGTGGGGTCCACAAGCCACTACGGCTCACGACGCTAAGTCCCCCCCCCCCCCCCGTGGATGACCCTGACTCACGCGGGCTGACTGATGGCCGTGCCAGAGTGTCATTTCCCGCACCTGCCGTGTGTGGGACGCACAGGCTCCATAGAACGTGCAAAATAAAGCTTAAGAACAGAGTACGAGGGGTTTTCAGGAAGCATTTGTTCTGAACACGCGGCCTCACAAGTCCGCGGGGGACGAAACATTCTGGAAACAGACTCCTCCATGCGTCGTCCGGAAGTGGCATTTCCTGAGCGAGAACGGTCAGCTCGGTAACGGGCTGTCCCGCAGAAAGATGGGCACCTTTCTTGTCCTACCTCAGGCCCACGCACATATGGATGGGAGAAGCAAACGGAATGTTCGAAAGGAGTTGGGACTCTTGGGTCCGGGGAGGGCTTAGCTCCTCCTGCCGGGAGACAGGGAGGCCTTGGCCCCACCTCGCTCACCCAGAGGGGAACGCAGGGGCATCCGGGGACCACTCTCAGGCACACCAAGCCTGAAACCAGACCAGCTTAGGTGTGGTTTTGGCGTGAAACAGGCTGGGGTGTTTGCCCTCATCCTGGGGCAATGGGGGTTCGTGAAGAGCCTTGAGCAGAAAAGGAACCCAATCCACCGCACCCTCTAGGAAGTGGGGTCCGACTACCAGAACGGGTGAGAAAACCCTGCCGGGGTGGGTGGGGGCTCGGGGCTGCGGGGTCAGCCTCACGGGGGTCAGCCTCACGGGGGTCAGTCTCGCCGGGGTCAGCCTCACGGGGGGCGAGGAGGAGGGCAGGGGACTTGGAGGACAGGCCCGAGCAGATGGACGTTATGGCGAGAGACAAGCGCGGAGAAGAGGCCGCTCAGCAAACAGAAAACTCGTGGGTCTAAGTAAGGAACCGGCCGGCAAACAGGCCGATCAAGTGTCTTTAAGAGACGCACGCTTGGTGGTACCGGCCTTGTGTCCTCCCCGAATTTACAGGTTAACGTCTCAGCTCCCGCAGCCCCAGGATGCAGCCTTGCTCGGACACGGGGCTGGGGTAATGTACCCAGAGAAGACGAGGCCGTAGCAGAATCGGGAGAAGACAAAGATGGTTGTGATTAAAAACCAGAGTCCGCGCGGCACGGACCTGCCTGCCAGGTCAGGGCACGTCCCCGGGGATGGCCCTCACGCTGCCACTCCTCCCTCTCTTCTGTTTGCTCTCGCCTCCTGGCCCCAGAGTGTCTTGTGCAGACGCGGCGGGACGGCCGGCGACCTCGGCAGCCAGTGGTCAGCGCCGTTGCCCGCGTGGCCTCTGCCGGCTGCCCTGGACACCCCGCACCTTCAGGGCCCATCCGCGGACGGCTCGTGGGTGTCGTCTCCGGCCGCTTCCGCTTTTAAGCCGCACTCACATGCCGTCCGGGGCCGGGCTTGGAACGTGCTGGAGGCTCCTGGACGTCTCTAGCTCCGGCCCAGTCCTGCTCCGGCACAACCCCTCTGGCTGGACATCCAAGCGGCGTCCTTCCAGCCAGGGTGGGAGCATCCGGGGAGCCCGGGACCGAGTGCGAGCACGTGTGACAGCGAGAGACGAGTCGGCCCCGTGGGCTCCACGGCGAGCAGGGGACCGTCGTCACAGCCATGGGAGGGGCAGGACCTCGGGAGAGCCTGTCCGCAGGGGTCGATCCCACAGCCCCAACCTCTCCCACTTGCCGTCCCATCCAGATGCTTCTGCTCACGTGGGTGACATGAGTCTGCTCACCTCAGCAGAGACGGGACGTCTGGTGCATGTCCCCACGGTGCCTGGCATGGTCCTGCGGTTGTGCAGACCCACACGGAGGGTCCCAGGGCGGGGGGAGCCCCAGAGGCAGGACGGAGCCCCTTGCTGCCTCCCCATCCCAGTCACGAGCAGGTCCAGCCTGGCCTTGTCTGCTCCTTCCCGTTCTCCCTGCTGCCCCATGGCCCCACCCGGACAGCGGCTGCAGCCGCCTTCCTCACCCTGTGGCCCGTGACTCGGGGGTGGATGGGGCGCGAGACACTCATGCACTTGCCGGCGTCGTGCAGGTGGTTGAGGACCTGCCCTGTCCGGTGGCTGGCCTGCCCCTCACGACCTGACCCCTCGCTCCCTCCGCAAGCCTGAGGAGGAAACCGTCTCCGGCAGAGACTTTTGTAAATGACATTTTAATGTCACGGACTGGCCTGAAATTGTGTGATTGCCAAGTGTTGGCTTCTGCAGTGGAGAGCATCAGAGGGGTTCGCCATCTTTTAAGTAAGCACTGCCTTGTCGAGGGGTAATTTAGAGCGTAACTGCTGTCCACTGGAAGTGTGTAATTCGGTGAATTGAACGTGGACGCTCGCGGAACCACCTCCACATCCAGACTGCGGAAGGGACGTCCCTGCACCCCCCGCAGCCCCTCCGTCCACACCCCCGGCTCCAGACAAGCCCAGGGAGGCTGCCTGTCCCGACGGATTACGGTTTCCTGTCCCAGAACGTCACACAGAGCCCGGCCGTATGCACCGTTTCTGTTTGGTCTCCTCTGCTCTGCGTGTTCTGGAGACGTGTGTGTGTGTGTGTGTGTGTGTGTGTGTGTGTGTGATTTTATTGCAAGCACAATTCCCTGGCACGGGAGGGCTGCCGTTGGTTTACCATGCGCCTGCTGGCGGGCACTGAGAGGTCTCCCCTGTTGGGACACGAGGACGAAGGCCGCTGCGCACGTTCCTGCACACCTGCGGGGTGACCGATTTCTCGTGTCTCTCGGGCAGACAGCGGGGGCAGAACTTGGGGACCGTGTAGCGGGTGTGTATTGAACTTTATAAAACACTGTCGGGCGTGTGGGGGCTCAGTCGGTGAAGCGTCTGCCTTCGGCTTACATCCCCATCCCCGGGGTCCCAGGATCGAGTCCCGCATCGGGCTCCCTACTCGGCGGGGAGCCTGCTTCTCCCTCTCCCTCTGCTGCTCGCCCTGCTTGTGCTCCCTCGCTGTCAAATAAACACATAAAATCTTTAATAAAAAACCTGCCAATAGTTTTCCATAGCGATTGGGTCACAAGAGAGTGTGATGGTCCGTCCAGAACCCGCCAGGGGACCTCACGCACCGGGCTCTGTCTCAGTTCTCTCTGGTGCACGGAGGTGGTGCCGGCTCGCTGAGCCCCAGGGGCAGGAGCGTGTCTGCCCCCCCGCCCGGTCCGGAGTGCCGAGAGCCCTCGGGGACCCTCCTGCCCTCTGCGCTTCCTCCAGCTGCGCTCTGGGTGCCCAACAGGCAGCCCAAGGGCCCCTCGACCTTCCTTTCCTGGCCTCCACTCCTCGCTGGCAATAGAACCTGCGGATATTAACGGGCTCTTCAACCAGGGTGCTCCTGCCAGTTTCAGAATTGGGGACGTTAAACTCTGAAAACTAGATTTAAACATGAGCATTTAAAAATTTTTTCATGGGGAGAAGATAGGTATCAAAGTACCTAGTTTTGTGAAATCTGGGAGCATTTTTTCTGAGATTTTCAGCAAGCTTCTAGTGGGCCACTGAAGTCTTTCTCATGGGTTTCCCCTGCGTCACACTGTGGCTTGCTAGTTCTGTCTTCTAGAATCAACTTCCTAAAAGACCAGCCTCTCCCACTCTGGGATGCTGGGCGTAATGTTTGGCTCTATGGCTTGCAGCGTAAGAATATAAAATTATAAAGAACAGTAATAAAACCAGCCGCGTGTGATACACATCACGCTCACACCGTAAGCTTTCGACTTCGTGTTTAAAAAGTAGAAAATAAGCTTCCCCACTTTGGAGGGGACAAAATGATAAAATTCCATCCAGGGGAGGGTACGGGTTTCAAGCTTAACAAACATTAAGGAACTGAGGGAGACAAAATAAATGGACCAGAATCTCCTTGGCCGGGGACCTCGGGAGGGGATCCTTCTCTGGGAAACCGCCCTGTGCAGACCCTGCCGCTTGGTCATAGAGGTCTGTACCCGAGCCCCCAGGAGGCCCCTTCAGCCCCGGGCAGCCTCCAACCTGTGCGTGGACCCATCCTGTGGGAGGAACCATCGCGGACCATGTACAGTGGCCCTGGGGCGATCGGATCGGGGCCAGTCATCCCCAGGAGGACAGCCCACACCCTCCGTCTCCACGCCCCGCTCCCAGAGGGAGTGACCCCCCCAAGTCCTCAGGTTCCACCCCAGGAGGAGTTCCCTAGCCCCACACACCACGCCCGGGGCTCCGAGGCCCTGCCCGAGCCTTCCTGCGGCCACCATCCTGGGCCACAGCTGCACTTCCTGGCAGGAAGAGCTTGTGGCAGGTGCAGGCACTGGAATGTCCCCAGGTGGGACCCTGGCCTGGCCGCAGAGCCCTCCTGTCCCGTCGCCAGGCATGCGCTGTTCCCGGGCCTCAGTTTCACCTGCTGTGTGCTGGGGTTCTGCACAGTTAGCGAAGGTGACCGTGGCAGTTTCTCTGCAGGTCTCGTGCCCTGCCGTCCTCCTGTGTCCGCGCCCCACCCCGTGCCGTCGGCCTCCAGTAAACAGGCGCAGAATGGAATCTTTGGCCGGATTCAAGCCCAGTGGGGAAAGGAAAGAGAAGAAACAACAGATCGTCAGAAAGGAAGGTCTGACTTCACGCAGCCGCGACTGAGCTCCTCCAGGACAGTGCAGTGGCAGGATACGGTGTCCCCTGCGCAGTTTCATCCAAGTGGCTCTGCACCGGGGGCCTCACAAAATGTCCAACACGAAAATTATGTCCGGAAATTCATTACAGGGAGAGAGAGAGAGAGGGAGGGAGAGGCCACTTCTTGACTGCTGGGTCAGAGGATCCCATCTCCTTGATCCCTGCCCTGACTCCCGAGTCATCCCTCCTTGGGATCTCGGTGTTTGTGCAAGAGAACGTGCAGCTCCCGGGCCCCCCATCTCCTTGGACTCGGACCCGTAGTCACGGTGGGTCACCCTTCGCCGATTTCCCGATCTTTCCCGCGGTAGAAGTGGAGAGGAGCTTCCCTTCCTCTCAAGCGTGCCCTGGACCTGGGCTGCGTCAAAAGAGAAGCAAGAGGACAGCAGGGCCACCGCTGCTGTGTCCAGTTACAGGGTCTTGGGGGTCTGGGTGTCCCCGTCGTTAAGCATCTGCCTTTGGCTCAGGTCATGATTCCAGGGTCCTGGGATCAAGTCCCGCATCGGAGCCTGCTTCTCCCTCTCCCCCCGCTCGTGTTGTCGCTCTTGCTCTCTCTCTCTCTCAAAATAAATAAATAAAATCCAGCGGTAGGATCTTGCAATCACTAAAATTAAAAAGAAAAAAAAAGTTCACTGGGGCCAACAGGTACAAACCTCTTTGGGCATGAGGGAGAAAAAAGACCGCCGAGCTCCCTGGGCATATGGTTGTTTCGAAACGTCATTCCTTCTTCGCTGGGGACACGGTGGAACCGGGGGCGGGGGGGAGGCCACCTGCTGTGGGCAGCTCACACGCAGGGCCCGAGGCTCTCCGTGTGCCCAATAGGGCCATCGTTTCCTGGATGTGGTCAGAGGGGACAGCCGGTGACGTCTCTACTTCCGGGATGTTATTCTGGTTGATTTTGTTGTCAGGGACATGATCGATGATGTGGAAACGTCCTTGAGAAACGTGCCAACGGGGAACGGAATCCTCAGTCCCCTGGCGCAGCCCGGGGCTCGTGCTACTCGGACGCTCCTGCGTTCGCGCACGTGTTCCCGGCTCGCGCTCTCGGATTCTAGAAGACGCGGGGGCACCCCACTAAGGGAGCTGTTGCTGGCGTATTTACCTGCCCTGCCTGCTGTGTGAACAGCCGCGGCTTCTCTGACTTCTCAGGGAGCCCCGCATCGTCTCTGAGAACTTCTGACTTTAGGTCCCGCCCTATGTAACACCCACGGCGACCTCTTCTGTTTTCCTGTGTTTTTAGTGCATCTTTTTGACCAGAGGCAACGCGCTTCACCTTCCTTGGGGGAGGGCTGGGTGTGCCGAGGATGGACCCTTCTGGCCGTGTCCAGGCGGGGGGCCCCGGTCCTCCGGCGACACGAGCCACTGCGGGTCAAGTTCCGAAGGAAGCCCGGCACACGCCGTGAGCCCGTCATCGCGCACAATACTGGCGTCTACTGCGTCGGGACGGGGCTAGTAGGGACACGCTTCTTTGGCCTGGAGAGGTCATCTTGAAAATCTCAATACTTTCATTTCATGGCGTTTATCCTGGGCTGATTTTCAAAAACGCTCGTGCACGGGAATTCAGGCAGACGTGACCAAGATCTGTGGTCCCGGAGCCGCGTGTGACTCCCTCCCCGAGTCAAGGGCGGAGGAGGAGTTCCCGGGGAAATGTGCAACTCTGCTCCCGCGGCGTCCATGTGCGAGCACTGATACTTGGAGAAGACCACGGATGGGTTAGAAGGAAGCACGAGGGCATCAGGACAGACAGGTCTGTAGTGCCCAAAAAGAACACGGGGGAAGGGGGAGGGGGCGTGTGGGGAGGCAGGGGCAGCCCGTCTGCCGTGTCCTCTGTGCCAGGCGTGGCGTAGGTCATGGTTTCGTGCACAAGGATGATCCCGGTAACGCTACAATCGCATTCACAAATAACTTAGTACCGAAACAAGAGAAAAACTCTAGAAGCAGAGAATTCCACTCACCAGAAATTTGCCGTGAGGGTTGTTAGGAAGCAAAGCAGCCAGTGAGCAAAGACCTCCTCAGGGTGTGAGAGGCAGAGAGCGAGCGAGCTCTGGGAGGGGGAACACAGCAGCTACTTTGAGTTCGAGAACCGGGGAGAGGCGTTCTAGGAAGATCCTTGGTATTTCCTGACCCTGTGCGGCCCTTTCTCTCGATCTGCTCGCGGTTTGCTGGACCAGGGCCTTACGTGACTTCTGAGCAAAGGGGCGGTGTGACTTCCATCCCGGGTCCCCGCTGCCGTCTGTCCTGACACGCGATTGAAGAGGTCGTCAAGCCCGTTATGGAGGGTCACGGTGGGCGTCTCAGGGGAAACGGCCTCACCCTCGCTCGGCTGTGTGCAGAGCGCCCTGTGGCTCCAGAAGTAAGAGGCTGCCCAGCAGCGCCCAGGAAGTCGCCACAAGCCTGGGGAGGCCGCCGGAGAGCGAGAAACCCAGCCCCGGGACCTCACCTCTCCTAACCCAGCCCTGCAGGAGGGAGCCCGCCTGGCCTTGGAGAGGCGCCTCCACTGACCATATTTCCGTGTATGCCCCACGCCTGAGTGGGCGCACCGGAGCGACGCGGGTGCCCTGCCCTGTGACCTGGGGCAAATGACGATTATTCACAGGCTGATGGTGACCAGCTCCGAGGAAGAATTCGCTTGTTTTCTAGTGGCCTCTAGTGGCCTCTGTCAGAATTGCAGCCTGGTCCTCGGCTCGGAGACCCCATGACTGCCGAGAGAGGAGGGGCGCACCCCCAGCTCCGCTGCCCTCCGCGGGCCTCCCGGCCCCCCCGAGGGACCCCGCGCCCCTGCACAGCGAACCTTGTGGGGTGAGGCCGCCTCCTTGTCCCCATCAGAATCAAAGCTGCGCACCACCTGTCTTCTTGCTGCCCCGTGAGGCGGAGACCCCAAACCTGTGAGGGGAAATCCCCGGTTTGCAGGGAGGGCGCACATGGTCAGTCCAGCAAATGCCTCAGTTTTCTGTTACTGTGTCCCGCACGAGCGGCGAGCTGGCCACACGCCTGCCTGGTTGCTTCCAGCGCACGTGGGGGGGAAACCGTCGCTGCTCACAGGGAAAGGAACTTTGAAGACGGACCTTTCGCGAGGTTCTTGGTCACGGCTATTTTTGAGAGGCACGTCTGAGGAGAAAGACCAGACTGTTTACACTGCCCCATCCTGCCGAGTCTCCCCCAGCTGCTGGGTTTTCTTCAGACAAGTGAGCGCCACGACGTTCAAGAACGGGCTTGGCTCCTGCCTCCATCGGCTGGAAGCACCTCGCTCTTTGCCCGACCCCGACCTCCAGTGGTGGGGGGAGCGCAGGCTGCCCCCCCGCTGGCTTTTGTCACCCAACGAATCTAATGATCTCACCTCGGGTCGGCTGGGGGAGCGCCTTGTGTGATTTCTGCAGCCCGTCCGGTCACACTGCATGTTTGTGGACAGGATGGAACATGGTCCCCACATGCTGTCTGGGGTGACCCTATTAACGGTCGTAGACCCAAAGCAGGGCTTCCCACTAAGCCCTCTCGTCTCCTTCCACATATCGGGTTTCTGGGCTTTGTTGTTTCGGCAAAAAAAAGTCCGTCAGGTATAATCAGGTTAATGAAACTTACGAAGAGAATTAATGACACACGTTCGCGTATTCCTAGGACCAGAGGGTCGACCTGGTCTTTGCAGATCGCGGCACACCATGGCGTCTCTCCTATGCGCACCGAGGGCTACTCGGAGTGACTAGAAAGGTAGCCTCGCTGGGTGATAACTAAAGCTCCGGCAGCGTCTACCTGCGAGAAAAGGAAAAGCGGAGCTCTCCCGGAGAGACAGGGGTCTCACAAATGGAGCCTCCAGGATCCCGAGGCCCCTCTGCCCGCTCTAGGGCCAGGTCCGGGGAGCCGGGGACACAGAACAGCTGCTCTATCACAGGAGCCTGTGAGCTCAGCAGATGTGAAAAAGCAACAACTCTGACGATTGCAAAAAAGTAAAAAAACCCCAAAAAATGCTTTCGTGATCATTCTGCTCCTGCTTCTCTACCTTGGGTCTCCTTCACATGTGCTTTTGCAACAGCCTGAGAAAGTTGGACGGTGGAGGCCAGGTCAGGGCACGCCCTCACCGCCTCACCGCCTCAGAGCAGCCGAGGGGAAGGCAGGCGTCCGGGAGGCTGGCCTGGGGGCTGTGGACAGGCAGCGGCCGGGCAGGCGGAGGAGGGACGGGCTGCATTACTGCCTCCTGGGAGGACCGGGCAGGGGGCGTGCGGTGGGGTGGTCTCGGGAGATGAGCCAGAAAAACGGGCTCCTGACCTTTCTGCACCGCAGACAGACCCCTTTGCACCTGGGCCCATTTTAATGCAGAAAACGGAATATTCCAAACGTACAGAAAATATCTACATTGAAATTACAAAGCGTTTCTTAAAACCACACCGGGGGGACACATGTGTTCCCGTAGTCGCTCGGTAACAGGATTTTGCAGCCGGCCTGCTGACGGGAGTGATCTTGGAGGAGTCGTGAGCGGAACCAAGCGCTGGGGCACCAGCCACACCGCAGGGTTCCGGAGAACATGCAGTTTCCACCCGCGACCCAGCAGCCAGCCGTGCGTGCCACCCACGCTTCTCCTCGGGTTTTCCCTGCGTTTACTGGAAGAGGAAACTCCACATTTCACTCAGAGGTGAGTGAAAATAAGCATGTGATTTCCCCACCACATTCCCAGGCAGGGCTGGGGGTCCCGGGGCCCCCCCACGAGGGCCCTGCCACTGTGTTCCAAGTGGAGTGCCAGGGTCTCTCGATCAAAGAGGAACCTCCACGGAGAGACCCCGGGAGACCAGCGTCTTCACGGGCTCCGGAAGACCGTACCCGCCAGCCCGCTCACCGTGGAAGGGAGGCGTCTGTTCTTGCTCACTTGCAAATGCAGGGACCCGATCCCGTGATACCTGAGGGACCCTGGCCAATTGCCCCAGCTCGGTCCTGCCCCAGGCCTCACCCACGGCAGGGACTGTCCCCCGGGAAGACTGTCCCCCAGGAAGACTTAGCCAGTTCTCACCATCTGTCTTGTTCAGTAACCTTCCTCCTGAGAAAGTGGAGATGTTTCCTGTCTGGTTCATCCCCGAATCCAGGCAACGGGACACGTAACAGAGGTGTTCGTGGACCGACGCTGTGGACACAGGGGCGAGGGGCGTCTGGGGAGCGACGCACCAACCACCGGACTTGCCCTGCGCCTCCCACCCCTCCTGTGCTCTAAGTGATGCTTTCTTCTAACATTCTTGGGCGTGCATGGCTGTCATTAAAGCCCAGAAAACAAAACAAACTGATAAGCACGAGGGCTGGTGAAGAGGCGTGACAGTTTAGCCCACGGTCTTGCTGCTGGGAGGTAGAACGGGGCAGCCTCTCTGGAGGCCCCGGGGAAACTTCTCAGAATGGTCACTGACCTGCCGTACGCCCAGCGGTTCTACCCCTAGGAAGCTGAGAGCCACGAAAACCTCCGTCCACGTGTGAATGTGTGCAAATGTCCTTGGCAGCGTCATTCAGAACATTCAGAACTGGAAAAACCCAACTGTGTGCGGACAACGAAGGAATCGATGTGGTGCTTCCGTAAGGGAACCCTGCGGAACAAGAACGCGAGCTTCCGACGGCACCACGGCACGGAGGAACCGCAAACGCGTTGTGCTGGGTGAGAGAAGTCAGAAGCAACATGCTCCGTATTATATAATCCCGTTTACATAAAATCTCCAGAAAAGGCAAACCCATCACGACGGAAAACAGAGCAGATAGCCCAAGGCTGACAAGCACGAAGGGTGTCTGTGAGGGGACAGAAACGGTCTAAAATCAGGTTAGGGCGAAGGCTGCCCACTCTGCAGACGGACTAAAAACCACCGAGTTGGGCTCTCGGAGCAGCTGAACTTCACGGGCGTGCATCACGGCACCAGGACGCTGTCAGGAAAAAGGTGTGAGTGTCGGTCCTGTGGAGACTGAGGGAGCCTCGGGGTCTCAGCCTGGAGGAAAAGAAAGTCCCTTTTCTGGAGCCCAGAATGACGTCACCGTTACAAAGGCGGTGGGTCCCCGGGGTGAGGAGCCGGAAGACGGAGTCTGGAAACGAGGTAAACCAGCCGTGGTGGGTCCTTGGCGCCCCTCTGGCCGCCCGTCTGCGGCGGGGCCTGCTGGCCGGTCCCCCCGGAGAAGTCACGCCAACGCCGACTTGTGCCTCTTTGGATGCCATGGCCAGAGCCGCTGCTACTTACGGGACAGGCTCCGTCTAGCCCGCTGGGAGGGGAACAGGCAGCGGCAGGGTCTGGACACGAAAACCATCTCGCGGGCACCGGGCACGTCAGCTTCCACGTGCCTTCCCCGGCTCCTGCCGCCTCATCTGCGCGTCTCAGGGGCGGCGAACCAGCTCACAAACTGGCTCACAAACCCCGTGCTCGCGCCCTCTGATCACCAGCGAGACCGCGTCCCCTGGCGAGGGGGCTTTCGTGAGACTCCACAGTGCGGGGAGGAAACACGACAAAACACAGTGTTGCTGAAACCAGCGCCACCGAGAAGGCGACTGTTAGAGCTCCAGGAAAGAAAGAAGGCGTCAAACCGGGGGAAGAGGAAGACGCGCAGAGCCGCGGCGCCGGGGAGGAAGTCGGCCAAGTGTCGCATCCGTGGAGGGGGACGTTCAGCCGGGCAGATAGGGACGGGGCAGCCGCCCCCGCGGCCTCTGCACCTGCGTGCACACCCTCCCTGGAGGGTCAGGAACGCGGGTCGGACTTCGCCCCCTGGTGGACACGGCTGTGAAGTGCACCGGCGCCACCGAAGCCCAGCGAGCGCCGATTCCGACCAGGCCTGGCAGGGATCCCCACAGCCGCCTTCTGGAGTTTGGTCATTTGGTCCGTCCCTCCCTGGGACCTGCATAGGCCCTAAGGCCGTCCAGCCCCCAAGGGATGGTTTCAATCTGCCTCCCTGCCTCTGGGTAACGGTGCTCACCAAGGCCTCCGCGCTCCGGATGGGAAAGAAAGCGGATGCGACCCACGAGGGAAACCCTCACCAGGGAGTTGAAAACGTGAACATGTCCTGCCTTTTAAAAACATGCACCAGAGCCAGGGCCCCCAGACCCTCCTGTGCACCTGCCGGCACGGAGCGTAGCTGGTGGCAGCTCAGGGGACAGGGCCCCGCGGGGGAGCCGCTACGGGGACACCTGCCGCCTTCGCGTGGCGCCCCCCCCCCCAACCGGCAGGGACGCGGCGAGGGCCTCCTCCGGCGGTCCGGCTCCCCGTCCACTGAAGGGCAGAGCCCCCAGACACGTCATTAGCTGAAAAAGGAAGACAGGACACCACCTGGGAAGAAGACATCCCCTTCCAGACTGAAACAAAGGGACACGTACGAGACCATGCAGGTGCGCTGACCTCCGTGTGCGTGAGAAACTGGGAGGCCCCTTCAGAACCCAACGACGTCGCTCACCTGCAGGAAGACGATGGGGAGAACAGGGCAGACGGGGGCGGGGGCAGGGTCTCCCCCGTCCCCACGTGTGTCTCTGACCGACAGGTGGAGCAGGATGGGCCTTGAAATCCCCCAAACCTAACCCCCTCCCGCAAGGCAAGAAACCTTGCAAATGCTTCTGCAGGACCCCGGATGGGGGCGGGCGCCGCCGGTGGCCTGAGCCGCGGGCGCACGTCCAGGCGGTAAGCGGACGTCTTCCTCTCGCAGGGGCAACCCAAGGGTTAAACCGTCAGCGCGCCCGAGAGAGAAGACGAAGTTCCTCCTTCCGACCAGTGGAAACGACAAGTGGCTCCATCGAACCCTGAGCTCTTCCATCCACGGTGTGGACCACACTGGCCAGGGGCGGGACTTGGGGGGGAGTTGGCCGGCACCAACCCCGGTCACGCTGCTTCCTCTGCCGAGCGCAGAAGAGCCCCCCGGGCTCAGGAAACACATTCAGACAAGTGAGTTCTCACTGGTCTATGTGACGCTTGCAGGGCAGCTTCACAGCCAAAGCCCTGACAAAGGGCGCACGGGGCAGCTCTGAGGTCCTACAAGGTCAGGATCATCGTTCTGGGCTTGGGTGGCTCGCCCGGGGCTGTGCACACCGGCACCCTCCCCCAACCCCCCCCCCACCTGCCTGGGAGCAGAGCAGACAGGGGTCCCGCTGCCCGCGCACCCGATGCAAATTCCCAGCGACCTCACCCCAGGGCCAGCCCTCAGCCCTCGCCGTCCCCTGCTGTCTCGGGGAACCCCGGCTGCCGGACGCCCTCACCCGCTCAGAGCCGGCTGGAAGTCGTGTTTCACTTTATTGGATACACCAGGTGTGGGGGTTACAAGTGGAGCGTACGGGTGTTCTGTCCCGCCTGAAATGCACGGACCTCGCCTGCATCGGGGACAGACACAGGCAGACGAAATACAGTCGGGAGGCGTCCCAGAGTGGGTCACGTCAGCACGTCAACGACTGAGCTCACAATACTTCAGTGAAAACGGCGGACGCAACCATATCAATCACACTTCAGGTCTGTACACGAGTCTACAAAACAGAATCCCCACGCCGTGCTCTGTACAACGGTGGCCTAACACTCGAACCCAAGCACGCCTCCCCGATCCCAGAGAAGGTGCCAGGCACACGTGTGAGAGGATTACAATCATTTCCCCAAAATACAAAATCGCTTTTTTCTTTTTAAGGCACATTTTCACGGAAGGCACAGAGAGCCCCCACCTCGGGAGCCCCCACCTCGGAATCCCCGCGCTCGTGGGACCCTGGCGGGCGGCAGCCGCCCATTCCCGCGAGTCCTGGGTGGCGATGGTGGTGGGGACAGTTGTTGGCGGGAGAAACAGGCCCATCTCCAGGGCACAGGCACGGGGGAGGCAAGACGGCGGCTACTGTCCCGCACGGCGCAGGCCGGCCTCCCCGCCCATCTCCCTCAGGGAATGCCGGCCATACAGGTGTCACCGTGAGTCCTGCCGGGCCACTACCCCGGCCCGGGCAGGCGTCCCCAGCTCGAAGACCCTCTGGCCGCCGGGGCGGGAGCGGCTGCTCTGTGCACAAGAGGACGCGGGGAGCAGAGGTCGCGCCGTGACATGGAAAACCGGCGCCACCGACCCACGCCTGGGGCTCAAGCCTCCCCCGGAGTGCCCGGTGGCCCCGTGCCCCTCAGGCCGCCCGGGGGGACCTCGGCCTCGTCCACCTGCAGAGTGTCATTGTCCCCCAGCAGCTCAGTCTCGGGGACGGAGCCGTCCTCCTCCTCCTCCGCTTCCTGCCCGGGGGTCTGGGCCGCATCTCCGGGGGTGATCGGCGTGTCCTCCGCGGCCTCTGCGAGCAGGGCTGCCCTGTCCGCCATGGACGCGTTGGAGGGCGCCGTGGTCACATAGCCGGTGCTGGTGGAACCGCTGCCACTGTGCTGGGAGCCGGGCTTCGGGACGGCCGGGGCGGGCACGTGCGGCGGCGCCATTGGCATGGGGATCTGCACCGGGTAGAAGTTGGGCAGGTAGGCCCCGTAGGCCGGCACGGGCTGGTACCCGTTGACGGGGATGTAGAGCTGGGGAGGGGGCACCATGGGCCTGATCTGGCCTTTCATGGGCATGAACGGCGGCTGCGGGAAGGCCTGGGCCTTCTGCTTGGGGCCCCCGTAGCGGGCGTTGCTGACGTTGCTGACGGGGCTGGTGCTCAGCGAGCTGGTCTGCGTGGCGTTGCTGGCCCCCGAGGTCTGTGCCGAGCTGTTGTAGGTGGACAGGCCGCCCCAGGCGCGGAGCCTGCTGTGGATGTCCTTGAAGCGGGGCCGCCGGCCGGGGGCCTCGTGCCAGCACTCGACCATCAGGGCGTACACCCAGGCCGGGCAGTCGTCGGGGCAAGGCAGCACCTGCCGGCCACGCACCATGTCCACCACGTCCTGGTTGGAGTGGCCGCAGTAGGGCTGCAGGCCGTAGCTGAAGACCTCCCACAGCAGCACGCCGTAGGACCAGATGTCCGAGTCCACGGAGAACTTGCCGTGCGTGAGGGCCTCCGGCGACATCCAGCGCACGGGCAGCAGCGCGCCGCCCGTCAGCCGGCAGTAGTCGGCCGAGTACACCTCGCGGAACAGCCCCAGGTCCGAGACCTTCACGCTCAGCTTGTCGTACACGAGGACGTTGCGGGTGGCCAGGTCCTTGTGCACCACGTGGTGGCTGGACAGGTAGTCCATGCCTGAGGCGACCTGCGCCGCGACGTGCACGAAGTCGGGGGGCTCCAGGGCGGACCTCACCGTGCGCTCGTCGTCCGTGCTGCCCACGTCCGAGTGCGGCGAGCGCATGACCAGGAACTCGTGCAGGTCCCCGTGCGCGCAGTAGCTGAACACCATGCTGAGGGGCTGGTCCTTGGTCACCACGCCCAGCAGGCAGACGACGTTGGCGTGCTGCAGCCGGGCCCGCAGCAGGGCCTCGTGCCGGAACTCCTCTCGCAGCGGGCCCTCCGCCTTGTCCTTCAGCGTCTTGATGGCCACAGCCTGGCTCTGCTCCCCCGGGGCCGGGCCAAACAGGTGGCCCTTGTAGACCTTCCCAAACCGGTCCTCCCCGAGCTCCTCCAGGAACCGCACCGACGACAAGCTGATCTCCCTGAGCTTGACCTGCCGACAAGAAAAGCTCCGTGAACCACTTCAGTTCCCGGAACAGGAAGGACAAGCCGGGCAGCTGGGGCGGGGGGAGCCCAGCAGAGGACCCCGGTCCTGCCCGCCCCAGGCCCCGCCGGACCCGCACCCATTCTCTGCTCCTCAACACGCCCAGGACCGCGAGGCTGCGGGAAACACGTCTGCGGGTCCCAGCCAGGCTGCAGAGTGCGCCCTCCCCCAAACTCCAGACACACCACTGCAGGGCGTGTGCACACCACACGCGCACACACAGCCGAGCTGGGCGCCACCGTCCCAGAGGCACCAAGGGACCCTCCCAGTGGCGTCCCCCACCCGGGGCCCCTCCCACGGCTCCCTGATGCGTCACAGCGACACCGGCCTGTCTCCCTGGCACCCGTGGGAAGTCGTGCGCTTCCGATGATTTCTGTCACCTTGGAGTCCAGGCCGGCTGCTTTCCAGCCGTCCCTCCGTGTCCCCTCCCTCCTCTTCTTGGTTATATTCGTTATGACAGAAGCCCCACGGGCGGGGTGGGGGCTGTGCTGCATCTCCACACTCCCCAGCCCCCAGCCCCAGCAAACACACAGCGACTGCTGGCTTCCAAGCCAAGGGCACGCTCCCCCGACCGCCTTGACGATCCCCTTCAGAGCCCGGACGGGAGTGACGTACAAGTAACGTGGAGGCCCAGGCAGGCCGGGACAGACTCCCCTGTGCTGTATCTCAGGGTGGTCTCGCTGTCCTAAGAGCTGTCAGGGTGGGGGAATGGGGGTGACTGACTCCACTCTAAATGTGCGGTTCCACCCGTCCCCGAAGATCAAAGCAAAACAAAACCAACCCAACTCCAAACGGACCAGAAAAGAGGCCCCGTCCCGTGTCAGAGCCAGCCGGGCCCCCATGTGGTGGACCAGTCAGAGCCCTTTCCCTTTGGTTCTCCTGTGGGGAGAGCGGCAGCCCTGCAGACAGACGCAGGACGGCACCTGCTGGCTAATGCACCCGTCTGAGCGGAGGGAGAAGCCTAGACTCAGGGATGGCGGGATTCCAACACGCCTACCACTTCCTTCCTAAGGACACAAATGTCCTGACATGTCTTAGAGGAGATGTGGGGAAATACAGGGCAATTCAGGATGGTGGTAAGCCAGGAACCCAAACATTGGGGGCAAGCCATCTCTAGGCAGAGGCTGGGCCAGGAGGCGTAGGAGACCTGCTTGTGCTGGGTGATGAGAGGCATCTCCACGTCCTGGCTGGGCGAGGCCATCAGCTGCCGCCGCTGTGGTGTAGACGCGGAAGCCTTCTGCTTATTCCGGCACACGCAGACCAGGAAGAAGAGGCAGGCGATGACCAAGGGGATGGCGATGCTCGGGACCAGGATGTACAGAATCCCCATCCTGCTGCCGTCCTGGGGACCTGCGAACAGCCAGGGTCACGGGTTCTTAGAAAGCATCCTCCGCCCAACTCCGAGTTCCCGCCAGCCCACTCCCGCCCCCAGCTGCAAGATTCAAGCACACTGGGACGGTCCCATGAGTTGCACGAAGGGAAAGGGGCGCGCCAAGCCCAAGGATGGGTAACGCACCCCTGCACGCTTGGGAGACGCTATCCAAAGCTGCCCCCAAGGACTCAAGCGGGAGCACACGGCTCAGAAAGCCCGTGAATGCTAGGGCTCTTGCAGTAGTAACAAGCAAGGTCCTAGGATGAGAAATGGCCCCGCCTGTGGCATTTTAGGATTCTCCACATTTTGTGTGTAATGAACACATATCGTTGAAGATACTAATCCAAAGTGCATTTGATCTGAAAGAGCACCGGTCGCCAGTGAGCCTGACCCACGGCAGGACGCCGCAGGGCCCCAAGCGTGCTGGGAAACGCGGCGGTCAAAGGTCCGACGAGGCTTCCGGTGAGCTTCATGGTTTTCAGAGCGAGACACAAAGGTCTGTCTCCCTCTACGGGATTCCAGACAGGCACGGGGGCCACGCTGGGCTGCAGCACTGTCCCAAACCCGGAGTCTGTCTGTCTGTCCGTCGTCCCATCAGCCCCACGCCACCCCCTCCCCACACCCCACCGCAGAGAGAACCAAATAAAACCCCAGAACTCCCCGGCCCCACCCTCGAGGGCGGCGGTGGGGGCTCCGGGTCGTCTCTCTGGGGAGATTCCATGACCCACCCCCTGTCCCAGGTCAGAGCGGGGAGCACCGTCCAAGCGTCTGCGTGACCATTTACTTTATTGTCATCTTTTCAAAATCACCAGCAGACGCCACACTTGTTAGCCACGGTACCACAGGACAGGCTGCGTCCTCGCAGCCACGGGCTGAAGACCACAGCCACCTTCACGGGGGCGTTCGTCCGATTTCCTACGTCCCGTTCAGGGTGAGCAGGAACACACGGCGTTCGGCTGTTCCAACACACAGAAGCAGCGTGTCGCAGGGTTCGTTAACGTAGAGTTTTCAATCGAGTTCTTTGTAAAGGCAGTGGGATCCTCCCTATCCCCGGCCACTGGTTTTGAGGCAGAACACTGCATCTGAGACACGGTCCCACGAGGACCAGGCAGCTCCCGGCATCGGCGGGGGCCGCACACCATTCCCCGTATGGGGGCTCCTCGGGCATCACCCGAACCCCGCTGGGAAGCAATGAGCCTGCTTCCCACTTGGCTGCCAAAGCCTTCCTACAGTGCGCATGCTTCGCATTTCTGCCCTCGGAATGCAAAGCTTTTTGCAAAATCCAATGTACCTAGATCGACCAGATCGAACAGCGTACATATTTCTAACTTTTTGATTAATTTTCATTACAAAAGTAATACCGGCTCATTGTGAAAACGTATTCTGTTTCAACATTTCTTTAGGCCACGGGAAATCTCTGCGGAAAGTCTGGCGTGTATCGCTCCAAAACTTCACGCATAACATGGAGGTGCCGTGTGAGCTCACACGCACACAGACACACGCACCCACACACGCACGTCTTTCCTTCACAAAGACAGACAGAGGGGGGTCTGGGGAGAAAAGCAGGAGAAACCAGCTATCATCCTGCAGCTTCTTTCTTTCTTTCTTCCCCCAGCAGGTCATCACGGACCCCCTTCCTTGCAGGAACTTTTTTTCAGAAACGTAGCAATCCACGGAACAGCTTTATGATATTGCCGACATTCTCGTTCTCAAACGTTAGTCCTGCCGTGGACGCACGTTCTTGAGGATCCGTGGCACGGATCTGTGCTGAGTTGAGAGGAGCCGCAAACTTGGGACTGGCCCATGGTACTCCCAGGAGGGAAGCGATGCCGGTTCCCACGGCCAGCATCTGTAGGGGGAGGCGCGCCCGGCCCGGGGCCGCTGGAGGAGGCTGGTGCGGGGACGGCGAGCCCGGCTCTCCTTCACATCCTCTCTCCTCATCCGTCGCTTCTCGGTAATGTCCCAGCAACCCACTGCCTCCAGGAACCAGAACGTAAGACTCAGGGGCGGCCAACCTTCTCCGGGGGACCTAGGCCGGTGGGAGCCGGTGAAACGTAAATGGCCTCGAGACAGAAACAGGAGGCCTGTGAACTGTGGGACCCTCAACCTCACTGGCCCGTCCCGTTCGTGCTTTAACAAGGATGTGGCAGGGGGACAGGTCACAAGACCGAAGTTCCGCTGTTCCTCGCTCTGCCTGCTCTGCCTGGGTGAGCCGGGCTGCGGGAGGCCAGGGAGGGCGGGCAGTGCCGTGCCCCGGGGCCAGGAGCCAGGCTGAGGGCTGTGGCCACAGCAGGAGGCCCGTCCACCAATACTGGGAAACAGCAGGTGACCACATCGATGGAGAAACCAGGCACCAAACTGACCATCCCAGGGCCACCCGCAAGCAACAGGCTGGCGAGGGGCCCCCAGACCTAATCGGCCGTCTCCCCCGCGTGGTGGAATCTGGGCTGAGAGGCACACGACTCCGGAACTTTCTCTAATTTAAAATGTCCCACAACGACCAGGTCCTACTTCCAGAACCGGCAACGGCTTTATCTGAAGCCGGTCATCAGGGCGGTGCATGGGGGAGGCGCCCTGGACCCCAAGCCATCCCCAGGTGCCCTCAACAGTTAACGCTTTAAAAAACAAGAGAGAGAGAGAATACATACTACAGGAGGGAACGTCACACAGTTCCATGCGTACGTTTTTATTCTGCGTGAAGCACCAGGGGCCCTCCATCTGCCCTCCGGGGTTGCGGCAGTAGGCGTGGCCCCCTCCGAGCTCGGGGAAGTCCGCGCTGCTCAGCTGGTGGCTGTGTGGGAGCTGCAGGGCCCAGGGCTGGCACCGGTGGCCCGACTTGGTGGTGCTGGCCGTGCCCCTGTAGTCCGTGCCCGAGCCGTTGTAGCACTGCTGGTCTGTGGGAGAGACGCGTGAGGACGCAGGGCTGCCGGCCGCAGCCTCCCCAGCCCTTCCCGGAAGGACCACCGCCGCCACCTCGCCTGCACGTACCCGAACCGGAACCTCCAGAAGCCCAAACGCTCCGACTTCCAACAGCAGCAGCATTCAAGCCGCAGGCCCACCAGGTAAGTCGGGGCGATGGGGCGGGGGTGTCCAGGGACACAAGTGGGGAAGGAAGCCCATCTGAAGTCACCCCGTGAGTGGGGAAGCCCTGGGGGCCCGCCAGGCACCTCCGTTGCAGGAGGACGTCAACCCCAACCTCCCGCTCGCTTTGCCGCCGGGGAGGACACCCGGGCACCCTGTGTCTGGGGCGGAGACCCAGAGCCCTCCCGCTGCCTTAGTTCTGAACCTGTTCTCAGCCCCTCCTGAAGACGGGCTCACCAACCTACGCTCCGTCTTCTGCGGCGATCATCACGCTTGGAGTGAGGAGCGAGCCCGCCGCCTGCATGGACGCCCCCGGGAGCCCAGAGATCGGGCTCCGACTGCCCCCCAAGGAGCCCTGCGGGGCTCTGAGAACCCCCAGCCTCACCGAGAAGTGGCCGGAGTCCAGGGCCTGGGAGGAGGGTGGGCTCTTCTCCCCTCCGGCCCCTGCAAGGGGCGGCAACCCTGACCTAGTCGGCGAGGGGAGCTGTTCAGGGGTGGCAGGGCGGCCTGGAGGTGGTGCCTCGGCTCAGGCTGCTAATGGGCACGGAGATGACGCCCCCTCCTCCCCCAGAAGCGGAGTCTGAAGCCCAGTGATGTAGCGACTCTCGCCAGTGCCAGGACGGCAGGGCCACAGCCGCCGTGCGCCCACCGCAGGACGACCGGGGCGGGGCAGGAGCGGTGGCGGCTGCGGCCAGGACAGGCACACGTGGACTCACAGCGGCCCAGCCTCTCCGCGGGGATGCCGACGCGCATGCAGTTGGCGGCGTCCGGGCTCTCGGGCGGGGGCAGCGCCTCGCACTTGGGCAGCTGCAGCCTCATGAGGATGAGCGGGTTGGAGCGCGCGATGCTGTACTCCCGGCGGCACAGGTCGCTCTCCAGCACCTCACACTCGTCCCGGCACAGCTCGCGGGGCTTCGGCGCCCGGGAGCGCGCGTCACACAGCGGGAACACGAAGTGGCAGAAGGACGGGATGGCGAACCGCGAGCACTGGTCCGACAGGTGCGTGGAGGTTCCGATCATGGTGAAGGCCGCTGCGGGCGGGGAGGCGGGTGTCAGGCCGGAGGCTCCTGCTCCCGGGCCCCAGAGCCCGAGCCTCGCGCCCCACGCCCTGCGACACCCCTCTCTCACTCGTGCCCTCCAACCCTCCGCCCTGTCCTCTGCACACCCCGAAAGGCTCTCACCGAGGCAGGCCCCCAGAGAGCAGCCGCTGCCCGGTGCGCTGGAAACGGGAAGTCCCGGCCCAGGGCCTCCCTCACAGTGAGGAACAAGAGGGATGGGGAGACTGGGCCCAGGGTCTCCCCCGGCCCACCCGGTGCTTCTTCCAGCACAGGAAGACTCGGGGTCAGACCCAAAGCCGCTCCCCAAGGCCCTGCTAGGAACTGGGCTCGGCAAGCAGTGGGCGGAGCTACAGCAACGGGCCGGGGTGACGTCTAGAAGCAGAGGCCGGAAAGGGCACAGGGACGGAGCCCGGCGTCCTCGGGACTGTGGCCGACCGGGCGGCCGGGGGAGGCTGCTGCGGGGGCGGGTGGACGGCAGCAGGGCCGACAGACGGGGACCAGACCTGCAACCAACAGCAGCAGGAGAGGCGGGGGAGAGGGGAGCCACCCGACAGCCGGAGCGCGTTGGGAGGGGCAGAGGGAGGTGCTGTGGGCAAAGAAAGCAGAGAAGCAGGTGGAGCGAGGGTCTGAGCCGCGGTTGGCTGGTGGTCCTCCGAGGCAGGACACGGGACAGAGCGGAGGCAGGACATGGTCCTCCGAGGCAGGACACGGGACAGAGCGGAGGCAGGACATGGTCCTCCGAGGCAGGACACGGGACAGAGCGGAGAGGAACGGAGGTGGCGTGTGACCCGGAGAGAGCACGCAGTGGCACCGCGGGCCGAGCGGGAACACGTGTGGGGGCAGGAGGGCAGGAGGCAGGAGGCAGGAGCCCCGTCAAGGCTCAAAGGGAGGCCGCGGCCGCATGCCCGCCGCCCCGAGGCCCAGCCACTGTGGCCCGCGAAGGCTCTGCTCCTGAGGATGTGACCCGGCGGCTGAAGAGACAGGCCCCTGCCCCACAGGCTGCGCCGCGGGGAGAAGACAGGCCCAGGTCTCGCCCAGGGCCCCCGCCAGTACCCGTGCTGTGGCCCCGTGTGGCTGGCAGGCAGCACTGCGGGTGTCCACTCTCCGCGGAGGGCCCAGCCCAGGGCAGCCCCCAGAACAGACGAGCCGGAGGGAGCCCAGCTCCGGCGCTGCCCGTGACCCACCACGGATGGTGGGTCCCTCGTCCTGTCTGGTGCTGTGTGGTGACCCGCCAAGGCCACACCCCAGAGGACAGAAGCCCACACAGAGCGTCTGAGGGAGCTCGGGAGAGGAACGCGCGGTCCCTACTCCTTCCGGTCCCTTCCGGCCGAGACTGACTGAGGGAGGAGCAGGAGGGTCCCTGCAGGGTCTCTCGGGGTCAGCTCGGGAGTCCGGGGTGAGGCCTGGTCCGGGGGCCGTCAGGAGGGCGGGCATGGCGTGGGCGGGGACCCCAGGCACGGCAGGACGGTGGAAGCCACACAGACCCGGTGTTGCTCTCGGGGCAGTCGGCTGCGGAGCATGACCCGGTCAGGGTCTCTGCTCTGCCCTTGTCCCCTCAGACGCGTCCCGCACGGGCTCACGTCAACGTCCGGCTCTAGGTACCCAGAAGGTCCGGCAGCTCATGCCTCGCCTCTGTCCACTCCCCACGTCACCTTGAAGGTGTTTTGGGCCCTTTCCCCGGGAAGCCCCCAGAGTCCTGGAGCGAGTTCTGACAAGCCTGCCCCAGACAGGACACAGCAGGGCCAACGGCCTCGGAACCACAAGCCAGTCAGCCCAGGTCAACTTCGACCTTCCTCTCGTGTCCACAAACCTAGACATGCGCATTCTAGACTTTCGTCTAAAAGCTGCCGTGGGCCCGCCCGCTCGGACAGCAGACTTGCTCGGTTTCCAGCCGTTCCCAGAGACGGGACTCGGGGACAGTCTCGTGCCTGGGAGCCGGGTGCGTCAGCGAGTGGGACGCCCAGTCTGAGGTCCGCGGCTAGCGCTTCCCAGGTCGGTGAGGGCGGAGGATGTCTGAGTGCGTGGCTCCTACTAAGGCCATAATGGACTCTTCCCTTAATGAACGAGAAGCGACGAGAAAGATCCAAGAGCCCTACTGCTGTCGAGGGTGATTTCTGTTCCCTGCAGCCTGCGTCCCGTCTCTGAGGCACGGGTACAGCCACACCGAACACCGAACTAACGTAAACCACTGAATGTTGTGGCCCAAAAGGTTTGAGCAGTTCTGCTTTAGAGAGCAGGGAAAGCTCTTCCAAAAACAGCAAAGCTCTCCAATGGGCTCCTTTCGGACGACCATCGTCTCCTACTTCTGAGGGAGCACCTGGCCCTGTCCTCGGGGGCTCAGGAACCACGGGCCAGGCGGGTCCTCGCACGGCCATCGCCCTAGACCCTCCAGCTTGGGGCGAAAGCAAGGGAGGGGTGACTCGGATTTGGAAGGACAAGTCGATGTCGTCTGGAGGCTGGAGAGGAAACGTGTGTGTGTTTGTGGGGAGAGCGGAGAGGAGCTTCGGTTGAATTCATTTTCTCACTTCTCCAAGCACTTCCCCCAAGGTGACCTTCATGTCACCATGTGAAAGCGCATGGAGGAGGACAGCCCACCAGAAACGGGAACGCTGCAGAGACAGAGAGCAGTTGCCTGCAGAGGGAGCCGCCCCCGTTCCCACGCCGTGAAGCAGGTCCCTGAACGCCGACTGTCCGCGGGACCTGAATGCTGGCCGTCGGCGGCCCGGCAGCGTCCCCAGACGCCGCCACAGACTGCAAACCCCTCTCCCCAACGCCAAAGTCGGACCCGTGAAGCTCTTCACTGAGCTCAGACCTGCGGGGGGCAGGAGTCAGGGACGGCAGGACCAAGAAGTGCAGTGATTAAGTGCAGTGGGCGCTGGCCTCCCTGCGGTGCGGCCAGCCTGGGGACAGGAGGCCCTGGCGACGCAGTGAGCACGGGACGTCTCCCGACTCTGGAGCCACGCAGTGGGCCTGAGGAAGTGCGCTTGCTCATGGGAACGCACAGACGGGAACGCTGGAGGGCAAACCCTGGGGCCAGTCCCCACTGCTTCTAACAGAGCCGTCTGACCCTGCTGCACGACGTGGAACAGGGACTCCGTGTCCAAGATCGGACATAAACGCACGAGGGGGTGGGGACGGGCGGCTCACGGTCCAACGACACGGGGCTCCTACCTGTGATGCGGTTCTCAATCTCTCCCTGCATCTGGAGCGAGTCCACGTAAATGGTCCGGTTCCCGATGAAGCGCGCGCACGCGATCCCGCGGTACGGTTGGCAGAAGCCGTCCTCGTGGTCGTCGTCCCTGGGGAGACCCAGCCGTGAGCACAGTGGCTTGTTTGCTTTCCCCAGCCAGCTCTCTCCCGAAAAGGATCATCACTTTCATTACGCTACGTTGGTCACAATACGGACTGTCGTCATGATCTCGTCGTCTCGCTCCTTGGTATCGGCGCAAATGAGCCGGAAACCCCGGACCACCCGAAAACCTGCCCAAACGTGGGAGCGACCAAGGTCCTCCGGCAGGTGATGGGTAAGGACACCGTGGCCCGTCCGGATGGAGGAGTTTTTAGCACCAAACACAAAGGAGCCTCGAAGAAACACGGAGGAAGCTCACATGTGCGGGACTAAGTGAAACACCGATCCGGAGGGGCCGCATGCTGTAGGCGTCCAGCTGCCGGACCGTCCGGAAGAGGCAGAGCTATGCAGACGGGGGAAGGTCAGTGGCGGCCAGGGGCTGGGGGAGGGGTGGTGCACGGGACCAACAGGCAGAGCACAGGGACTTCAGGGCCAGGAACCGACTCTGTATGATGCCGTGATGGCAGGTGCGTGTCTTTCCAGATGTGACGCGGGAGCAGCCCAGGTTTGAGCCTCGTGCGTCCACTTACGTGCAGTGATTTCCGTGAGCACAAGTACGATAAATGTACGCTGTGTCCCTGGTGATTTTCTTAATAGCATTTTCTTTCCTTAGCTGACTTTATTGCAGGAATTCAGTCCATAACACATACAACTCGCAAAATACACGTTAATCGACTAAGTGATCGGTAAGGGGCTAGGAGTTAAGTTTTGGGGGGAGCCGAAAGTTACACACAAGTTTCCAGCCACACGGGGGGTCGGCACGGGGGGTCGGCGTCCCAATCCCTGTTGTCCAAGAGTCTGCTGCCCAAAGTCCCAGCAGGGAAGCTGCCAGAGCGAAAGCTCCAGGTACGGACTTTATCAGCTCATCGTAAGTACTGGGTTGACTTCTGTCCCGTCCCTTCTAACCAAGGCGCCACACTAAGGGGGAAACGCGGGTGTGGATGCTGGGGGGTGGTCGGTGAGAACTCTCCAGGCTCCGCTCAGTTCTTCTGGAAATCCCAAACGGCTCTAAAATATGAAATCTATTAACTTAAAAAAATCCAGCATTGTTAAGGGGCGTGGCGCCACGGAGCGTGACAGACGGATCATGGGCGTGAAGCGTACACACGGGCGGGCACACGTCCACGTCTGTGAGCAGACGCACGCAGAACGCTGGCCACAAACGTGTCGTCCCACCCGTGAACCACACAGAAACACCGCAGCGCACCCCGCGGGCGTTGGTTGTCTGCAAGCCAGACTCGTGAAAGGGATGACCATCCAGGAACCGCGTTCCTGCGTCACACAAGAGAAATCTTTGACATGGAGGGAAACAATGGGGATCCCCGAAAGTCTGGCCTTCATGTAAGTTGTACAAGGAGATGTTGTTATTACACAACAGAGAAGTAGACAGCACGGGCCACGCTTCAAGACCCAGGGGCTGGGCGGGGAGCCCCACCGAAGCATGGCCCTCCCACCGGGTCCCCAGTTCGACTCCCTCCCCAGGGCCTTTGCACGGCACACACAGGGCCCGCTGGAGTCCGTGCCACTTTCTGTTGTGTGAACCTGTGAGTCGTGCCTTCAGTGGATGAGATCAGGCATTCTGAGTACCAGATGCTTTCCAGAGAGCCCTCAGGATGCTCCAAGGAGACAGGGGACACGGCCACAGCAGATATATGAGAGCGGCTGGAGCCAAGGAGAGGTGCTTGGGGCTCCGGGGGCGTGTTACTGACAAGGGCGTTAGGACTGGAATTAAGTCACTTGTTTTCTAGCAAATCTGTAACCAGCCCCTAAGCCTGGCAACACTTGTCAGCCGGCCCTACAGCGGTCTGGACCGTCCCCCAGGAACACGGGTGTCGTGCCCAGCTCCACCAAATGGACATGAAAACCCGTATTCCGGCTCCCTCACAAACTTAAAATCCGGACGCTCGTAACGGTGGAGACAAAGGATCCGGCAGAACACCCTTGCAGCCTCTCCTCCCTTCCTCCCGGGCACCTGCGCAAGCTCTCTTGTTCAAAGAAAGGAACCTGGAGCCATAAATAACCGAAACAAGAGACTGTGGTGTCGACAAGAGCTGGACGCCCTTTCTCGCAAGCTTGCTTGGCCATTATTTCCTTGGGTCAAGGATCCCTTCAGTGTAGTTTAACTAGACAAGCTCACGTGCTCACAATACAGCCCGACCCCTCCCTTCTCACTCTTCGTGAGCTGGAGCCGGCTGCTGATCCCACGATAACCAGCGCCCGCCAAACGCACCAAAAGTGCACGTCGGCTCTGCCCTAGTGCGCGTGCTACACGTCACCGCTTGCGGGCATCTCGGGCGCTTGCCCACTGCGCCTGGAAAATCAGAGACACCCGCGCTCCGTGTAAGGTCAGCAGCGCACAGGAGAGGAGCTGTGATGCAGCCAGTCCTTTAGGGTGAAGAAAATAGTTGGGAAATAACTAGGAAATACTAGTGATGAGAACAGAAATTGATACAAAAGAAACAGAAAAATCAAGAAAGCCAAAAGTTAGCTCTTCAAAAAAAAAAAAGAGAGCAAAATTGCTTATACCTAGAAAAACTGAAAAAGAAAAAGAGAAAGAGAAAACACACATTACCGATACCACAAATGCAAAAGGGGACATCGCCAAAAACTCTACGGATGTTAAAAGATAATAGGAAACATTATGCACAAATATCTGAACACAGATCCAATAACTTAAAAAATAGGGCAGGTTCCTTGAAAAACACAATACACTAAAACTAGTGGAAACAGAAATAAAAACTCAGAAGAGCCTTAAGTGTCCTAAGGAATTTGAAGTTGTCATAAAAAGCCTTCCCACGATTAAAACCCCAACCCCAGATAATAGAAACTGGTGAATTCTGTCAAACATTTAAGGAAGAAACAGTAACTTTACATAAACTCTTCCAGAATGTGAAGGAGTTAGAGGTACCACCCAGATCACCCACGAGGCGCAGTGACACAAGGTCACTTGTGTCCTCTCTCCGAGGACATCACAGATGAACGTGCCCGGACCGAACAGGCACCAGGCTTCAGAAAATACGCAAGGACAGACTGGACCCAACAAAACAGAAAGACAATAGAGATGGGCAGTGAGCCACCTGGGTGAACCGAGAACACAAGTGTTTCAACATTTAAAAACCGGTCACCGAAAACAGAGACAAGGAGGGAAACCATGTAGTCATCTCAGTTGAGAAGGAAAAAGGTCAACACAAGTCAACACTCTTTCATGAACAAACTCAACAAACGGAAAATCTCTCTCCTACTCTACTGAAAAGGGGCATCTATCAGATGCCTACAGTGAACACGTTACTTATGGTGAGATAAGGGACATTTCCCCAAAGACATTTAGGAAGACGAACTGTCTGCTCTTACCGTTCTACCTGACCTTGGGCATGGAGGGCTCAGCCAGGACGATCAGGAGACGGCGCGATCAAGCCATCAGCGGCCCGGCACAGAGACGGCACAGACCGGGAAGGAAGAAGTAAGACCTGATGCCATAATTTACGTGGAAAATCCCAAGGAATATATTTTTAACCTGCTGAAACTACTACAGTTTAGTACGGCCCCAGGAGGTCAAGACAATCAATTGTATTTCTACACGTAACAATTAGCAAACGGAATGTCTAAAAAATGTCATTTCCAGGGGTGCTCCGGTGATGCTGGTGGTCGAACGTCTCACTCCTGTTTCGGCTTGCCGCAATGTCACGGGATCAAGCCCCCTGCGGGGCTCGGAGAGTGGTGGGCGTCTGCTTGAGATTCCCTCCCTCGCCCACTGCTTCTCCCCACTCTGCGCACTCTCTCAAATAAATAAATAGATCTTCAAAAGAAAGTCATTCACAGTAACGCTAAAAGTACTCAAGAGCAGTCAGATTCATAGAGAAAAAGTAGAATCGTGGCTGCTCAGGGTCGGGGTGAAGGGGAAAGGGAGAGCCACAGTCCAGCAGACACGGGGTTCAGGTTGGAAAGATGGGACGCTCTGGACGGCACGTGGTGATGACGGCACGGCGAGGAGAAGGTACTCGATACCCCGAGTGTCTCAATTAAGAATGGCTGAAATACTCTGCACAAAACCTAGTAAAGATGTACACGACCTCCCCACTTAAAACTTCCAAACACTGTAGAGAGGAAGAAAAGAGAAGCTACACCAATAGAAACCGCACCATATTCACAGGACGGACCGTTCAATGGTTTCAAGGAGTCGATTCTCCCAAAGCTGTGGTTCGGTGAGGAAACAGGTTGACCTTGGGGACTAACGCGGAAGTACACAGGGAAAAGGGGCATAAGGAACACAGCCAGATCTCGGGGGGCTCAGGGAAGGGAAAAATTACGAATATGTACGGAAAAATGACAAATCAAATAGGACACGATCACAGTCGGCAAGCCCGCGTAAAGAGAGAAGAGATTACTCCTAAGTGCTCTTCTCGTCACTTTTCTGTACATTTGGGGTTATTTTAAAACACAAAGTTAAAAACGTCCCAGTACGGACTTTGGTAGAAACTGACAAGCTCTAGAATTTACAGGAAAATGCAAACCAGAGCAGCAGGACGGTCATGAACGAGGAGGATCGAGGGTGAACTGGAACCACCGATTCGGGGACTTACCAGGTTACAACGTCAAAGACAATGTGCTGCTGGGAGAGGAGGACATGATGGAGAGTCTCAAGACAGACCCCAACCAAGGTCCAGTGATTTTAGTACAGACACGAGGCATCTGAGGACGACCCGACAATGGGTTCAAAAACGGTGCTGGAAGGACAGGATATTCGGAGGCTTTTTGTTTTTGTTTTGTTTTAAGGATTTTATTTATTAATTTGAGAGAGAAAGCATGCACAGAGGGGAAGCAGGCTCCCCAATGAGCAGAGAGCCCGATGTGGGGCTCGATCCCAGGATCCTGAGACCATGACCTGAGCCGAAGGCAGACGCTTAACTGAGCCACCCAGGCGCCCCAGAACTGGATATTCATATGGAAAAAATAAACTCAAACCCATAGCTCCTACCATCCACACAAACTGAGTTTGAGCTGGACCACAGACCTAACCACAGAAGCTGAAGTTATGCACTTACGGAAGGAAACAATGGAGAACGTGCTGATTCTACTGAGATAAGCAAAGGCAAAGATTTCTCAGACACAATGCATAAGAGAAAAAAATAGATAAACTAACTTATTCAATTAAATTTTCCTGGGCGCCTGGGTGGCACAAAAGTTAAGCAGCCAGCTCTGGGTTTCAGCTCGGGTCCGATCTCAAGGTCATGGGATCAAGCCCCACGTCGGGCTCCGTGCTCGTCGGGGGTCTGCTTCCAGTTCTTTCTCCCTCTGCCCCTCCTGCTCCTGCTTCCTCCCTCTCTCTCAAATAAATAAATAGATCTTTAAATAAATTGAAATTCTGCTGCTCACCGAAAGACAGCGTGACGAAACTAAAAAGGCAAACCACAGTCACTTTTTCCTTGGCAAAGGAACGGTACAGAATATATAAGACGTCCTGTAACCCCACAGGAAGACAGGCAGGAAACTGGAAAAAGGCCTCAGACACTTCACAAAAGTGCAGCCTGAAAAGGTGACTCTCGAGGAGGAGAAACTATACATCAAACCACCACAAACATCACAACACGAGTGCTGGAAGGTCCAAGTCAGACGACCCCGCACGGTGGCGTGGACGTGGGTTGGCCGGTCTCACTCCGCGGGCGGCAGCGGGAAACGGACAGACGGCTCGGGGAGGAGCTGGGCACTTTCTCCGGCGTGTGCACGCACCGACCGCCTGAGCCGGTAACCCCGCGGCCGGGATGCGGTCCAGAGCCATGAAAGCTCACAGAAATACCCGAACACAGATGTTCCCAGCGGCCACATCTGTAACTGCCCCCGAAAACACACTGTCGCGTCTTCCTAAAACAGCGGTCAGCAAGCGGGACCCAGGAAGAATCTTCTGGGTATTCTGTCGCGTGAGAGAAGCCGGACACAAGAGGCTCCACGAGGACGTCGCACCCACGTGGGAGCTCCCGTTCCTGTCTCGCGCACTGCGGTACTCACCGCCCTCCGAGCAGCGCCTGGCCACGCTGACCGTCCACGCACATCTGTTCAGTGAGTGCATGTTTCTTCAACAATGACACACGCTTCATACTTCTGACTCAAGATAAAGTAGCCCCAGCATCCGGTTACGCGGCGTCGTGTTACACGTGGCAAAAAGTGCCGACGGGGTCTGCGGAGCACCCCCGACACCAGCATTCAGGACCCCAAAACCCAAGTCCGCAGAACCTCTCAGAAACCGTCTCCGAGGCCAGGGTCATGCGCGACGGCCGGAGGCAGAGAAAGGGCGGTTCGGGTTCTCAGTTCCCCGGGAGGGAAGTGTGGTTCTCCTCCGCGGAGCGCAGTGGGGCTCGTCCCTCCCCGGCAAACCTTGGAAGGTGGGTATCTCCTTGGGTGACTTTGGCGGTCGGTGAGGAAAAAGCTCTCATCCCTAAATACTAGGGCATGACCGCTAGTGCGCGGGCGCCGCCGAGAACAAAAGGACCAAGCGGAGGTCTCGGATGTGTCACCCCGCGTCCCGCGCGGATACCGTCACCCCTGCTAACGCGCAGACACGTCCGCGTGTCGCTGTGCAGTGAACGGAGGCTGGGAGTTCCCCGAGGCTCCCCACGAGGATCGCTGCCACTTCCTGCATCACGTAATCTTACAATGAACTGAGTTTCTCTCTTTTATTCAAGTTCGGCACCGCGGGATGTAAGGAGTCACGTTTTCCAAGAAATAGAACCTGCCACAAGGAGAAGTCACGGAGGGAAACACCCGGGCCGGCTCCTCCGTCCCCAGCTCCGCGGATCAGGTGGGGATTCGTGGCTTCAACATCCAATGCTCAGTGTCAGCCTTTGCCCGGGACGGTTCACGCACCTACGGTGAGGCAGCTTGGTTTCTCCTGAAGTCATTTTTAACCACTGGCTGGTTGGCAGTTTCGTGTGTTTTTTTTTTTTAGTGCCGTTTTCCTGTAATTAGGATAAAGCTTGAGCTCGGTTATGACAGTTCCCGAAACACGGCAGTGGGAGGAGCTGGAGGGAGCAGACACGCCGGCTGTGGGGCACGTGGGCACCTCTGAGTCACCCGCCCGGGGTGCCCTGATGCCGCGGAGTCCGGGGCCTGGAGACGGGGAGATAGTCAGCCCGGGACACCGGGCTTCCAGGGCCGCGCGCCCACGGTGGTGAGCGGCCACAGCCCTGGAGTCACGTGCACCTTGCGAAGTAAGAAAAGGGCTCAGGATGTGGCCCCGTTTGTCGAGTTCCTGGAAGCCGATCACGAACCTAATTCACAACCGCCCAAAAGAGCAACGCACGTCCCTGTAAGCAGCATCTGTTGAAGCACCGGGGGTGCTCACACGTGGGGACCGTGGTGCGGACCCAGCACAGCCATGCAGGAACCAGGGCGCTTTCGGGGGACGTCCCGCCTGCCCTGCCCCATCCCACCGCATGCCCAAGCCAGCGGGCTATGCCACGGTGGACGCACGGGTCTGTCATCGTGACACCGAGCCCCGTTTCAAAGGGCAGATGAACACGGAGCCCATATGTGAAACACGTTAATCCCGTTAATCCCCTCACCTTATCCAAGTGCCGCCTCAGTAAGCCGCAGTAATACCGTCTTTGAACCACGTCTGCAGACTCAGGGCTGCTCCTAAAGCCTCTGTTCCCCACTACACACCCTCCTCAGCCTCCCTTCAAAAGCATGAAAGGAAAAGCCGTGTTTTAACGGCAGTAAATCCCTTCATTTTGCTCCACGCCCACGTACTGGCGTCCAATGCTCTGCCCATGCGTGCAGGTGTGGCCGTGTGAGGGCGGCTGCCGGGACAGGGAGCCTGGAGGGCAGTCGCCACAGCTGTTCCCACTCACAGTGCTGACCTCAGCACTCGGGGGTCGGCCGCGGCTCTGCTGGTGCTCCCAGGCCAGCTCCCCATTTGCAGGCACAGGCCCACGGCTGGTCCAACAAGGAGGAGCCTAAGGAGATGGCCCAAGAGAGGAGTCACAGGTGCGACCAGCTGGGACACTGCAGGGACAAAAATGGAGAATGTGTGGACGAATCTGTTTTTAGCCCACGGATTTCCCCTCTTTCTGTCTTGTCTTGGTTAGTTTCCAGAGATGCCACAAGGAGGGGAGGTTCGTCCATGGAGACAAAATCAGCATCAGCTTGGGCACGTCAAACCACAAGGTAACCCGATTGCGGAAGGTCGTCCGCCAGCACGAAGCAGCCGATGGGCTCGGGAGCTCGCCAGAGCAGAACTCACCCTGGCCGAGCGCACTTCAGGCCGGAGTCATAAGCCACACAACGCTGGCTGCGCTACGTCGTAACATAACAGCAATATTCTCAAAGGAGAAAAACTACAGAGCCACCGTCGTATCTGAGAAAAGTAACGGCAAAAATCGGACTTCTACTCCGCAGTTCCAAGAAAAATACAAACCGGCAGAAATCCAGATGGAGAGTCAAACGCGACGGCCGAGACATCTGAAAGCAACGTAGAGTGATAAGGGGGATGTATGAGTCAGCCCAGCCTGCGGTAACAAATAGCCCTGAGGGTCGACCTGACTGCGTAGTTCTGGAGGCCGGGAGGCTCGGCGTCAAAGTGCCGGCCTGTTCAGCTCCAGCGTACGGACGGCCACCTTCGTGCTGTGTCCTCACACCGTGGTCAGAAAGCTCTCGTGGGTCTTCCTCTTCTTGTAAGGACGTGAGTCCTACAGGATCAGGGTCCCATGCTTATGACCTCCTTTAACTGTAATTTCCTCCTCAAAGACCGTACCTCTAACACTGTCACCGGCCCCGGGGGTGAAGGCTTCAGTGTGTGAAGAGGGAGAGGGGGACATAATTCAGTCCACAGCAGCAGAGTGAGAAAGTCTCTCGACATACACAAGACATACCGCAAAGCTGTGCCGTTGGGACAGTGTGATGATATTCCAGAGGCAGACGCTGCAGGAACACACTGGACAGCTCAGAGCAGACACACATGCGCAGGAATCTCAGGTGTGACAGGGGGTGATGTCACACGTAATGATCACCGATGGCGCCATTCGTTAGACAGTGCCAACGACTAGGCCATCGATGGAGAAAACAGGACAGGAGAGCCCCGGCTTGTACCAGCACAGAAGTCAGTCCAGATGGACTCAGAGCTACGGAAAAGTTTTATCTAGAATACAGGTTAAAACTCTCACAAACCAGTAAGAAAAAGACAAATCACCCAGTGAAAAATGGGTAAAATACAGTCTATTCTGGTTATTTGCAGTATATTTCCTATGAGGGCGTCGCAAATGCTGAATAAGCAAACACGGAGCCACGGCTCCCGGGGGAAAGGCAGAGAGGGTTTTCCGCGAGTCTGTGCTCATGACATTTTCATTATCTGATCAATATGTAACCTTGTTCCATGTGTTTCTGTTTGGCGACATATTCTGTAATGTGTGTTGATGATTCATTAGCGTCGAGCTGAGGGCCAACAGCTCCATAACTCACGCCTGAAGGAAGCTGATCTACACACGTGTTTTCTCCGTGCGGCCCGTCACAGCCTTCGGGTGCTCGGGAACTCTCGAGAGCACCTCAGCACAGAGCTCGGGGCCACTCTGCACAGTGAACCACCCACAAGCTGCCCCAAAGAGAACAGACTGAGAACACCGTGTTTTACCGAGGGGCAGCTGAAGTAAGACCGCAGACCTCGGGTGGGACATGCATACACACGTTTCACTGCCCTGCCCACGTCCGTGAGTGGCCATGAAACCGTCTGAGTACTGACTTCGGAACTACGACGAGATTTTAGCGAGAAAGAAAAGGTGCAGCCGGGGAATCTGCAGATAAAGAGGACAGACTGCACCGACGGGCAATTCAACGGTCACTGAACAAACAAGATATGTTCAACTCCTCTGTCTCTGCCCCTCCCCCTTCTCGTGCCTTCTCTCTCTATCAAATAAATAATAAGTAAATCTTCAAATAAATAAATGAGTAAAATAAAAAGGGGGTAGGCGCAGCTGTATTGTTGTCAGGCAGAACTGAATTCAAAGCAAAAAGCACTAAAAGGGACTAATAACAAAATAAAAGCTGTACAGCCTCAAACCTATAGGCATTTAGGAGAAGAACGGAAGGAAGGAAATAGATAGAAACTGACAAATACAGAACCAGTACGGGTGACTTTCACGTATTTTCAGAGATGTATACACTATGCAGACGAAAACCACAAAGACACCTTCAAGGACACACTCACCACGTGCGATCGAGTATGTGAAGCAACCTACGTGTGACCACCAGCAGAACTTGCGACAGGGAAGACTCACAAGAACTGACCACGTCTAACTGGCCCCAGAAAAAATCGCAGCAAATCACCAAAGTAAAATACGTCCCGAACCACTGACGACAATGCAACAAGGATCAGAAAATCACAAGAAAAGCCTGTGTGCCTGGCAGGAAGGGGAGAAATGCAGCCAAAGCATGACTCAGAGGACACGTTATAGTCTTAAATGCATTTGTTTGGAAAATTTAAATGCTTAACAAAAATGACTTTTTCAAGACATTAAATGGACATAAAGATCAGTGGAACTACGACACACACACTGGAATGGCTCAACTTAGTTAAAAACACCAGACCAAACACTCGTGAGCTCATGCAGCGACCAGAACTCTCCTCGGTGCCGGTGCAAGGTGGCGCGACCTCCTTAGGGAAGTCTGGTATTTTCTGGTGTTTCTGACAAAACTCGGCACACACACGCTGTGAGCCAACGATACCACTCCTCGTATTTACTGAACGGAAATGAAAATGTAAGCCCGCCAAATCGTGTTTGAGAATATCCACAGCGCCTTATTCCTAAGAGTCAAAGGTGCGAATTACCTGGGCATCCATCATCAACAGGAGAGTGGACGGACCAGCGGGTGTAGACCCATGTGGGACAACCTCCAGCGACAAGGCAGTGACCTGCTAACACGCGCACCTCAAACACTTCACATGAAGTCAGAGAGGCCAGTCTCACGTGGCTACGTGCTATAGAATTCCATTTCCAGAAAGTTCTAAAATACATAGAACGAGTCCCTGGAAGAAAAGAAATGAGAACAGTGGCTGCCTGAGGAGGAGGCAGTTGCCCGAGAAGCTGCACAAAATGGAACTTTCTAGAAGGACTGGAATGTTCTATGCCTGGGCAGGGGTTTGCACGGCAGAGGTTTTTGCACCTGCTGGCCCTTATCAAGGCGCTAGGTCAGATCCATGCACTTCGCTGTGCGGTGTTTTAACTGCAAAGAAGCGGGAAGGCTAATACACAGACACTTGTAACTAGATGTGCAATAGATAAAACAGACAGACTGATGGGCAGAGACAGAGGCCGTAAGGCCAGCAGTGGGGACGGAAGTGGCAGGGTCTGGCAGGGGCATACGGACTGGATATTCACCGTCATTCTTTCTACTTTGCACATGATTGTAATTTTTCATAATACAATGTTACGAGGGGCGCCTGGGTGGCTCAGTCGGTGAAGTGTCTGCCTTCGGCTTAGGTCATGATCCCGGGGTCCTCGGATCGAGCCCCGCATCGGGCTCTCTGCTCAGCGGGAGGCCTGCTTCTCCCTCTCCCCTCTTTCTTGCTCACAGGCATGCTGTCTCTCTCTCAAATAAATAAATTAAAAATATATAGGAGGAAAAAAGAGTACCTTAAAGTTTGAAGAAAGTGGTCTTTGACACAATTCAATTTAGATGTTAATTTTCCCCAACTTTACCTTAAAATTCATTATCATTCCGATCGAAATACCACCAGAACTCTTCAAGGAAATGAGGGTATTCTCTAAGAAGACACAGCACGAACACCGTACAATTATCGGGGACTACTGAGAAGTGACAGAAAAATTTTAATTTCTGTATAATCAAGATGGAGATAAATAATCACTAAAACTCAGCAAGGCACAGGTTAGGGCGGTGGGCAAAGACCGCGAAGAGACAGTTGACCAAGAGGAACCACAAGTGTCAAGCAACGTCTGTCGCGAACAAGCCAGTCGACGTGGCTGCTACGGGTTTTCCTCCCTCAGAGCAGCAAGCACGAACAGACTCGGTGGTCCGCTGCAAGTTTAGGACAATCGGGTCCTCGTATGGCACGGAAGCAACCCGTGCACACCTCTGGAGCAGGATCGCTTGTAAAAAGGAGCATCTCGGGGCGGCTGGGTGGCTCAGTGGGTTAAGCCTCTGCCTTCGGCTCAGGTCATGATCTCAGGGTCCTGGGATCGAGTCCCGCATCGGGCTCTCTGCTCAGTGGGGAGCCTGCTTCCCTTCCTCTCTCTCTGCCTGCCTCTCTGCCTACTTGTGATCTCTGTCTGTCAAATAAATAAATTAAAAAAAAGAAAAGGAGCATCTTCAGAACGTTCCCTAAAGAAACGAACACCCGTCTCAAGACACACACAGGACGACCACAACGGATGTGGGACGGGAGGTTCCTGTCACCGTGGGAACATCACACGCTCCACCAGGGACAGAGATGTGGAGAAAGTCAGGGAAATTTAAAATCAGCTGAGAGACCGCTCATCAGTCCAATATGGCTTTTAGGTAAGAAAGTCCACGGCAGTGGGATGGGGTATCCCTCCAGGTAGGGGTAAATCCCGAGAGAGGTGCCCCCCCCAGCATCCCCACGAGACTGTGGAGGCGATCCCAGGGCCCAGGCTGGGGGCACGGGATGGGGAAACGTTCACGTTTCCGGGATGGCCCGAAGGATGGACGGCAACGTGCTGCTTTAATCCTTCATTAAAACCCAGAAGAAAATAAATGCAAAAATATTGCTGAGTTTTTATATGAAATTTAAATATGCAAATACAATAGATATTTGCCTAATAAACCACATGTCCCTTGCACGTCTCTGTTGTGTAATATTTATAGACACAAGATGTGAAGTGTGGGAAAGTGAGGCAGGGCCACTTCTGAAGTCACGGACGCCTTCTCCAGAGCCGCCCGCTGTGGCTCCGAGCTCACCTCTCCCTGCCCCGCTCTCCGCACAGCTGACTGCTGACGCCACCGCTCAGCACACGATGTCTCCAAAATCCACCTCTGCGGACGGCGCCCGGCGCACGCGACCAGGAGCTCCTGTCCCCACACCCACCCCAGGGGCCAGTGTTGCCGAGAAGCCGGGGGGCCACGGAGGAGCCCACATTAGCCCACACGTAGCTCCGTGTCACTCTTTGCAGCATTTGGGGGTGAAGCAATGGCTCTCTGATCTGTCTGGGCAACAAAGGGGAGCCCAGGAGCCCCTGATAACCTCGAACACAACCCCAAAGAGAGCGGTTCTCATGTCCAGGGTGACAGAACGTGGAGGGCCGGGAAGAGAACATCCCCAAATGGACGGGTACATGGAGAGATGAGACACCGGGGAAAAGACACCTGGGTTCCCAGCACCCAGCCTCGGCTCGGTGAAGACGCACCAGCCAGGCTCTGAGCCTCAGTGTTCTCACCTCTGAAGGGGGGCTGACACCTGCCTGCGCCGGGGCACACCGAGGTGCGTGGCCACACCGGTCATCGACCCGCAGCTGGCGCTGCAGTTCAGCAGGGCCAGGATTTCTGTGAGAAGAGCCTCCCTGTCTCCAGGACCCGGGGGTCCCCAGCCACCTGGCCCGTATGCCCACACCCCTTCCAGCTGCCCTGTGAGGTCACGATCCCGCAGCCACTGGCCTCACGACGTTTCTCCCTGATGCGAGGCCGTGGAAACTCCAACAGGTTCCAGCCCCGAGCCACATCCTCCTGTAAAGTCCAGCCAACGTCCAGCCAACTCGGCCAAGACATTTCGTTGCCACATTTCAATCCCAGATCCTTACATAACGGAAACCCTCGGGGAATGAGAAAATGGTTTGAGGGAAACAGATACTTACTGAAAGTTATGATTTGGGCTGTGTGTTGGACCTAAAAAGGAAAAAAAAAGGCAGGTTATTAATCCTTCACGATTTGGAATCAAACTTTCTTCCAGTCCCACCAATGGTCTAGCAGCGGCAGCCCGGTGTGCTCATTTGTGGTGAGCTGACCTCGGGCCGGGCTCGCTGCTGCCCGAGATTACACATGGAATGTGGACGGGGCCCGCTCTCTGTTTATGCAGAAACGCTGGAAGACTTTTTGGAGTTTTGGCTGTCTTTTCTCACTCTCTCCTCATCTAACCTTGACTCGCAAGGTCTGTTTCCTAGCCGGGGCCCGAGCTGTCTGGAGCCCGTGCGCCGGGGTCAGAGAGGATGCCTCCCTCCCCATCGCCCCCTGTGATGAGCGTGCAAGTGGGGGACCGTCACTGTGCTCTGGGGGACTGTCACCGTGCTCTGCTGCTGGCCCTTCCCACTGGCCGGGCCCCGTCTTCCATGGACAGCAGCTGCCTGTCCCCCTCAGCGTGGCCGGCCTGGCTGTTGTCCCCTTCCACTCGAAGCTCCCCTTCGCGTCTGGGGTGATTTTCTGCTCGCCGGGTTTCCAGACCCCTGCGTCGGAGCCTACTTTCTGTCACGACTAGTAAGTGGGGACCAGGTCAAGCCCGGACCTGGTGCACAGCGAGAGGGGCCTCGGGGAACGGCCTGATTTCCTTTCTGCCGCCCTGGGCGTGGTCAGTGTCCAGCGGAGGGCTCCCTGCCCGCCGGCGGCCCGCGGCCCGACTCACCGAGCCGCACGAACAGCACGCCTGTGGCGGAGATGGTCTTCGCGCCGTTGGTGGCCACGCACTGGTAGTAGCCCGTGTCCGTTGTGTCCAGGTCTTGGATCCGCAGCCGGGACCCGTACTCCGTCTTACGGACGATGACCCGCCGGGGCTCCTGCACCACGGGCGCGTCGTTCTTCAGCCACCGCACCGTGGGGGCGGGGTTCCCGGCCACCTTGCAGTGCAGAATGGCCGTCTGGCCTTGGACTATGGTGATGTTGTTCACCGGCTCCAGGAAGTTCAGAAAGTAGCCTGCGGGGAGAGCAGTCACAGGGCAACGCTGGGTGAGGGCCAGGGGACGGCGCTGCTCCTGTGACCTCCCACTTAAACACACTCCACTCCGTCCCCGGTGGTGCTCATGTTCTAGAACGTTCTGAGAACACTGAATGAACCAGCCGCTGCTCCCGGGGAAATGCGGACAGGATTTTGGTCAGTCCTGGCACAACCTCATTTTACCCGTGTTTCTGCCTGACGACCCCTCATTAGTAAGTGTTGTTGACTCGCTGGCACTGCGGTCACCGCCGACACGGCAGCCTGAGGAAGCTTATCTGACGCGTCTTCTCCGAAAGACTCGTCACAGCGTTCTGGCGCTTAAACGCGAGACGCTTCGGCACCCTCACTGCAGGGGGTTTAAAACACCGACATCACCAACAAAAAGCCAAAAAATGCCCAAAACCTGAGACTACCTAGAGGCCACAGAAAGGACACCTGTTTACAGCAGGAGCGGGAGCCACCGGCGGGAGTCGCCTGGTTGGGCCTCTGGGAGGGTGCGCCCAGCAGACGCATTCACGCGAGTGACCACGCGAGGGCACCGTGAGGCCTGATTTTGGGGCTATGGGTACACTCTGGACGGCAGGAACTTGGAAACGTGGAGCCCGGAAGAGAGGGTCAACTGGGCTGCTCTCTGCAAGCACCGACCTCACCTGATCCCACGGACTCAGGACGCAATTCACGCTCCGAAGAGCCGTCCTCCCTCCAGTCGCACCACCCAGTCAAGCCTCAAGAAGGAAAAACTTGTCACCAGACACATCCTCGAAAACGAGCTAATCCTCGGCCTGCACGGAACAAGGACGTCGAGGCTGAGTGCTGCTGACGGCTGTACGTGGGCAGGAGCGGGAAGAAGCTGAGCGGGGCTCCCCACGGGGCCGGGAATGTGGGCTCAATCCAGCCAGGGCTGGGGACTGTCCGCAGGTGACACAGGCCACGGAGGAAGGAAACAGATGGTGTTGAGTGTGTGTTTGTGTGGTGTGTGCGCATCTGTTGCGTGTGTGACGCATGTGAATGTGCGTCATGTGTGTCAAGGCTGGGAGGTCATGCTGTCCAGAGAAACACGCAGGCCGAATTCCGTAGCACACAGACCCAGCAGTGAGGCAGGACAATCAGCCGCGAGGAGACGAACTCACCTCAGTCGAAACTAAGACAAGACAGCAGTCTGAAATGACCATCAGATATAGTCACGCTCTAATCTTCTGGCTTGATTTCTGGTAGGTTCCTATGCTTTCTTAAAGAAATGAGTGGAAAGATGGCACGTATCTTTAGGAATCTGTTGGCCTTCACTGGCTGGGAAACTACAGCCTTTCCAGTAGACCCTTGAGGTACGTTTCACAGGCTGGGAGATGGGCCCGGATGTTCGGTGACAGGAAGTGGCCGAGGGGATGGGCGGCTGTGGATTTTATGAGGGAAGGATGGCTCTTCTTGACAAGGGAGAGTGGACGGATAGCTGCCTGAGAAGTGTCCCTAATTAGCACTAAGCATTATTACCCATCATTAGATTCGACCCTAAGTCTCTCCTAGCCAACCCTTTTCTCAGCGCACGGGATTCACTTGTGGAAGAGAATTCTCATGGAGGACGCAAAGCTGTCATGTGAGGGACACGTCGATGACATCCCCCTGGAAGCAAGTAGGGTGACGTGCTGCCTGTACCCTCTCCATGAACTCAGTTGCTCACTGGACTTGGGGAACGGGGTTCCTGCAGCTCCCAACCTAGACCCTGAGACCCTGAACATAAACCCAGTGTGACTTGACCGTTTGAAGTGGTTCTCTGATATAATCCTCGTCACAGATGAGGGGACACTCACCCCTTCACTGCGTTCTGGCCAGAGCCCAACCGAATCAGAGGGCTTCACAGGAAGCACTTTCAAATTGTTAAATGTTCAAATGCCTCATCAAGGTCTGTATCACACAAACGCAGAGTAGGACTTATAAAATAGTCATCAAATTGTAATGTAAAATAGCAAATGATGCATTAAAATAACAATGATCTCTTCTTGGCCTAAGGTGAATTTTAATTCTCATCTCCACACTAATGACAGTTCCTCCAAAGACCGGTGACCAGACTCACCTCTGTGTCCGTCACCAGGTCTCCAGCTAGTGACTCTGACTCTTCTGCCTCCCTCTGGTAAGGGTCTCTGTGATGACGCTGGGACCACTTGGATCATCCAGGATCGTTTCCCATCTCAAAATCGTTAACTTACTCCCATCTGCAAAGTCCCTGCACCATGTAAGCTGACATGTCCCCAGGTTCCTGTGACATCTTTGGAAGGGCAATATTCTGTCCAGCATGTATAATTTTCTTTTATCTTGCCACTTTACTGAACTATCTTCTTAGTTATAATAGCTTCTGAGCTGTCTTGGATTTTATATGCAGATATCTTCTTCAAATAGCCAACGGTGTGACCGACCGTTGGCTTTAAAAGTTCATCCTGCTCAAATATCGTTTTACCTAATTATTTTGACCAGTGTTAGTTCTTCCCAACTTAATTTTAAATACTGAAATGGTACAAACACACAACAAATGCGAATAGAAATATGATACCAGTGCACACAACATCGATATTTTATGCTAACGTTTACCATATTTGACTCAGAACACTTTTTTTAAAAATTAAACATTCTAGGATTCAACGAAAATCCACACTTTCCTAGCTCTTCCTCCCTCTCCTGAGAACAGGTATGCACCATTCTGATGCACATTTCTATTGTTCTACATTTTTAGAAATTTTCCCTGGAAGATCTTCTTTGCTAGTTTTTTTCTTTTTTTCACTCAAAGTCAGCTTGGGATTTATCTTTGTTGATGTTCATTTATCTTAATGACTGCATGTTTCACAGTCCAAACCAACCATGATTTCTTTACCTTTTCCCCAACGGAGGGACAGTCAGCTGCTCCCACATTTTTGCTCGTGTTCCATGACCCCCTGCATGCAGAAGTGATGTCACGGGGCCAGTGACATTTTATTGGTAAGAATGTGTTTTCTTGGGCCGCCTGGGTGGCTCAGTCGGTTAAGCATCTGCCTTTGACACAGGTCATGATCTCCGGGTCGTGGGATCGAGCCCCACTTCGGGCTCCCTGCTCAGGGGGAACCTGCTTCTCCCTCTCTCTCTGCCTCTCAGAGCTGGTGCTCTCTCACTCTCTCCGATGAATACATAAATATAAATATTTTAAAAAATGTATTTCTCTAATTGTTTGGGGCAGGGATTTACATATGCCCATTAGATTAAGCTTGTCAAATTTTTCAAATTTTTCCGGTTTATCTCTAACTCTCAACGGCACCTGTGTTCACGGATGGTGTGTTTGTCACTGACTATTAGTAATTTTGTCAAGTTGTGTCTATATATTGGAAACTATGTCACTGGGTGTCTAAACTTCCCTCTTTAGATCCCTGTGTAAGGCTTCTGTCTAAAAGAGAACTTGTCTGATACTAAGGTAGCTACCTCAGGGTACTTTGGTCTTACACTATTTTGAATTTTTAAAAATCATTTTTATGATTAAATTTTAGAGATGAATCTTCTAAACAACATATAATTATAACACGTTAGTTGATGTGTCTGCATATGTGAACTCTGAGTTTTTTAACTGGCAAGTTTTATTTTTAATGTTTTCATTTTCCATTTTTTTTTAAAGATTTTATTTAATTATTTGACAGACAGAGATCACAAGTAGACAGGGAGAGGGGGAAGCAGGCTTCCGCTGAGCAGAGAGCCCAGTGCGGGGCCCGATTCCAGGACCCTGAGATCATGATCCGAGCTGAAGGCAGAGGCTTAACCCACTGAGCCATATTCTTCATTTCATTTTAATCCTCCTTTCTACTGGATTTCCTTACTCTCCATTTTCCCCTTACGTTTCCCTTAGGGAATAGCTGGTTACTTAGGTGTTTTCTCATCCTGACTCATATTTGCTCTTTGGGTAAAGGACTGAGGTTGTAAACACCCTCAGTCTTGGTCCGAGGGTGACCTCTGACTTCCCCACTTGTGTAACAGCTTAGCTGGGTATGGAATTCTAGACTGGAGATTACACCGCCATCTCCGGGCTTCTGTGTTGACTGCTGCAAGTCACGTAGTTCTTATCCCTTTGTGGGTTATCTAAACTTTCCCCTCGTAGGCTACTTTTCCATAGTTCCCCTCTGTCTTTGCCATTCCCATGTATCCCTAGCTGTGGATTTATTTGCATGTAGCCTTAATGGGTCTCAGTACCATTCCCAATTCCATCAATTCTGTAAAATTCCCCATCAGTCCCTCATTGTTTCTAAAGCCCCCTTTATCTCTCCTCTGAAATCTTCCAGACAGATGCCAAACTTCCTCCTGTCTGGGGTTCGTCAGTGCACTTCGCTGCTTTTAAGTCCCTGTCTCTTTTCATCTCCAGCGGCGCACCCTCCGCTCCTTGACCTGCCCATCAATTTTCTCAGTTCTCTGACTACAATTTTTTATTTCTAGAAGGTCTGTTTGGTTTTCAAACCCACCACAGCCTTTTCTTCCTTTATCTTTAATCCTTCTGGCTTCCTTGTTTACGAGCTCACCACTCATCCCAAGCCTCTCCAACTGCGCTTTGTAATTTTCCACTGTGGGGCTGGTTTCCTGTGGGAACCCATTCAGGACTGGGTTCCTGCAACAGGCAGTGCCAAATTTTCATGTTTCATGTTTTCTAGGGCCTGGGATTCCCCAAGAACATTCCCGTCATGTAAACTGGGTTTCCTGAGGCACGGGTCCGAGTGTGATTCCTCATGGTAGTGTCTTCTGTGCTTGCCCCTTGAGTTCCTTGAGTTGAGTCCCTGGGGCTCCTAGCTCCTTGCCAGAGGCTCACCTCCCACACTCAGCTCTCTGTACCTCCCGGATTCCCTCCAGTCTGACCCTGAAACCCAAGACTCCTGCTGTAGCTGAGCCTTCCAGAACAGCCTCTGTAGCAGAATGATCATGCAGAGGCCTTAATGAGGGAGTAAGAAGTGCAAATTCTTTTATTTTCCTAAGGCAAATTTGATTTTTGTTGTGATTCTTATTTGTTCTGATAGAAGGAAATATAATACCTCCGATTCCAAGTGAAATTGTAACACGAAGGGATTTATTTATCATGTGATCTCAGCCAGCATTTTCTCCCTCCTGGGTCTTCTCTCTAATGAGCATTTACGCTCGGTGCCGGGGGACGGGTCAGGGGTGCGGGGTCTTCAGCATCACTGCTCTGGAGAATCTGATGCACCTTCAGAAGCCCATTGCCCACCCCCAGCTTTTGTCCAGGTGCCCATGACTTCCTGGTGTTCCTTCTACTCTGGAGTCTGTGGATACACCCAAAGCCCCATGGGGACGCCATCTTTCATGGCTGGGTAGCCCATGTCACCAGCAGTGACATCTGCAGAAGACAGTTCTTTGTCTCGGATAAAGGAAACCATGGGACGTTCTCCAAGGCTGCAGACAGAGCGGGACCACCTCAAGGGCATCCTGCCCAAGGCCGTCACAATTCTGCCTCCTGGGCGTTGCTCCTCCTCGCTCTCTCTCTGCAAGCTCATCTAAGCAGTGGCCTCTTTTACGAATTCTTACGGAGCATTTGTGTGTAATTTAAGTGGGAGGGTGGCCAAGTTAGTCTGGTCCACCGCTGTAGCTACCGTTAATTCTCCGGGGCCGTAATGAAAGCCAGAACGGAAGTTCTTTCAAGGTGACATGCGGTGCTGCCTCGGCCCTTGGCTTTATTCACTGGCGCCCATTTAAACTCCGGCTTCATTTCTCTTTTGTGCAAAATATGGGGTTTGTACTAACTTCTGCTAAGCCCTCTTCTAGCTCACAAGGCTCCCTCTGGGTGTGCCCCCAAACGTCCCCAGACACGACTGAACAGCCCAAGTGGGGTGAACCCAGACAACCGAGGACCTGGCTGACAGGTCAGCCGGTGCCCCACAGCGGGAGAGGGAGGACAGAAGTGTCATCCCCAAGAGTGTTTCTCCTGCTGCACAGTACGGTGACTTTTAACAACGATGCTTATGGACTCCGTGGCCTTGTGGCCCGGGCCAGCTCTCTGCTCACCCCTAACTCCGGACGGCAGCGCCGAGTCCAAGCATGAAAACACACCGAAGGCAGAGGTAACGGGAGAACCCATCCCCGTGGGATGCCACGCCTGCCTCGCAGAGAGATCAGTGATTACTCTGTGTCTGTTTAAAGTCCCTGCGGACCGCCCACATGTCCGCGGACTTGGTCGGATTATCTAGGTGTCTGAGGAGTGGCTTATTTCCCAGGCCACACTGACTGGTCTGAGAAGGAGACAAGGAAAGCTGTGCCGGCGAGGGGTCACAAGGCCATAGGGCTTTGACTGGGGGGAGATAAAACAGACGACCTGCCTGCCGGGCAGGTGAGGAGGAGACCCAGAGAGCACCCTGGAGCACATAAAGCGCTCTTTTCTGGGGAAAGCATTTATGGGCCAATAAATCAGCCGAGGGCAGGGGCAGTGGGTCACTGCAGCTCAGACGTCCCCGCTGAGCTGTCTAGTGGCCTGCACAGAACCGGCGGCAGACGGGGGCAGCAGGTGGGGTGGACGAGCAGAGCAGCCACGGGAACAGGAGAGACACATGCGAGAGTAGCAATGACAGGCACCAGAGAACGTGGGAAAACAGGAGCAAAGGAAACGTGAGGTCCTGAGAAAAGTGCGTGCAAACGTCTGCACGTTCGGAGGAGGGTGTCCGTCCTGTCCTGCGGTGAACAGGGGCCCTGGTGACGTGTTGGGGCCTAATCCCCGAAACCTGAGAATGTGCCCTTATTTGGAAATAGGGTCGTGGCAGATGTGATTACATTAAGATGAGGTCACGCGGGTGGGTCCTCGTCCAAAGGCTCACGTCCCTATCAGAAGAGGGGCATCCGGGCACAGACTCACAGAGAAGACCACGTGACACAGGGGGAGATGCGGCCACGAGCCTAGGAAGTCCACACCTGGTGGACATCTGGCCTCCAGAACTGGGAGACAGATTTCTGTGGCTCGACACACCCTGTCTGTGGTTCCTGGGTGTGACGGCCCTCAGCAGCTACAGCGGATGGGTAGGGACAGAGGAAGGAAGGAGCCGGTGCGACCGGCCAGCTCCTCCACACGGTACTCTCCCAGCGCTGTGCAGTCTGGCCACGTCCTGGATGGTCCACCCGGCTCCGTGGACTCCCGGTGGTGGGAAGGAGCGAGGCAGATCCGTACGTGCCCCCCCACCCCGGGGAGCAGCACTGAGCTCAGAGCCCTTGACCCTGTGTCTGCAACGGGGTGAGCTCTCAACTCACCCGCCAGCTTGGAGCCCTCACGCCTGCAGCAAACTCCAGGAAACCATCACACACACATCAGAAGTTCCAGAAATGCACCCAGCACACACGCTCATCAATCCCTGCGTCCTACAGGAGTTGGGAACCCAAAGCTCGGGAGACAGAGCAAGGGGCCTCGTCGCCATGCCAGCACAGGGCTCTGCTGATTTTTCTGTTTCTTCTGCCCAGGGGGACCTGAGGTCAGCGCACAGCCCCGCACGTTGCAAATGGCAGGGGCATCCCGGCGAGTAAGGCGTGGACGTCTGCCCCGTGATTTAGGATGCCCCGGGGACAGGCGCACACCAGGTGTGCAGGCGGAGGCCCGGCTGCGCCAGCCCAGCAGCACCGCCATTGGGCTCTCTGAGGGGATCTACTTCCCACAAACATTCCAAAGTACTGATTTTACAAAACCCACGACGTGTCACAGATGCACTTAAAACTCAGCCTTGGAACGCAAGAGCCAATGGCTGCTGGGCCAAAGGTGCTTCGGTAAGGGTCGTGCCGGCAACAGCGAGCCACAGAACACCACCCACCGTCTTACCCGTGTGTCTACACAGCACGGAGACGGGCTCCTGGCCAACACCCACCCAGCGCTGAGCCCGCACTTTCCCTGGAGTCCGTGGGCCAGCTGCAGGCCTGTGGGGACGGGCCCCTGGCACGCGGGAGTTTCAGGCAAACTTTTCAGCTGTAAGTCACCGTGTCTGTCGTGTTTATTCCCCACGCAGGCTTTTAGCTCGGGGATCTGTCTCAGGACCAGCCACCGGCCTACATACGTGAAGCGTTCTCTGTGGCGCTGGGGATCCGAGCGCAGACACCGTCTACACTCGGACCTCGTGCCCAGATCCGAGTCTGCTCGGAGGATGCACCGTGGTTCTCTCTCCGAGGGACCGGCCCACCGGCCGTCTTCACCCACCAGAGGTTCCATAGAGATGGGGGGGGGCTCACAAATGCCGACTGGAGTAAGGAAGTGGTTCCTACAGTCCGTCCAGCTGTTCATTCCGTTTTGTACGATTTAAGCCAAAAGGGCCAAGCAGGGAGGCTCCCCGGAGTGGCACAGAAAAGCACGGGGATTAGTGAGTCTGGCATGGCCAGGCCGACTCCTTCTGTCACTGAGCGTAGGAGGAGGCCCGGGGAGCAGAGAGGAAGGGCAGAGTGAGTGTCCTTTTGTGCAAAAGCTATAACCCGAGAGGAAATAACATCGCACAAAAGAGCCAGAGAACAGGGCTATAAGGGAATGACTGGGGTCCCGGGTGTCCCTGAGACTCCCCGTGGCCATTCTCAGGGATCCCGTCCCCAAGGTGCTGCTGAGGTCCGGTAACCTGGAACAGGGGTTCACGCTGACGGTCACACCTGCCCCACAGCATATGCCTCCTGCCACGGCTTCCTGGGTGGGCACCGCACTGGGACCCCGTCCCTCCGGCGACCGGGGGCACATGGGCATGCTGTCCCCTCAGTGTGCACACACACGCACGGGCACACACACAGACACATGCATGCACACACATACACACACGCAAGCACGCAGACACACACGTGTGCAGAGACACGCAAGCAAACAGACACACACGCGTGCACACGCACAGGCGTACACACACACCGGCATCAGCAGGGAACCCGCGCAGACCGTTTCTGAGCGCCGGAGGAGGGAAGGCAGGCTTCCAAGTGCCTCCGAGCCGTGGACAGGAAGCAGCCCGGGTGTCACACGTTCGCACGTGGCTTAGCAGCAGCGGAGTGGAGGCAGTCGAATCCCAGCCAAGAAGACGGCGTTGCTTATGCAGTTGGGGGCTGGAGAAATTGCTCAAATACCAAAAAGGAGGACCAAGAACACCCCCCAAGGCACAGAATCTGGCTTCTCCATGTTTGGAGCTGGTGGCCGGTGGGAGTAAGTCCTGCGAACGCCCCGCACGGGCACTTCCGCGCCTCGGTCAGCGACGGCGAATTCCCTGCTGGGGGCCCGCGGGGCCTCCCACCCCACCGCCGCCTCTGCCCCCCACGCTGCTGGAAGCGCAGCCGTGTCTGGGCGGTGCCCGCCCCCCCGTCCCTCGGCTCCTGCAGACCTAAGCCGGGCCCCCGGAGGCCTGCATGCTGCCCCTGGGCGGGGGGAGGGCAGCTGCTGTCAACGCGGCTCCCGGAGGACTGCGGTCTGCGGCTGAGGTCACGCTGGACGTGGATCGCATGGGGGTGTCCACACTTCCTCAGCCAGTCCCACCTCCCTCCCATCTTCCCCTTTACTCTCTCCGGCTGCCCCTCGCACGGTCCCTCTGTCGCTCTCCGGGCCACCAGGACGATCTTCTCGGAGCGCGGTCTGGCGACACGGTGCCCCAGGCCAGAACCCTGCACCGTGGAGAACAGGGCTCCCCAGAATAAAACAGAACATTTTTCTGCCACCTGGATAGCTGTGTGTGTCCCACCCTGGGCTGCCCAACACGACCTTCTGTGGTGAGGGAATGTTCTGGTCTGGGCCATGACGGCTTTAGCCACGTGTGGCCACTGAGCACTTAAAATGTAGCTCCGAGGGCTGAGGAAGTGGAATCTCAATTCTATTTAATTTAATTGATTTAAATTTAAAACCCGCACACGGCTGATGGCCTTGGTACTGGGCCATGTTGGTTTAGCCCCTGCTGACCCTTCTGACCTCAGCTACCCCAGCCCTTCCTCTCAGTTGCCCCAAGACACCAAGTTGTCTTGACCTCAGGGCCTTTGCACAGGCACTGCCACGGCCCAGGACACCCTTCTCCTTGCCCGTCAGCTCTTCAGCTCTCAGAGTAACATCCTGTCCTTCGCCAGGACGCCCTCCCCTTCCTTCCAGCTGACCGTATCCCTGTCTCTTCCTCTGAGCCGCTCTGTCAAGGACTCAGGATGCCGACTCCCCAGTATGGAAACCTCAGGAGGCAGAGACCACACACAGTGCTGCCGGGTTTCTGGGGTCCCCGGCATGCACCTGGGCCTCCCACAGCAGCTGGTGTGGAATATGAGTGGGCCATCTGGACTGTGGGCCGAGTGAGCCTTTTGAGAAATGATTTCAGAATCGAAACCACCAAAAACTATCTTCCTTCTTAAGAAATGTTTCCCGAGACCCAGCACCCAGAGTGCAAGCCCTGTCCTGAGGGAGGGACGCGTCCCTGTCCTGAGGGAGGCCTGCCCCTATGAGGACCCCGGGTCCCTGTGAGGTCCCGGCGAGGCCTACACACCGTCACCACCAACGGAGCAGGGAGCCCCGTGCCCTCGGTTCAGCCAAGGGACCCCTCAGCTCACGGTATACGCTGGTGAGCGTTCCGGAGCCAGGAGGGAGCTGAGGACCCCGTGTGACCCTGGAAGCCCCTCGGGACGTGCAGGGACGCGCCAGCCCCTGGACTGAGGCCGGCAGACACGAGTCCCAGCTGCTCGACGTCCAGAAGTCCCCGCCGTGGACACGTGGAGGAAAACACCTCCCTACGGGGTCATGAGACCCACGAATGTGCAGGCCCTAAGAAATTACGATGGGTTTCCGGTCTCCGAATAAGGAAAGGGTTAGCAGAACGAAAGCGAATGTTTTAATAGACAGTCGTTAGGCTTTGAACTGAGTCTCCCCAAACCGTGTATCTGACGGCCTAGAGCTCCCGGGGGCTGGTCTTTGACGGTGGACTTTTGGGGGCATCAGGTCAGATGCGGTCACCAGGGGTCCCCACAAGGGGGATCCGCGTGCTGATGGGGAGCAGCCAGAGCACTCTGTCGGCCGCGTGGACAGCAGGACAGCGCCCACCACAGGCCCGGCAGAGAGGCCTCCCCAGAACCGACCCTGCTGGGCTCCCCACCCCACTCCTGCCGCCAGGACTCTGGGGAACGAGTTCCCGCTGAAGCGTCCACCCGTGTGTGGGGTCTCGTAACGGCAGCCGGGCTGAGACGGTGACCTCAGACGACTCAGGGACGGAGGGTGCAGCAGGAAGGGGGCCGACTCCCCGAGGACACGGGCGGCATCGGGAGAAACGTGTCCTATCGAGTCTGCCACCCGGAGAGGCTGACAAGGTGTGCCCTGTGCCCACGGTGACCCGGACTGCCACCCGTGGGAAAGGCGCAGCACGAGACAGAGAATTTGCCACTAGTGAGCCGCCGGCCACCTGCCGCCCACGCCCTCTGGGTGATGAGTGACCCCAGGAAGACCACCCGTCCGCAGGTGACAGTGGCCAGGCCACGAGTCCAGCTCCTCAGGCTCTGCTCGGGCCCCTGCCTCCCTCCAGAGGCCACCTGCCCCTTCCATGCCCTGTGACCTGCCACCGTCACCTTCCGGCTGGCTCTAACGGCAGTGTGGCAGCAGGCAGGCCACCACGCCCGCCGACAGGCCAGCCCCAGCTCCCAAGTGCCCCGCCCCGGGTCCGCAGCCCCCCCTCCAGGACAGATGCCCGCCGCGGGGGCCTCGCTCGTGGGACCCCGAGGACGCTCTCCAACACCTGCCCCCACCCGGAGCTCCTTGCACTTTACCTTTCGGGGTTGGGAGGGGGCCGTCTGGTCCGTCCAGTTGTCCCAAAGGGTCGCTCGGGTCAGGAGCGTGCAGGTCCCCTGGGAGGAAGAGCACAGCAGGACGTCAGGGAGGGCTCACGGCTCCCCGAGCAGAGACGCAGCGTTCCAGCCCAGCTGCCCACCGTTTCCGGAGCACCTGGCGGCACGGGCCCTGCGGTAACTTCCGGAAGCTCCTGCAGCGCCGCGTGTGGGACAGAAGCACCAGGCGCCCCCAGGGCGGCAGAGCGCGGACACTGCGGCCCGCGCCGATGATGCACAGGGGACCGATGCCGAGCGCCATGCAGGCGGGAGAGGTTCCAGCACTGGAGGGCGAGACAAAGCCCGGCGGTAGCCCATCCGCAGGCCGCCCCTGGACGTCGGCCCCGCAGCCCCGCATCCGCCCCGAACCGCAAAGGCTCCCAGGCTGCTCCTTCCGCTCCCAGCTCCGGGGTCGGCCCGCAGCACCAGTAGTCCACCCCGCAGAGACGGGTCACAGGAGCAACGCCCCCAAACTCACCCACACCCCACGCAAGTGCGGATCTGGTCTGCTGAGCCGGCAGCACCGCACGAGCCGGCGGGCGCCCATCCCCGGGTCCAGGGGGAGGCAGGGCGGGCACGACGGACGCCCGGCCCCATACCCCAGTGTGGCCCCCGCCCCTTCACTTTCAGACTGTCACCCGGCAGCCTGGCCTCGACCCGCTCCCTCCGGTCGGGGTGGGGGGTTGGGGGTGGGTGACGTCAGGTCACAGACAGAGCCGCTCTCGGCGTGGACAGCGACGGTCACGGAAGTGGGTGACGGGAACCCTGGGCCGTGTGTATCCACCACTGTGGTTTTAAAACGTCACGGGAGACAGTTTCTGATGCGATGCAGATGGGGCCGCCCCACTGTGTCTCTTAAATGAGAAGCGAGAGCTAACAAAGCACCAGACCCTCCCGGCCGCTCTCAGGGTGAAGCCTTGCTCACGCCGAGCTCTGCGAGAGGGTTCGAGTGGTCCGCAGAGAGAACCAGGCCCACAAGGGTCCTCTAACTGCTGAGCCGAACGAGCGCGGGCCGGCGGATCCGTGAGGGCAGCGGCACCGCCGAGCCAATCCGTCCATCCCACCAGCAAGTGCATCACAGGACGCGCCGGCGACCACGGGCTTGTGCCCTTGGGTACCAGCCCCGGCTCCCAGATGGCCGGCAAGAGGCTGTTTCTGCCCCGGCCCAGGCTTCCTGTGGCCACTGAAGGACAATTCCCTCTTCCTATCATGTCCAGTCCAAACTCCACCAGCCGTCCGGAGCTCTCGTCACACGTCCCCGATCACCCCTCGGAAGTACCACCTGATTCTCTGGGACGACCCCCCAAACGGCACGTCCTTCCTGGAGCAGCCCTAGCGTTCTCCCCCGACTCATGACCCAGCCCAGGGGCCCGTAAACAGCGGTCGGACATCGGGGCTGCGTCCCGGGGACGGGCAGGAGCTATACGAGGCAGTCGACGCGTCCGTGCTCACTTCACACTCCAGTGGGGTCCGCAACGGCAAACCGGCACCCCACACGTACCGTCCCGCAGCACCGTGTAAGGGCAGAGAGGCCGCGGACATCACACACACTTGCACTGTGTACACGGCGCTGGGAGGCGTGAGCGTCATTCACTGCCTGGAAACTGACCAGGGGTGTGGAGCCGTCAAGTAAACACACAGCCCGGAGAGAAGTGAGCACGATCAGCCCAGCCCCACCGTGCAGCGGGCGCCAGCTGCTCCAGGCCACCCCCAGGCCCGAAGCACGGACTCCCCCGCACCCGAGGCGTCACCCAGACGCGCGCTGCCCACGGGGAGGTGCCCGAGACGATCGCCGCGCTCTGCCGGCCCCGGAGAAACGGGAAGCGTCTGTCGGAAAAGGTCGTGCCAGTCAGCACAGAAACGGGGTTTGATTTCTCATTTCTTCCAGCCTCCAGCTTTGCCCTAAACAGTTCTGTTACGATTCAGTAAAATTCAGCACAGGCGCTTCGGTGGCAGAGCGACACGTGCGTGTTGGAAACACGGCTGAGGTTTCGAGGCGCCCACCAGGCGGACCCCAGAGGCCCCCGAGACAAGTCACGTATGTGAATAAACGCGGAACGGCCCACGGCCGTGGTCCTTTGTGCGGACGCCTGAAGTCGGAGCACGACCGGGCTCTGTTGCTGCTTCCCGCCGAGAAATAAGGAGCCCATGGAGAGTCTGACGCTGGAAACCGTCGATCTCCTGCACAGCAGCAAGTCGGACGCCACACCTCCCAAACGTGTAAGCCGGATGTCACGGGGCCAAACATGAGCTTGGGGACAGGGGACAGGCGACAGCAAAGGCCCGCATTTCCACAGATTCCAACAGGGTCTCTCCTGCCCCCCAGAAGGCCTTCAAACACCCCAAAAATAAACACAAGCCAAAACCAACTAAAGGGCCACAAAACTCTCCCAAACCCATCAAAATGTCATTATTAAGTATCCAGCAAAGTCACAGGAGCACTGAACCATCGCTGCTGTCCGGTCGGCGTGACTATTCGCCCCTTATTCGTTTTTTTTAACTATTAGAGAAAGGAGAACCTTTAACGTGAGTCAGATTTCAACGTGGCGGGTTAATACAGCGATGCGCGACACGTACAGTTTGGTTCCTGTCAAAATTGCCCTCCAGTGCTTGGAAGCAGAGACGCTATACAGAGTCCAAGGAAACAGGACGGACACGGGTTTGGGGTGAGAACAATGAGCCGGCCCAAGCAGGCCTGTGACGGACAGACCACACCCATGATGGAAGCTTTAACACAAGGGGAGACGGGGACGCACAAACGGGACCTCGTGACACCCCACGGCTCCCTACAAACCTAAAACTCCCCTCCGTGGAGAGTTCAGTGGAAAACAAGTCCGCGTCCTGTCATGCGGTCCCTGAGCGCCCCCAAGGCTCACAGGTAAAGAAGGGCGGGGGAGAGCCGGCCTCCAGCGCCCTCTCATTCCTGACGCCTGACTCGGCCGAAGCCAGGCAGGAGTGCGGGACGCTCAGGGACACGGGGCCGTGGACTCATGGGCTGCATCTAAGCTGCGCAAAGACGCAGCAGTGGCCAGCGGCAGCTCACACGGAAGTCACTTGGAAGAAGCTGGGTTTTGAGCTGGGTCCGGCCTTAATCACCAGGCATGGGGATATCGGCTCTGAACCGGGAACTCTGCCCCGGCTGAACTGGCCGCCGTCTGCAGGGTGACCCGACGCTGGGATTCGCCCCGGGTGTCTGGTGACGCTTGGTAAGTCCTCAGGGTTTCGGGGCGGAGGGCGGAGCCCAGCCTGGCCCGAGGCAGGGAGATGCGTGGGAACCACAAACCACCCGGTCACATGGGATATCCCCTGGGCCGGCTCGCAGCATGGGCCTCCGATGGGGAGTCACGACTCGTGCTGTCGGAGGAGGAATTTCTCTCCGCAGAGCTGGCACGCGGGCGTGTTGCGGTTCACAGGCTCCTCTCCACGAAGACGCGGCGTGCTCGTTAGCAGCGGAGACACCATTAGGCAAGAATTTACTAACGAAGCTCAACCCACGCTCTTGGACCGGAGTCCAGGCCGCCTTTCTGTTTGGATCCGTGTCTCTCAGAACGGTCTTTACTCACACTCTCCACCCACTAATCTCTACCTGTTGATCGGAATCAGGAACACTTGTTGTGATTTAATTGGATGTACTCCCCGGCATATCCAGACAACTTCAAAGCAGGGCTGCTGTTTAATTAGTGGGGCACCGTATTCACCAAAGCTTGGCGCTCTTGGATGTGGCCATCCTCGTGAGAAGGTGTAATTTCCAGGATCTGAGGAAAACAGCAGTCGGGGCCCAGAAAACCCCCAGCCTGCAGGGCTGACTGTGCAGCAGGCCAGGGGCCTCCGCAAGGGCAGACACGATCTCCCAGTGAAAACTCAGAGGCCCGTCCGCTCGCAACAGGAAACGCCGGCCACGCGTTCCAGAACCATCCCTCGGCTCGGCCAACACGCGCGGCGAGAAGCGACGAGAAGCAGCGTGACGCTGGGGGTGCCAGGCCACAGGAAAGAAATTAATTACTGGGAAGGAGCCGAGGGGAGAAAGCCCCCAGCGGGGCGTACATCCGTCCGGGCGCCAGGCCAGACAAGGCATGTCACTAGGAAAGAGACCCGTAATGTCAGCGTCGGGGAGGACGGCGGTTAAAACGCCGTGGTGTGCGTCTTCACGGAGCTGGAACACCACCGGGCAGGGAGGTGCGCCAGGGCCTCGCGCTGGGGTCCTAACGGTCTCTGATGTCTGGCTTTCACCCGTGCTAACCCCGGGTGCCTCCCTCGAGGGCTGGCCCGGCCCTGCTTTGGGGACACGAAGTCAACTCCAGCCACCCGACAGAGTCACCACGGACCGTCCCCAACTCTACTCTGCTCCGATTCCGCTTGGACGGCAAACACGTCAAAGCCCCCAATGAGCCAAGTGTAGACGCGGCTCCCCTGCCCTGGCACCGCCTGAAGCGATCGCTTTCTCCCCTCGGGGTCTCTGATGGCCCCCAGGGCCGCCAACAAAGGCCCCACTGTCAGGGCCTGGTGAGCCTGTGGCTGAATCGGGGTCTTTCATCCTTCTCTCCTCCCAGACACCTAGAGCCTCCGGCCATGGCAGGGAAGGTGAGACCAGCGCCCCACACCCGTCCACTGAGGCCATGCCCGGCCCCACTTCCCCTCTGGGCCGCGCGTCACTTGCCCAGCGCGGCCGAGAAAGGCCGACGGAAACGCGGTGTGCACTCCTCGTGTACTCTCGGTCCCCACTGGTTCCGTGGAAGACTTGAATTACTGGCTGTTCCCACACCAAGGTTTTTAGCTCAAATCCCTAGATTTGTTTAAAGGTAAAGGAGGAAAAGATACTTTTTTTTTAAAGGATGACCCTTATCGGGAAGCAAACGGAGTCAGGTGTGACCCCACCGCAGCAAGAGGTGTTGCCCTCTCGGTGCCTGAGGGCGGGGTTGAGAGGCCCGGCCCTCCCCACGCTGCCCCCGGGACCCAGAGCCGCGAGGCCCGGACGGCTGACGGGAAGACGACCAGGGACAATGGGTGCAGGCAGCCAGCGGCAGTCCAGTGTCTCTCTCCCCGCGGCCTCGTCCTGCTGCCCTTCTGCAAGCCATTCAGAGCAGGGATGGCCTCAAGCTTGTGGAAACTAAACAGCAAACGGGCGTGAATGTTTGCTCTAATCAAGGTGGTGACATGGATTTTTTTAAGTCGCTTCTGGATGAGTTTGCTAGTGAGGACGCGCTGCAGCCTGGTGGCTTAAGTCTGGGGACGCCGGGGTGAGCAGGGCTGGTTTCTCCATGGGCTGTCCCCACCCCGGCCCGGGGCAGCCAGCCGTCTTCCCCGCCGCTGTCCCTCCCTGGGCACATCTGTGTCCTGATCTCTTCCTGTAAGGACCAGGCACACTGGATCAAGGCCCACCATAAGGACCTCATCTACACCTGATGATCCCTGCAGAGACAGTCCGTCCAAACAAGGTCTCACTCGGGATGCTCGGGGCTGGGACTCCAGTGGGCCTGTTTCTGGGGAGCCGGTGCAGCCCGCAAAAGGGGTGTTATTTGTCGCAGGGCTGCCTTAGAAGGAACACTGACTTGAAAGCGGCGTTTGCAAGTGCACGGTGCAGACGGACAAACAGACCTCCGCGAGACAGACGAAGCCGGGGTTTGGACCCACACAGAGGCGTGCCCGAGGGAACCGCGCACAGCCCACTAGGGATTCGAGCACCCTGAGTCCGTCCTTTGGATGCCCTCTGTGTCGTACAGAAGATGTCCCGTGGCTGCGTCTAGCGGACATCAGTCGGAACAGAGCTGTCCTCTGAGCTCTGTGTCCCGAGGTTTCCAGCAGCGGCCGGGACACCTTTGGAGCCTGCACCCCCAGGCCCCCGCTCTCACGATGCTTACTTCCATCAGCACCACCGTCCCCGCGGGGCAGCTGCAGCCCAGCGCGTACCTGCTGCCTCAGTTTCCACACGTCCGTCCTGACGGCCCCTTCCCGGGAGTGCCGCGTCCGGACCCTCGCCTGTACCTGTCTCCCGTGCCAGCGTCTCCTCCGCCCCAGTCGTCCGCATGCTATAGCCTCTGAGCTGGGCCTGCAAAGCTTCCCTCTTCTTTCCACCTCCGTCCCTTTGAGGCCCGGCGAAATGCCCAGAGTCCCCAAAATGTACCTTTGTGGCTCAGACCACCCTCAGAAAGTCAGCGCCAGAGGCCCGAGGACCCACTCACGCGGATACACGCATCACTCGGCTTGTCTGAACACGAGCCCAGCTTCCCTCCACAGACCGCTGCCCTGCGGCCGCCCCTCCCAGATTCCGACACCACCTTCCACCGGCAAGGGCGGCGGACCTGGTTGTCCTGAAGTCCTTCCCAACCACCTTCTGCATCCAACCCGGCACGAAAGGTCATTCGCTCTGTCTCCAACAGGCACTGGGAGCTGATGCTCCCAGCCCCTCGGGGCTCGTGCCCAGTCCCGGCGGCCTTGGCTCTGCAGGGTCAGGGGACAGCCCCTGGACAGGCTCCACGGGCCCCTCTCCCCACAGCGGTCACATGGGCCTCTCGTAGGAGCGTCCCACACCGTCCGCGGGGGCAGGGGAGGTGAAGCCGGACAGCATGAGGCTAAGTGGAAGAAGCAGACATGGAGCCTGGCTTGTAGGACCCCACCAAGTCCAGCACGAGACAGAGGCACCGGTCAGTGTTACCTCTGAGGGTGACTCCCTTCATCCGCCCCTCCACACACGAGCGCACACACACACACGCACAGACGCACACGCAACCTCCTGAGCTCGCCTCGGCAACAGGTCCGGCCCCTTCCCCGTCTGGGGCCTGCGTCTGTTCTGCCCCTGCCCGTCACCCACCCCTTCCTCCTTCCGCCCCAGCGATGACCCCCCGCGCACCTCACTGAAAATGCCTGCGCCCACACGTCACCTGCCCGGCCCTGGCTGCATCTCTCTCCGGAGTGGCGTGTCTGTCCCATGTCAGCAGAAGCGGGTCCCCGATGGCAGGCTCTGGGTGACAGCTGCATGCGGGACCTTGAACCCGGGCACGCGGGGAGCCCTCCGCGACCGTGTGAGGAGAACCCAGACGCTGGCAGTGCCGCGGGCCTGTCGTGCTCGTGGTCTGGTGTCCCCGAGTTTCGGCCCCAGCGTGCAGGCTGTTTGCACCTGCTCCAGCTGTGCTCGGGGCTCTACGGCCGGCACAGGCTCTTGGCCACGTGTCCTCCTCTCAGGCGGGTAATGGGGTCACAGTCCGGGCCCGGCCCCTGCTCCTCCACACTGCGTGTGAGCACGTCCCTGCACAGCTGTCCTCAGACCGGACAGTCCTCCCCATGCCCCCGGGAGCTCAGCTGGGGCCCACGATCCTCTCTGCCCCACACGCCCTTCTGAGCATGCACGCACGCCTTTACATGGCCACGTGCCGCTCCAGCACAAGCCGCCGGCTGCCGGCACCAGCCCCTGCGGCAGGTGCACCCAAGGCGCACTCTAAGTGAGGGACCCCAGGCCCCCCGGCAACACGCGGTACAACCGGCTCGCAGGACGGAGGCCTGAGGATCTAGACGAACTCACTCTGCCTCCAACACAACCAACACCAAGCAGCTCAGGGCTCAGAGACATCACCAAAGCCACAGAACAAACAGAAAGTTCATCCGAGAGAAAGGACCGAGCCTCAGAGAGACGGTGGGCTGTGCCCGTTTGCCGTGCGCTTTGACGGTCGGGAGAGCTGATGCTCTGAAGCACCACGGAGGTCACTGGACAGCAGCGGCGGTTTGGACTTGAGGCACCTGGGGGAGGCTCTAGGTCTGCCTCCGTGGGCTGGGGCGGCGGTCCTAGGGAGGCAGGAGGGCGTGGCGCCGCTGGGACATGACAGGACACCAGCAAACTGCCTCCTGCTGACTCTGATGGCAGCAAACACGAGCACGGCCCCGAATAGACGAGGAATCGCAGACCCAGAGGACCACACGGAACGTGAAAAGGTCTGATGTGTTTCTAGGGTCAACAGTGCCGCGCACACGTGGAAGGGCAGACGCTCGCCCCAGGAAGACCAGGAAGGAGAAGACACTGGCCCCTCGCCGCTGGTGTCATCAAGAACCGGCAGTGAAGTCTGAGGTTGGACCGACGTCCATCCACAAGACCCTCTTGGCGCAAGGTTCAAGACGCACAGCGAGGTGCACGAGAAAATCTGACAAGTGACCGGCTAACCGCACAACAGTCCTGACCGACACGTGACTCTGAGGAACCCAGGCTTGAAAACTAAGGGACCTTAGTTTGTGTTCTTATCACACAAACAAAAACACCACGATAATAGCAGTAATAAGGACAGTAAGCTGAGACTTCTGGAGGAGGAGAGTATATGGTGATGGTTTCATGAGCATATACCGACCTCCAAGCTTATCAGACGGTGTACAGGACATCTGCGAGGCTTCCCAAAGGTGAACCGTACCTCGATAAAGTGGTTTAGAAAGAAAAGAAGAACTCAAAAAGAATGACGGACCACTCAGCAGTCACCCTTCACAGGAAACAGAACCCACAGAATTAGTAAAGCAAAGCCACTAAACAAACAAACAGCACCAAGAAATACACCATCAAAAACCGAAACGAAAACCAGAAGTAAAACCACAGCAGCAAAGACAAACCCTGATGGGCAGGGGGGTCTGCTACTGGAGTCGCTGAAATATTCTCTAAAATGTCCAGTTTTTAACAAAGAATCACAAAGACACAACAAATAAAGTCAGAAAGTGTGCCCATGCACAGGAAGAAACACCCCGCAGAGAACGTCCCTGAGGGGACCAAGCATTAAACATACGTCCGAAAACTAAAGAAAACCAGGTCTAAAGAACCGAAGGGTATTATCACAAAATTCTCTCACCAAATAGGGAATATCCGTTAAGTAATAGATAAAATAATCCCAATCCTCAATCCTACAGTGGAAAGCACAACTGAAGGTCACCAGGCGGGCTCCGGAGCAGGTCTGGGCTGCCGGGGAAGGCGTGCGTGAACTGAAGACAGTTCACTACCTGGACTGGAAGAGATGATCTACTCAGAAGAGGAGAAAACGGGAAGAATAAAGAAAAGTGACAGAATCCAAGAGACTGTGGGGTGTGATCAAGACACCGACACGAATGAGTCCAGAGAGAGAAAGAAAAGGCAGAAAAAATATTTGAAGAAATGATGACCGAACGCTTAGCAAACGTGATAGAAAGTATGGACTGACGCCCTGGAGAAAGTCACGGAACTAACTCTACGTGGGACAACCTCTGAGACATCGACTAGACACACCACAGACAAGCCTGAAACGCAAACACAGAGTCTTAAGAGCAGCAGCAGAAGTGACTCGTCACGTATGACATGTGGGATGACATATTAACAGTCGGGGGAAGAGAGAGACCGTCTGCCAAGAATTCTGTATCCAGCTAACCTCTTCTTCAAAAATGCATCATTTAGGCCACGACCAGATGAGCAAAATATGGGGGAAATTTGTCATTAGCGGAATGCTCTATAAGACACAGAACGGGGGTTCTTCGAGATGAAAGGACACTGGAAGGAATCCTAGTTCACACAGAGAAACAAAATAGTACCAGTAAGGGAGCTACACAGGGTACGAAAGTCAGGATAAATGTATTTTCTCAGTAACGCTTTACTTCTGCCGTTCATTTTACACGGCTACTGCATGAAACTGTAATTATCAAATTGTGTTGATGGACTTGAAACATGAAGATACAATTTGGGCGGCACTAAGAGTTAAGAGAGAAGAAGGAACAGCAACATATTGGAGCAAAGTATTTGCTATTAACATGAAGTTAGCATGGATCTGAGTTAGGTTTCTTTAAAGTGAGGTAAGAATAATAAGCTTCACACAACCACTAAGAAAATAATTTTTTTAAATTACATATATGAAAAACAAAACAAAGAAATTTTGAAATCACACTAGGAACTATCTGTTTAACACAAAAAAGGGCAGGAATCAAGGAACAGAGGCACAAAAAAGTGATACATAGAAAACAAATGGCAAAATGACAGAAGTAAACTCTGTCTTGTCGTTAGTTAATTAACGCCGAATGGGTTAAAAGGACAAATCAAAACCAACAGAGACCGGCAGAAAGGATTAAAAAATTATCCATCTGTATGTTGTCTATAAAAGACACTCGTATTCAAGGACACAAACAGCTGAAAAGAAATATGAAACACTCAGCAATCCTAAGAAAGCTGTAAAGGCTTATGTCAGTCTCAAAGAAAATAAACTTAAGACGCATCATTACTAGGGGTGCCTGGTGGCTCAGTGGGTTAAGCATCTGCCTTTGGCTCAGGTCATGATCTCAGGGTCCTGGGATCGAGCCCCGCATCGGGCTCTCTGCTCAGCAGGGAGCCTGCTTCCTCCTCTCTCTCTCTGCCTGCCTCTCTGCCTACTTGTGATCTCTGTCTGTCAAATAAATAAAATATTAAAAAAAAAAAAGACGCATCATTACTAGAAACAAAGGACATTTTACAGTGACAAGAAGATCAAGCCGATCTATTTTAAATGTATATGCGCCTAAAAACACAGCCCCCAAAACACAAAGAAACTTACAGAAATGAAAAAAAAAAAGTAGCTGAGTCAGTAATAGTAACTGGAGATTTCAATAACCACTTTCAGTAATGGATGTGAGAACTGGGCAGGTCAGCAGGGGAACAGAAAACTCAGCACCGTTCGCCGACCGTAACTAGCACATTAGAACACTCCACCCCTCCAGCAAGAGAAACATTCTTCTCGGGCTTACAGACAATGTGTTCCCAGACAGACCATATTCTAGGTTTAAAATAAGATTTCATAAACCTAAAGGGAATCAAGCCATGCAAACTATATTCTCTAACAACAGAATATAATTAGAAATCAGTAACAGGAGGAAATTTGAGAATTCACAAATATGCAGAAATTAAACAAAACATTTCTAAATAACCAATGAATGACAGAAAATATCACAGGGAGGTTACAAAATACTTTGACAGGCAAGAAAGGATGCACATTTAACAAAACTTAAGTCGTACAATTAAGGCAGTGCTTAGAGGGATTGTATTTAAAAAGATCTCGGGCGCCTGGACAGCTCGGTTGGTTAAGTGTCTGTCTTCAGGTCAGGTCATGATCTCCAGGTCCTGGAATCGAACCCCGTGCCGGGATCCCTGCTCAGCAGGAGTCTGCTTCTCCCTCTCCCCCAACCCCTGCGTGCGTTCGCTCTCTCTCAAACACATAAATAAAATCTTTTTAAAAAAAATCTCAAATCTGTAACATAACTTTGTGCCTTAAGGACTTAAAAGAAGGGCAAACTTTTATAAACTTAAGAAAGAGCAAACTTCTAAAAAGAAGAGCAAACCGAAGCTAGCAGAAGAGAAGAAAGAATGAAGATAGGGCAGAGATAAGTAAAACACAGAAATGACAGAGAAAATCAATGATGCAAGAAGCTGGTTCTCTGAAAAGATCCCCCAAACGGAGAAAGCTGTAGCGCGGGTGAGCGAGAGGAAAGGAGAGGAGACTCAGATTACTGAAGTCAGAATGAAAGAGGGGCCCTGCCATTGAAGGAGAAGAAAGAGGACTATAGCAGTACGAATAATCGTGGGCCAACACGTCAGGAACCCAGATGAGATGGACGCAGTCCTACAGAAACACAGCTACCGAGGCCGACTTGGAAGAAACGGGAAGGTCCGGAACGGGTCGACCGCACGTGAAGGCACGGAGCGAGCAACCAGACGTCCCAGGAAGCGAAGCCCAGCGCAGATGGCCTCTCTGGTGAATTCCACCAAATATTTAGATAAGAATTAACACCAGTAACTTCACAGACCCTTCAAAAAATATATAAATAATAGAGAGGACACGTTCCAACACGTTCTAGGAGGCCAGTATTACCCGGATGCTAATACACTTCCCGGGGCTTGCAGTGAGGAAATGTGTGCACGAGGGGCAGAGGGGCACAAAGACAGACCCGGAGCGAGCAGCGCACGGGCAGAGCCAACCGCGCCCCGTGTACTCCCAGGCCACGGCCGGGCACGCAGGCGACCTAGGGTCGGCGTGGCAACCTAGAGTGGCGGGAGCTCGGCGGGAAACGCACCCACGTGCAGGCTCACAGAGGAAACAGCGTGTCTGAATCGTGTAGTGGATTCAGACACGTCCTTTTTAATTAAAAAACGAAAAAACAAAAAACCAGCTGAGTTTTTTAAGTAGCACAAAATAATTCACCTCGGAAATCTATAATTAATAAAATTCTCTAGTTTTTTAAGAACGTTAACAGTTCGGGGCGCCTCGGGGGGCTCAGTCGGTTAAATGTCCACCTTCGGCTCAGGTTGTGATCCCGGGGTCCTGGGATCGAGCCCCGCGTCAGGCTCCCTGCTTGGTGGGGAACCTGCTTCCCCCTCTCTCTCTTTCTTAGTCTCTCTGTCAAATAGATCAATAAAGTCTTTTTAAGAAAAAGAACTAACAACTTAATGAAACTATGTAACTCGAAGTGCCTGCTGCGCTGCACCACGCGGCCGTGTTCAGAACTCCCTGCTGCTCTGCCCCTGCATTTTAACAACCCGGGAACAGTCTTCATGTTCTACTTCCCAAACATCCCGCACCACCGTCTTTCCCAGAGCCCCACGGCAGAGTGTCTCATTCGTCAACAGAAAGGGCAAGGATTGGCAACAGCGACGCAAATGTGTGCGTTTCACAGCCACGACGCTGGACGGTTCATACCGACGATATTAAATCACTGCACGGGCACCTGGATGGCTCAGTGGGTTAAGCCTCTGCCTTCGGCTCAGGTCATGATCCCAGGGTCCTGGGATCGAGCCCCGCATTGGGCTCTCTGCTCAGCGGGGAGCCTGCTTCCTCCTCTCTCTCTGCCTGACTCTCTGCCTACCTTTGATCTCTGTCAAATAAATAAATAAAATCTTTTAAAAAAAGCTTTAAATTACTGTACGCCCGCCGCGGTGCCCATCATAAAAACGCACGGAGTTGCCAGTTACCTTGTTTTCTGTAAGTTCATGTCTTTGTCTTTCCCGCGCTTCTCCGTGTCAATAATTTACTGAAAGAATTAAGCCGGCCGTCCGATCACCAGACACGCTGCCATAAAAAAGCACATTTTTCAGTTCATTGTTTTTACCTAAGTGGGACTCTTAAACTCATAAATCATGGTTGTTTCAAGGTTTTCTTTGAGGCTTTTTTATTTTCACAGCCAGAAGCCCTAAACTAATCCATCACGGAGCAATGTCATGGGTAATTACCGCGGGGCCGACGTGCCTGCTTCGTCCCTCCAGGCTGCAGGCGTGACCTCCGCCTCGTGTCTGAAAGCACCTCTGCTGCGGGGCCCCCGGCTCCGGGAACCCCTCCCTGTCATGACCACAGAAACCCGCGCGACCGTGCGATGCGGGACACCCGGCCAGCGTGCACGCGTGTGTGCGCCTGGGACTCAGACGGTCCCTGAGGCTTCGTCCTCAGGATCTGAGGCTTTTGGCAATCGCAAGCAGTTAGATTTGGAATAAAATGGAACCAGATGAAAAGAACAAAAGGGCTAGCGTCCCAGGACACACGGGGCCTGGCATCTCTGGACACACAGGGCCCTGTCTCTGTCCCCTGGTCTGAATCCCCTTCCGGCCTCCCAGGGGACCCTTCCTTGCCGCACTGTCTCCGTGGGCAGGGGGACTCTGCACCCCGCCCCGACCTCCCGCAGTGCCGGAGACATCTGTGATAGACCAGGGTGGGGCACGGTCGGACCCGCACACACGTGCAACACGCAGGAAAGCCCCCATCAAGGGGAATCACTGGGCCCCGAATGTCCACACCGTGAGGCCGAGAATCGGCTCTAGTCCACCCTGGGTTTCCCTGCGCGCTGAGTCCCAGTCAGCAAGCCCGAGCCGAGAAAAGCTTGGACACAATCTCGCGCACCATCTGGGCTCCCGCCTCACCTTCTCCAACGGCAGAAGGGCTGTCTCCGCCTCTCCGACTCCTGCATGCCAAATGGGAGCTAGGGGCCCTTCCTCCCCGTGTCCGTGACTCTGCGAACCGCGTGTGCTTTACATTCTCTGCACGGAAGCCAACAGCGCGTCCTCCTTTTCTCCATCTGCCCCTTTCTCTACGTGTCCCTCCCTTCCACTGCGATGCCAACGAGGCCGCGGGCCATGGTAACCGCCCTCCCGGCCGGGCACCTGTAGGGACAGCGGCTGCCGCTGAGAGATGTGGGGCTGGGACGACCCGCGCCTGAGCCTTGCTCCCCCCAACCCGCCACGGCAACCACGGCCACGTGTGCGCGTGTTTCTGTGGCGTCCCGGCTGCTCTGACGGCGCCATCGCTGCGGACGTCCACGGCTTCCAGACAGAAAGGAGCTCACAGTGTGCCCCGGCCCTGCCTCTGGTATTTACCAAACAGATGCCAAGTCTCACACCCCAGGAAAGTCGACGGACGGAAGGCCTGGAGGACCTCCACCCTGGAGGGCAGAGTTTTGCATCAACGGGGATGTCAGACCGAGTGACTCCCGCAGTGGGGAGCGCCTATGAAGGCAGCGGGACTGGCCCCCCACACCACCTGGCTTTCCGTTGCACCGTTATCCTTAGAGCACGGACTTCCCGGACGTTACAAGCGCAGGTGCCGACGAGCCCGTGACAGGAGCTAAGCCGTCCTTTCTGCACAAGAGCTGGCCGAGACCTACGGTTTGCAGGGCACAGGGCCTGGCGACTCTTCCTCCGTTCTGTTTGGACCTAACTCACCCCCAGGCCTTGTGCCGGAAACAGAGAGTAAAAAGGGAAGACCCAACCCAACAATGTCCGGACGGCAGTTCTCAAGGGGGACCTGCCGCGGGAGGACCTGCAGCGCATGCGCTGTCGGCGGGACCAGAAGCGGGAGTCCGGCCCAGCGCGGCGAGAAGGGGCAGCCCCCGCTCAAGAAAGCCCCCTGGAGGGGCAAGGAGCCCCGCACCTGTGCAGCCTGTCAGCAGTGACGGTCCCTGAGGGCCTGGGCAGCAGCCGTGCATGGAACGTGGGCTCGAGGCCTGCGCCGTCTCCCCAACATCCCTGGGGCCACCTCACCTGCCGACAGGTGGGCTGTGGCCGGGGCCCAAGGAGAAGGCCTTGCAGCCTCTGCCACCAAGCCCTGAGCGACAAGCACACAGGGAACAAAACCGCCCCTGGCAGGCTGCCAGAGGCTCTTTCCGTTTAACAGGGAAGCAGGTGAATCTCTCCATGGAAAACCATTCCGTGCAGGAGGCTCCGGCGACGTGGCTCTGGCCCGTGAGCCACCACGGACCAAAATTCGCCTGACGTTTCAAACCTGCGGTGCTTTCCCCCACATCAGCTGTCAAGGGTCCCAGGCCAGGCCGAGGACGGTGCAGACTCAGCGGTGGGTGTGTAGATGCGGCAAAATCCGCGCGGACATCCACCTACATCGACGCCCCACGCCCTCCCCCAACTGTTCCGCCGCCAGGAAACGCATCCTGCAAAACAAACTCACACGTGTGAAACGGGACGTACACGACCCGTCACCGAAGCACCGGCCTTCTGTTCTCGTTTGCATTTTCTCTCTCGGTGTACTGGCTTACGAATTCGAACACAGGAATAAATTCACGTCTCCACAGCCACGGCCGACAGAGAACAGCCGAACACCCAAAACACTCTTCCCGTCCTCTCCCTCCACGTACACATACACACGCGCACACACTTTTCTCCATCACTATCGTTTCGACTTCCTTGAGCAAAGCGGAATCACACAGGATACGGTGGTGGGGATCAGACCGTGCCGCCCCAAAACAGCCCACTTTGGCACGAGGATTATCTCGAGCTGAAGACAAGGGAGAGAGAGCAGAGACGCGAGCAGCCCTCTGCCCTCCGCATGGGTCTAAAAGCAGGACAGAAACGTCCCTTCGGGAGGGCGACCCCTCTTCTGTAGCACGAGGGACGAACGACGCTTTTGCTGTGGGGGGAGGCACACCAGCATGAGTCTGACCACGTAAATCCCAAAGAACAATCCTTACCGGCCATTAGTCTCCCACACACACTTCCCAGTCGCTCTGTCCTGACCTTCCACCCTTGGAAGCCCACATGCTTTCCCTGTGCTTAGTCTCCTCTCCACAATTTATTGCCCTTTGTTTATAGGGCACTAAGCATCCCAAGCCAACCAGTTCTTTGGGTTTTCACATTTTTTCTGTGAAGCCTTCATGCACTTAACATAACACCAGTGAAATCTGGGGCCTTTGCCACTGTGAAGCTGTCCTTGTCCGTTCACTTCCCTACCTCAGTCACAGAACCTAAGAGAGCAGGGGAAGTTTTTCTCCTCCCCATATAAACTTCGAACCATAGTGCCTGTACAGGGCCGTCTGATTTGGTGTCTGTAGACGTAACCCACTCCTCTTCTCTGCAAGAGCATTCCACGGTGTCGACGGCCGAAGAACGGTGAGTCTCCACACTCGGGGCCGACCCCTCTGGACACGGCCTTATACTTCAACAGGCGCACAAGCTGCCCGAGAGCTCGTGGGTTCTCACTCTGCGGGGCGGCGCCTGGGATTCCGCATTCCCAACAGCTCCCGAGCCGTGCCCTGCTGCTGCTCTGTGGGCCACTGTGGACGGGGAGATCTTGGCTTCCAGGCAGACAGGCCATGCCCTAGTGCACCCTTTCAAGTTTGGGTGAATGAGGTTAAGACCAGCGGCCACCGGGTCCTTTGACTGGTCAGTGCAGCTCCCCACTAACGGAGCTTTCCCTAAATCGGAGGGTTTATGTGAAGCACGCGCTTGGTGTCTGCATTCACCCACCGGAGCCCTGCAGGTGTTTGGGTCTGAGACCCTGCGGAGTCTCGTTCCCAGAGCACCGCTGTTCACAGCCCCGGGAATAAGGGCAGCACGTTCTCCACACAGGGCAGTGTGTCTGAAGGCCACCTGAACAGGGGCGAGTCCACCTCAGGGCTCAGCAAAGACAGAAAGAGAAGGAGCCAAGGTGGCCGGGAGGGGAGGCTCGCAGAATACCCACTGAAGACCCCTGGAACACGACCCTTTCGCCCACGGGAAATGGGCCAAATCCAGCCCGAGCAGCCACGTGTGCAGGAGAGCCAAGGTAGGAGGAATGTGAGGTTCTCCTGGTTCCCCGACCACTGGGGAGGTGCAGGAACCACACACCATTACTCCCGGAGACCGTGCAGGGTGCTGGAGGGCCATGCAGGGAGGAGGCCTCGTGAAGCCCCCAAAACGGGCAAAGGCCCAACGCAGACTTTCCTCCGAAAAAGACAAGGCCCAATGCAGACATTCCTCTGAAAAGGACACGCAGATGCCCAGCAAGCCTGTGGGAAGATCACCGGTCGCTGCAGAGATTATGGGAACGTCACCGATCACCTGCGGAACAGACGAGACACCACCTCACGTCCATTCGCAGAGAAGAACAGGTGTCGGGGAGGACGTGGCGGGACGGGAGCCCTTCAGCGCCGCTGGGGGACGTACAACGGCACAGCTGCTAAGAAAACCGGACGGCAGCTCCCCCCGAAACTAAGAATAGGATCACTACGTGACCCGGCAATTCCACTTCCAAGCGCACACTGAGCAGGACTGAAAGCAGGGCCCGACGAGCCATCCACACGCTCACAGTCACGGCAGCCCAAACACGGAAGTGTCCCAAGCGTCCGCCGGCGGGTGGATGGAGAGACCAAGTGCCGTGCTGGCACCCCAGGGAACCGCGTTTGGTCTTCCGGAAGAAATTCTGGGCCGCCTGGCTGACTCTTGGTTTGGGTTCAGGTCATGGTCTCAGGGTCCTGGGATTGAGTCCTGCCACCGCTCTGCCCACCAGGGAGCCTGCATGTGGTTCTCTCTCCCTCTCTTGCTGCCTTTTCCCTGCTGCACACACACTCTCCCTCTCTCTCAAATAAATAAATCTAAACAAAAAAGTAATTCTAACACGTGCCACGACATAGATGAGGCCGGGGACAGGCTGCAAGTGAGACAGGCCAGTCACAAAGGACAAGGATTCCCAGAGATACAGATGTAGTGAAAAGAAGGGCCATCTGTACCTCAATGTTTATTGCAGCAATGGCCACGGTCGCCAAACTGTGGAAAGAACCAAGATGCCCTTCAATGGACGAATGGATAAGGAAGATGAGGTCCATATACACAATGGAGTATTATGCCTCCATCAGAAAGGATGAATACCCAACTTTTGTAGCAACATGGACGGGACTGGAAGAGATTATGCTGAGTGAAATAAGTCAAGCAGAGAGAGTCAAGTATCATATGGTCTCACTTATTTGTGGAGCATAACAAAGAACATGGAGGACATGGGGAGATGGAGAGGAGAGGGAGTTGAGGGAAACTGGAAGGGGAGATGAACCATGAGAGACTATGGACTCTGAAAAACAACCAGAGGGTTATGAAGGGGCGGGGGGAGGGAGGTTGGGGAACCAGGTGGTGGGTAATAGGGAGGGCACGTACTGCATGGAGCACTGGGTGTGGTGCAAAAACAATGAACACTGTTACACTGAAAATAAATAAATTTTTTTAAAAATTAAAAAAAAAAAAAAAAAAAAAAAGGACAAGGATTCTACGATTCCTGGGCAGGATCTCGCGTAGTCGACTCCCGGAAGCAGAAGGAAGACTGGGAGTTGCCAGCGGCAGAGCAGGGCAGCTGCCCAAACAGTAGCTGCTTAATGGGGATACGTTTTCAGGTTTGCAAAATGAAAAAAGTTCTGGCAGTTGCAGAACACCGCCCGTGGACTTGGTGTTGTTGAAAGCACACTCAGCAACGGTCCACATGCTGAATTGTGTGTGTGTTACCACGACCAGACAACAAACCCGCGCGTGCCGGGTGCAGACACGGCTGCAGTCAGGACACCTGCGTTGGGTGCTCCAGGCAGAGAAGCGCCAGAGGTCCCACGCGGAGCTACGGTCACGTCCCGGGGGGACCACCGCCGCAGAAGCTCACCGAGTCAGGGTGTGGGCGTCAAGACCCCCCGCACGTGGGATCCTGTTTTCTCCTCTTTGGATGAAAACATTTTACCTTTTATTTTAAAGTACTTTGACCCCACGGAGACCATCATCACCGGAAACACACTCACTTCCAAACGTCTGCCGTCCCGGGAGCACCTTCTGGCTCTGTGTCCCCAGCTGACGTGGGCACAACACAGCGGTGCCCGCCCGTGAGAGCCGGCCAGCTGCGAGTGTCCGCAAACTCAGAGCTCACAGTGGAAGCGCTCCACGCCGTCTCGTCTCCGCTCGCTCTCTCCAGCAGCCCCTGATCTCAACCCCTGAGCCAACGTACACATCACCAGAGTCCGTGCCTGTCCCCACGGCCGCAAAGTCACCTGCCTGCCCCTGGAGGAGCCTCGCCTTGGCAGCCTCTTACCCTGAAGCCCTGCCCAGCTGGGGGTCCCCCAGGGCGGGAGGCTCACTCCCTGCCGTCCTGGCCTGCAGCCTCCGTGTGCCCGGGTGGTAACTGGCACAGGGGACTGAGGCTCCTCCCAGCCGGGGCCTGGAGGAGAAGAAAAGGGGCCCACGTCTCGGGGTCAGGATCGCAGGTTGGCCAGAGCCGACTCCCCGGTGCACAATCGCAGCGTGCCTTCCGCGCGTGGCTGCTCTGCACCGTGGCTGGCTCCTGCCCAGCGCTGATTCCTGGAGACGCCGGCGACGTTCCCAGGAAGCCACCAGGAGCTGATCGTTAGGGATGGAACTGGAGCCGGGGGCCTGCGCTCCGCAGACTGGAAGGACGGACGAAGATCGCGGTGACGTTCCTCCCGCACACGACTTCTGGGTCGTTTCCTCTATTTTAATCAACTGGACCATTCGAAAGCTTCGTGTATATCACGCAGCCATCTCCATTCATATTTCCCCCAAGAAAATTCCTTTTCCTTTTTTGTGTGTGCGGTTTAAAAGCTTAAAACAAGATGCTGAGCGGGAATAAGGTACGTGCCTTTAACCCCTGCCGTACCTAAAGCACCCCACGGTGGAAGCAGTCAATGACGGCAGCTGTGTTAGCTTCTGGCCTTCCAGAGCCACATGACTGTCCTCAGGTCTCCAGTCTCCTGGGCACCCCCTCCGTGTGCCTCAGTATCCCTTGCACACACACACACGGAGCACAACAAGGGCCAACATGGGCCCCTGGACACCCACGCTTGGCCAACAATGGTCACGGGATCACTTCCCGGGCACTGAATTCAGGGACCGACTGCAAACCTGAGAGCCCCTCCTGCGGCCCAGTCACACAGCACGGACCCCAGGCCGGCCCGGAGCAGTCAGCGGCAGAACCGGAGCCGCCGCAGCGTCCTGCCTGCTCCCGCCCGCCCCTCCCTTCCGTCCAGTGCAGCTCCCCTCTCTCCCTCCGTCCCGACTGACGCCGCACTCCTGCCGCAGGAGACGCCCAGAGACGCCGCACCTGCCGGCCCACCCGGCACACGCTCCGGCCTGAGAACCGAGAAGCCGAAACGCAGACCCTTCCGCGCATGGGGAGCAGCAGAGGAAGAAACGCCAGCGCGTTCCGAGTGTGTGTGTTGGGAAAGCAGCACTCGTAGCTGCATGTGCACACCTGCACACACCTGCACACACGCCTGCCGGCACACACGCCTGCCGGCACACACACCCGCGCACACACCTGTGGACACACCTCCGACACACACACCTGCCGGCACACACCCGCGCACACACCCACGCACACCCCCGCACACACACCCCGCACACACACCGGCACACACGTGTGCACATGCTGACTCCCGTGCACACACACCTGCCGGCACACAGGACCACACGTTTCACAACACCTGGGCAGGAAGCAGCCCGTGCGACCCCGGGGGCTGAATGAAGACGGACCTGGCGTGGGGTGGGGGGGCCCATTCTAAGTTTCCACCGCATCACGGTCCCTCATCCCCACTGCTCCCATAGGGACAAAGGGCCAGAGGACTCTCAGCTCGCATCCCCCGGGAGAGGCACACCCGTGAGCACGCAGGAGGGGCACGCGTCACCCCACGGCCCGTGGACTGAGTTCAGTGGGAAGTGCAGCTTTAACTGGGTGTGGAAAAGGTACAAGGGCATCCGAGGTACGTTTCAGCCGTACGGCCCGCCGTCTGGGTGATTCACCGGGTGAGCGTGTACACGGGGGTTTGGAGAGGGGAAGAGACAGCCCGTGGCGCCCGTCCGGGGAGGCCGACGAGCTAACTGCAGACTTTACGGGAACACGACAGACCAATGCCAGACCAGCCGGATGCCGGCTTCGACCCCGGGATCACGGGATCACGACCTGAGCCGCAGGAAGACACTTCACCGAGGGAGCCCCCTAGGCACCCCTTTCTCTGCACTTTAAAGACCTGGGACCTGAAGATGCCCGCAGGTGCGTGGGGAGGGCGGCTGAGACAGACATCACCCATTACTGCTTCCCGTGCCCCCGTGATGGTCCCCGTCATCCCCATTCTGCAGGAGGGGGGAGGAAAGGAGCCAGGAATCTGGTGCTCACAGGGCCACACAGGGGTGAGGCCGGCTCGTCCTGCCCCACGGCTGTGCCAAGCGGCGCGTCTGCATCAGGTGGTCACGAGTTTGGAAGCTTCCGTGGAAACAGAGCTGGAGCGCGGAGGGCGCCCCGAGGACACACTAAGCACAGCGAGGGTCCCACGCCGCTCTCTTACACCCCAGACGGCACCCTCGGGCCTGGCCCGTGAACTCAGCTACAGGAGTCCTCCCTGGTGGGGTCCTCACCCGGGCAACAGGCTTGCGGTCAGGTGTACCCCAAGTACGCACACCTGTCCCTGAAGGGGAGGGGACACACGGACGGGGCATGCCTAGCCTCAAGCAGCGCTCAGGTCACGGCCGCGGCACCGGGGGCGCGGGGCGCTCTCACAGGGCTGGAAGACACGGTCCCCCATGGGACGGCTTAGGTTTCCACCCCGCAAAGACACGCCGCTGCTTGTGAACAGCTTTTCGGGGCCCCCGCGGCCCAGCTGAGGAGGTGGGCGTCTGTCTCCCCGTCCCCACCTGCCAGGGAGAAGGCAGAGCTCAGGGAACGGCGACAAGACCACCCCCGGCGGCTTTAGTTTGCCCTAAGCGTCTTCTGTGCCGCAGTTTGAGGCCCCGTGACCGGAAGAACCGGCGTTCAGCCCCCGGCACACGGCAGCACCACGGGGACGGGTCAACCCCATGCCCGGGCCACACCCCAAACCTGCCGACTCCCCGGATGATGCCCGGGACCCCCAGGGACACGGCTGTCCGTCCCCTCTCAGCCCTGCAGGTTGCCCCGGACAGGGAGCCACCTTCTCCGCCCAGTGGGTTGTAACCCCGAGCCAGCCTGGAAGCCCCTGGGGGTGTGGAAAGCGCTGGGGTCAGGTCTGGGGGCGGCCCGGGAACCTGCATGTCCAGCAGGCAGTGGTGCTGATCCCGCCGGCCCGGGGTGCATCACGATGGCGGCTGCTCTGGAGGGTCGGGCCACATCCCGTCATTTGAGCGTCACCAGACAGGATGGGAGACGGACGCTCACTGACCCGCCAGCAACCACAGGGGGTCCGGCCTCGCTCTGCTTCCCGGGATTTCAGCCTCTCTGAGGATCACCACAAGCCTTTCCGGTCCGTCTTCTGGAAGAAGCATCTGTGCGCCCGCTGACTCCTGCCCACACGCGCCCCAGAGACGGGCAGGGGGAGAGAGAGGGAAGACTGTCGGGGGAGGGAGGGGAGCGGGGGGGGGAGGGGGAAGAGGGAGAGGAGGGGAGGGAGGAAGGGGGAGGGGAGGACAGAGGAGGGAAACTAGAGGATGGGAGAGAGGGAGAAGGCAGGCTGGGAAGGGAGGCGGGAGGAGGAGGAGCAGGGGTGTGGGCAGATGGAGAGACTTGGGGGAGGGAGGAGAGAGAGGACGGAGGAAGAGGGGAGCAGGAGGAGGGGAGGAGGCTGAGGAGGGAAAAGGAGAAGAAGGGCAGGAGGGGGAGAGGGGGCAGGACAGGAGAGAAGCAGGGGCAGGAGGGGAGGAGCAGGACACGGACAGGGAGGAGGGAGGAATGGGGAGGAGCAGGGGTAAGAGGGGGAGGCAAAGAGGAGGGGAAGGCGGAGAGGAGGGGAGGGGGAAGGGCAGTGGAGGGAGGGGGAGGGGAAGCGGGGAGCAGGACCAGACTGGGGAGGGCAGACCCGCCTCGCAGCCGACCCCAGCAGCCGTCCCAGCTCCGGCCCACACGGAAGGTCCGGGCCAGACCCAGGCCGGTCGACAGCTGCCGGCACCCCGGCGTGGCTCACGTGGCGCGACTCCCTGACACGTGGCAACACTGAGTGCTTCCAGGGACGGTGGCAGCAAGGGAGGGCAAAGGCCGTGGACGCCCCCCCACGTCGCAGGTGTCCCAAAACACACGTGCGCCCAGACCAGACCCGGGGGCTTGCGTGACAGCGTGACCCCTCAGGGGACGGCTTTAATGTGTTCTGAACCAGGAACCATCCCTGAAGGACGGTCAGCGGCCGTCGGGCGCCCCTCCGGACACCGGGTTTGTGACGCTTCAGCAAGCCTGACAACAGGCGGGCCGCGGTGTGCTGCTCAGCCCCGGCGGCGCCCAGCCAGGAAGATGGCGGGTTCCACCCTCTGAAAGGACCACGCAGGGGACGGTGGCATGAGGCGACCTCCCCACACGGCACCGCGGGCACCAGCACCCACACGCTGGGCTGGGACCCATCCCACCGCGCCTGGGGCTGCCACAGCCCCGGAGACTGGAGCAGCCACCGTGGTCGCCCCACGTGCGGGGGCATTTGGGCAGCGGTCCCTGCTCTCTGGCGGAGCCCTGACGGCCATCCTAGGTCACGGCGAACACCGAGCTCGCCCTACGCATCCCGGACCAGGGTGAGACCCCAGACAGGCCGCGAGCGCGTGCTTTCCTGACTGACAGGTGTGGTTTTGCGGGACGTGTAAGCAGATGTTTTCACAGGGATTACCGACCTGCGATTTGTGCTCCGGGGTACAGGAGGGGACAGAAGGCGGCAGCCGCGGGGACACTCCTCATCGCCTCCGAGCCGCTGCTGCTTGTGAGCCGGGGCAGGTCCCGGTCCCCGCGGCTGGTTCTGCGTTCTTAGCTGTGCTGAGCTCACCTGGGGAGTGGGGGCCATGCGGCCGCGCCAGGAGGAGGCCTGACCTGTCACCAGCAGCGCCCGTGCATGCGACTCCGGGGTCCACAGACCTCCTCCGGGTACTGTGACCAGGAGCCCAGGGCTCGGGAAGAAAGGCTGCCGGGTGGCTGACCGTCTGCTCACCGCGCTGGCGTGGGACGCGACACGGGGCACAGCAGGGCAGGGGATGTCTCAGAAGGCTGGGAGCCAGTTGGCCGGGCATGGCTGGCCATTCGGGTCCCAGACAGAACGCAGCACCTGGGGGACGGGCCGTGGCTCTGCCACGGACCAGGCTTGCCATGGGGGAGAACGTGGGGTTCAAGGTACACTGGCCCACAGGGAACGGCCACGTCGCATAGGGAGGAGGGTGGCCCCCCACGCGGCCCGGAGCCCTCCCCGGGGTGCAACAGGAGATGAGGCCGTCCAAGCCCGATGTGGGTTTATAACGAGCTTCCCCTGCCCGCGTCCTGGGCAGAGACGCCCCCGCAGTCCGTGTGCTGGGGTCCCCAACCCGGCACCTCCGCACGGCACCATCTTCGGAGGCGGCGATCGAAGTAACAGGAGGTTGCAGAGGTGGGCCGCTCGGTGGTGAGAGGGCAGAGGTGTGGACAGAGGCCACGGCCGCTGCAGGGGGCAGGAGGGGGGAGCGCGTGTCCCTCTGGGGAACCAAGAGCAGCCGGCCTTCTCCTCCCCAGGGCTCTCGCACCTGCGACCACGCGGCCTCTGCTCCTGGGCATCCCTCCAGACACAGAGGGGGGCTTCCAGTAGAGGAAGATCGCCAGTGGGGTGCCCCCCGCCAGCCGCAGGACATCGGAGCTGAACCTCCACACCTGCTGGCGGGCTGTGGCCACCTGTGCAGACACAGTGCCCCACGCTTGGGAGGGAAACTCCCACAGGCCTCCCAGGAGAGGCGGCAAGCCGTCACTCGAGCCCCCCGGCAAGGGACCGGGCTGAGTTTCATGGGGCCCGAGGACGCCCACCAAGACCCCAGGAGCAGCAAGACGAGGGGGAGCCAGGAAGGCGAGGTGGCCGGCTGTGGGCGGGCAGGAGGCCAGCGGGGAGCCGGGGTCACCCTGCGTGGACGGGGCAGGGGTGCACAGTGGAGACAGAAGGCGGACTGAGTGGGTGCTGGTTCCCGGCCCCAGCAGCCACCGCGAGTGACTCCCCGAAGTCAACGAGCCCAGCTTGCCCACGCCACGTCCATGAGCTCCTTCTCCACGGCACGGGGTGGGAGACAGTGAGCGAACCGCGAGGCCCGCCGGGGAGGGAGTCTGAGGTCGTTAGAATCTGAACATGACCTCGTAAGAACAGGTAAGAGCGGAAATCAAGGGTCTTTAACAACAACGGATTCCAAAGTGCGTGCAGCGGGACATGAACCACGAAGCGTGTGCCCACGCGGGACCTCACGCTCGGGTCTGACGGGCCCAGGAGACGCAGAAGGGCAAGCCCCTCGGAGCCCGCGGCAGCAACAGGTCCCTGGGGAGTGCCTTGGGCCCGCCTTTGGACGGCGCCGGGTGCCAGCGCACGGAAACTGAGACCGTCGTGCCTCGAGGTGGAGAGAAAAGAGCGAGCACGCGGGGGGCTGCTTTTCCAGAACCGTGCGCGCGTCAGAGGTCACGTGCTGCGGGCACCGAGGGAAATACGCAGACAAGAGCCACCGTGACCCCGGGACAGGCGGCACAGCTTTGCCTGCTCCGGTCCAGCCAGGCACTCCCGGTCAAGGGTGACGCCGGCATCGTGTGGCCTGAGACTCTCCTCCGGGCCTTTCCTCGGACGGATTTAGCTTTCTCTCTCTCTTTGTAAAGATTTTATTTATTTGGCAGAGAGAACACAAGCAGGGCAGCAGCAGAGAGAGGGAAAAGCAGGCTCCCGCTGAGCAGGGCGCCCAAGGCAGGATGCGGTCCCAGGACCCTGAGATCACGACCCGAGTCGAAGGCAGACGCTTCACAGACTGAGCCCCCGGGTGTCCCGCTGCGTCTTCTTCACGTGAACGTCACAGGTTTGTAAAGTGCCTGAACAGGTGCCCCGAGCAGCACTACACTCTGTGACCCATTACAGCCGATGGAGGCGATACGGAACGCAAAAACTCAAACCCAGTGAATCCCCACAACATAGACACATACCCTGCGTGTGTATGTTATCGTCTAAGGGAAACCCTAAGCAAGTCTGAGACTATGTCCCTCGCACACATCGCCTTGCCTGGTCTCTGCCCCACATTTCCGTCCCCAATAACCCGGTGAGCGTCCTTCCGCAGCTGTCCCCGAAGGACGTGCCGATGCTGCTGGGCCTGTGCCCCAAGCCCAGTCTTACAGGCCGCAGGACTGTGTGCAGACGCTCGGGGGCACCGTTCTGCTTTGCCCTGGACCCACGCATTCCCGTCCAGCAACTCCCCACACGCCTCACGCCCCTGTCTCCCTCGCTCCAGGCCCCGCTCGCCTGCCCTGGGCTCAGTTCACCTGATGCTTCCTCTGCGCTAGACGGCAGCCGATCCCTTCAGCTCCGTGAGCGTGAGCGCGCGTGCACGTGTGTGTGTGTGTGTGACACCAGGACTTCGTGTCTCCCGGACGCAGACCCACAGAAGAAAACAAGCAGAAACCCGTGATGACTGATCCATACACTTTTCCAAGTCAATGACTTTAAAGTAAATACGTCCTCAAACCCCTGCGCTGGGCTGGGTGTCTGGGGACGAGGGGCGTCAGGGAAACCGCAGAGGCCGAGCCTCGAGCTTGCAGTGACTGTGAAAATCGACCCACACGTTACGCACACGTAAAGCAGGATCAGCGGCTCGAGGGTCAGGCACGCCCTCATGTGTGGCCGCCGGCCCCCCGGGAGCCTCTCAAACAGGCCTTGGACCGAAGCTGGGTACCACGAACCCTGCCGTCGCTGGGGGAGACGCAGCCCTCCCTCGCTCCCTCCCCTCCACCCCCGGGGACTCCCTGCCTCCCGTGTCTCCTTTAAAGAAAACTACTCAACTTTACAGGACTTCAGGTAGCTGCCACCTCGGCCAAAGAATAAAAGAGGGAGGCTTCCCTCCCCCCTCGCGGAGAGCGACCCGCCAAGACCGCTTACTGAGGGAGCCCCCCACGCCCCTGCGAGGCCCGGGACCCGAGGCTGCGCCGTTCCGTCTGCTCAGTGTGAATTCACCATAACCACGGCTTTGTGGGCCGCAGGCGTTTAGCTTCCAGGACCAGGATGAGAGCAGGTGAGTAGCGGCAGTGCGGCCCGAGCTCACCGTCACGGCCAAGCCAGCCTCGCGCAGCCCTCGTGGACACCACCGCCTGGACCGCGGTGACTTTTGGCCCAAAAAGTAAGTAAATAAATAATCCTGGCAGGTGCTGCCCCTCGTGATTAATTCCCCACGAGGAAACAGAGCGGCGTTGGGCTGCGGGCAGGACGACAAAACACGCGGAGGGAAAGGCGGGCTTTCCCAGCTTCGGTCGCGTACACGGCTCAGCCCGCACGGCGCACGGACAGCAGCTGCGGGGGTTTCCCACCATCCAACCCGCAAGTGTATGTACGCTCTGGTGACGGGGGGCTCGTCATTCACACCGGTGGTCTGGACGGTAACCAGACTGTTGGGGGCTGAGGCGTCCGGGGCCCGGCGGGTCTGCCGTCTGGGGACCGCCCCCGGAGCCCACAGGCCGAAAGGAGCCCAGGAAGCGGGGGGCAGGGAGGTGGGGACACGGGGCCTGGTCGGGTGGAGACAGGCATACGCTCTCAGTCAGGTCTGCTATCTGGATCCTTGATGAACCACAGCGCGAAAAACATGCAGGCGCAGAAAGCCGGCCGGTGCCTGTCCCGGAGCCCAGCGCAGCCTTCTAGAACATTCCATCGTGCCCTGTGCCCTTGGCTGCACGTGTCACTCGGCGTGAAGTCAGGGCCCACTCTAGGGAGTTCCCTGAATAGGCCTTTCCGACTCTCCCTTCGCAGACGTCCCGTCATAGGAAGTTCATGCAAGTCAACGGAAGGCCCTTGGACACTGGAAATGAGCCCAATCCACGGGGAAAATGTAAAGACGGTGTCGCAAGAGAGTGAGGGCCCGCGGGGCACCACGGCCGCTCATGAGGGTCCCGAATCGTACCACATTTTCTCTCTCAGAGGAGAAGAAATGGCAGAGGACGGTCTTCTCTCCAGAAGGGGAGCAGAAACCGAAGTAGGAGAGAGCCTTGGAAGGCGTCGTCCTCTCCGGAGGGCAAGCCCTGCTTCGTCAGCGACCCCGGGCGGAAGACCACGCCCAACGGCAACACGGTCTGTGCCAATCCTCCGCTTGCCTCAGGCACGGGGCGAAGGTGGGAAATGCCCGTCCCCATCAAGGGCCTGGTCAAGCGCCTGCCGACCCGCAAAGCTCGCCCCCCCGACCTGCGCCAAGCCAGGGCGCGGAACCCGGTGAACGGTTCGACGCCAGGATCCCCGAACGCAAGCAGTTTAACTCTTCTGCTGAACAGGGAATGAAGTAAGACGAAGTTCGTGGCTACACAGATTACGTTTCGAGAAGGAAATCCAACCACGTCAAGCTCCGTCTTCCATAACAAATGACGTACATTACGTTTCCAGCGGGTCTACGGGTCCCAGCGTGCCGCCTACGGGTGCCTGGCATGTCCACAGGGACTCTGCTCCCACGAGGACTCACGACAGAGCAGAACCGCTCCATGTCAGGAGCGAAGCAGCCACCGGCATTTTCCTTCATAACAAAAGTTACCCCAGGGCTTGAACAAGAATGCTTAGGGCAGCTAGAGTCCGGGGGTCAGAAAAGGGGCTTCACAGAGAACGTGACAACTTGGGGTGACTGACGGCACGCGGCGCAGACTGCCGCACCGGCAAGCTCCTCTCGCTCCCGACAGCTCCTGGAGAATTACAGGATCGTCACTAATCCTCAGATCAACCGTGTAAACACGGCTGCCAGCTCGGAAGTCGCCCGCTGGCTATCGAGGAGGGTTCTTGAAGGAAAACATGACGGTGCTGTGACTGTCAGCCTTCGAGAAACGGACGGGCTTCCTGTGAACTCCCTGCACCCCAGAACTATTTGATGAGGCGCCAAGGAAAGCAAAGAGGACCACTTCGCAGTGCCTGGTAGGTCTGCGGGACTGTTTACACCAAGGAGGAGATCAGCACATCCCTAAGGCCACACCCAGGTGCCTGGAGGGCGCGGTGCCTCCAACACCCAATGAAGAAAACCACAAAAGCAAGGACAGCCCAGGGGACCGCCCAGGGGGAGGGAGGGACTGCCCTTGAGTCTGCTTTCCCTGCTGCTCTCCAGGTATAACGGGCGACGGAGAACAGCCGAGCAGAACTCGCAGAGCCCGCAGCTTCCCCCTCTCAGAACACTCTTCCCAATGGTTAACAGCCGCTGCCTTCAGCTCAGGTCATGATCTCAGGGTCCTGGGATCGAGCCCCGCATCAGACTCTCTGCTCCACGGGGAGCCTGCTTCCTCCTCTCTCTCTCTCTGCCTGCCTCTCTGACTACTTGTGATCTGTCAAATAAATAAATAAAATCTTTTAAAAAATAAAAATTAATAAACCGTTAACAGCCCCGCCTACGGCCCGGGTGCTCAAGGCGGCCGCCGTCTTTCCCTGCCCTCCCTAGTTCTTGGCAGCCACCCCAGGGCAGCTCCCAGAACAAGATCCTTCACTTGGTCTCCCCCTGCCCCGACCCAAACACCAGCCACCAGCATCCTCGTTCGGGTCCACCAACGTGCCCTCACCCAGGCTCCCCCCTCCTTCCACACATGAGCGTCACAACCCGAGCGTCTGCACAAGCCCCGTCACAAGCCCCCGTCCCTGCTTCCCGCTCTCCAAGAACAGCCCATCCCGCTTCAATGAGGGCCCCAGCTCCTCCCTCGGGCAGGCTGGGTCCTTCCACAGCAGCCGCCCTGCCTCCCCGCCGGTCTCCGTCCATCCCCGCTCTCCCTCTCGGACCCGGACCTTGGGTTTCACGGGCCCGGGTGCCATGCAGAGCTCCTTCTCAGGCCCCCACACCACCTCCTGGAAGGCCGCCCGCCCCCCATGCCCTGTCACTGCACCGTGCGCCCGCCCCCCCCCCCGCCCCTGCCACTGTCTCCCCTGCCGTTACCGGAGCCGCAATCCCTTCGCTGACCTCCTCCTCGCCTACTGTCTGCTCTCTCTGGACCTGGGGTTCTGTGCGTTCGCGGGAAGATACCGACCCCCCACAGAGGACTCAAATAGGAGATGCAGATCCAGGGCTCGGGCCGGCAGGGGGAACCCTGTGCACCACTCGTTCCTGGTTTTGAGCCCAACTCCAAAAAGAAAGGACACTTACAGACGTGATCTGAGAACACACACAACCAGTCACTAAGAGGTTGTACGTCATCTTGGCTCTCCTCAAAATGCGAGCAAGCGTGTTTGCACCGACGACCCCGTCGCCCCTCACCCCTGCTTCAAACACTTGGAGCCACACCTTCCTGAAGCTCCGTGCTGGGGAGGCCCGGCCGCCGTCGTGGCGTCCACATCTTGGCGTGTGGAAGGCTTGGACCCCGCTGTGTCCCCCGCCTCCCCGAGCTCACTCCAGGGCAGTGAACCGCCTCCAACAGGCGGGAGGCCTTCCGAGGAGGCCACCCGGACCCAGAGGCCGACTGATGGGATCCCCCGGTCCCCATAAAGGAGCGAGGCCAAGACAGGAGCAGCGGGGGCCTGGAGCCGTGTTTGCATCCCAGGACAGAATGTCTACCCCAAGGAGCCAGGTAAGAGGCTCTGTGTCCTGAAGGCTGTCCCCTCGTCTTCCCATCTCTGGCAGGCCTCAGCCTGGCCCCAAGAAGGGAACTCCATGGTGCCACGGGTCCAGGAGCCGATGCCCGGGAACACAGCGCTGCGGCCCCTGTGGACCTGGCAGGCCGGTGCTCGCATCTCACCACGCCGAGGCCCCCTCCGGTGTCCTCGGGGACAGAAGTCAGGGCTGGGCTCAACAACCATGATTGGGATTTACTGAGGAAGTAAAAGCAGGAAGGAACCCCAAGCCCTGCCTGTTGTCAACGGGTGGGGGGAGGCAGGCGGAGGGCGGGCTGGGGCAAGGGCCGGCCAGGCCTCTCCGTGTCTCCTCCAGACAATCTGAAAATTATCAGGTTGGGGTGCGCGAGCCTCGGCGCGGGTGCACGGGGCAATTCAGGAAGCATTTGCTCTTCTCTGGGGCCGGCGCGGGGGTCACATGAGACTTTGCTTTTCTAAACTCCGTGTTTGTTTTTGTAGTTTCTGCCAAACTAAATCAATCCCGCTTGTGGCAACCTTGAAAGAGGCACAACTCGCTCGCGCCGTCTCCAAGTTTGACTTCCTGCCAGGGACGCCGACCAACATCTGAAACAGCCTCGCATGCCCGGTGATCAAACCCTCTAATTACTCAAATCTGTGTCACAGAACTCCACATTAGCGACTTCTGAGATGACAGATTTCCACCCTTTGATATGCGCGGCTGAACGTCTTTCTTTCATTCCGGTCGGGCAGAAGCGTCTCCTGTCCCCACAGCACCGGCTGGCGGGTTTGTGCTACCTCTGACGGGAACACACGGCCACACGTCCTCACGCGTCCCCCGTCCGGGCCCCCATGAGGCCACACCGGTCCTCCCGCAGAGCAACCCTCGCGGCGTGGACACGGGGCCTCTGGAAGCCTGAACCGTCCCTGACGGAGCCCTCCGGGGAGAGAGAGAGGGCGAATCTGTCGCAGAGGGAACCCCCACGGCTCTCTCTGCCAGACGGAAATCTAAACCCTTTAACACAGGAGAAAACAGGAGAACAGACTGGGCTCAGGGGCACGGGGCCTTCTGGACCCTTGAAATTCACGGTAGAGCTCTGCCCCAATGCGCTGCGCTGGTGCGGCCTTTGGGGGTGAGCGGGTCGTGGGGACGGGCTCCATAGCCCCCACACCCCCTTCTCCACATAGGACACGAGGAGGAGGCAGCGCCCACCACCACGAAGAGGGCTCCCGCCGGGGTGCGCGCCTGGGGGACGAGCCGGCTCCCGCGGTGGCCCGTGGAGGGCAGGTGAGGGGCCAGGAGCGGAGCCCCGCGTGGGGAGGCTGGTTCCTAGATGAGGCACGGTTTATGGGGCTCCTGGGCAAGAATTTATAAAGCTCGGGAATAAGAGGCTTTGGCCACTGCCCGTCTGCTTCCCTCTCGTCTCTAAGCTCTGGTTCCGTCAGCCCCTGGGCACCTGCAGAATCGCCACCACAGAGAGAACACCCGTTCCCGGGGTCCGGTGCACGAGGCCCGGAGGCACTGTGACGTCCAAAGGCGGAGGGCACGGCTCGTCCCGGGGCTACATTACGTGGTGGGGGCATGGGGGGCTCTAGTTCTCTGTGTGTCTGACACACAGGGAGATCATCAGGACTGACAAGGCAAAACGGAACAAATCCCAGCGCAGAACCCCTAGTGGGGGTGGGGGCTTTCCCTCTCCCCGAAATGGATGCTTCTCTGAGCGGCCACGAGTGGATGCTGGGTGGACAACAGAATGCGAATGGCCCCTCGTGGCCCGGACCCAGGATCCCGGTCTGTCGAGGCTCTCCGTTTCCTGGGCTGGTCTGATAAAACCGGTCCTTACGGTCCACCTAGTAAAGGGTGACCATGAGCAGAGACAAGATGGAAGGAAGACAGCTTTCCAGACTCGCTAGGAACAAAAACAAGAAAGGACCCTTCAAGGAATGGCAAATAAGGAGTTAATCAAAGCTGGGACGTGGGGGATTTAGGAAAGTGATAAAAGTATAGAGGAGCATATTCTTTTTTTTTAAATTTTATTTATTTATTTGACAGACAGAGATCACAAGTACGCAGAGAGGCAGGCAGAGAGAGAGAGGAGGAAGCAGGCTCCCTGCTGAGCAGAGAACCCGATGTGGGGCTCCATCCCAGGACCCTGAGATCATGACCTGAGCCGAAGGCAGAGGTTTTAACCCACTGAGCCACCCAGGCGCCCCTACAGAAGTATATTCTTACTTTTTTGGGGGTGGGGGGGAGAGAGCTCGAACAGGTCAGGGGGAAGAGGGAGAATGTCAAGCAGGCTCCACACTTGACTTGGAGCCGGACATAGGACTTGACCACATGACCCTGAGATCATGACCTGAGTTGAATCCACGAGTCAGACGCTTCACTGACCGTGCCCCTTGCGGCCCCTGCAGAAGAGCAAACGCTCTAGTACGAACCTGAATTAGGACGATGTAGACAAAAGTCATGGTTTTTAAAAACTTACTCTGCGTGGTGCAGGCCACAGAAAGGTCTGGGGGGAACGAGAGAGAGCCCGGTATCCAGCAACACATCAGCACCCACAGCTGGCGATCCGCACCATGAGCGAGGACCCGGGCTCCCTTGGAAAACGGCTGCTTGTCAGTCTGGGACAAGGGACGCTAAGGGACACCACACAGCAAGAGTCAAACCCCGAGAGGGTCACGTCGGAAGGACAGAGGCACCGGCCGAAAGCAATCCAGGGGCAAAGTGTGAGCATCGGGAAGAGGTAAAAATGACGTTAATTATAACACGCTGAGGTTTTAAAAAAAATCTTGGTCCTCACGATTCCAAACATTGGGGTGGGGGGTCCTTGTCGGTATTAACGACCCCACGAGAAAGACCGTCATCATTTTGCCGCCCGCTGTGTAGTAACGTCGGACACGGCTCATCACGGGAGGCTGCACTGCACAGAAGGCTGCTTGGGGAACAGGATCCAGCCAACGGTCCTCGCGAGGCTGCTGCACAGTGACAGGGCAATGACGGCCCCGACCATGGCAAGGAGCAGGTCCCCACACGTGCTCACACTAGCAGCCCCGCTGGTGGGACCCTCTGGAGGCGATGTGCCAGCAGGCGCCCGGCTCACCAACCCAATGTGGGGCTGCAGACGCTCAGACCTGCTCCCGGGAGCACGCGCGGCGGACAGGGCACCGGTCCAGCCGCCACCCTGGGGAGGAAGGAGTCCGGCATTCAGGGCCTGCAACATCCCGCAAGCTCACCAGCCCGTGACCCCACCTCACCAACGTCACAGAGATAAGAAAAAAGGGGAGGAGATTTTCTAGATTAAAGAGACCAAATGGTTAAAACAACCCTGACTAGATCCTGGCTCAGGGAGAAGGGAATGACAGCTGCTGAGACCTGGAGAAAAGCGCGTACCTGGGCGAACCTGGGGGGCTCCGTGGGTTAAGCGTCTGACCCTGATTTTGGCTCAGGTCGTGATCTCGGGGTCGTGGGATCAAGCCCTAAGTCAGGCTCCGAGCTCAGAGGGGCGTCTGCTTGAGAGTCTCCCTTGCACCCTCCCCCTGCCCCTGCTCCTGAGCTCCCTCTCGCTGTCCCTAAGAGAGAGAGAGAGAGAGAGAGAGAGAGTGTGTGTGTGTGTGTGTGTGTCCAGCCAACAATGGATACAAAGTGACGCTTGGTTCCCTTTCCTCCGTGTAACAACCGCATTGCTACAATGTACCAGAAAGCCCTCATTAGGAGATCTTGGGTGCTGCCCGGTCGGGGAAATGTCACAATTCAACGCTGATTTTCAAACGGTTGAGCACAAGATTTGTATAAAACGTGTGTGCAGGAACAGCCTAACCCTGGCTGCAGGGCCGGGCAGACAGGCTATGCGCGTCTGCTGAACCGTCTCCCAGCGCTTTCGGCCGCTGGAAAAGCCGCATCGGGGGAGGCGGGGAGCACGGAGAGCCACAGTGGAGAGGAGCAGTGACTCCGCCTCGTTTAGTTCACGCGGTTCCCAGGAGAGCCCTAGGACCACACGCCCCAAAGTCCCCAACGCACATGGGTTCTCATCTCCCAAATGCCTCTGACATCCACGGTCCTGCTGGATTCGAGGCGACCCCTCTAAGACGCTGAGCTGGTAGCCGCCCTTCCCTGCCGCCCTTGGGATCATGAGCCCCGAGACACGCACGCAGTCCCTTGGGGAGAAAACATGAAGGCTACAGACAGCACATCGGCCGGACCCCCTTCCTGCGTCCCCAGTGCTCATCACGACCACCCTGCAGGGCAGAGATGGCTGCTGGCCCCTTCCCCATCAACAGTGGGCTCCAGGAAGGTCAGCAGGCACTCAGGGACACGGAGAAGTGGCCCGTCTGCCACGGCCCGTGACCCCACCCAGCGCTGTGCACGCAGGCCCAGCCCACTCACGGTGAGGCCTCGGGCAGCATCGGCGTCCCCGCTGGAGAACACGAGGCGTTCCAGAGATCGGCTTATAGCAGCAAACACATTCATAGAGAGAGAGAGGAGAGGGAGGAAGACCTCGAGTCAATTACCAAAACCACAGAAGGTGGGACAAAAGGCCACCAGGTCCCCGTGTTCACCAGCGTGCCCCAGGCTGCTTACGGCACGTGCACTTGGGAGGCCCCGCTGAGCTGAGGCAGCTGTCCTCCGTCCCTGGCCAAGGACGGTCCCCTTTCCTCGGGGAGAAACAGGGTGAGACACACACGGCTCTCAGCGGGCATGACATGCTCGGGAACCAGCCCGTGTGTTTGCGCCAGGAGACAGCCTGGCAGGAGGGGAGGGCCCAGCACGGCCTCTCGCTGCCACCAAAACAAGGCCCCTTAACCAGCCAGCAGCACTGCCCGAGCGGCACTTGGTCTCTGGCCTCCAGGACATGAAGGGGAGGGAGCTCTGGGCTGCGGACATGCGCCCAAGTCAGACGGGCCACACAGCCGAGCCCCATTTCTTTGCAGCCTTCCGTGTGTCTCTCAGACGTAGGGGACAATCAGAAAATACACACATCTGTTTCCCCCACTGGCAACGGGGCTGTGATGCACAGAAGTCCCTAGAGCAAAGTCCCCTGCCGGACGTGGAAGCAAGCCTTCGGTCATCCCGGAGAGTGCTGACCTGCAGCGACATAAAGTGTGGGCTGCAGACCGTGGCCCCACGTGAGCCGGGACAGGGAGGTACAAGACGGCAGGCTGGGGAGTGGCCCAGGGCACAAGCCCACCCTGGAGATCCGGCGTGGACAGTTGGGCACTCTCCAAACTCGCTGGCGGCCCCGTAGGTCCTGCTCACACCAAGTTCATCCCTAACCATGCTGAGGTGAAAATGTCACCTGAGAACCCGTCCTGGGATCCTGCCCTTGTGGGACGTTGGAGAGCTGCCACAGTCCCGATGACTTACAGAAATTTCTGCAAGATCCAGCCGGACACCCGGGAGGGGAGAGGACGGCTTCCAGGATCCAACCCGACGGCCATCTTCTGGGATGCCCCAAAGAGACCGGGGCGCCCCGTGGGACAAGATGCCGGTCACGTGCCCCATCTTGATAAACCACAGCACTTCTGAGTCAGCTTGGGCTTGGGCCGTGAAAGGAAAAGCATCAATTGAGCAAAGCCACAGAGAGAACCCTCAGATTTTCCCCACGGCCACAAACTGCTGACTTGGGCAACCGTGATTTTCAGCAGGGAGAAGACAAAGTCCTTTCTTTGGCAAAGGCACCAGTGAAAGGCACGGGGGCTCATCAGGTCGGCTGTGATCTGTGAGGGACACGGCCTTCCAGGCCCACCCCACGGGCTTCTGTGAACATCCGGGAAAACGGGAAGGCACCCCTGGGGTCTCTGCCAGCCCCCCGGGGAGCAACTGGCTTCCCGGGGGAAGCGCTGACAGGGTTGCTACAGTCGTCCGATGGTTCTGCTCCCCGGGTTCAAAGCTCAGCTCAGCCGAGCACGAGCCAGGCCAAGGACGATCCCAAGGAAGATTCTGTCCCAGCTCACAGGACGAAAGGGACACAAGTGTGCACAGAGCGCGACACGCTGAGCCTCCCACACGTGCTGGTGTGTGATTTCATTTTTAGACACGTGCGTGTCCTCTGACACCCCCAGAACCTGCCTGTTTCGCACGGTCCCTTGACCCCGACACACCTAATCTCTCTTTACCTTACAACCGAAACGCTCCCGAAACCCCAGGATATCGTGGCTCAGATCCACGATCGGCAATTGCACCAGCTTGCCAGAACTCCGGCATCTCATCCCGTGGGTGAAGCGAGGGATCTTTTGCAAACGGCACGAAGCGGGTAAATTTCTGTGTGTTTCAGTCACTCTGTGTAACCTTCTGAGAAGCAGATCCGGTGAGGGCCGCTGTCTTGACTGTTCTGAAGACCAAACTGTAAGTCAGATTTTATAGAAAACTGGGAAAGTACTGGAAAGCACAGGGAAAACACAACAACCAAAAAACCTGCGGACTGGGAGCCAACCCCAGTGGGAGCCACTCGGTCCGTTTCCCGTTGACCCCCCGCACTTCCCGTTACAAGAGCAGAAGCATTTCCTAAGTTGAGTTTTCGAAGATTATATCGGCTGACAGTACAGTAATAACTCCTCCCGGCCTCTATGCCCCAAAGGAAGGGAATCCTCCGTCGCTCCAACGCACCTGACCGTGTGGGGTGGGCCAGGCCCTCAGCGTGTCTTGGCTGAACAGACGAGGATCGCACGGTAACATTCCCCCGTGTCACTGCAGACCACGCTACACTGTGAAGACTTTGCTGTATCATCAATTTTTCCTCGAAATGTAACTTTTTAAATGTCGACACCACACCTCTCTACGGAGCGTGCCAAGCTTACGTAACTCTCCTCGACTCGGGACCTGCTCCGGCTGAAGCGGTAAGAAACGTTCTGCCGACGAATCTTATTTCTCTCCCCAGATTCTCCAGACGGATCCTAAAAGTGAGGGTAGTGGACCCGAGGCTCCCACAGTCACACGCCTCTTTATGTTATACGTAAGAATATAATCACTGAAAACCTCATGACTCAAGAGGCAAAAAGTAGCCCGTCATTAAGCTTAATTTCTGCTTGTGCACTTTGAAGGATTCTGGGGACCTTTCGGATCTCCGCACGCTTGTCAGTCTTTTTCTTCTGTGAAGTGACCTGCACCGTTTGCCTTTTTTCCTATCAGCAGTTGTCATTTGGGACAGAATCCTACCGTGTGAGTGACTACAGCTTTATGATGTATTTTAGAACACAGCAACAATCTGCTTTCGCCACACTTCTTTTTTACACGTAAGATTTTATATCTTTATTTACTCGAGAGAGAGAATGAGTAGGGGGGAGCGGCAGGCAGAGGGAGAAGCAGGGCTCAGTAGGACCCTGAGATCATGACCTGAGCAGGAGGCAGGTGGTTAACCGAATGAGCTACCCAGGCATCCCTTAACCAACTCTTTATTCTTCAAGGTGGGCTATCATGTCATTTTGTCGGGTGTCCCCCAAAGTCCTGCTGCGATATGGATTGACATTATTTCAAATCGTTGTTGCCCTGGGAGGAACGGACATCTTTAGAACCCTGAGTTCCTGGGGTGCCCGGCTGGCTCGGTCCAGCCAGTCGGTGGGGGATGCCACTCTTGCTCTCGGGGCTGTACGTTCGAGCCCCATGCCGGGTGTAGAGATTACTTGAAAGCAGAATCCATGGGGCGCCTGGGTGGCTCAGTGGGTTGAGCCTCTGCCTTTGGCTCAGGTCGTGGTCCCGGGGTCCTGGGATCGAGCCCCGGGGAGCCCGCTTTCCCCTCTCTCTCTTTGCCTGCATGTGATCTGTCAGATGAATAAATAAAATCTTTAAAAATAAAAAAAGTAGAATCCAAACCATGACTGAATTACTGTCCTTTTACATTTTTCATTGTTCTAACATGCTTTCATACTCTTTGGTAAAGGTACGGTCCATTTGGGGTTGCTTCGTAGAATGACTATTTTTCCCTAGATGTAAGCTTATGATTATTGGTGTATATAGAAAAGCTTCCCCAATAGATCATTTCCAAAAATATTAATGATTTTACTAAAAGTTTTTTATGTGCTCCCTTAGGTCTCTGAAGTACACCGTGTCTGAAGACAGTAACTGCATCTTGTACCATCGGTTCAAGCTCCCTTACAGGACACCGCCACATGGGGCTTTTGTCATTGGCCTGACATTAAGAAGACGATCTAGGTTACACCACTAATGCTTGTTTTTACTTTGGCGTCGATAATAATTAACATTGCAAGATGTTTTCCTTCTATCTCTAGTTTCTTGTGGCTTTTAAAAACGAGAAACGTGTGATTAATTTTCTCAAAAGCCTTTTGGGTATTTCATCGTCTCCCTATTGATGACGTCTAAAGGATTACAGACACCAGAAAGAACACACGAGCTGAGAACGAGGGAGGATTCCATTTTCGAGTGACATTTGCTCATTCTGCAGCCAGAGAAAGAGTAAGACAGAGTCACGCGGCCAAGTCTTGGCGTAAACAATGTTTATATTACAGTGTGGAGAGAAAGAAGTTAACAGCCACACTTTTTACCAAAAAAACATTTTCCGTTGCTGTTTTTGTATGGATAGAGAAAAAGGTTGAAAAGACAGGCACAGGAGACCGTCACCAGGACCACACCCGGCCTCTGAGAAACAGAAGCAGCAGCACTGACCGATGGTTTGGAATGGGAGGTATTCGTGAAATCTGCCCTACTTTTGTAACATAAGCTCGTGGGGTTCAAGAAAAAGGACGCATGCCAGAAGTCACACTTTGAGGACAGACGAAGCAGGTGACTTTCTGGAAGGGACCAGTAGAGTCTGATTTCTCTGCCGTTTCTCAGAGGCAGCTGTGGGCAGAACCTCGTTCACCTCAAGAAAAGTGCAAAAGGCTGGCCGCCTCCCAGCCCCAGAAGAGGAGGCTCCGTGTGAGGGCAAGGCTGGCGGAGAACGTCCCAGAGTCACGAAAGGCAATCCCAAGCAGGACTCCTCACCCAAACATGCTGCACATTGGGCTGGGCCCCGGGCTCCCCCTGTCCTGTTGCCCTCATGGGCAGACCGCGTGGTGATCCTGCTGGGCCACCGCAAGCAGAGCCTGAAGAAATGGTTGCAGGGACGGGGACAGCCCACAGAGCACTCGCGGTGCCCAGGACACGGGGGACGGTCGGTCGGCCCACGTCATTCTGGGGTGGGGCATGTTTCTACTCTAAAGCCTGAACGTGGAACTGGTTACAGAAGAAAGCGCTGACTGACTCCATGTTTCAAACACGCGTGAGAGGTTACAAACCACACACTTTGGGTGCGATCGCCGGGTCCACATGGCCAGCCTCGGTCCGGCCGCTCAGTCCAGGACGAAGGTGTGTGTCGCGTGTGGCTAACGCGCTTCACCGACTGCCTTCCCGGACGGGTCATCCTGAAGACCCGGGTGGGCCTCATGGCTCAGCGGACCAGCCCCGAGCCAGGCAGCGCCTTGTCAAGGAAGGAGCCCTTCCTCTCGCCCGCAGCCCCACCAGCCGATCGCGGCCTCCGGACAGATCTCTTCACACACATCTCCTCCTGTTTTTGCTGAACCCCGACGGGTATAGCCCAAATCACCCAAAACAACAGAGAAACAGAAACGCAATCCCCGTCTCGGAGGAATCCAGAAGCCGCCTCCTGCAGACCAGGCTCGGGGGCAGGCGAGGAGGGTCCCCGGGGGAGGCCGGAGTCCCAGCAGCTCTGGACTCCACGAACGCAAGCAGGTGTGTGGGCTCAGGAGGGCTCCCCCAGATGCCAACGCGGCCCAAAAGGGCAAGGGAGGGGGCACTGGCCGGAGGCTCCTGGCCCTGCCCCTGCCCCCCACTCCCCACCCACAGGGCAGGGCAGCCACATCCTCAGGTGTCTGGCTTCCCTGGTCTCCCCATGGCCCACGCAGACCCCAGCTCTCACGCTTCCCCTGGGGCCACCTGCCACCCCAGTCTGTGGACGTCATGCGACTTGACCACCACCCGATCCCCTTCGTGACTCAGGTCCTGCCAGCGTCCTCCTGGCCCACCTGCTGGACCCCACGCTCCCTCCTCCCCACACAGGGATGGATCAGGGAGCCCCTGGGGCCTCAAAGCAAGCATCAGCTTGGATGCACTGGTCAGACCCACTTTTCCCCAGCCCAACTTTTGGGAAAAACCAAGGCGTTTGTGAGCAAATGATCTCTTTCAAAGGTCTCGTCCCCAGCCCCCAGCATTGCTGGCTGGGGTCAGGGATGGGGCCAGAGGGTGAGGAGAGGGGCCTGCAAAGCCCATCCAAGCTCCCTTCCAGCTGGAGGCTGTGAAGTAAAAATGTGGCTCAGGTTGCAAGTTGATTTCCATGACAAAGAGCAGTAAATCTGGTTGCCCAGAGGCGCACCCCTGACTTGGGACAGGACTGGGTGCAGGGTCCTGGGGGCCTGGTGGGGTGTCTCCCTGGCATTCCCCTGTTGTCCCTGGGGGTGGCCTCTGGCCTCCCCACTGGACCAGCTCCTCAGAAACCACAGGACCTGCTTCTCTGTCCGGACTACGGCTCCCGCGACTGCCAGCTGCTCCCGTCCGCCCTGCTGAAGGGCGCGATGGGGCTTCATTTTTCGATCCAGCCACCGAGCAAACACGAATTCTGGACCCGGCCCGGCGAGTGCTGTCCGAGTTTTCCCTACTTCTAACTGCAGAGGAGGCAGGGGACTGGTGCCAAGCCTCCCGGCAGGGTCACAGGGAGAGGCGCCTCCCCGAACCGTCAGCCCGGCTGCGCCTCCGAGCCCCGCAGAACCGGTGTCAGCAGGATTTCCCATGTTCCAGCCCAAACAAACCGCGTCTCTAGGTGACGGGCTCATCTATCCAAACACTTAAAATGCCAAAACGAAAAAAACTGAAGTGGAATCGAATTTTTAAAGCCTTTTCGAGAGGTTTGGGTCCCACGTAGAAGCTCTGGGATTTTAAAGCCGAGAAAAACTTTAGAGAAATCCTCAACCTAAGGACGTGTGGCCCATCAGAGCCGCGGGAGGGTTAGGGCTTTACCTGAAAGCTCCCTGCACGGTTGGCTCTGACGCCCGAGGGGCTCAAGGCAAACAGGGCCCTAATGAAATCGGAGCACGGGCTCGGCTCCAGGAAGGCCGCTTTATAACCCGGCCCAGCCCTCTGCCAGGGAACGACTGCTTTTCCATCCCTGCACAGGAATGTGCTCTGCCTTCTGTCTCCGAGCACAGACGTCCTGCGAACGGGTGGGTCAGGGCAGAGGGCCAGAGGCCGCCCCGGTCTGAGAACCGCGATGCAAGCTCCCACGCGCGACGAGGACGCTCCGGGAACACGGTCCCATGGGTCTGGGGTCTGGAAGCACCAGCCGCAGTGGAAGGGGGCCCAGGAGCCCCTCCCTCTTCCCCAACCCGGCCGCGGGCTAAGCAAGGACGTGCTTCGTTTACCGACTGTACCCGACAGAGCCTTGTCTCTCCTGAGAGCATTCCAGCGCCACGCGCTGGTTTCAGGGCTTTCTCCCCACACCCGCAGCCCTGCCCCCACTCACTCCCCGTCCCAAAACAGCAGCAGCAGCCACACAGGCAGACCTGGAACCTGGGCTGCGCCCGCACGCTTTAGTTCAACGCACGTGGAGACGGGTCTCTCCAGGGTCCGGCTGCCTCACTCCTGCCCCCGACCCCGTCACCTACCAGGAAAGACAAAGGCTCCCACCCCACGAGCATGGGCCCAGGCGCCTGTCACACAGGTGCTGGGCATTCTTTCTGGAGACTCCTGAGATAACGGTGCCGGAGTGCCTGCGGGAGGGCCAGGACTCCGCTGCGGAGAGGAGGGGTTGGTCCCTGGAGGCAAAGCCACCCGCCCCCCAGGCTGTGAAGGCTGCCTCGTGAGATCTTTCTTGGAGAGACACTAAAAACACTCTCCAGAGACATCTCTGTGCATCCTTCCCACTCGCGGTCCTGTTCCCCTCTGAAGACAGGTCAAGCCCTGGCACGATGACAACGCGTCCGGGGTCACCACCTCCCTGCTTCTCCCCACACGGGGGCCACCTGCAGCGGTTGCCTGTTGACAAGCAGCACCCGTGTTGGGATGCCGCGCCCGGGCCGGCCGCTGGTCTCCTTCTCCGGCTGGACACCCGGTCGGTGGGACTCACCCACGGAGCTGCTGACCTCACGGCGAATGCTGGGACCTCGCGGCGAGTGCTGGGACTCCTCGGGGCCGTGGCTCACCCAGCCCGCCCCGCCACGACTCACGGTCCCAGCCTGGGCTCAGCCATGTGCATGTGGGTCTGTGACGCGCTCCGTCTGTTGTGTGCGGCCCCACGGGGGTTCCTGCGGAAGCCGGGCTGCGAAGGTCCCCGGACCAATGTCCCTCGGCGGCCCCTGCTGTCCCCCTGGCATTCGGGCCCCGCGCAAGCAGCGAGCTGCCCTGGGCAACGTACCCCCCGAAGGTTTCACTGAGGACCTACTACGTGTACCACTCACACACCGAACGCCCACTTCTGTCTGACGGTAAGCGCAGCTCCTACGCTGGGCCGCCCCGTGAAGGACGTGAGGGTACTTCGTACAGACTCCCAGGCCACGGGGCCCGTGGAGTCACCGTCTCTGGGCATGCATGCCCGGGCATCAGCACGTCCTGCGATGGTCGGGAGGACAAAGCCTCAGCGCAGGCGGCAGACAGCGCCGAGCCGGGGTCTGCCCCCCCGAATCTGAGCGGGCTCCGAGGCCGCCCGGACCCCAAGGACAAGGCAGAAGAAACGCAACGCCGTTCCTGGACCCGAGGGCCGGGGAGATTGGCAGTCTGCACTTTAGGTCTCCCAAGACCTCCTCTGGGAGCCCAAACCCCTGGGCGTGATGCCACCTGCCCCGAGTTCCAAGAGTGAGCCCCCCCCTGGGGTCCCAGACTCCCAGCCCGGACGCCAGGTCAGGACGTGTCGGGTGCCTCACCCCTGTCCCTTCCAACCTGTCTGCTCGAATGTGCCGGGCCGGCCACAGCAGTTAAAGCTGGAACGACCCGCTCACAGCTCTGGTCCGTGGCACGTCCGTGGCTCCAGAGAAAACAAGTTCCAGTGAGTCCAGATCACGGACTTCGACCCCAGGAGACAAAACCCATGAAAACGTATTTTCTCTAAGGAATGTGTATCCAAAGAAACTACTTTAAAAGTTCATTTCAGACTTTCAAACAATCATATACACATACATGTTATTAAATCTTCCCTTAAGAATTTCTGTTCTGGGGCGCCTGGGTGGCTCAGTGGGTTAAGCCTCGGCCTTCGGCTCAGGTCATGATCTCAGGGTCCTGGGATCGAGTCCCGCATCGGGCTCTCTGCTCAGCAGGGAGCCTGCTTCCTCCTCTCTCTCTGTCTGCCTCTCTGCCTACCTGTGATCTCTGTCTGTCAAATAAATAAATAAAATCTTAAAAAAAAAAAAAAAGAATTTTTGTTTTGAGGTATTTCCCGGGTTTAAGATAGGAAAAGCATGGAATGACGTCCCATCTAGTGCAGCAAAACCCAAAACTGTAACACTAAAGAAAAGTCACCAAGGAGCTGTTGGAGGGGTTACGGGACCCCCACCCCACACCTTTACAAACACCATCCCAGAGTGGGAGATCTTCAGGGGCGTGGGGAGGGGGCGGCCGTTACTCTCAAAAGCTTCTCATAAATTTTCCATTTCCAGACCATCTTGTTTCCAGGTTGCTTAATGTGCTTCCAAAAGAGGAAAAAAATCCAGGTGTGCACCAGAAAGCGTCTCGGGCCCAGGGTTCGGAGACCATCCGTGCACATTTGGCAAGTAGGAAAACACATGTTTCAGGGCTGTGGGTGCTGCATTTCTCTTCCCCACCTTGATTTGAAGCGACGCAGCAGAAGGAAAAGTGAGAGACGGGATGAAAGCGCCGCTCGCTCGCACATTCTGACGGAACACGAAAAAGAAGAAACAATCTCCGTGGCTCGACCTCACCATCCAACGGCTACAGGAAATGCTGATTTCAGGGAAAACAGAAATCCCCCACACTCGTTGCCCTCAAGAGACCGGTTTCGTGTCTGCCCGTTGGCTGGGGCTCTTCTCTGCCTGGTCCGGAGCTTTATTTTGGGACTTAACATCTCTCCGGTATTCCTTAAACTGGGCGCAGCTGACACGAAGCATGTTCCCTTTGGATCCGGGAAGATGCCGCGCAGACCAGGAAAACTGTCCCTCTGAAAGGCAAGCATCTCTGGTCGGCCCGTAGGGGCCCATGAAAGCAGGTGGTACCAGCTGTGCAGGGACAGAGCACGCCAGCGAAACCGCGAGTCTGAGCCCGCGTCACCCTGAAGGCCCGGCGGGAAGGCAGTGGGGCCCAGCTGGCCACGGCCCCGCGCCGCTCGCTCCGCACGGCAGGCCTGCTCCCACCGGCAGGGGGGCCCAGACCCCGGCAGCAACGACCCCCGCTTGCTGGCTCTCCTCGAAAGGCACCTCTGTCCCCAAGCATGCCTACTTGTCCTCCTTCAACATGAATCACCTTTTTATAAACAAGACACAGAAACACTCAGACATCAAAACCCAAGGGCTCCGCGTCCCCCAGCCACCCCCGACGGAGGACCTTGCATTCAAAATGCCCCATTTCTGGGCGGGAATGGTGCTGCCCAGACTCCGTTCCCCCGACCGGGCAGGCAGGGGACGCCCCCCACCCCGGGCGCCGCCGTCCCGCCGTCCTCTCCGGAGGGGAGGGGGCTGGGCTCCAGGGGACACAAACCCCGAGCCGTCCGAAAGTGGGATCCCTCCGACCGGGCGCGCTCAGGACAGCCCGTGTGCTCACACGCTCCACGGCTGCAGAAGCTAGAAGCCGCGTGAAACCCAGCATTCATGAGCAAGCGCTCCGCCGTGGGGTCAAATAAAAGGGCACAAGGAACAAGAAAATCGTTTTTTGGTGCACGGTGGAAGTCTGCTTGGGCCGAAACCGGAGAGAAGGTTTCTTTGTGAACTGGGAGCGAGAAGTGGATAAATTTCCCTCTGGTGGAGGAAACCCTAATAACCGACCCGGGCAAAGTGTCAGAAGGACACGGAAACACAGACACTGAGAGCTCAGTCCCCACACGGCGCGGGCCTGCGGGCGGCAGGGCAAGAGAACCGCCGTTCAGACAGCTGCGGGGCTCGCCGAGCGCGGGGCGGGGGCTACTTTGTCTCCAGCAAAGCCCCTCGCCCAGCAGCCAGACTGACTCCCGGTGCGGCCGGCCCAGAGAGCCCTTGTGTGCGTGTGTCTGCGCGTGTCTCTGAGCGTGTGTCTGCGCATGTCACTGGGTGTCTGCGTGTCTGCGTGTGTTGCCCGGTGTCTCTGTGTCTGTCTCTTTGTAAGTGTTTGTGTGTCTCGCCCGCTGTCCGTGTCTGTGTCTGTCGCTCTGCGTGCCGGTGTGTGGGGCGGGGGCCAGCAGGGGCCGCGTCAGGACCCCGCAGCCCCTCATCTCAGCGGCGTCACCGTGCTACCCGGAGGCCCCGAGCTGGGGCAAGACCCACTCCCCTCCCCCGTCTACACGCCAGCCCGTGACCCTGAACCGCATCCGTGTCTGTACCCCAGCGTCCATTTCCGCGGCTCCTCCACACGGGCCAGGCTCGCTCCTCCTGGGGGACCTGTACCTGCGCCGGCCCCGGAATATTCCAGAGCCCACCAAGATGTGTGCACGCCCCGCAGGCAGCCCGGGGCATGTCCAGATGTATGGCGGGGGCGGGAGGTAGGGGCAGGCTTGGGGAGTGGCCGATGGGGGTGACACAAAGGTACCCGCCCACACGGCTGGTGGACAGCAGAGGGGAGGGGACCGATCCAAGCAGAAAGGGCAGCTGTGCAGTCCCGCGTCCTCGTCCTCCCGAGCGGCCCCGCATCCCAAGTGGATCCCACGTCCCCGAGCGGATCCCACGTTCCCAAGCAGCCCCGCATCCTGAGCAGATCCCCGGTGCGCCCGTGGTTATGCTGGCCCCGTGCGAGGGCTTCTCAGCTATGTGACAGCAGCTGCCCATGGCACCCAGAAACCCGTGTGTCCCGCAGGGGGGCTCTATACACAGAACACAGTCCAGGGTGAGCGCGGACCACAGGCTGGATGGCACGGAGCAGCACCCAGAGGACTGGCTCCGGCCCGTGCCTGCCAGGGCAGAGCCAGGAAGCCCTTGACTCTTCTGTCTTCAGGGCAGGGTGGGAAGAGTCGACACGGACGGCCTGAAAACTGGTGGTTTTCGTGCCCACGCTCATGATCCCAGACCATCCGTCCTGGGTCCACAGGCCATCGGCGTCCCCTGGGCCCCGACCCCAGGCTCTGAAGCCGGACGCATCCTCTCTCTAAGCTTCCTGTGGGGTCAGTACTTTCAGACGCGCTTCGCTGAGCGTCCCGTGGCCTCAGAAGGCAGCACGGGCTGGACCCGGGGACCAGGACTCCCTCCACGCCTCCTCCCCAGGCCGCCCGAGGCCCGAAGGCCTCAGGAAGTTCACCGGCAGGGACTGCCGGCCCCATCTCTTGAAGGGAGGACGCGTGAGATCTGGTCCTGGGTGACCTGCCTGGGGGTGCCGTCATGGCTCTGGGGCTGCCAGGACGGCTCACACGGGAGCCACGCTCACGGCATCGGGAGGGGCTCCCCTGCGCCTGCCCCCCGGGAACGGCCTGAATCCCCCCCACACTTTACTGGCCCCCCGGGAATGGACGCTCCTGTGCATGCACACAGCCAGAGTGCACGTCCCGGAGGCCAGCTGCTGGCCCGTGTACGCCTGCTGCGTCCAGGGGACCCCACTGTCCTCCTGAGCAGCGGAGCATATGGGGCCTGCGAGTGCTAGCCTCGAGCTCCCTCTTCATGGTGAGGACACCACCACCCGCCACTCCTAGTCACCACAGCCTCCTGGAGTCCCAGACGGGGAGCAGGATCCGCCTGAGGGTCAGGTCCAGAGGGTTCGACGTTTGCCTCTGCCTGGGGCCCGCGAGGATGGATCTGGAAGGGGACCTGGGCCCGGGCCTCGGCAGGACACCCAGGAGATGCCTGGACCTGCTGGGCCGCGGAACTCTGAGCTGGTCCACATGGGGCAGGCCCGAGGGCCCCAAGGGCAAGGATCACAGGGACGCCTGCCCTCAGCCCCAGGGGTCCACACCCACCACTGGTGGAGCACACGCGCCTACAAGGCGCCTCTGGACTCGCTTCTCACTCCTGAGCGTTGCTGGGGGAGGAGGAACCCGCAAGAGAACCAGCAGCGACAGGGACAGGAGACGCGCAGCCCACCCTGAGTCCGTCCGAGTGGCCTGAGCCCGCTGGCCGGCGGGAGCCCCTGCGGTTCCCCGGGGAGCGTCGCACGAACAGCGCGTCTGGGGGCCACGGAAGGGCCAGCGGGACGATCCGATCAGCAGCACAGAGAGGCAGCCAGCTCCTGCCGGAGGGGCCTCCTTGTGGCCCCCGGGACAGCACAGCAGCAGAGCCGGCCGGAAGCCGACACGGCCCCGTCCAGACCACGTGCACCCGACCGCCTCCTCCAGAGACCTTCTTCATGCCCCGCGCGACACACGCTGACAGGCCGTGGGCCCCACAGGAGGCGCTGACCTAGACCACGTCGGCGGCTTCCCTGTGGAAGAGCTTCCTTCCACGTACTGACCAGCTGCCCGCAGCAGCTCCACGCGCATCCACGTCTGTACGCCACAAACCCCGGGGCAGATCGGAGTGTGGAGCACCTGTCCCTTCCTCCCTCTCAACCCCTGCTCCTCTTCCTGGAAACCCCAGGTTCCCCAGCACTGGGAAGAGGTCGCTTGTCCCGGGAGGTCAGCCCATCCACTGGCTAAGCTTTCTGAGGAAAGGGCCAGACCTGCTCCTGGCCGAGCACCCGCTCCCCAGTTGGAGGGGGTGGGACAGCGCCAACGCTGACCGGCGACCGGGGTTCCCAGGAAATGAAGGGAAAGGCCGCAGACGCGGAGGGAACAGCGCGTGCAAAGGCACCGGGACACAAAACCGAAGGCTGACAGCCCAGACCCCGCAGGAGGGGAGGAGGGCAGAAGGCCCTCCACAGGGCCAAGGACACTGCAGGAGGCCAGGGAGGCTGCAGGCCCCAAATCCACACCCACCTAACGGTAGACCCTCAGACAGCCCGGTCACTCGTGGACAGAAGCTGCACAGTCCCGACACAAACATGCCGCCCTCGCCGGGACGGCCTCCAGGCTGCTGCCCTGCTGCCCTCAGGGGAAGGGGAGCCCCAACTTCGAAGGCAAGGCGTCTCGGTGAGGGGCGGACCACCGTGTTCTGCAAACCTCAGCTCAGCACAAAAGGGCCTGGCGTGCGCCCCTGCCTGTGGCCTGGCCGCCTCCCTGCAGACCCCTTCCTTTCAACAGCCACTCGCTGCACCAAAGGCCCCGGAGCTCCCCTTCTGAAGTGTTTTTTCATCCCTGGAGTGGGGGAGGAGACTCCCAGCAACCCTGAGCCAGCGGCATAAATCAGAAGACGACGCTTTAGCATTTCGGGGCAGAGGAAACGGCTCTCCAGCTAAGCTCCCTACTGTTCCTTAAAGTGATTATTTTGATTTAAACGCTGCCTGGTGACTGGACTTTAGCTCCGGAGTCCCGGGAGCACAAAGGCACACTGTTGGCAAGGTCTGGGGCCTCCCGCAGGAAGGTGCGGCGGGCTCGGCCCGGGGGCTTCCACAGACCGGCACTTGTTCCAGCCCGAGGACGCGGCCACCACTGGCCCCTCTGCCCGCCACCACCACCCACACGCTCCAGAATGTTCGGCCTGTGCCCCCCGGCCGCTTCCCTCCGGGCGGCACCAGAACCTACATGGCTGGGAGGGCGGACGGGAGGACCAAACCCGGGTGCGCTCACTGCAGCCAGAGACAAAGGCCGCATTTCATGCTCCGGCCCAGAGCCCCAGCCGTCACCCACGGGAGAGGCCGGGACAGAAATGCGGGGAGGAAGGAGCCCGCATTTTGCACATGTACGTCCTGATTCAAAGCAACCATTTCACGGTTTGCAAACTACTCCCAAGCAAAGCAAAATGCATTCTTGACCCGGTTCAGAATTATGGATCCGATCAAGAATGCGGGGGGAGGGGGAGGTTAGAGTGTCCTGCTGGTGACGCTCGTTGCCTCGTCGTCCTCTCTGCCAGCCAGCGGCAGCCCCCACCCCAACGTGTTCAAGGCAGGACCCGGCGGGTCCCCCCAGCGTCCCTAACCCTGCTGTCCGGCCTGGGCAGCTCGGAGTCAGCCTTCATCCCAGAGGAACCCGTGCCGGGCTCACTCGGGAACCTTCTGCAGAAGGGGAAGGGTCCAGAGAGGACTCCGCGAGGGGGGCCTCGCAGAGCACCTGCCGACACCCTGCCGGTGGACTCGGGGCCCCAGAGCCGAGGGGTGTCCGCGGTGCAAGGGGCCCGGCCCATGGTGTTCCACACGGCGGCCTGCGCCGAGACAGAGCGCGCCCTCTGCCGTCCCCGGGGCAGCCCCTCTCTGCTCCCCGTACTATTCAGTGTGCGAGCGGCTTGAGTCCAGTCCTGCTGTCTCCTCAGGGACCGAAACCGCCCTGCACCCAGGGCTCGGGAGCCCCGCCACCCCGCAAGGCTGTCGGGCTGGAAATGTCTGTTTATGGTTCCTTGCCTTCTACGGAAGACTAGACGCATTTCCCCGGAAAACCCCAAACAGCAATGACTTCCGGAGAACCGTGTCTCCAGAAACTTCGTGTCCAAACGCAGAGGGACGCGCTGAAGAAGTGCCCATCGGATGCGGGATGAAACAGAGCACACGCAGGGGCCGCGGGGGGTGGAGGGACAGAGCGGAAGCTGGCAGGGACCGGGTTTCCCGGGAAATGAAGAGCGAGACCACACACGCTGCGGGACAGCATGTGCAAAGGCACCGGGACACAAAGCGGCGCCGGGTGGGGCGGGGTGTGGCGCGACAGGCGACGAGTCCAGGAGAGGCAGCAGCCGGTCAAGGGAGTCTGAGCTGGAAGTGGGCGTGACCCCACCTTCCCAAGAGGGCACAGGGGCTGCCGCGGTCAGGATGGGCAGCCACGCACAGGAGCCCCGGGCAGGACACTGTCCTCAGCAGACGAATGAGCGGAGACCCGAGATGCGGGCGTCCTGTACCAGCCTGCGAAGGGGCACATGCCAGGAGCCGGAGGGAGGACCGCCCCAGCCAGATCAGCTCATGAGCCAGGGCTCTGGCGGGGGCCATATGTCCTCCCCACGGGGCCCCCATCTGGTCAAGGCCTGTGTTAACTACAGCAGGCAGGGCACTGTCCTCTGGACACCAGTCCTGCCGAGTGCGCACCTGGGCTGTGCCCCAAACTGGAAGGCTGTGCTCACGCACCGCACAGAAGCCCAAGCACACCCCCAAACGGGCTACCGAACCTCGCCCCGTGTCGGTCAGCTCGGCAACCACAACACCACAGCCTGCGGGCACGAGGCCGGAGGCTGCGGGTCGGGGCCCAGCCCGGGACTCAGTCTGGTGAGGGCTCCCCACCACGAGACCCCGCACGTGGTCTCCTCCAGCCCTAATGTCCCCTGGAGGCCCAACACCAAATACCACCCACGGGGATGTGGGGGGGAACTGAGACCACAGCACCCCAGGCACAGACACGCACACACACCCACACACACAGGCAGGCTCCCAGGGCACCAGAGCAGACAAGGCGAAAGGCCACAAACAAAATAATCCCAGCCTTGGAAAAGACGTCTGACCCGACATCACCCGCCTCCCAAGATCCCGTGGTCCCCGATTCCCTGCGGGGGGTGCTGGGCTGGGGGCCTGGGGGGCATCAGTCAGGTCAACCCCTGTTCCTTCCTTCCCGCCCCCAAGCAGGAAGCCCCCTCGTCTCGGCTGCCATCACTGCTGCGTCCCCAGAGCCCTGGCTCGGCTCGGCTGGACGCGTCTGTCTTTGATCTCTGATCTCCGGGGCTGCGGGCCTGCTTCCCCGGGATGGGAAGGGATGGGAAGCGACGGGAAGCACGCAGGCTCCAGCTTCGGCAGAACTCCCAGCCCAGCATTTCCCGGGGTCGAAACCACTCAAAATGGAAAACAGATGAGCCTCGTAAAGGAAAAAGTTATTTATATTGTGACTCCTCCGGAGCGAGCAGAAACTTGAAGAGGCTTATCACCTGGGGCACTCGAGTCCTCCTGCACCGAGGGGCGGAGGTGTTTTAGGGAAACATGAGACAAGGAAATGTGTTGACTTGGTTTTCTTTCTTGATTTCTCTTTCCAGTAACACACGCACGCTGCTCTCATCAATCACGGAAAATGCCATTGGGGAAAGCGCACTTTCCTGAGAGTCCCCTGCAGGTCGGAGGAAGAGGCAGGTTTTAAGGCGCTTAGACCAGGGCAGGGAGCTGGGACCCCAACTCCGCTGGTTTCTCAGGAAGGGGAGGACATCGGTGTGTCCAGACACGGGAGGAGACACGTGCTTGGAGGCAGCGGCCCCTGCGCGGGTCTCCCACTTTCTTCACCCCTGCTGAAGCTCTGTAACTTCTCCAACAGCTGGACGTGAGGCTTTCGTCCATAATATCACGCTGGCCTCACGCTGGCCTACAGTGGGGGCCCCTCTTACAATAACCGCCAGATCCTATGTTACAGGTTACTTCACGTTCAAAGACTTTCAAAGCAATTACAACCCTCAGAAACTCGGGATTGTTAATGCTTGATCCCAGAGAACTGAGAGGTCAAGTCTACGGCCACTACTGTCCACAAGCCCATCCATGCGTCCACTTCCACACTGGGTTGCTCTGGAGGCATCCACAGGTTGCACACTGTGCAAGGTCACCTTGGCCAACATTACCGTGGGACCAAACCCTTCTTGTGCCTTCGCGTGTTTTTAAGGAGCCTTGCAGGGAATGTACCCAACCTCTGCTCACACCCCAACCACAGTCACACGGCCTTCTTTGGCCTCTCTTGACTCAACACAGAATCCCAGGAGGGAAAAGAGAAAACGACCAGAGGAAGGGAGCCAGGAAGTGGCAATAAAACGCAATGTGAGACGCATCTCAACCGACGAGCAGATGGTCTTGGAGGTGAGAAAACGCAGACCCTGAGCAGGACCGTGAGCTTCCAGAAGGCTCTTCAGCTCTTCGGGTGGGACTGACCCCTGCAAGGAAGCCTGCCACAAACCACGGCTCCAGCCTGAGTCCTGGCCTGGCCACATGGTCAGCTCACGTGGAACCCGGAGCCCAGGGACCAAGTCCATTCCCCATGAGCCCACACTCCCGGGGGCCACCGCGGGGCACGCGACTTCTCTCTCAAGTTAGCGGACCCTGCTTTTCAGACTCTCCGGCGTACTCTGCAGCAGCCTGTGAGCACACGGCCCGAGTCCTGCCGTAGATGGGAAGGAAGCCCACTCCGGCCGAGCTCTGCCTCCCCACACGTTACCACCCGTCCTTCGCTGCAGACTCTTCTGAGCGTATCGCTTCCCCAAAGGAGCCTCACCGTGCATCGTGCGTGGACTAAAGTACAAACGACTTTTTTAAATAACCAGTTTTCTTAAGGATCTGGATTTATTTATTTCTAGAGGGGAAGGGAGCAGAAGGAGAGGGACGATCTCAAGCAGACGCCAAACGAGCTCGGAGCCTGAAGCAGGCTCCGTGCAGGACCCTGAGACCATGACCTGAGCCAAAGTCAAGAGTCGGACACCTGGCCGACGGAGCCACCCAGGTGCCCCTCTTCTACGAATGACTTCCGTCCACTGAGCCATGACTCCTTTTCTCCATGGCCGTAACCTGCTCCCCGGTATGAGTACGGCACGTTTGTGAGTTTCCTTCTGTGCCACTTCCGAAACAGTAAACGGTCGAAGGTTCTTCGCGCCACGGACATCACTGCCACGAAGACCCCCACGTGCCCTGTGCCCCCAGCTCAGTGAGTCTGGAGTGCGAGGCCAACACACGGGACCCCTGGGTTCGCGGGAGCACGCGGCATTGATTTCTCTAAGAGACGGGGCTGACCGGCCTCAGCACGGATGACCGGTCTATGCCCCACGGCTCTGATCACGCCCATTTCCCCACTCCCTCACCGGTCCCGGGCAAACCCCTCAGACCTTGCCAGACGATGGTGGGAAATCATAGCTCGTTTCATGTTTCTTAACACCAGTGCGGTGGGCAGAATCACGGTGCCCCGGAGACGTCCGCGTCTAATGGCCAGGATTTAGGACGACGGTGCCTGACGCCACAGAAGGCACGTTGGGTTAAGAGTCTCGAGGTGATGACCCCGGATCGTCGGGGTGGGCTGGTCCCGTGTCATCCCCAGGACCCTTGTGAAGGGAGGCGGGAGGGTGAGAAGGGGCCACGGGATGAGGGCAGCACGGAGCCGGAAGGACGCTTGGCCGCAGCCCTCGGCGGCAGGGGCCCCGGTCAAGGAGTGAGTGTGCGTCCGGGAGCAGGAGCAGGCGCGGACTCGGATTCAAACCCAGCCCCAACGACCCACCTTAGATTTCCGGCGTCCAGACCGCAGAGAATAAGCGGTGTTGTCTCAAGCGACCCGGCCCACGGTACTTTTCACAGCAGCCGCAGGAAGGCAACTCGTAAGGATGACGGTGCGTCCCGGCCAGCAGCTCCGCGTGCTCCTCCCGAACGTTCCCGCGTCGCGTCCCTTGTCCCTTCCAGCTGCATTCAGACGTGTCTGCCGCCGCCCCCGTAAACCGTTCTCAGACTGACCTCTGGTTTTGGTGCCCCGTGTAAAGCCGGAGTCCAACGCGGTATCGTCCCCAAGGCTCCACGACGACCCCCAGTCACCAGTGACTTGAGGGGCCTGGATGCTCCGTCAGTTCATCTGACTCCTGGTTTCGGCTCAGGTCGGGGTCTTGGGGTCGTGTGGAGGCGCCTGAGACCCTCCCTCTCTGCCTCTCCCTGTGCCCACCCCACCCCGATCGCGAGCCGGTGCCCTTCCTTCAAAACAAAATAAACAAATAAATAAAAATGTCATCACTTCTCCACGCAGCCCCACTTATGCGCTCTCTCTCAAATAAAGAAATAAAATCTTTAAAAAAGTGAACAGGCGAGTTTATCACACAGCGAACTCCCGTGCCGGCCGCGGTCTGCCCGTACACCCCTACCCTACCCCGCACGGCGCTCCTCTCCTGACCGCACGACGTCGCAGCAAGGGCCCCACCAGCTTTACGTCTGCAAAAGCATCTTGGCTCTTCCTGCTCATTTTCAATTCCAGATTTCAGGAAAAGCCCGCCAGACTCCACTAGAAAACCTTACGAGGGCACAAGTGAAATGTGTTGGACGCGTACGTTCGCCTCGAAAGCACGGGGATTTCCGTGACGCCGCCTTCCCACCGAGCAGCGGCTCGTCCTCCGGCGCTTCTAACCGTCTTTACATCTCTCCGTGACGTCACCGAGCTCTCGGGCGCGTTTCCTACGGAAGTCACCCCCGGGTGCCTGACCGGCTTGGTCGCGGCTGTGAGCAGGATTATGTTCCGTGACCAGTTCTCGCCGTTTCTGCAGGTGCCTGAGAACCATACGGACGTTTCTAAGTTTACCCTGAATCCAGCCAGCCTGTCGTCTCCAGTGCTAAGTGGGATATGCAGCCGTGACCTGTGTGTCTTCTGTGCACAGAAGATAGGACCAAATGCAATTAATTAATCACTAAAAATATATATATGCTTATAGCTCGCTTCATGTGATGTCATCCTGGAGAAATCTTGTTGTGCCAAATGCACCCACTGGACTCCTTACAACCTCCCAGCGTTCGTGCGTCTCCTGTCGCCGCTCACACAAGGGGAGGCGCTCTCCCACGTGTCCCTGATTGCCTCCCGCGTGGTGGCGGGGAGTGGACTCAAGACGACACAGCACCGCTCCCCTGAAGAAGGTGCCGGGCAGAACGTCAGCTCCAAATGCAGGAAGCTTCAGCACATCTAGAGGAAACGAGGAGGATTCGGTTGGGAGAGCAGGACCGTAACTGACGCTAGAAGACACGCGGTTGTAAGAAGCTGGAAGGGAACGAGATCCGAGGCCCCTCACAGAACTGTCCTTCAGAGATGATCTTTCCTGTCCTCGTGGGCACAGAGAGGCCAGGAGGCTGGGAGGACGCAGACCATGAACCGGCACATTTCCCTTGCAGAGGCCGCCTCCTTCTCTGAGAATCAGGACGCAGGACCCTCTGGGGACGTGGAGAGGAAGGGTGACTCCCGGCAGCCGGTGACGCCCGTCTCGGGCCGCCCGTCGCAGCGTTCTGCTCGCAGCGCGCGTCATTTCCCATCGCCTGACGCGTGTCCACGTGCGTCCTGCCTTCCTCGCCCCTTCTGAGAGCCCTTGGGAAACGCTGGTTAGCCGAACGAATAGAAATCATCGTGGCAGAGCGGGGGAGGCAAGCCCGAGTCACATGGTGCGTGACTCTGGCCCATGGGATGTCCTTCAGTTGTGTGTGGCCGCCAGGCCGGGGCTCACGGACCACGGCCAAGAGCTGGGCCCTCCAGGGCTCGGCCTCATCTCATGGTGCCAGAGCAGAGTGACCAGGGGTGCCGTGTTTAGAGCCCCGGCAGACGAGGGTGGGAGAAGGAGATGGCCTCGAGGCCAGAGGCAGCCGTGGGACCTTCCGCATCTCGGGGCGCAGGACCTGCCGAGGCCTCCAAGAGCGTGGCTCTGTGGCAGACGCTTGGGCAGCCAAGGGTCGTGCCGGAAACGTGATCAGGCCAAAGCACTGAGAGAAGAAACACTTCTAGCACCAGATCTAGTCAGACGAGAGGTCTGACCTGCCGAGAACCGCTGAGGCCCACTTCGGCTTAAAGAAGCCCCCAGAGAACACAACGGCCTTGTTTTAAAAACCGTGGTTATAGAGACTCAATCATTCCGCAGGAAGCAAATGAAAACAGCCATCACAGGCTTAAAACCACAACTGACAGTCTTTTTTCTAAGTTTATCTATTTTTTAGTAATCTCTGCCCCCAATGCAGGGCTCAAACTCACAACCCAAGATCAAGCGTCCGGGCTCCTCCGACAGCCGGCCAGGCGTGGCCCCCACGGATAGCTCTAGAATGCTTAAAACGTTTTCAAGGACAGGGATTAGCCCCACGTCAAGTTGCTGTTCCACGCACGGGAACATAAACTCTAGCTCAGCTCCTCTCAGAAGCACCCGGCCTTCAGCTCAACTCGCAGCCACACCCCCATCCCCAGAGGACGCTGGCCCTTCCCGCTGGTGGGCCGCTGCGGGGTCCTCTGCTCTCGCCATCCTGGCCCGTGTTCCGTGGGCCCAGGAAGCACCTACCAGTTCATCGAAAGTCTGCCTTCGAGTCAACCCTGCTCCCAGATGAGGAAGCAGACCGGCATGTTCTCAGAAGCCTCAATAAAAATCTCCGGGACCTTTTGCCACTGAGGGTGTGCCCGGGCGGGGCATGGCAAGGCTGGACAGGACGGGACCCTGACACACCCTTGGCCCCGGGCTGGGCTCCCGTCCAGCGCATATCTCCACCTGGCCCAAGCCACCACCTGCAGCCCTGAGGCCCAGGCTCCCAGGCTGGGATGGGGAGAAGCTTCCACGCCCACCTGCTGGCCGGGGCACGTGGCCACAGCAGCGATGACGGCACCCCGTGAGCTGCCTGCGTGCAGGAGGCAGGTAAGCGTCTAGGAGGTGGCCGGGCCCCAGGACAAAGCCCAGAACCGCAAGCCGTGTGCCCGCTGCAGGTTCACGCAGGGCTCAGTGACTGTCAGCTGAGCTCGCGACAAACCGGCATCCTGTCTGCGCCTGAAACAGACGACCCGACAACCACGGCCATTCCAACCTCTGACGGGTGCCCGCGGCTCTCAGCGCCGAAAGGGCACGATCGCAGCCCATCAGGACAAAGATGCCGCGGGACAGGGCCTGGCCGCAGGGGACAGGGTCCCGTCACCCCGGGGCGCCCACTGTCCGTGGGCCCTTGGGCTCCCCAGAGGCCAGGAACTCCAGGCGCCCTCGCTTCCTGCAGGTTCCACAATCTGGTCTTCATTGAGTAAAGCGTGGAGCGCTCCCCCCACATGTCTCTCTAATCGTGATAAAAGAGAGTAACTTAATCAGGCACACATCCTGTTGAAGTGAACATGAGAAAATAAAGGGTGAACGTGGGGAAGGGGGTGGAAAACACACCCAGGGGTTCTCTGGGTTTCGGAGGCAGCCTGCACGTGGCCACCAAGCCCAGTGAATAATGACATGGCCTCGTCCCCCCTCAGAATCGGGCTTCAGTCCTGCTGCCCGAAGAGGGAAAAAAGGCAGCCTGGCCTGTGCGACTTCAGCACAGGGGACAGACAGTGTCCACCCCCGCTGTCCCCAGGGGGCAAGCCTCTGTCCTGCAGCCCCTAACCTCGGCAGTGGAACATGTGCGCCCACACACACGTGCACACACGCAGCCAAGGCAGACGCAGACACGCTCTGACACGCACACGCACACACACTCGACGCGAACACACGCGCGCTCACAGGCACACACGGAGACGCACGTACGCACAGGTGAACGCACCAGGACGCGCACGCATGTGCAGACACGCAGAGACACATGTGTACACACACACACACACACACACACTGCAGGGGAGTAGTTCCCAAAATGTCGAGTGACCCACGGCGGCCCAGTGAGTCCGCAGAAACGCAGAGCGCCAGCCCCACCGCAGAGTGTGTGCAGCCGCGCCCCAGGCGAGAGGACTCAGACACCGTGCACGGGTCTTAGCCACAAGGCAAAGTGCTGGTTCATTAAACAAGACAGCGATCCCGATGAGGAAGCACTATGCAGCTAAAGGAAATGAGTCCTCAAGCCCTCGATGGAAAGAGGCAGGAACCTTCCACGCCCGTCACTAAGTGACAGCGGCCACGGGGAAGTGTTGACGTACCACGATCCCAGATCTAGGACACTCCGGAAACGCGGAAGTAGGGAGACAGGAAAGGGACGAGCCGAGCCCCGCCGTGGTGGGGTCGTGGCGTCCCACACGCGCCGACCCACAGAGGGCACGCCGAGAGCCCCTAGGGTAAGCGCTGGGCTCGGGTGGTCATGACGCGTCAGTGCAGGGCCGTGGACTGTGACAAACCCAGCGGGGGCGGGAATGTTGACCGTGGGGGTCTGGAAGCACGGGAAATCCGCACGTTCCACCCAATTATCTGTGAATCCACAGCTGCTCTAAAAAGAAGGTCTATTTTCAAAGAAACTTGTAGAGGGATTTTATGACTTCACTTAACACCTTCGGTGCCCATAGGTGGTAAAAGGACAGCCCTGAGCATTGCTCCAGGGGCTCCCGTGCCCCACACCCGCTCACAGACCTCAGAGCGACCCTAGAGGCTTGAGCTGCCACGTCCGCCATACAGCAGAGGGACAGGAGCCAGGAAAGTGGAGTAACGGCCCAAGATCACATAGCGAGTGACGTGTCAGGTCCCAGCGTCCCTCCCCTAGACACACAGCCATGGTGGGCATCACACAAGGCACCACCCTACCGTCCAGAGCTCCTAAGGAGGGATGAAGGACACACACTGGACAGACTGAAGGACAGGGGCCTGTGAAGCCTGCAGATCTGAGTCCAGCCACAGGCGAGGCCTGGCGCTGGCAGGTGGGTCCACGAAAACACTGGGACCCGTTAGGAGACACCAAGCGTGGCCTGGTCCCGGTGAAGGCCCTCACCAGACAGAGCATTCGGAAGTCTTGCTCCTGGACACCCAAGAAAATCTCTGTTGAAGGCAAGGGTCGTTGCTCGAACATTCTAGACGCGACCCACGTGGGCGGCTCCAGCGGGCGGGAGCATCGTGAGGGGGTCACCCCGGGAACAGCCCAGCCCCAGCCCCTCCGAGAGAGGCGGGTGAGCACAGTCCCGCAGCACGGGCTGTTGTGCCGAGGGGCAGGGAGGAGGCAAGTGGAGATCCCAACAGGGACGGTCTGCCGGGGTGCGGGGGAAACGTACCTGCAGGAAGGGCCGGGTACAGGCCCCCCTGGTCAGGGACTCCTGGGAGAGTCAACCCCTGGCCAGCACTTCAGACGTTCAGCCTCGGAGGGAAAGGCTAGAGTCAAACCCACTCTCCTCGCTGCCTGTCCCCCCCGCGAGGACACAGCGCGATGCCGGCCAGGAAAGCAGCCCTCGCCGGGAACCAACCAGGAGCACCTAATCCGGGGCCGCCCAGCCTTCGGAGCAAGAGAAGTCAGTCTCCGCTGTCCCGGCCACCCGGCCTGCGGTAAGTCGTCGTGGCAGCCCAGGGACTAACACGAACACCAGGGAATGACCCTGAGACTAACACGGTCAGAGTGGGGTCCAGAGACGGTCAAGACTCCGGCGGGCCCTGCTCCAGCGACGACGCGCGTGGCAGAGACGCTCGACGTCAGCGCCGTCCTGGACGCGTCAACCCACGTCACGGAAGGTCCTGCCTCACCCCTGACTGGGCGAGCCCAGAAGACACGTCGTGACAAGTTCGGGCGAGGGGACGGAGAAACGGAAACCCTCACACGGGGCCGGCGGGAACCCAACACGGTGCTGTTGCTGGGGGGACTCGCAGTCCCTCAAAATACTAAGCACAGTCACCAGCGGTCCCCAAGAGAAACCAGAACACGTCCCCAGAAACGCCTGCGCAGGGACGTTCACCACAGCCTCATGCGTGGCGGGCAAAGAGCAGAAACAGCCGAGGTGCCGCACGCTGATAATGAGTAAATAAAAAGCGAGCGTCTTCCGGGGCCCGCCGCAACGGGGACGAGCCCTGAGACAGGACGCGAAGGGGAGGGCACCACTCGGAAGACGCCTGCGGCCTGACTCCGTCTGTATGAACCGTCCCAGACAGACACGTTCCTGGAGACCGACGTGCATCGGCGGCCGGCGCCGGGGAGGTGGGGACGGCTGAAGGGAATCAGGCCCTTTCTGGGGTGACGGCCACGTCCTGAACTTGATGACGGAGACGCAAACGCTCTCAGAGTCCCCGAAGTTTAGATCTTACACGGTGAGCCGCGCGTCTGGGAACTGCCTCTCCACGGAAGTGTGTCCCGAAGAATGACTAATTTGAGCTGCTGGGAAGAAGACGGGGACAGCTGAGGTGACGTCAAATCTGGAACAAAAGCAGGGAAGCAGAAACAAAGCAGAAGAGAGGGTGGTTTCAGGACACGGTGGCGGTGGGCTCCGCTCGGCTCACTTCCATCCGCAAGGTTCCCATCTTCACGCACGTGAAGCTTTGCGATCCCCGGAATTGAGACTCAACCCACAAAGCCCCGGCACGAGCAGGAGACAACCAGACACTTGCCGGGAAACTGGGTCTTTTGCAGCGGACGTGGGTCAGCAGCTTGCAATGGAGAAAAACCTACATTTCACTCTGCGTCACCAAACCCGCCGTGGACCCCTGGCCACGCTGGGACTGAGATCCCAGGCCACGGGCTTCGGGAGGACAAGGGAAGCTGCCACGCTGTCTCAGTTATGACTCAGAGATGCGAGGACTGCGGTGCCGTGGTTGGCGGAAGAACGCTGCCCTCGAGCAAAGCACGGGGAAGGCGCCCGGCCTGGGCTGCGGACGTCAAGAGGGCCCTTCCCAGAGCGGTCACTTGCACAGTGTCTCCTCCCAAACGGAAGCCCGAGGACCTGCGGCATCCGGCAGTGATGCGGGTGTGCCAAGGGAGCGGAGGACACCACGACATTTTCCAGAAGGAGCTCGCTTCCGGCAACTTGTCTAAAAGGCAGACCATTTCCACCTTAACGGAGCACAGAAAGTAGCAGGTAAATCAGATCTCGGCAAATTCAAATGCGCCGTATGTTTTGTCTCCGCTGGTCCCGTGAGCCCGTCGCACCCTCCTCCGGTCTGCTACTCCGAAGGGGAGGGCCGCGGCTCACGAGAAATCTCTGCTGCGTCCTTGTGGCCAAGGGACAGGCTTCCTCACACAAGGGATTCAAATGACCACAGCATTTCCCTGCGCCAGGAGTTTGTTGTGCTTTGCAGAACACTCCCCCGCCCCACCAGCCAAGTCTTCGACCCCCTTGTCTGGGAGCTGCAAATCCCCGAGGTCCACGCCGAGGCTCAAGTCGTTCTCAGTGTGGTTTTCAAACACGGTCATTCGATACGGCAATAAGAAGCTTACAGGCTCTCCTCCAGCCCTTTCAAGGGACAACAAAGGGAAACCACATGAAGGGACTCACGGGGCGTGAAGGAGCCGTCCACACACTTCCCGCCGGCGGCTTCCTCCTGCACTTCCCGCGTCACCTGTGTGCGCGGCAGCTCGGCTGGGAAACGTCACCGGATGACAGACCCACGGAATCCAAGGACTCTGCTGTGAAGCCAGGTTTCTGTTGTGTTTTGTTAGCTTAACTGAAGACAATGGGACTTCAACCACATCACCTCTACGTCTCTTCACAAACAAGGGTCAACGGGCCGGCTTCGCAGGGACGGCAGAAGACGCATTTCGTTTCCAAAAGCACACGAAGTGGCCGGAGCGATCAGGTCTCTACCTCGTTCTAAGAAGGAGGGAAATACCCATTTGTGGGGGCGTCCTTCATCCTTTCTTCAAAAACTAGACAAGGGCACGATAACCTCTCCTTTCCCAGATATGGGCCAACGACCCGAGTCTGATTGAAACGCACAAGTATGAGCCCATGGACGAAGTAAGTTCCACTTCGGTTTGCAGCTCGAAACATGGGTCGGGGGTCACATTGACAAAAACAACAGCCTCCATGGGGGCCGGCTCAGCCTGCCCCAGGAGATCCCTAAAAGAAGGGGGACAGCTTACTCGGCGTTACCGGACACGCTCAGCAGCCAACCCCCCTCCAAGTGAAACAAGGACGACGTTTCCTTCAAGCTTTTCCAGAGCATACGCCCTTGAACGCGGGCCACTCTCCAAATGCAGCAACACATGTTGAAAAAACAGCCACTTCCTGAATAACCTAAATCAAAACACGCCAGCTAGGTGTTGTGTTACAACAGCGGGTCCGTTTCAGACACAGAGAAAACGCTTTCATGTGAGCTGGCGAAGGAAGAAACAGAGATGCTCTCTCGCTTGACCCAAATCCAAGCCTGCACGTTTCCGAGCAGCTCTGTAGCGCAGGGGCACCCCTGCACGGATGGGGCTGCTGGTTTAAAATCCACTTACGTGGTCCCGCTAGTCACATTGCCAGCTGGGCAGCCACGTGAGGCTATTGGCTACCATACGCGACCCGGAACATCTCCACCAACCCCTGAATGTCTATGGGTCAGAAGGGAGGAAGCTGGCCTTGACTTTAAGCAGGCTCCACGTTGGGCTCAACATGGGGCTCGAACGCACAACCTGAGATCCAGACCTGAGCTGAGACCAAGAGCTGCACACTTACCCGACGGAGCCACCCAGCGCCCCGTGAGGAAGGAGACCAGCAAACCACTGCATGGAGACGCTTCTGCCTGGGGGGAAGAGTGGGCTCTAGATACAACCGAACATCCACCAGCCCTTCTCAAAACGGGGTTGGTGCTCTTGCCTTTTAAGGCAAAAGAGAAAATGAGACTCGCAGATGGTCTACGATGACCAAAACACCTCGAGGGCTGTGGCTCGGACAAGCTGGTGAAAGCACAGTCTGCGGGAGCGTCCCAGGGAGCGGAACCCGGCGCCCAGACCTGAACTGAGCGCAGCCCGATGCACGCGGGCTCCCACACAAGAGAGTGAGCGCCAGGAAAAATGCCTCTTGCCCCGCTGGAGAGGTGCGGGACAGGCACAGAGCAGCGTAGCGAGCGCTCCCAGTTAGTCTCCCTCTTCTTCCTTTGCTTGGTTCGCTTGCGCGCCAGCTCCATGAGATGCTGTGGCCGCGGTGCTGGGACGGCAAGGGATGCCTGCGGGAACCTGAACTTCTGAGGAGAGCCCACCTCTGTGATCGGAGGGGCCGACCTCCCGGGAGGAGTCAAACCTGTTGTCTTTGTCTTTTTCTGTCCTCCGACGGCTTGGCCCGAGACAACAGCAGAAAAGGCAGCTGAAGCCCAAGGTTTCGCACCAGGGAACTGGACGTGGGAATCCTGGAGCCCAGACAGTGCAGAGGAGACAGATCGTGGGAAGGAAGAAACTCAGGAAAGGGATCTCTTCGAGTTGTTTATGAACTGCCCGGGTCACCCACGAGCTGGGTGTGTGGATCCAACCCGAAACAGATACAGAGAATAACTGGGAAACAGAATAGCCCCAGGTCCCCAACTGGCCACAGTGAGGCGCGTGCATGCGGGGGACAGACCCGGACAGCGCTACAAAGGCTTCAAAAGCAGAAGTGACCCTGGAGCCACAGATACAGAAGGCTGCGGCGAACCCGCAGCTGTGCTCGGCCGCACCGTCGTCCCACACGGACTCTCGGAGCCAAATACAACCGCTCCCGTCTCGTGACGCCGTCCCGGGATACGCAGCATACAGAAAACCAGGAAAATCTCAAACCATCAACAGACGTGGAGAGCAAGAGGATGCAGACGTTGGGATTATCTGACAAAAACCTGAATACAACAAATATCAAACAGTCCAACAAGTAAAGATAAGCACTTTGGAAAGCAACAGAACCAGGAAATGTCTCGGCAAAGAAACGAAGATATAAAAAGGAAAAAATTGGAAATCTTAGAATGAAAACACAATAACTGTAAGCCAAACCTCACTGCATGGGATTGAAGTTCGTACGGAGATGATAGATGTTAATAAAATTAAAGCATCTGAACAAAAAGATGGGAAAAGAAATGAAGACAGCCTCACAGGCTTGTGGGATGAAATGACATGAGCCCCAGAAGGAGAGGGAGAAAAGGTGAAGAGATAATATCTAAGGGGCACCTGGCTGGCTCGTGAGTTCAAGCCCCACACGGGGCATAGAGCTGGAAGAGAGAGAGAAAGAGAAAAAAGAAATAATAGCTTAGACCTTCCTAAATAAGGCAAAAAGTATAAAGCCACAAAATAAAGACTCAATGAATCCCTAAAGAGATAAACTCAATGAAATCTATCCCCAACTATTCTAATCAAACTGCTGAAGAAACTAACGACCAAGACAAAGTGAAAAGATCTTTAAAGCAGTCAGAAAAAAAATTATTTATGAAGGAAAACTATTTTTATGGCTGCAGATTTCTCATTAAAAATAACAGAGGTCAGAAGGGTGAAAAACAAAAAATTTAAGTTCTTAAAGAATCAAACTATCAAGGTAGAAATCTATACCCAGCCAGTGAAAGCATCCCTACCAGATGAAGAATTTTCATTTTCTTTTCTTTTTTTTTTAAAGACTGTATTTTTTGAGATAGAAAGCAAGAGAACCGGCGAGAGCATGAGTGCGGAAGGAGGGAGGGGCCAAGGGAGAGGGAGAAGCAGACTCCCCATGGAGCAGGGAGCCTGGGGTGGGACTCGATCCCAGGCCCCTGGAATCGTGAACTGAACTGAAGGCAGATGAGTCACCGACTGAGCCACCCAGGGGCTCCAGGATTTTCATCTTCAAACAAAGGGAAACTAAAGGAACTCACTGTCAGCAGACGTGCTCTGCTAAAGGGAGCACTTCATACAGAAGGAAGTTAGTTTCCCAGAACTTGGGAGATCAGGCATGAAGGAAAAGGAACAAAAATGGAATGAACCATTGATAGCTGGAACCACATGCGTGAATCACAAAGGTTTATGCTGACTCAGAAGGTTAAACCCTTTATGACTCCACGACATGCCATTCATGAAAAACAAAATACAGGACAGAGAACAGATCAGTGGTTGCCACGACTTCTGGGTGACGAGAAATGCATCTATACTTGAGATGTTGAAAGCAACTCAAGATCAAAAGTGATTTTTTTTAATGGTGAATAAAATACTGAATGCTCAAAGTGCAGATGTCAAAAGAAAAAAAAAGCCTTCATACTTCCACAAATCTGGACCGCATTATTTCATGCAGCCTGCAAATGGCCCTAAGCCACAGATATGGAACTGATTTTAAGGAGAGTCTGAGCAAGTGTGTATAACATTTTTCTAAACCTGGGGAAAATAGTGACGATTCTAAGGACAATCACAGGAGAAAGGAAAGTCTAGACATGAGCATCCTCCAGTTTCCAGAATGCCATTAGCAGAGTTCATCTTAAGTAAAAATACAACTACAGAGAACTCTCAATGCCAACATGAAAACATAGTTCTACAGCTCAATCACCTTCCTCTTTCCAGTACACCTTCCAGAAAGAGCACAGTCCAGGGCTAGGGATTCCACCCACCAGAGAAAGCCCTGGTACTTCTTGCACAGCCCACAGCCTGACAGTGCACCATTTTCCCCAAACAGCCAGATGCTGCCCTCATTAGCGCCCACATGCCATTGTCCCCCCTGCCCACGACTCTCCCTTTCTCTGCTCGCACACTGAGCTCCCCCACCCCGGCACTGTGCAGAGCGGCTGTCCAATACACATGCCACTGGGAGTCTGTCTCTGTCTAAAACATTGTCCGTGTCTTTTACTCTCTCTTTCCATCATTCGTCCATCTTGCCATTTATTGGCCATGATACACCCAACAGCACCCACTAGATGGATGTTGGTTGAGTGAATAAATGACAACCCTCAGATTGAAAGAACATGTTCATGAGCTGTAATATACAAATGTGTACATGCCTATTTTAAAGGGATTTTATATCCCGTTTAGATTTTAAAATCCTCGACAGGTTACAGTATCCAAAGAGGGCCGCAACTGTGTCTTCTATTTCAGATGTTCTCCTGCAAGGTGACCTTGACCCTCCCCACCAAGAGCTGGGATCTGTTTTCCCACCCTCCAGAATCAGGGTGGGCCCTGGATGCCTCTGACCCACAGAAGAGACAGGAAGTGACCCCGTCCCCGTTCTGAATGAAGCCCGTACTGGGCCAGATTCCACTTCCTGGCCCTAGGACACTTACTCTCCAGAGTCCTTCTGGAACCCAGCCACCACGCTGAGAAGGTTGAGCCACGCAGGAAGGCCACAGATTAGTTCTCAGTCAGGAAACCCCGAGTTCCAAGCCAACGATCAGCATCAGTCACGCACCGCGTCAGTGCACCGTCTTGGGCGAACAGCCCGGATGAGCCGTCAGATGAGAACGGGGCCCTAGCTAGCATCTTACGATGGCGTCACGAGAGGCCCGAGAAGGGACCATGCCAACGCGGAGAAGGTTGGCATCAATGATAACAGATGATCATTCCAGCCTCGAAGTGGAGGCGGGTTTTCTACACGGCAGCCGAGAAGCAAACCGATCTGAAGAGTCGTCTCATTCTCCCCGTAAAGTCCAAATACGGAAGGTCACACGGCTTATTCAACCTCATTGTTCTTGCTTTTTTCTTTTTTTCTTCTCTTCCTGGGAGAAAGCCAACATAAAAAAGACCCCCCACGTCCCATCTTTGCTGGGTGAGGCTGAGTCAGTGGCACATGGACAGTTTCCTGACCCCGGACCCTCGTGAAAAATGCATTTGCAGCGACAGACTTAAGGGGGCGGTTTACCCCCGAGCCGCCTTGTCCTTTTAACTAGGAGTAACTACATCACCCAGGGAAGCTGCTGCTCTTCCTCCCTAGGGGTGAGCAACCCCAAGCCTTCCCACACGTGCCACGACTCTTCCAGACTCTTCCACAAGCCTGCGCTCGGCCTGGAGGAGGGGGCAGGCAGCACCTCCACGTGGCCGGAATCAACTCTATCTTCGTCTGCCCGGATTTCTGTAGGTCACAACTCCTCCCGCCTCGGGATTTCCCAAACCCTACTTCTGGCCGGCGTGCTCAGCCTGCGCGTTCAGTGTGGCCCCCACGCTGCCCGCCGCGCGAGGGGCAGCACCGTCTGCTGCCAAACACAGGGCACGCATTCTACATGGAACCGGGAGGCTGGGCTGGAAATACAAAACCGTGCGGGGTAAGAGCCCCTTCGGCAGCCCCTCGGTGAGAATTAGGGAGGCAGAGCTCCCAGCCAACGTGCGAACGAGAACGCGTGCGGGGACACAGAGGCCTTCCACACAGTGGTCCTGCTCGCAGCGAGAAGAGCAAAGGGCACCGGGAGGGCGCGGCATAAAATGAAAGAACTAAACCCACATGAGGCACAGGCCCAGTGTCCCCTCGGTGCGCTGGGACTCAAGGTCATGACCCCAAGGAGAACCTCTGGGATTCTTCAAGTTCATGGAAATTCAACACCTTCGTGTTCCTGTCGTCATCCTACTTTCTTCTGATTCTGACTGCGAGGACCTGAGGCTTGTCCCGGGGGGAGGACTTTCTGGACTCGTGGGTTGGGTTTACCTCCCCCGCCCCGGACTCCATCATCTTTCAGCCATGAGACCTGTGCATGGACTCACTCCCTACTGCTTGCATGTCCCTCATCCCTACGTCCCTTGTCCGTCATCCTGCCCCCTGGCCAGAGCTCAAAGACGCCACCCATGGGAACACAGGGCACGACACGGAGCCTCTGTTGTGGTCTGAGTGCCCTGGAACCAGGGCACACACAGGGACCCCCTGCAAAGTAATATGGTGTCGCAGGGACAAATATGGCCACACTGACGGTACTGTGATGTACCCAGCGCCAGGCGGCCGAATCCCAGAGTCTCCTTCTACACCCAGATTCTGCCCCAAAGAGATGCCTTCAGGGAAACTTTACCTCCCCTGAAAATTCAGGCTGTAAATTACCTCTGACAAACGAACCTTCACTTCTCCTCGGAGACAAATTCTAAGAGGAGCACATCTGAGAGTCCATTAAAGGCTTCTCACCTCTGGTGGTCTGAAGAACTGGCTGGGGGACTTGGGCTGCTGCTTTGACAAAGACCTAGACCGGTAACTCAGGGTCTGTCTGCAGAAAATCCAGTCAGGACATGGGGAAATGAGGACAGCCACCTGGAAGGGGGCTGACAAAGCTGGGCTCCCAGAAAAGGACCTCCAGGAGCCATCACATCTGGCCTCACCCTCGAGGGGACAGACAACGTCCTTGGTTTCCATTCCAGTGGTGGGAGACTGCGTCTGCTGAGAGCAGGACGGTTCCAGCAAGAGTCGCTCAATGACTTCGACTCAGGCAACTTCTGGTTATGGGAGGTCCTCACGGCCCTTGAAAAATGCACTGAGCAGTCACAGGGGCCCACACTCCCCACTTGTGCCCCGCGAAGTGACGCACACCCACCAGGGCCCAGCGGCCTCAGTCCCAGACCTGCTCACACCAGTCGTACCTGTCAGAGCACCAAACTGCGTAATTACATGTGGTGAGTCTGTAACCGTTCTGCACAAACACGAATTCAAAAGGAATTCTTTCCGGGAGAACTAAGTCAGCTCTGGAAAACGTACTGAAACAGGGTGTGGGAGATGAAAGTTATCAAGGATAAAAAGACCCTATACCCTGTGGACCTCGACCTGCATCGCAAGTACCTTTGGGTTTTCATTTCGTTTCTAAAGAAAACTCTGGACACAGTTTAGGCAAAAAAGGCATCTGGGGACTCGTGTCAGGTGCCCCTGACCGGAAGGCGCCGGCCAACACCCAGAGACCTGCGGGTGCTGAACGCAGCGTTTAACACCCGGACGTGTGGTTTTACTGTCTTTTGTGAACGTCAGAAGACGTGTTTTCGTCAGCCACCCGGTCAGACCCTGGCGGTGACGCGGACGTCCCCAGCGTCAGCATGCAGGGCTGCCCCGGGAGTGCCTAAAGATGGGCTCCCCATGCTTCCGTACTCTCGCTGACGGCCGTTTTTAAAACAGGCCAGAAGCTGCCTCTACCAGAAGCAAGAGAACTCTGGCCATGAGAAGCCTGTGCAGAAATCCCCGCAGGGCTCTCAGTCCACTCGGCAAAGACGCAGAAATGTCAGAGCTTCCAGAAGAACTCCCACGGGCCCTTAGGAAAGGAACTGGTTAATTTTCTTACTCAACAGCCGGCCTAAAGTAAGAAAGGCCTGTTGTGGTGCTTCTCACATTATCCTATGCAGCAGAGGGAAAATGCTGGACTGACCACATGCTTTTCTGTTCCCCTTTCCAAATGCCTCACAAAATAACGGGAATGAAACAAGAAAAGGCATGAACCCACAGTCATGGAGAGAACGAGACAGCGGGGAAAGGGGAAGGGAAAGTGCACAAATTTCCGGAAGAAAGCAGCCATCAGGTACACGTGTGGTACACAAGGCAGGAGAACCCACAGCCTTGGGGATCTACGGAGGGCGCCCAGAAGGACAGACAGCCTGAAGAAGCCAAGTGGCCGGCACAGGGGGAGAATGAATCAGAATTCAGAGATGGCAGGTTCCCCAGACAGCCGGTGCGGGTGACAAACGCCGTCCCGCAAACGTGTGGAAGGACCAGTAGAAACCCGAACCACCAACGCCCATTCCAGCCAGCTACACCCTCCCCGACCCGAGCTCGGAGTAGGCCAGGCACTCAGGCCTCCACGTCTTGCCCTCCTGACCGCTGTAAGGGACATAAAAGGAGGGTGCGTGTTAATCAGAAGTGAAATGAAATGGACCACTCTGGAAAGAGACTCGTACACCTCACACAGTGCCCAGCCCCAGCACCGAACCCAAAGTGAGTCCCTTGGGCCTCAGTGGTTATAGGCTCTCATTTCTATTTCGAATCCAACAAGGACCGCCAGACATTGAAGAAAACCCCCCATTCTCAAGCCAAAAGACTCAAGCATCCAGAGTAAAAAAGCTAACCAGTGCTCAGAAGAACGAACCAGAAGACAAGCCCCTCTCCCCCAGCACCATGAAATTTCAGATCACCAAGGAGGAGGAAAACTCCTCAAATCTTCTCAGAGCAGAAACAAGTCACCGTAAGAGAAAGGAGGCTCCCAAGGCAGCGGACCTCTAAGAACACAGCACGAGGGCAAGGCAACGGTCGGGCACGTTCCAGGGCACTTGGCATTCGACTGAGAATGGTGCCCAGCCAAACCTTGAGCCGTGCGTGTGCGTGTGCGTGGAGAACTTACAAGGACTCAAACGTCCCAGTGGGGCCGCATTTCTTATGAAGCTCCTGTCTCTGTTTCCCCAGCCCCCTCCACTCTCTTTCCGACCTCAGTCACCACCACACACGCGAGTTTGAGCCACACTTCCCACAAGAAGATCAGGAAGTCCCAGGGCTTGTGTCCGTCCCTAAGGCATGTGCCCAGCCCTGACTGATGGGAGGTGGAGAGACCCCCCCCCCCAGAATGGGCTCCCAGGGGACAGAGGGGTTCTAAGACCAGATAAGGATCAAGAGGGTCGGACAAAGACTGACATTCGGGGAAAGGAGAGGGATACGATGAAGGGAAAATCATCATTCAGATGTATCCGAATGACGGGACGTCCAGGAGATGAACTACATGTGGCCAGATGGCATCATGCCATTCCCTCCCAACAGTCAGCCGCGCAGTCTCGAGCGACCGGAGAGCCATCGCGAGTGGTGCGGTGACACCACTTTTCGGCTGGCGATGCCCGTGCTCGTGACTCCTGTCGCGTGTGCTGACGGACGCGACCGAACCCGGCAAGTCGCTGCTGCTCCCGCATTCGCATTTCAAGCTCCAGCGCTAGGGGAGGGGCCACGGAGGTGGTGACCCTCGACTCCCCCTCGCAGGAGGCTGTCAACCTGCCATTCGCCGGCAGGTGCCCACGGCCGGAGCCCCCCGGGAAGAAGGGCTACAAATAACTCAAGGTATTATTATCCCCAAAGATAATCAATTATTTTCTCATCAAAGGCAGGCTGAGAAGGAAAGACGTGAAGGATGAGGACCCTGTCATTTGTCCAAGCCGCCGGGATTAACAAGATTTCAGAGCGTTTAGAACTTCACAGGACCCCGGCTCCAACACGGCTTCCTCCGCCAGACGGAATCGCTCCAATACCTGAGAAATCCCTTTCCTGCCAGCAAAGCACAAGAGCAGCCCTCCGTGCCTGTTCGTTAACGCGCTCACACTACCGACGGTGCAGGCGGCGGAGGCGGGGTGTCACGCGCGAACGGCCCCCACCTCGGCGGACGGCTGCCCCTCCCCTGGGTCCGCGGTCCTTCTCCGCGTCCACGAGTGAGTGCGCCTCGGCCCACTGAGCGGCCGCACCGCGGACGTCCTGCAGAGGTGGGCTACTCCCTGCACACGAAAGGCCAAGCGAGACCAGGCTGAGCAACGTTCCAGACGGAAGGAACCGGAGAGGCCCGGGGCCAGACGCAGCCCGCGACCTGGACTGCATCCTTCGACACAGACGGACAGACGGACCTCCCAGGACCGCCAGGACGCTGCGTGGGTGGGGTCACACGGCAGCCACACGTCAGCGCCTGCTTCCCGATTTTGACGGTGGAAGCGCACCGGGATGGCTGCGCGAATGTCCTTGTTTGTAGAAAACACGCACGATGCCTCTGGGGGTGCTGCGGCAGCCCGTCAACGGCTTCCGTTAGAACAGGCCAGAGGAAGAAAGTCCCGTGTTCTGTTCTTGAACTCTCCGCTAGGGTCCGGACTGCAGGAGCAGAATCGGAAGAACTGGAAACGCTACATGTCTCAAAGCAGCGGGGTTTGGTCTGTGACGGGCCACCGTGCTGGACTGGCCGTACGCAACCGTGAAAAACGGTGGCGCTACAGAGAGACAACAGGAGCGAGCGTTTTCCTAAAAGCAGCCTGTCAGGTGTGGTCACAAGGACGTGACCGCGGACGCAAATACTCGGATTTTTACACACGGAGGTATCTGCAGCAGCAAATTCCAAAGAAATTTTTCTCTCCTTAATCCGGTTTTTCTCCCAACTATTGATACACTTGAACCCATTTTATAATTAGGTGAAAAGGCTCAGGGGTGGGGGCTTCTCTGAGCTGGGGGGCTGCTCCGTGTCTTCAGGAAAGTCCACGAGCAAAGAGCACAAGCAGGACCACGGGGAAACGCTGGGAGAGAAACGGCTTGTGGGGAAGGTCACGGAGGTGAGGAGAGAAGGTGCGAGGATGTGCCGGGAGAGGGGTCACGGCCCAAATTCCGACGTGCAGCCCGGGAGGCACGTCCCGCTCAGAGGCCCGGAGGCCACCCGCATGCCCGGCGTCCACGTGCATCCACATCTTACTGGGCAGAGGGAGTGCGGGAGCCCGCGGAGGCCCCTCTCTAGGTCGCACCCGGGGCAGAAGCCAGCAGCAAGCAAGGTCTGACTCCAGCCCTTTAAATCCCGAAGGAACGGAGCCCTCGGCCCACAGAACTAGCCCCTCACCCAGGCAGGCACAGCCCACCTGAGCCGCGAGACGGTCTCCCGGGACCCTGCAGACCACAGGCTGAGGACAGGAGGTGGCTGCAGAAGCCCCCAGCGCGTCTCCACAGGCGACACGAAGGCCCACGCGGGGGACGCGCACAGTATGCCGTCTGGGGACGGCCGTGGGTCCGGTGTACCCTCGTCCCCCAGCATCTCAGAATGGAACCACCTTGGGAGACAGGGTCTTCCCAGAAATAGTTAAGTTTAAATGAGGTGGTCAGGGTGGGCCCCAACCCCGTGTGACTGTGTCCTTAGAGAACAGGACACGGAAAGGCGCGGAGGGATGACCACGGGAGGGCACAGGGGAAGGCAGGGACCTCACACTGGGAGAGACCTCGGGGGCACCGACCCGGGGGACACCTGGACTGCGCTTCCCGCCTGCGGGCCATGAGGAAAGGCTCGGCCCTCGCTCCAGCGCCCTGCCCAGGGCTTCGTCCGCGGGGACACGGGCCCGCGAGCAGCCGGTGAGGCTACGGGGGTGAGCAGGACGGGTCCTGACAGGAGACCCTGCAGCGACTGCGGTGGACGACGGGGGCCCGGACGGCTTCGGAGCAGAGACGGAAGCGGCTCCGCGGAGCGGGTGGAGCGCGCAGCTGCCCACTTTCTCATCCCTCACGCGGTGCGTGTGCATGCCACACACGCTTCCCCTGGGCACCGTGCTCCATGGGAGCGGGGGCCGCCCTCCTGACTGCGCCGTCAGACGCGGCAGCCCGAGCACAGCGAGTCACAGTCACTTACATCCAAGGAACAGAGTAAGAAACTCAGTCCCTCGATGTCACCAGTCCCCGCTCATACCCAACAGCCACACGGCTGGCGTCGGCCGACGGGACACCGCAGATGGGGAACAGTTCCGTCCCCGCGGAAAATCCCTGCTGGATGGTGCCGCTCCCGTGACGTCATGAAGGAGGCCCCGGGACGGCACCCAAGGCCTAGTGCTCTCTCTGCAGATGGGAACCCTCCACCTCTGCTCCGCGCTCGGGTGGTCCCTGCACACGGTGGCCTCGCCGCTGGAAATGCGCACGCTGGGGCCCCCTTTCCAGCGGGTCCCTCACGGCAGCAGAAAGCCTCTCCAAGGGCACCGTCCCGGTCCTCCGTCCCAGCCCCCGTCCCACAGGAGCTCCAGCAGGGACCAAACTCTTGGGGGCGGGAGAGTCACGCCCGCCGGGTCTTGCCACGGCACACGCGTGTCTTGAGAAGCGCATGTTGTGGTCATTGCCAAAGCCGCAAAGGGAAAGCCAGAGAGAAAACACGCTCACGGCCCTGCCAGTCGGCGGGAACCACCAGGCCACCCAGGGGTTCTCCCGGAGGAAGTCCAGGCCCTTGACCGTTACCCTTCCTTCCTCCTTCCCCTCAACCTCTCTGTCGGGCTGTCGGGCTGTCAGCCCAGCTCCATCGCAGGCGGTGACACGGGCAATGGTCTGGGCGCGTGGCGCTAGCCTTGGGGGTTCGAGCAGCTCTGTACACGGGAGCCCCCAGGACACGGTCACCCCGTCCCGTGATCGTGGCTTGGCGTCGGGCGACGGAGCCGAGCTGACCTACACAGAGCTCTCCCTAGTCCCCCTTACCCGTGACTGGTGCTTCTTGTACCGCTGGCCTTCCACCCCAGAGCCCGTGGGCTGCGTGCGGGCCTCCTGCCGTCAGGGTGCGGCGCTGCACGGCTCTGCCTGCAACCTGGAGCGTCCGATCCGACGGCGTCCGACACTCTCCTTCCTCTCCCCGGTGCTGGCTTGAACGGGCTGGAGCGACCCTCGGGCCACCAAGTGCATCCACGCTGCCCCCCAATGAACACGCTTCCGTGTCCAGTTTGACAAAACTTCTGAGTCTTTTTTTCCCCCTTAATGAAAGTTGGGATGTCGTCAGCAGGAGCCTAAACATGTCCTGAATCAAGTCCAAGCAGCCTCCGGACCAAACCATATTTTCTAAATTAAATCATCGGTTCCCTTTGCTGAGAAGGCGATTAACCGGTGGGGGAGCCTGGGCAGGGAGCGTTTTATTGCCCTGACGCAGCATTTCTGTTCCCAGGCAAAGCTCACTAAGTCGTCTCCCTACAAAGCTGAGGCGCCGCCGAGCTCAGGGGCCCCGGACCAGGCAGCCCCAGGAGCGCCGGTGAGAAAGCCGGCGCCTCTCCCACCCCCCCGCTACCCCCCAGATGTGCGTGCAAATTTGGGAGGCTCTGGACCCTGTCTCTGACCCGCCCGCACACCCGGCCCAGGGGACGGCACGGTTCCCGAAGGCATGTGGCCCACAGCTGGGCTGAAAACAAAGGTGGGGGGACAGGGGCAAAGGATTGTAGAAAAGTTAAAAAAGAAAAAAGTTTGCTGACGGAGGTGAAGGAGTGAAAGGGACGGAGCGCCTTACGGAGCGTCCTGGGCCTTGTCAACAAGGACGAGCCGAACTCCAAGGATTCGTGGAGCTGGACCCCCAGCTGGGTCCCTTAGACTCCGGGGACGGGGGAGGGGCGCAGGGCCAGAACCGGAGTGCGGGGGCAGGGTCACCGCCTGCCCGTCCACCCAGGTGAGCTCACTCGGGGTGTCCTTAATGGACCAAGCGACTGGGACACGGAAGGATCCGGAACTTGGGGACTGGAATTCCAGCGGGAGATGACCCGAGCCCCTCCCCCAGGGTGCAGTTTTCTTCAGGCCGAGAGTTAGGGCATTTGTCCTGATTTAACGTGTCTTGAGTCAATCAGCCAGAGGCAGTGTCCAGGCCTTATGTCCATCCCGGCTGCACAATTAAAAGTAAAATAAACAAGGGCGCCTGGGTGGCTCAGTGGGTTAAAGCCTCTGCCTTCGGCTCAGGTCATGATCACAGGGTCCTGGGATGGAGCCCCACATCGGGCTCTCTGCTCAGCGGGGAGCCTGCTTCCCCCCCACCTCTCTCTGCCTGCCTCTCTGCCTACCTGTGATCTTTGTCAAATAAATAAACAAAATCTTTTAAAAAAAAAGTAAAATAAACAGTAAAATGTGGACACTTAGTATTTTATATTATGAAAGTACTGTTCCCTGTTTGGGGTGTCATTAGGGCTGTGTGGTTCCTTTGTAAAGGACACGAAACAGTGTTTTCACGGACACAGGGACGAGTCCAGGCTGGACGGAGGAGGGGCCGATCTCCCTGGGAGCCAGCGTGGGGCCCACAGCGTTCAAGCCCCTCTCGCTCCTGGAGGAGGGGTCGTTTCCCAGGAAACCCTCCTAGCCACTCCTGTCCCTCCCCATTTCAAGGGTGCACAACCTGGGCTGGCCTGGGCTGGCCGGACAACATCCATCCCCAAGGGCTCTGGACCCTGCAGACTGTCTACACCGTGGTGTCTGGGATGGGCTCTGAGACAAAGGCTTTCCTCCTTCTCTTCCTCCTCCTCCTCCTCCTCCTCCAGGACAGGATCCCACTCGGGGGTGGGGGGCAGCCCTGGAACGGGAGGAGGGGATCCCTGGTCACCCCATGCTTTTCTGGAAACACAAACCGAATTTCGTTCCCCAGATGAGGTTTCTTTGCTTTTCCCCTTAAGAAAATCAGGTTTTCCCGCTTGGGGCGGGGAGGGTGGCCAAGGGTGTAATTGTAGGGTTCTGGCAACAGAACCCAGGGCTCCGGGGGGTCTGGCCAGCAGCAGGGTGATTAGCAGATGAAAGGAAAAGATAATATTACCTACTGAGGGTCACCTTTCTTCTCCCTGAGGGTCACGAACCCATTACCTACCATTTAAAAGCCCCGCAGGAGAGGATCCCATGAATGTATAAATAGAGACACAGAAGGGGCTCCCCTTGGCAGATGGGGCAGACAGAATGCCTTTCTTTTTATCCAGAACCGCAGGGAAATTCAACCTCTTCCAGCAAGACTCCGGAGCCAGACAACTCCTAGCATCTCCGGCTCCCAGAACGGACCCCACGGAGGCCAGGCTGGACGGGACCCGCGGGTGGGGTTTGGCTCCAGGAGACCAGCTCCCACCCTGGGCCCGCGGCAAATGAGAGGGAGAAGAAAATCTTCTAGTTCCATTTCTAGCATCCAATTATTCGAAGGTTTCAGGGTCCATCTGCTTTTCGGGTTTGGAAATCGTTTGGTATGACGTATTTCAAATGTACCCCCTCAGAATAGGGACTAACACAAGACCGCATCAAAGCCCTATTATCCCTTACCCGTCCCCCCTCCAAAGCTCCCCCTACTCTGGCCGTACATTAATTTAGGGTGCCCATACAAGCTTCACGTTGCCCCGTACGCCTCCGTCCCAAAGCAACACGCAGACAGGGCTCGGCAGAGATAGAGCCTTCCCGTACGCAGGACCGGCCACCTGGACGCTGCCGCCCAGTGGTGGTGCCGGCCACTGGTCCTGGAGTCAGACACCCCGGCTCTCCCCCAGACGAGGCTGAGCGGCCCCGAGCTGCCCGTCTGCACGGCCTCTGTCTCCCTCGTCTCCCCGTAGTGTGCTTCCGTGCACCCCTGCAATGGCCAGACTTCCAGACTGCTGTGAGCCTGGTGGGGCCACGCCGGGCCTCCCTGAGACGGGAACTTGCAGGTCCCAGGTGAGCGGCCGTGACCCCGAGTTCCACTGATCCAGTGGAGGGCACTGCGGATGTCCACACGCAGGCAGGAAAACCCCCGGCGGTCACTCGTTCCCCAGCTAACGGCGGCCACGCTATGGGCCCCTCTGGGCTCACACAGCCGGTGCACACCCTCAGGAGTGTGGCAGGCTTGCACGCGGTGAAACTGAGGAGAACGCCTCTCCCCGCCGGGCCCAGGCATCCCCGACCACTCCACGCTCAGAGACAAACCACGGCCGAGGCCGCCGCTCAGAAAGGACAGGATGAAGCGTGTGTCCGGGCTCGGAGCCGTAGATGTGGATACCCAGAGTTAGGTAACACAGAGACACCGGCGGCCTCGGTCGGGTGGCTGCACTGGCCACGTGGGGGGCGGGAGCGGCAGCCGCCAAGCGTCCTCCGCCCCAGGGCCGGGGGAGAGCCCGCATGGCCCCGCAGCCTGTGCCCCAAGGGGCCTCGTGGGCTTCTCTTCCCACGCGGGAACGCTTACAGCTGCCCATTTTTCTTCACCTTCTGTCTGGACGACTCCTCAACAAAGCAAATGATCACAGGAAAAGCCTGTTTGAAAGAGAAGCCACGTAACAAACAAGAGATCGGGTGCTCGGATCCCCAAGCCCCAGCTGACACGGTCCTGAGCCGTGACTCCTCTCCAGGGACACTGGGGGTGACCCACGGGTGCCAGCCCAGGGTGCTGAGCAAGCAGCCCCCATCTATAGAGCCGGGGCCGCCAGGTGCGCAGCTTAGGGCCCCTGACACATGCCTGCTGGGCCGCAACCCCTGTCGGGCCCAGAGCTGGCCACAGCGAAGGTCCAGCGTCAGACCCCCATCACGAAGGTCACCCCACAGGAAACAATGAATGTGTGGCCGTGCGGCCAAGGGCTGGGGTCCCTAGGTCAGGAGTCTGGGCTGCACCTGCCGTCCCTCCCTGTGAGGACCCGGAGCACGGCTCTCGCCATGCCGTCACCACCCACGCCGGCCAGCGCAAGTGGACCAGAAGGCATCCGCCATCTCCTCCCTGAAAGCGATCGGTCATGGACGTTCTCAACGTGCCAGGGCCAACATGACACAATGACCCCCTAAAACTGAGCGCGGAGAGACCAGCTTCAAAAAGGCCGACTTGGAAATTCCTCGAGCTCTAAAAACTTTACAATCTGTGTGTGTGCACCTCGGCTCTCCAAGCGGCCTGCAGAGTGAACGAGGGCGTGTTCCGTGGCCATTTCCCCCAGGAAATCTCCTCCCAGCGGACACAGTAATTCTGGCGTGAGCCCCTGAGCATGGGATGTGACCTGGGGCTGGGGGTTCACTGTCCCTAAGGCCAAGGCTCCAGGCCGGCCACCAAGCACGCCAGAGAAGCTCGAAGCTCTGCGGCTCACGTGTGGCAGGTCCCCGCGACTGCGGCCCAGTGGGGGCCAGAAGTGTTCTCTTTCCGGACTGTTCTTTACTTAGAAAATGCAAACAACCTCTTGTCCTCAGTTTCCTGGAAGAAAAGCCAGAAGGAAGAATCAGAGCTTGGAGAGCAATTCAAAGGCCACCTCGGGGGACACGGACAGCTGGACAAGGACACTCCTGAGAGCAGTGACCTCCTCTCTGGGAAGCCACACTCAGCTTCCAGCAGAGAGACGCAAACCCGTTTCTGGGGACCCGGGCAGCCTGTCCTGCGGACGATGGTGTTTCCTCTCCTCCGGCAGCCTGTGTGCACACCTTCCAGACCCCCTCCCTCACCTGCCTCCCAGGCCCCCCGCACCGATGCCCCAGCCTCCCGAGGTCTGCAGTCCCCGAGGACCCCGTGAGCACCCGCAGAGGCCGCACCCACCCCAACTCCAGATCTCTGGGACGGGCTTCGGAAGCACAACCCGCAGAGCACAGCTGGGCGGCAAAGGGCTAAGAAGATGTCACACGAGACGAACGTCCTTTAAAGACCAAGATTCACGCACGGCAAGTCCACTAACATACGACACCCTGCTCATCCCGCAGGAAGAAGATCCTCTCCATCCAAAGAGTCATCCTCCTTGCACGTTTTGGGGTCACATGTCGATTCCGTGCCCAACATTCGGGGTTTAAGACGAGGTTTTGCGAGGCAGCGTGGACACTGGCTGCCCCGGGAAGGAGCAGGGTCAGGCCGGGATTTCAGTGGTTTGCCAACAAGCCCTCCACCCCATCCTGTCTGCGCCGGGGTCCCTCCTGTCCCCTCTGCCCTGGCCTCCCTCCTCCAGGACAAGAAAACCGAGTCGGGTATCAGAGTGGAAGACTCCTCAGGAAAAGGAGGAGAAAGGCCTTTGCAGACGGCGTCCCGGAGCAGCAACGCTTCACACCGACTAGGCCAGCATATTCACCCACGAAGCTTTTTTCTTGTGTTCACTAAGAAATCTTCCAGACTGCGATTATAAACTTGGCCTCATAAGTGCCCTTTTCAAGCTTCAGCTCAAGGGGCGTCTGGTGGCTCGATCGGGTGAGCGTCCGACTCTTGCTTTCGGCTCTGGTGATGATCTCAGGGTCGTGGGACTGAGCCCCACAGTGGGCTCCGTGCTCAATGGGGGATCTGCTTGGGATTCTCTCTCTCTCTCTCTCTACCCCTGCTCATGCTCACTCTCCCTCTAAATACATAAGAAAATACTTTTTTAAAAAATAAACTGTGGCTCAAAATCCCATCTGGAATTCCTTTTGTAAAGGGCTAAGGGAGAGCCACCTCTCTCCCTGTGGAACCGCGACAGCCCCGGCGCCTTCGCCGCAGGAAGTGTCCGCGCAGGCGTGAACTCCCGTTTTCCCACGCGGTCAGTGCTGCTTGTCTCCTGCGGCTCCCACGGCGAGGCACACAGCCCGGCAGCTGTGGGCAGGAAGTGTCTCTCCTCCGGGTCCTGGAGGCTGGACGTCCGTGATCAAGGCGTGAGCAGGGCTGCTCTCCTGAGCGTGCACACGGCTGGCTGTCGCCTTGCTGTGTCCTCACCTGGGCGTCCCTCCGTGGAGGTGTGTGTCCTGAGGCCCTCGCAGCCAGCCTGGCCTCAGTGGACGAGGACCCACCGTCAGGACTCATGTTAACTTCCTTCTCGGAAGCCCCCGTCTCCACAGGCAGTCCCATTCCGAGGAGAGGGGCCGGGACCAGGCCCACGTGAATTTTAGATCGCTCGCTGAGTTTGATGAAGAAGCCGTCTGGGATTTTGCTGAGGGATTCACTGAATTTGCAGACGAGCTGTCAGGTGCTTACAGGTCCTGGTTTTGTTCCAACAGGGTCACCCCCGACGCAGCCGGAAGCCGGTGGGCTTGCTGTGTTAACTCCCATCCCATCACCTGGCTAAACACTCTCATTCTAACACTTGTCAGGTGGTGCTCTTGAATTTTCCTGATTAACGTTTCTATCGCCCACCGATAAGGACAGAATCCTCTCACCCTTTCTTATTGTTTCGTTGGCTGGGACCCCCACAGCGGACGGGACAGCCACGGCGACGGACAGCAGACCTCCATCTGTGGTTACTGCCTTCCCCGTGCTTTACCTGAAATGTAATGTTCCCTGCGGGTTTCCAGAAGATTCTTTTTACTGACCTAGCCAAGCCTATTGGGCTAAATTTTTCACCAGGCAAGAACTCTGAAACTTAGCACACGCACACAGCATCCGCCAAGATTTTTCCCACCAACTGTTCATGTGTTTTCAGGCGGAATCATGCCAGAACATCCCGGGTGAACCTTCTTACCGCTCGTCTACCACGCCGCCCGCTGCCTCTGGCCGAATCCCACACGGGAATTCTGCGTCCGTGTTTTCGAGTGCTCAGTCTACTTCCACGGCCGCACGGAGCCCCGCAAATCCAGAGGCTCCGAACAGCACTTGCCGACGGGCTTAGTCCTGCAGACGAGAAGACCGGCGCCGTCCGGCCACTTCTCGGCTCGGCCTCTCCAAGCCAAAACCAGGCTGTCAGCGAGGCCCGCTTCCTCGCCAGCGGCTCTGCGCCCCGCAGGTTGTCGTCTGGTCTCCGGTCCTCGCGTGTGCAGAACGGAGGCCCCGCGGCCTCCTCGCTGTTCTTCGGAGCAGCCGCTCTCAGCTTCTAGAAGCTTCCCATGTTCCTTGCCACACGGCCCCCTCCACGTTCAAAGTGGACAAGGCACATTGAATCCTTCTCACGGTTCGACTCCCAGCTTCCTTCTCTGACCTCCAGACCCAGGCACATGTCAGGAGACAGAGCCAGGAGGGCCGCATAACCTCCCTTTCTTGACACAACCTCATGAGGCTTGGAGGCCCACTTTCATCGCAGGCGGGGGCGGGGGCAGTGGCGGCGGCGGGGGCGGGGAGCTCAGGGCTCCTGTGCTCTGCCCACCACCTCCCGGAGGCAGACCTGTAGCCTGGGGCTCCGTCTTCTTCAGCCGCTCCTGGCTCTACTCTTGGGCAGCGTGCTTTCATTTTTTAAAAAAGATTTTATTTATTTATTTAACAGACAGAGATCACAAGTAGGAGAGAGACAGGTGGGGGGGCCGTGGGAGGGAAGCAGGCTCCCTGCTGAGCAGGGAGCCTGATGTGGGGCTCGATCCCAGGACCCTGGGATCATGACCTGAGCCGAAGGCAGAGGCTCAACCCACTGAGCAACCCAGGCGCCCAGGGCAGCGTGCTTTTTTTTTTAAGATTTTATTTATTTATTTGACAGAGAGAAATCACAACAAGGCAGAGGCAGGCAGAGAGAGAGAGAGAGAGGGAAGCAGGCTCCCCGCTGAGCAGAGAGCCCGATGCGGGACTCGATCCCAGGACCCTGAGATCATGACCTGAGCCGAAGGCAGCGGCTTAACCCACTGAGCAACCCAGGCGCCCGGGGCAGCGTGCTTTTCTAACATAAAACCAGATCGCAACATTCTTCTGCTCAAAGCTTTCCAGACGCTTCCCCGCGCACGCAGAATACAACTCTCACCCTTCCTGGGGCTTGCAAGGCCCTCCCAGCCCGGCCTGCTCCCACTGGCACCCCGGGGTACACAGTCCCAGGGCTGTTCCAGGAACACACCGCCCTTGTTTCGGCCTCGAGACCTCGGCCCTTGCCCGTCTGCCCACAGGGAAAACTCTTCCTTGCACCTTCTGTGTTTCTGCCCCGTATCTCCCCCTGCATTTGTTCGACACGCCTCAGGCTCCCCTGGTCCCCACTGACATCACAGTACAGGACCCCACTCCCCGAAAGTAGAGTATCCCCACAGAAGCTCTCATAAGTCAAACGACACAAAGCAAAGAAGGAATGACCATCCATTCCAATGGGCAATTTTTTGAGTGTTCTCAGACCCAAAAGATCACTTGCTACATCCTCAGGTCTCTAAGAGCGTGTCTGGCTAATGGATGCACAAAATAAACCGAGATAAAGCACGGATGCTCCAAGACACAGTTCAAAGCCCTGGCGGCGGGATGCGGAGATGTTCTGGTGTCGTTCCCAGGGGAGGAGCTGGGGGTCGCCCCTCGGTGCCCGGGTGCTCGGCCTCTCCCAGGGCTCCCTCCAAAACCAGCCCTGAACGCGCGGCTCGCCTCTCGCCTTTGTTGGTAACAGTGAGAATCCTCGTCGGATTTCTTCTGACCTCGTGAAAACAGGTGCTACTCTGGGTCCTGCACACAAGCAAAGTGGTGTGAGGCCAAGTTGTAAGAAGCAGGGCCCGGGTGTGTGCTTGCTAAAGGAGCAGCCCCCATCTCAGGCTAGAGTACGCTTGAGAGGCACAAACATGAAAGTTCTCAGAACGTGCAGGTGCCCCCAAAGATGCCCGGGGCCTTCCCTGGAAACCGTGACTGCCCCTTGGCATTTCCACGTTACTCGTGGGGTGTAAGAGAACTCCATCCTGTCTGGTCGCCTTGAGGGTGCTCAATTATTCCTTCCCTGAAAACCCTCCTCTCCAGAACACGGACAACACCAAATGCTGGCAAGGCCCCGGAGCATCTGGAGCTCCTTGACTGCTGGTGGGAATCAACCCTGGTGGGGCCACACTGGAAAACAACCGGCAGGTTCTCAAGAAACTAAACGTGCTCTTACCACTCAATCCCACAAGCTCTCCTTGGCATCTGACCGGAGCAAGTGAAAATCTACGTTCACGCAAAACCTTGCATGTGGATGTTTACAGAAGCTTTATTCATAACTGCCAAAATCTGAAAGCAACCAGAATGTCCTCCAGGGGGTGGGTGGGTAAACAGACCATAAGACAACCACACAATGGAGTATTTCTCGGTGCTGAAACGGAATGAGCTAGGAGACCCTGAAAAGACATGGAAGAAACCTAAGTGCACGTCACTAAGTTAAAAAAAAAAAAAGCCAATCTGAAAAGGCTAATTCTGTAGGATTCCGACTCTACGACACTTAGGAAAAAGCAAAACTATGGAGACAGTAAAGAGACCAGTGGCAGGGGTCTGGGCAGGGATCAACAGGCAGAGAAAGGGGATTTTTAGGCACTGAAACTACTCTGATACTCTAAGGGTGGACACGTATCATTGTACATTTGTCCCAAACTACAGAATACACAACAACAACCGTGTTGTATACATTGTCAACAACATAAAATACAGACTTTGGGTGATTACGATGTGTCAGGGTGGATTCATGATCCTCACTCTGGTGAGGGATGTTGATAATGGGGGAGGCTGTGCCTCTGTGGGGGCAGGAAGTATACGGGAATTCTCTGTACCTTCTGCTCAGTCTTGCTGTGAACTTAAAAGGACTCTAAAAAATAGTCAGTTAAAAAACAAATAAAAACCTTGTCCTTCATTTGATGATTCAAGCATTGGGTGATGGAGGGAAGCCGGGGCTCCTGCGGAAACCCTGAGACTGCCAGACCACTGGTACAGCATTAACCCAGGTCAAACCCCCTAAGAGATTCAAGGTTTTCACAAATGCTGGAAGGTTAGCGTTGTAAGTAGTAATAGCATCCAGAGAGTCCAAGAGAAATCAGGACCTGTGACTAGAAAAGTTTCCCCAAATCTGTCTACCTTCTTCCAAACAGGAAATTCAAGGGTCTGCACCTGCGGTCTGTGAGAAAAAGCAAGAGCAGCTGCCCCATCAGGTCAGGTCCCGCCAGTGCTGCTCCAATGGGCATATTCATAGCCTCAGACTTTGTCTCCGCCCGAATCTTCTAGATGTGACCTTAGACCCCTGCTCTCCCCCAATTCTGTCGCTGCTAAGTGTATCTTTAGAAACAAACACTACAGACACACCTCAGAGATGTTGCAGGTTTGGTCCAGACCCTGCGGTGAAGCAAGGAATGCCTCACTCGAGCAAGTCGGACGAAGCTTTCAGTTTTCCGGTGCAGAGGAGTTGTGTGTGCACTGTGCTGTAGCAACACTGCGACTGAAACAACAACGTACGGGGCGCCTGGTGGCTCAGCGGGTTAACGCCTCTGCCTTCGGCTCAGGTCATGGTCCCAGGGTCCTGGGATTGAGCCCCGCATTGGGCTCTCTGCTCCGCGGGGAGCCTGCTTCCACCTCTCTCTCTCTCTGCCTGCCTCTCTGCCTACTTGTGATCTCTCTCCGTCAAATAAATAAAATATTAAAAAAACAACAACAAAACAACGTACGCACCACAATTTATTACTTTATTACTTTAAAATGGTAACCATCATCTGAGCTTTTGGCAGGTTGAAAGCACGGATCACACAGATCACCATGACAAATCCAATAGCGACGAGAAGGCTTGCGGTGCTGCAGGAATTATAAACCATGACATGGGGCACAACGTGAACAAATGCCGCTGGAAAACACGAGGACAGACTCGTGCAACACAGAGCTGCTGCAGACCTTGAAATGGTAAAAACACTGTATCGACAGAGCGCAACAAAGCAGAGAGTGGGTAAGGGGGAAACCGAGAGAATTCATTCTCCTTCAGATGCTCATTTTTCCCTACAAGGAGATCCAGCTCCAGGCTTCTCTCCTGGGCTTCTGGAAAGGTCTGGCCCCATCTGGATCTTGTGCAGCCCTGAGAACCATGAGTCACCAGGTGACATTTCCTGCCCACGCGTCCATCTCTCACTCACTTCTGCTTCTGGCCTCATTACAGAAACGGCCTCCTCCGAGTGAGCCATGAGCCCAGAACCAGGAACAGAGACCTGAACAGCCCCTTTCCCCAAAAGCTTAAACCCATAAAGTAGATGGAAAAATATTCACGTGTATGTTGTAATCCCTTTTAAAATGACTTCTAAGGGTCCCTTCTTTTTTTCCTTTTGGACTTAGAACTGATTAAACAAAACAATGTTTTGTCCAAACCTGCATTCTTCTTATTACTTCCTAATCATTTTACCACCGACATAAAGGCCTGTTCTTTTCCAACACTGGGTTCTTTAATCATTCCTGACAGGCCTGCTTTCCGCTTGGCCAGGCCCCAGCAAACACCGCTGGGCTGCACCGCCCTCCAAGGCTCTCCTCAGACTCTCTCCTGGGGGTAACGGCTCACTTGCAGAGAGTGGGGACGCAGCCAGGGAGAGGAGGCCACCTCCGCCCCCAGAAAGCTCCTCTTCCGTGTCCGTTAAAGTCAGCCCCAGGAGTCAGGCACACTCTGGATGGGGCTGGAGGCACACCCCACCCATCCCCCAGAGGGGCTGTAATCAGCATCGATGCCCCCAAATTAAGTGGGAGGCTGGGAGTCTGCACGTCCCATTAAACTGGAGAATCAAGCCAACTATTAACGTTAGCAATTAAAACGATACTAACTAGTTTTCAAAGTGCATCCAAACACGGTCTCCCATTTGAGGTCAAAATAATTGCGTAAACTCGTGGCAGGCGTTCCCACCCATCTGCACCAGGCTCTCTTCGTGCACCCTTCTTCAAGGGGCCGCCAGATGTCAGGGGCTAAAAGTGGTACAAAAATCCGTGGCAGGGTCTCTAAAGAGTAGCCCAGGTTTGCATGCCCTCCGGGCCCTTTCATCAGATAAAAGCGCCCAGGCATGGCAAGTGGTGCTCAGAGCAGGGAGCAGGGCTCTGAAGGCAGAACGAGGGGGCATTCTAGTGGGAGGGGAGCGGCTGGCCCAGGTGTGGGGGCTAGGATGTGGGGTGAGGCTGAGGAGCCCTCAGGGTAGACAACAGACGTTCTGGAGGTGAGCATACGCTGAGTAGTCATTGGGGTCCCCAAGGAGGGGCCTGGGGCCAGGGGAAGCTCCCTCTGAACCCTGAAGCTTCTTCTACATGAGATCCCTTGAGGCCTGGTGACGTCCGCTCCAAAGCTCCAGGAAGGAGGCCAGGCTGGTGTCCCGCGGGTGGACCCGGGCCAGGACACCGAGTCCCTCCCTGGGGATGGTCCTCCCCAGAGTGTCCTGAGCTCCGTCACCAAGTGCACGCTCGTGTTCATGGTCACACAGGGAGCATCCCTCAGGCCTGGGAGCCACCAGGGGCCACAGTGGAGGTGCCCGAGGATGGAGGGAGTGAGAGAGACGGGCCGCGTGGACACTCCACAGGTTCGGACCAGAGCTCACCACAGCTGGGCCCCCAGACTCCCAGGACCGGTCCGTGACGGTCACCACCTGTGGAAAGGGAGTCTCGGAAGGCTACGCACAGTAAGCGAGGCCTCCCCTGTCCAGCTGCGTCTCTGCAAATGGGCCACTAGAACCTCCCTCGGAGGAAAAGTGACCTGTGGCCTACGTGAAGACCCAGGGCGAGCTGCATGCTGCTGGTGTGTGGAAAGGACGTGTTCCCTTTTGCAGACCCGTGATGTTAAGCGACTTGCCCAAAACAGGCGGGAAGAGGGAGGATGAGAACCCCAAGATCATGCTTGAGTTCACACCAGCTGTCCCACAATGACAACTTGTGCCTCTCGTCAGGGTGTGACAAACACACTCGCCCGAGCAGCCGGCTCAGCACAGAGCCCCCTCCGCTGCGGTCCACACCAGGGTCCTATGCACACAGGGGACCCCCCCACCCAGGTGCCCTTAACTCATGGATTCTTGCAGCAATGCCCAAGGCCCGTCCTGTTTACAAGCAGAGTCCGTCCCCCACCTCAGGGTGAGGCTTCTGTCTCCACACCCGGGTCCCAAAGAGCCCCAGCCAAGGCCTGGTGCAGAGGAGAGAGACGCCCGAGCCCGTGAGGACCCCCGCCCGCTTCCACACGCTCTCCCAGCCTGAGCCCCTGAGGAGGCTGCCGGGGGCCATGGACCCTGCACACGGAGTGACCCAAGGCACCTCCCGCCAGCCTTGTCCCGGGTCACACTGTTCTGCTCCAGAAGCAACGGAAGGGGCAGGTCTCCCGACCAGGGGCGCGGCTGAGAACAATGGCTGAGTCACTGTCCCCATGCCTCCAGGACGCACGCTGCCAGGAGCCACCTGAGCTGCCCAGGAGGCCTCGTCCTCTTCCACGGGCTGCTGGAGTCGTGGCCGAGTTAGAGAACCCCGAGGACGTCGTGGCGCAGCAGGTGACGGTAGGACGGAGGGCGTCTTGGGGGCTCCCTGGGGACTAGTGAGGCAGAGAAGCGGCCGCGCGTGCTGCAGCCCCTGAGGGGACTACAGCGGAGACAGTGGGGAAGTGGGTCTGGGGGCCTGGGACGAGGAGGGACCTGGGAAGGGGAGGGGCCTGGGACGAGGCAGGGCCTGGCCCACACTGCAAGGAGGACTCTGGGCGGGGCCTCTCTCCCCTCCACAGGCAGGGAGCAAAGCCCTCCCGGCCCCGGTCAGGTGCAAGCGTGGACGGGTGAGTTACACCTGGACGGCAGGCGTGCGTAGAAGCAGAAGCCAGGAGAGCCAGGACGGGCATCTACCCAAGAACAGCCCCACAGTGTCCCCCGAACTCCAGCTGCGTCCCGACACCTCGACCCCAGCACATTCACACACCAGGAAATACGCACGGAACACGCCACGAGCACACACACAAGCCACATGCGTGCGCCACACACACAGACATACTGGGAACCTACACACAGGCATGTAAACTCAGGGGAAAAACAGGAAACCACACGCACCATACATATACCAGGAAACCACGCACAGAAACACACGTGTGCACACACACATTACACGCATACCGTGCACACTCACACGCAGGCACCGGGAAACCAGAGAGAAGGGCAGTGAGCCTGTAGGAGAGCGTCTGCGCGGCGCATGCCTGCAGCCTGGCCCGCTGAGCCAAACACTCGTCTGCGTGCGCCCGGCACCCCACCACCCTGCTCCGTGTGGAGATCGGCGCTGCCTGTAACGTGTGGCTGCTGGGCTGTGGACGGTCAGAGAGGGGAGGGGATGGGCCCCAGCGCACACCAGGGGCCTGGGCCTCAGGGCAGGCACAGAGGACACCCAGAGCTTGCGGCGGGCGGAGAGGGCCCTGGGGTCCCACCCTGCACGGTGCACAGCCGGGACCTGGCACCTGGAGCCCTGGCATCGCACGGGGGTGTGACGGAGACACAAGACTGAGTGGACTCGGGCAGGTCTCCCCGGGACAACAGTGGCCCGGAGAAGACGGTAAGCTGGGGGGCTGGTCTGCAATCTAGGGTCCATTTTGGCCTGAGGGTGAGGCGGGGGGGGACTAGGGGTGTGTCCTCATCGGAGGGTGCTGGAGGTTGGGGTGCAGGGAGGGGGCAGGGATGCCAACGCCGTCACCAGGAGGGCGCGGACGGGCTTGAGGAGGAGGCAAAATGAGCAAGACGGCGGCCCTGTGGGAGAGCTGGCAACGTGCACACGGGACTTCACAAGGCCTCGGCCCCGGGGGGGAGAAGCAGTGAGGACGTTTCCACAGCCTCACGGGCTGGCTTGCTAGAGAAAACCTTTCAAAAGCAGTCATGGGGGTTTGAGAAAGGCCAACAGGAGAGGGAAGGGGCTTCCTAGGGTCCCGCTGGGCCGGCCCAGGCAGTGGGAAGGAGGGCACAGGGGATGGTCCCTCATGTGTCCTGAAACTTCAGCCTCAAATGTCCCCAAATTGTCACTATGACTACACTACTTTGCTTCTCGATGCCACAAGACGGAGGAACAAAGGTCCCCTCCCAGAGCCAAAAGGCTGGAAGTCAGGAACACCCACCTGCTTCTCAGAAGGGAATTAAGCATGAGCACCATGTGATCAGACTACCAGACTGTTAAACCCCTTTGCCAGGGAGACTCTTTGAAACAGAAAGCCGGAGGGTCTTCGTGGGAAGGGTCAGGAAGCCGCCCAGCAAGGGCCGGGGTGGGCCGAGGACGGTGCGCGCTCCACGGTCGCCCGAGATCTCCCCGCTGCGTCCCTGTCATGCACGTGGGAACCCAGACTGTCTGGTCCAGCGGCCGACTCCACCCTCGCTGCCCTACGGAGGCGCACGTGGCACTAAGAATAGGGATCCTGTGAGCTCCAGCGCTGGAACACATGGAGTCTGCGGTAGACAATGAGATACAGTGTATCCAGCTCCCCACAAATGCAAAATTGCCGAGAGTTTGAGAACCTGCGGGAGGTCATTAAACTCGTTACAGTTACAGCCGGGAGACAGAAAGTTCACAAGTTGCCTCTGAGGTAACCAAGTCAACAATGTCACCGCCCACCCATATGAAAACAAGCTCTAAGATTCCCCCACGGGACAGAAAGCTCTGGGTAACTTCACATGCAGGCTTACAGACCCTTACTTGTTGCCCCAGGGTGAGAAAGAAGAGCGCTCGGACGTTTCTCAACCCGAGACACAGCAGGACCTCGTTTCTTCGTCCACAGCTGCTGTGCAAATGAGACCATCGGGACCTGAGCCAGGTGCTGGCCAGCGTCTGGGACCAGAGCACCGGGCCAAGAGTGCCAAGGGACCTTGAAGGAGGTCCTCCAAGAAGCTTTTCCCTCAACTGACCCAACAGAGCTGTCATGCACACGATGGGGTTGTCACGCCCATTTCGCAGATAGAGAAACAAAGGCTCGTGGATGCGAAATGGCCCATAAGGGCTCCAGCCGGCTCAAGGTCCCAGCTCTGGGACGTGCTGGAGATTTCTCCCCCGCAACAAACCCGTGGTCCGAACAGGCCAGGGTCTCTCCTCTAGAAACATGAGACTCCCAGGCCACATCCTAAAGTGGCTGACTGGTGTTTCACCAGCTCTGCAAAGAACTAAGAGGTTGGGGCTCCCATAAAAACACAGAGGAAGGGGCGAGAAGCAGCCATTTTCAAAGCTTTCCTCATGTTTTCTTTATTGGAGTCTTTCCCCCATGAGAGAAAGCTCTCATTTCCAAGCCAAAGCAGAAGGCTCAATTTTCTATCCTGACTTACCACAAAATGGAGCAAACCTCCCCCTCTCTCTCAGGCCCTTCCCTCTGACCCCCGGCATCGGTGGTCCGGGCCGCTTCCTCGCCACTTTCCCAGCCTCAGCCCCATGGGCCTGCGGCTGCTCCTACTGAAACCAGATCCCCCACAAGCAAGGCCCTGATGGGGCGCTGCGGCCGGCATCCAAGCACGGGGGCCTCCAAGCCGCTGGGTGTCCGGGGCCCCCCCGGCAGCGCCAGACAACGCGGGGCCGGCCTGCAGACACACCAGCCCACGGGTCCCAGGAACACCGCCGACCTCGTGTTCATGTGAGCCGGGTTCACCAGCCTGGAGTCAACTTAGGAGCATCTCGTCCGCAGCAGCTGAACCAGGGACTGTGTAAAAACCAGGTATCCGAGCAAGAAAGCTTGTCACGTGGTACAGCCAAGAGGCGACACCAAGTGAAGTGCACCGGACGGACATTCCCCTCACAGGAGGAGCCCAGCGTCACCGAATCCAGACACCGAAAGCAGAGGGTGGCTGCCTGGGGAGGGAGGAGGGGCTCCCCTGTGACAGGGACAGGCCTAAATGGTTAAAATGGTCGCTTTGTGTGTATCTATTTTACCACAATTTAAAAAGAAAAGAAAAAACCCGCCCGTTTAAAAATAACAAAATACAAAAAATGAAAATTCTCCCAAGTGTGAATTCAAGGGAAGGGAAAGCAGCCCCCTGAAGATGGTGACCAGGCTTTTCTGTGCCCCGTCCCGGAAGGGCAGTGGACAGGCCTGACTCCAGCCCGCTGGGACAGAGCTGCGTGGACCCTGTTGGGTTGCGGGGAGGTCTCGGGCGCGGGCCCACACACTCGCTGCGGAAGCCCAGGGAAGCCCGGGAGCTGGGCTCCCTCCCCAGAAATGGGTCCCCCCACTCCCCCCACACCCCGCGTTCTCCATGGTCCAGAAGGCAGCACCCTGCCCACGCCCTCAGGCAGCCCGGCCACCCCGGGCACCGCGAGAAGGCCGGCGTCTCTGCAGACAAAGGGGCTCAGAGCAAACCCTGGCAGTTTCTCCAGCGGGCTCACCAGGCACTCATAAAAACCCCGAGTCTTAGGCCTGCTAAAAAGCAGACGGCAATAAAATGCCCGTGTTTTATGTATACAACAGCACACTGCCGCAGTCTCCAAACAAAACCCGTTTGATTTCCACAAACACAATCTGCTGAGGGCTGAGACACTCGTGAAGGAGAGCGGCTTTGCAGACTCAGAGGAGCAGAATCAAGGGAACCACCGTCAGGCCAGGCATCGCTGCCCCACCGCATCAGAGTGCGAGGCTCGTGCAAACCCGGGTGCGAGGGTTCCCAGGCCAATGGCTGCATCTGAGAACCTGAGAACCTCTCCCAGCTGCGTTCCGTGGGCCCAGGGCCGCCCAGGAGTGGCCAGGGTCCAAGACTGCTCCTTCAGGTGGGCTCCACGAGCGCTGAGGGGAGGGCACTGTCTCCCTCCGGGCCACCTTGCAGGAGTGGGTGGCAGGCCCTGGGCCGAAGCAGGACATGCCCTCACCCTGGAGAGAAGTCTCAGCCCTTCTGCGTCCCAGTGGGAGGACGGAGGCAGGCGCCAGACGCCTGGGGCTACGCCTAAGACAGCAGGTGAGGCCTCCTCCTTGCACTCTTGGGGGCACCAGCCCTACAGAAAGGCACGGGGGTGGGCAATGGCCAGAGCCACTGTAGGGCCCTTCCAGGCCCATCACCGTCCCCCAGGGGTCCTGCACCGCTGCTCCTTTCTGATGCCTCCGATGGCTCCAGGGTCCTGTGGGTCTTGCAGAAGGAAAAATCAAACTGCTCATTACTGACACCCGCCGCCTGCTTCTGCACCCAGCCCGTGGACGCACGCGTGCACACGAAACGAAAGAGGAGCCCACCAGTGTGTGGGTTTTGGTTTTCTTCTTCTTTTTTTTGTTGCACTAAGAGTGGAATCTTTCCTGGAAAATTCTAGATCCCAGCACAAGATGGTATATTAAAGGAAATGCAGAAAATTATAGACTACGTTTATAGGCAACTCTGAATTGCTGGTTTTCAAAGAAATAATTATTAATGAAAAGGGAAAAACGCTGCTCATTTGAAGAGAATGCCCAAAAAAAAAAACCCCAAAAAACCAGTAATAACTAACTGCTGAGCAGGGGATAATGAAAGAGAATTCAGGAGGAGGCTTTTTAAACTAAACCCGGAGGCGCGGCCTTGGTCCCTGTCCCAGCAGTGACTCAGCTCTGGCCACAGGAGGCGCTGGCAGACCGGAGAGCAGCTTCCCCCGGGGAGCCCTCCAGGGTGGCCAGTGGGGCTGGGGTCAGCGAGACCTGTGCTCCCCAAGCCGTAGGCGGAGTTCCCCGGGAGGCCAGACTGACTTCCCAGTAGTTTATCCCAGTGCCAGCCTGGGATGTCGACAACGGCGAGCTTCCCGGTTAGAAGCAAGATTCTTCCCTGACCCACAGACCCAGACCGGGCCCAGCCTCTCCCAGGAGTCTGCACGTCTGGGGGAAAAGAAGCGGCAGAAGACGGCCCGGCAGTCTGCACAGCTCCCCGGCCCTGACCGACCACGGGGTGTGGGGCCACGATTATCGCCCCACTGGATCCCTCCCCACCGGCCCCTCCGACACTCCACCAAGTGAAAATCCCTTCGGCTTTGTTTATTTTATTGGGTTTTAGCGTTAAATCCTGGTCACGTGGTCTCCGAATTAGTAAACGGACTTTACTCACTAGTCCCTGTTTTACTGGGGCACAGCAGCGGGAGAGCGCCCGACCCGCTGCCGCGAGCACCCGTCACCCGCGCTTGCCGGACTCCTACGCGCCCACTTCTCGCACTTCCCGTCCTGTGACTTACTGATGTCGTAACCGTCAGCCTGTACTTCTCGACCCCCGTTATCTCTCTTGCCCAGCCCCTCGCGCTCCCCCCGGCGGCCCCCGGTCGGCTCTCTGTATCTGAGTCTGTTTCTGTTTTGTTCATTTGTTTTGTTCTCCGGATTCCACAAACAAGTGAAAGCACATGGTATTCGTCCTTCTCTGATCACGTCCCTTGCATGATCCCGTCTAGGGCTCCCCGTGTCGTCATGGACGGCGCGACTTCACCCTTGTGAGATGTGTGGTGCTCCTTGTACACACACCACGTCTCACTCTCCGTTCATCTGTGATGCCTCTCACTGGGGCTCAGAAAAGTCCTTGTATGCGGTGACTGGGGGGAAAGTGACCCGTTCCTTCCCTGACCGTCTGGGAGCTCACAGCACCTCTGACGGAGCATCCAGGCTCCAGGGTTGCCCGGGGGGCTCAGTCGGGGAAGTGTCTGCCTTGGCTCAGGTCATGATCCTGGGGTTCTGGGATCAAGTTCCGCCTCAGGCTCCCTGCTCAGTGGGGAGTCTGCTTCTCCCTCTGCCTGCTGCACAGCTCGCTCTCTCACAAATAAATAAATAAAATCTTAAAAGAAAAAAAAAAACACAACAAACATCCAGGCCCAGAATTACAGTCTCCACCCAGTCCCACCCTTCGGTTCTCTGGGCTGTTTTAACTGTGGTGAACGCATCCAGCAAAATGAGCCGTCTTCACCCTCCCAGGGCACCGGCGGGTGGGACGAGGTCCACGCTCCTGGCCATGCGGCCAGCCCCGAACAGCCCCACACGGCCCTCTTCGTCATGTGAAACTGATCCCGTGACACTCGTCACCTTTCAGGTTGAGGGAGCAGACCGGCAGGGGCTGACTCACTGCAGCAAATGGAAGCCCCTGTCCGTGAGGAAGCTGCTCGATTACCTTCAGACCCTCCCCAGGAAGCCAGGGGACAAGTACTCCACACTACCAGGGGCCCGCACGCCTCCTCCCGGCCGGGTGGGAACGAGGTGGGATCCGGCTGAATGGAAACCCATAAAGGCCGGGGCGGGAACGGCCACACGGATGTGAGGGAGCAGAACTGACCGGATGCAGCCACTTTCCAAGAAGAGCGCGCTCGGAGTGGCCGTCCCCACGACCAGCTGCGCCAGCGTCCGGGCACCTGCACTCGCCTCCGTGTCTGGAGGGCGCCAGCCTTGTCCCGGCTCGACCCGAGCACCCTCTCGGCACCCGTCTCAGGAGCTCCTCTCTTGCACACACACCCACGAACGGAGCAGACTAAGAGTGGAGTCTCCCGGGACACCGAGCTGCACTACGGGCTCAGTGTGCCACCCCAGCCCTGCGCTTGGGGAGTTGGGACCCCCACCCAGAACAGGGGTCTGGTCCCCGGAAGCAGGTGGGAGTGCGTGACCGAACTAACGTGTACGGGAGAGGCACTTGGAGAAAGCACATACCATCGTGCAAAATCTCCACGAGGAAAAATTGGACACAGGAAGGCCCTGCGATGCGATGTTCCGCTTGGGGGTCTGTGCCGCCCACGTTTGCGGCGAATGGCCACGGGGAGCAGGTGGCGGCGACCCCGGTGTCCGTGGGCGGAGGAAGGAATGAACAAAGTGTGCACAACACACGCGAAGCACCGTCAGTCTCAAGAAGGAAGGACGCGCCGGCACCTGCTCCGACGCGGGGGCTCAGAGGACACTGTGCCGAGAGCAGGATGCACGGCCCGAAAGGGCAAAGCCTGGCTGGACGGGCAAGTCCACAGGGACACAACGCGGCACGGGCCACCGACGACCGGGGACGGGGAGGGAAGTCCGTGTCCAGCGGCTCCCCGGGGAAGAAGGAAGGGCTCCGTGGACGGAGGGCACAGCCACACGAGTGGATCCAATACCCGCCAACCGCTTCCCTTCACGGCCGAGCGGCTGGAAGCGAATGGTTTAAAGGATGGATTTTACGTCGTGTATCATCTGCCACGATTAAAAACTTTTAAGTTTGTTTTGTTGTGTTTTGTTTTTAGACCAGGACATGTAATGAAGGGTTTCTACGTGCCCAGGTGTGTGGGATCCAACAGGGAACTGAGTAGAAGGTTCTGGAAACAGGGAGCTCCCACCCCCTTCCAGGTTCCCGGACCAGGAACGGAGCAGGTTCATGAGCAGAGACGTGCGCCGAGTTACAGACCTAAGATCACGGAGCCTTGATTTGCAGAGATGCTTCCAGATGGCATCAGTCGTAAGCTTTGTCTTTTCGTCCGAACGTGGCCTCTCGTGAGGAAGGACAACCTCGGGGCCTCCATCAACACATGAACAGAGGGGACTAATGGCGGCCGGGATGAGGAGGAGGGGTCCCCAGGCTGCAGGAAGCCGACGCGAGCTCAGACGAATGTCCGCCCCGAACCGAAGCCAGCCACCCTCCTAAAAGTGCCGGTGCACTGCGCTTGGTCTGCCGTGTCCCGCGGGGAGGGATGAGGCCCATTCCCGGGAGTACCACCTGGGCAAGAAGGTGCTGGCCAAAGAGGCAGCCACTCTTGGGCCTAAGGATGCTTCTAGAAGCCACGTGAGTTCCGGCAGCAGCCTGGGGGCCCCTTCCAGGCCCTTGTGAAAGGAGCCCCCCAAGTACCAGTGGAAGAGCGGCCTCGCCCGTGTCCGCACGGCCGGGTGAGGCGGGCGGGTTCGCGAAGAGGGATGAGACAGCCGGGAGTCTAAAATTAGCCTGGGCCGAAGCAGACATGGCCCTGTTATCAGCTGTGGGGCTGGGGGCGAGGAGGGCGCGGTCCGGAGCAGTCCCTGGCTTTTGTCCTGGTCACCCGAGGAGTGGAGGGGACCCTTGCTGTGCCTGGAAGGACAGGCTGGAGACATGCCTGCTTTCAGAGATGCAGTCCGGGGGGCCGAGGTCCGAAACAGCACTGCTCCACCGGAAACTTCTACCAAAACAGCTGCCGCCCATGGGAGCACAGAGTGTTTTATAAATAGAACATTTAGCTAGGGAAAATTCAAGTTTTTAATTTCTATTTTAAGTGACTTTTTCACAAGGAGCACCGACACACTTTATAGAAGTTATTTCGGCAAACACCAACCTAGCGCTTTCTGCAAGCCAAGCGCAGTCCTAAGGGCTCTGTAACTATTAACTCCTTCACCCCCAAGCCAAGCAGCCTGTGGGGTCTGCAGGTGCTGCCCCGCCGGGAAGGCTGCTTACCTGGGAGCCCAGAGCACACGGCTACCGGCTACCAGTGGGGGAACCAAGCACACCCAAGCACACCCGCCCCAGAGTGCAAGCTTCAAAGACACCGGCTTCCTTCCTCCGCTCCTGGCGCCTTTGGAACGGATTGTTAATTCATACGCGTGACACACAAAGTTAATCTCGTATTTAAAATGTTATCCAAAATGAGCTCCACTGAGAGTTTTAAAGCACTCAATGGAGCCAAAAGAAACAGCACTAAGATTTCAAGTGGAAGGTGCCAATTAAGAAAGTGACTCAAATCCTTGGAAATGCAAACCCTTATAATTTCATTATGAGATCCTATAAAGCTGACACCTCGGACAGTTGGACTCTGCTAACCAGGAGGGAAAGTTTCCCTTCCGCCAGATCGAGGCGGCAAATCACGGCGGACGGGGCTGCCGTGGGCCTCCAGCCAACGCGAGGAATTTAAGAAGAAACCACAATGCTCCCCAAACCTCTTTAATTTACAGAGCACAGGGGTCCACGGGGCCTAACGCAGCACACCGCTCTGCCAAAAACAACCTATAGAATTTCTTTCGGATGAGAAAACGAAAATGCCTTCTAATTGCTTTTCCTCTCCAGGCGACCTGTCTCGGAATCTGGGGCCTCGGTGCACTTCTCCCACCGCGGTGGGAGGAGGAACCCAAGTGGCACTTCCCTGACCTGTTTGGTTATTTTTGGTTTTTTTTTTTTTTTTTTTTTTTTTACGTTTTATGATTCTCGTTATTTTTGACTCATCGATTCAGCAGAAAAGGAAACGAAGGTGGTGCCGCCCGGGGCTGGGAGGTGCCGGGAGATGCCGCGGACGGGAGGGGACAGGGCTCTGCCAAACCGCCACCACGTCCCCGTCCCCGTGTGCGTTACTATTACTGCCATTGGCTGCAGCCTGAGGACGGGTCGAGGACCTCCTGACTTCCCCAACGCGAATCTACACCCAAGAAACACTCCACGTGGGGTGACGCGCACTGGGTGTTCTGTGTCACCAATGAGCCACTGAACACGACATCAAAAACCGAATGGCGTACAACACGCGGGCTAACTGAACATAAATACAATAAAATGAAAACACAAGGAAAAAAGAAATAGCTTCAAACGTGGAGAGACGGTCTTACCCATAGAAATCCGGCTTTGGGGCACCTGGGTGGCTCAGTGGGTTAAGCCTCTGCCTTCGGCTTAGGTCATGATCTCGGGGTCCTGGGATCGAGTCCCGTGTCGGGCTCCACGCTCAGCAGGGCGTCTGCTAGAGGTTCCTTCCCCTTTCCTTCCCCTCCAATTCTTACCCCTGCTCTCATGCTTTCTGTCTAAAAAAGTAAGTAAATAAAATCTTTAAAAAACACTATTCTGTATTCCCTGTAAATGGTATTTCTGTACGAACAGCTGGGACCATGCAAAGGGTCCCACCCCCGTGGCCCCGTCGACACCGTCCCCTGCTCCTTGTAAGAACAGACAGACCTCGGCGCTCTAGTCACAGGCTCTCCTTGAAAGCAGGCGTTCCAGGTGCTGAAGGTAGAGGGAAGTGGAAAGGGAACGGAAAGCCAATGCAATCAAAAGCCCCATAATTATAACGGTTGCTAACAACCAACAAACAAAGAAAACCTGAAGAGACACAGGGTGTTTACTTAGGCTCGAAGTATCTCCCCAGAAGATACAAACCGATGAAGAAACAACAGAAACGGTATAGCAGAGAAAGCCAGCAGGCAGCAGATGCCTCCCTCGCCGAGGGACCGGGCCAACGCCGCGGCAGACGGCCCCGCGGACGTCACACGCCTCCTGATTAAATGCCACCAAAGCGCATCACGGACTCTGAATCCACACGTAAGACGAGCCCGAACGAGGAACGTTCCGCACGACGGCCAGGGCTCTTCACAAGCGTCGGGGTCGGGGAAACGAGGCAATCCTGAACCACGGTCCCGATCGGAAGAGAAGGAGGAAACGTATGAATTCAGCGGAACGTGGGGATCCTGGATGGGATCCCAGAGTGACAACACACGTGAGTGCGAAAACCGGCAAGATTCAGACACTGTCCGAAACTCAATGCACGATCGTGCCGTGTCCGTTCCCTAGTTCTGATGAACGTGCGGGCCTGGTGGCGGCGTGAACGCTGGAGAACGCCGGGGAAGGGTTTAGGGAATGGTTCAGTGTTTGCAACTTTCTATCCATCTAGAACAATTTCCAAGTAGAAGAAGGGTGCGTGTGCATGCGTGTGCGTGTGTGTGCGCGCGTGCACGTTTTCTCCCGATGAGATGCCACTCTTCTAAGTCAATGCACAAGGTTCTGTGTCCGAAAAAAGGCAAAGGATAAAAGCTTCAGGGAAAAGCATTAAATCATTCAAACACGCAACAGGTGCAAATCGAAGCTCGTCCTGGTTCATCAGTTACAGCTGTACTCTTTGCGGAAGTTTTCAATGTCCCATTTCTTTAATATCCTATTTCCCACATTGTGTTCCAGTTACTAGAGTCACGAGACCTTTAGTTAACATTATCTTGAGATCCGGAAAAAACAAATACTTATCACCCAACAGGCCAACAAAGGACATCCCGTGGTGAAGCTTTTTAAAGAAAAAACTGACAATATTTACTAAAATGTGACATGAAGACAAAACCCCAGCATATGGGGATTTCTGATCAAGGGCACTGGTAACAAGGACCACGGCTGATGCCAGCTGAGCAGACTTCTGCTCCTTGGAAGGAGTCACACTGAGAAGACGCCGTCTCTTTTCTCTCTACAGGAGGCTCCGGCTCTGGCACCCGGAACCCGAGGCTGCCCCGGCTGGGAGAATTCCGAGCACCCCGGCTGCCTTCCAGAGACCCAACAGACAGGACCGACCAACGAGAAGACAGAATTAGCAGCAGCAGCCCAGGACCCAAGAAAAACAAGACGTCAGCCTAGTCTACCGATGCTCGTCGGCAACGGGAAGGGGAACGTGAACATCAGCCAAGGACGGTTCTGAGTCCCAGAGAGAGGCAGGGGCTGCACACGGAAGGACGAGCTCCGGCAAAGGCGGGACTCCCTTTTCTTGCTCCGTGGAACATTCCCCCAAGGCCCGGAAGCTCTGCTCCCCATGATCTCCTTAAAACCCCAGACAGAGCTCCTTTCCGGGCCATCCCCCCAAACCAGCTCTGCTGCGGCCCGTCGAGGCTCCCGCCCAGCGAGAAGTCGTAGAAATCAGACGTCCGCACGTCTTTCCCGTACGAGACACCCAGTGCCAGAAGAAACTGGGAGAGCGGGAGCCAGCGGCCGGGGGGGAAGGGGGTGTCGTGTGTAACGGACACAGAATGTCACGCTTGCCGGGGTGAGGAGTTCCGGAGGAGGACGGTGAAGGCGGCCCACGGCGGGGATGCGCTTCATCCACCGAACGGCGCCCTTCAAACTGGCTGAAGCCAGGGCGCCTGGCGGGCTCCGTCGGGACAACGTGGGACCCGGTCTCGGAGTCTCGAGCTCAAGCCCGTGCTGGGCATGGACCCTTCTCGGAAAAATGGTTAAAATGGTGAATTAGTATTTATGTCACCCCAAATTTTAATACTTTAACAAAAAAGCTTTCACAGAGCAGCCTGTGCTTGACACACGTTATTTCCCCACGATGTCCCCACAGAGAGTTCGAGGCTGCACGAAGGTTTCGGTCTCGCTCATGGGATGCGGTTCTCCTCGGCGGCAGGAGCCGGGCTGTTGGGGCTCCACGGAGGACAGAGAAGTCCGAACTGTGGGGTCCTCACCTGGGCAGAGGTCTGCAGGGGGGCCCCAGACCCACCTGTCCATCCCATCATGCTTAGTGATGACCTTTGTCATCCTGTTGGTCACCTCACGGTCCCAGATTAAGCTGCAGAGGCCACATCAGAAACCAGCAGGAAAAGAGGGCTCAGAAGCAGGGCCTGGACTGGTCCCAGCCAGTCACACACCAGGAGGATGCGGCTGCCGTGCAGGTCTTCGCCAATCCCAACGGGCGCTCAGGGGGCTGAGCTCAGAGCCTCACGGGCTCCCGGACACGCCTGGACACTGGTCTCCCCCATCCCCGAGAAGATGGACGAGGCGGGCCTCAGGGAAGGCAGGCAGAGCTCACAGGGGCCTGAATCCTGTTTCCTGGACAACCAAGATGGTTCCATCCTCCGTGTCAGACCATCTCCACCCCCTAACGCAGCATCTCACACCAGGGCTGCCTCTAGGCCCCGCGGCTGGCCACTCAAAGGGACGCATCCTAAGAACAGTGGCGGTGACCCCCAGGCTTTCAGCACCTGGCGCTTCTGGGAGCTGAAATCTGGGAGCCGAGCCCAGCGTCAACGGGGTGGGGACGGACGCAAAGGGACGCGAGGCACCGCAGCCTCCACCTCCCGCAGCGGACAGAGCGGACGGAGGAGCGCGACCCCACAGAGGACATGCACCCACCCTCAGAGGCCCCTGGGATCCCTCCCCTGTTCCGGCACCCATGGGGGAAAGGTCAATATGCTTCTGTTTCCCGCTGGAGGACGCGAGGAGGGAGCGGAGGGCCGGCTGGACGATGGGTCCTGAACGCCTGCCCGCCACCACATCACAGCGTCTGTCCGCAGGGCTCGAAGACCCCCGCCGTTCCAAGGACAGCTCTCGGGAGCACCACCCGTGACGCACCCACAGCCCAGCCCGGTGTGGGGCACAGGAGGGGAGGCGGCCCCACTCCAGCGTCGGCTTGCCTGCTGGGAGAGGTCGGCGGGCTCTGGCGGGCACAAGATCCCAGGGGAGGCTCCTGCTGAGGGACGACTGTGGCTCCCCGCGGCCTGTCTGGACGGCCCCCAGCGCTGAGCTCGGCCACCCTGGTCAGCACCCTGCCCCGTCAGTAAATCCCGAGACGCCCTCAGCGGTCAACGGTCCTATTTGTTCGGTCCTAAGGTCTCCGACCAGGACAAGAACCAGCAGCACAGGCTGGCCGCCCCGGGTCACTGTGTGGGGCCCAGCAAGCTCCGGGCACCAGCCCCACACCTGGCTTCCCCAGCACGGAAACGAGGGAGCGAAGGTGAGGGGAAAGCCAGCCACGTTTCCCATCTCTGTCTCCAACTCCCAGACCCGGGTCCCACCGCGGCAGCCGCTCGCTTCCGCTGGAAGCTTCCCGAGCACAATCTGGCTGCCCTCACAGGCCCCAGGGACACCGCGAGAGAGGAGCTCGAGCAGGGGGAGTGGGACAGGGAGAAGCAGGCCCCCTGCTGAACAAGGAGCCTGACGCGGGGCTCGACCTCAGCACCCTGGGGTGTGACCTGAGCCTCCCAGCACCCTGTGAAAACCCGTGTTCCTGCAAACAGCGGCTCAGGGCTGTGGCGTCAACAGGTCGGGGACGCCGCAGCACCGGGAAGCTCGGAAACGTTCCACCAGATGAGAGAAGCCAGATACAAAGGCCACAGAGTGTGGGGTTCTATTTATACGAAATTTCCAGAATAGGCAAATCCGAGGAGACAGAATGTCCATGAGTCGCGGGAGGCGGGGGAGGGGAGGGTGGGGCGTGACTGGGGCGATGGGAATGTTCCGGAAGCAGGACGCGGTGGTCGCACACCAGTCTGAATGTCCTAAAAGCCCCAGGACCGCGCGCTTTAAAACGGCGAATTCTGCGTTAGGTGAGTTTTACCTGTTTTAGGAAATAAAGGAAGGGGATGCAGAGACGGGGGCAGGTGCCCAGAAAACCCCTAGGAGGGAGCCCGAAGCCCGCAAAGGCTGACCCGCGGGCATCTCTCTGGGGCGGAGGGAGTGCGGGAGGAAGGGCGCTTCTCGTTTCACACCCTTCACGGGTTCTGCCCAGACCATCAGCACTTGTTCCTGCGCTTTTCGTTTTTGTTCTCTTTTTCCTGACTTCGGCCTCATCGGGTAAGGAATGCGCTCCGCGGAGATAATAGTCAAACCCTCGAGAGGGAGCGAAGCGAACCCCGCGCCACGGGAGGCGGCCGGAAGTATGGGTCTGCACACAAGACAGTCGCAGAGGACGGTTTCGTGGGGTTTCACGGGACGATCCTTTCAATAAACACTTGCTACTGGGAGTTAGCGATGCGGCCCAGACCAAGCTCTCTCAGCACGGCAAGGACCCCCACCCTCGCACACCCCAGAACACGGGCAGCCCCTCCCCAGCCGGGCACAGAAACAGCGTCGTCCCGAGCAGACCAACGACTCCCACACGTGATCTCCATCCATCCGGCTCTGTCCTGGGTCGCATCAGCCTGGCTTCTAGACTCCATGATCCACAGTGAGGTGGTCGAGAAGGAGAAACGTGACTATCTCGTTGTTTTTCTTTAAATTATTACTTAGAAAGAAGAAAAGAAAGAAAAGAAATGGGCTCCAAGTTTAGAGCAGCAAAACAGACCATGACCCAGCGAACGTCGGTGGAGCTCAGGAAACACGCTCTCATCAGCGTAGCCTGAGCCCTCCCTGCCTGAGCTCCGCCTCGAGCAAGGGCGGGCTGGTTCCCCTTCTTCCGAAACTGAATCCGCGGCGGCGTGCTGAATTTGGCGAGCGGTGAAGGAAAACTAGGATAGGTCAAAAATGGGCGCGAGAATCCCAGCAAAGCATCACCTCGTGCCTGACCCTTCCTGACGCAGCCAGGCTGTACGCGGGTGACGCTTCTCACGTGGCCTCCGCCCCTTCCCACGTCCCCCTGCAGACTGGCGGAAAGCCCAGCAGCGGAGCAGTGCGCGTGTGGCCCTGGGCCTTCCCCCTCCAGCGCCCCATGGAGCAGACGCCAGGTGCCATCTGGTGACCTGCCGGCCGTGTGTCCCTGCGCCCTGCCTGGGGTCCCCACAGGAGCTGGAGAGGGGCTGCCAGGGGCCCCCCAGAAGGCAAACTGCGAGCCAGCTCACAGCCTCGTCCCGTCCACCGGGGGCGCCCTGCAGCCGCCAGAGCCAGCCCTGCGCTTTGGAACAGTACGAAAGGGAAGAAGGGAGACCTGTCCCTCTGAGAGCTCCTGCCCTCACCTGCCCTCCCAGGACCCCACAAGCCCAGGGACCCTGCAAGCCACCCGGGGCCACCTGCCCCTTCCTCTCCATTTGGCGCTGGCCTTGCTTCCCCACAGCGGCCGGACTTTAAGGAGTCCAAGCCTCCTGCTTCAAAGGCTCCCGGCGGATGAACCACACGTCTGACCGCGGGGCAGCCCCAGCGCCCGGGGTGTTTGCTCTCAGCATCCTGTTGTCGCTGTTCCCATGGTTTCCCCGAGGGAAATGGGGATGGGCGCCGGGCACCTCGAGGCCTCGACCCGGAGGGAGCATGGGCAGACCCCTCTCCCTGCTCTGACCCCTGGGAGCCAGGCAAGCCACGGGAGGAAGGGGGACAGATGGACGGGGGCCCACAGCCCCCCGACAGCCGCCGGGCCGCCACGATGTCTACAGGAGCAGCAGGGGACAACAAGCGCCCCTGGAGGACGCACGTGCCCTCTGTGCCAAGCCACTCAACCCCATTAGGCCGCGACGGTCCCTCGGTGCCTGTGACCGAACCCCCGACCCCGACACCGACCAGTCGCGGGGCTGCGGGACTCCTGGGTAGAAGGGGCGGCCATGAGCAGCGTAGGGGTCAGCACGGGCCACGGTGACGCGTGGGAGCGGAGGGACAGCCGGAGCGAGGGACGCCCGTCACTCACAGGCCCGGCGGCGGGAGCCTGGGACCCGGGCGTGCGCTCAGGCGGCCGCGGCGTATCTCCCCGTGGCTTCGCGTGCCCTTCGCTGCACAGCGTGTCCGTCTCTGGGCCCAAGTTTCCCCTTCTGTAAGGACCCCAGTCACAGGGCATCAGGACCTACCGTCCCGACCTCTGTCACTTGACCACATTGTAAACCTCTCCCTTGAGTCACACCACATCCTGAGGTCGGGGACTCTGTGGACCGCGCTGTGGGGAGACATAACTCCGCCCGGAACGCGTGGCCTTCTCCTTATGAACTGCCATTCGGTGACCACAACAGCCCTGCAGCCGAACAGCCAGAAACACCGAAAACGGATCATTCTGGAAGACGGCTCCAGTCCATTTCCATCCTAACCCGCATTCAGACTCCCCTGGTTTTCGCTTTAGCTTCAAAAGATCCAGAAAACTCTGGTTCTTGCAGCCATTTACACAAGGTCTACATGCGGCCACGGCCCAGGAGGTCCAAGGAGTAACGGGCCGGCTGCCCCGCCCAGGACCACGGCAGGCCCACACGGAGGGTTTGGGGACGGCTTCACAAATGATGAGTCCGTGAAGAACGGGTGTGGTTCGAGCCCCCGGGCCACCAAGAGACCCGCACCCCGTGGCGAGCACGAAGACACAGGGAACCAGCAGGCTGGGGCGCGGGCACCTCTGGCTTCCGGGTCTTTACCTGCCCGTGAGCACCCCCGGGTCACGACGCAGCCCGATGGGCTGGGAACTTCCAGTCTCCTCTGTCCCGCTCCGGCCAGAGCAGAACAGAGCAGGGAGGAAGAAGACGGTACCCTTGTCTGAATGCCGGACACGGCGCCTTCCCTGGGGGCTTAAAGAAAGGACCCAGTGAGGTGTCCCCGCTGGGGGAGACGCAGTGGCCACAGAGACCCCGAGTCTCCTCTGTGCTCCTCCCCCAGGGGCGCCGCTGCTGTCCATCTGGGCCCCTGATTCCCGGGGCCTGCGTCTCCCCACACCCGGGGACAGAGGTGGCATTGTGCAGACCAGCCCCACGTGACGCGAATCCTTCTGCAGCCTGACGCTCGCCCCCGCCAGAATCGCGTGCGGCATCTCCCTGCTGCGGGTACCCGCGGGTCCCTGTGTCCGTCTCGGCCACTGTGGGGACGCGGTGCGGGCGACCCGGGTCCCGTTAAAGGACACGTCACGATTGCCGACTTGTTTCTGTTAGAAATGGGGCGGCAGGGACCAGCACGCCTCCCAGCACGCACACTTCCTGCAGCAAGCCACAGAGCGTGTGCGTCTGGCCTGCTGACCCTGGCACGACCTGCCCTCCAAGTGGCCACGGACACCCCAGGCCCCGCACCGGGCCCCCACGTCGCCCCCGCGCGGCCCTCCTTGCCCGCTCTGACCCAGCCAGACGCTGGAGCAGGCCGAGGGGCCTGGGGCCATCGTCTCGTAGCCTGCACCGTGCTCAGGCCAAGCAGGACCAAATGCGCTCCCTGAGGTTCCGGCCTTCGGCAAGCTGCCTGCTGTACACGCTGCCGGACGCTCCTCTTCTCACCCACCTCGAGTCCCGTACTCTGGATACAAACCTCCTGCTACGCCCTACAGGCTGTGAACGGGCTCCCTACACTCGCGGGCTGGATTTTAGGGTGGCCGTCAGGCCCTTGGCGCCAGGACGCAGGAAACAGTGTCCGGAAGTGCGGGTGCTGGGAAAACGGGACCCAAGGGCCCCAGGGCCCACCTCCGCCTTGGCTTCCCGGCCTTAGCAGCCTCGGGCTGATGCGGCCTGTCCAACAGGGGCCGCAAATGAAGGACCAGCCCCATCAGTGGGCCTTCCCGGGGTCCCCACACACCTCTGCACCAGGACGCGCTGGGTCCTTCCCCACAGGATGCCCACGGCCCCTGCACCTGCCGGAACGCAGCGGCCCAGCCCCAGCGGGGCCCCAGGTCTGGCCGGAGGCCACTCTGATGGTGAAGCAAAGTGAACGGACGCACCTCGCCCGCATCCCGCCACCAACAAAGCCAAGAGTCCAAGGTCAGTCTGCACCGAGCTGGGAAAACAGGGCCGGGCCTGGAAGCGAAACCACTTTAACAGAACGTGTCACCTTGGAGGCCGCAGGGAAAGCACAGCGGGGGTCCCAGTGCACATCCCAAGTCTTCGGTAATTAAGACGCTAAGGAGAAACACGTTAGAAGTCCCGGCGGTCCAGACACGGATGACGACTGGGCCATTTTCAGTCTCGTCGAAGAAACTGGTCCAGCCCACGGGGTCCCGCCCCCCCAGTCCTGTGCGAGGCCTGACCCATTTCCGGTAAATACACCGTTTGGGTCTCTTCTCAGAGACACCGGCCCAGCCGCGCGCACGCGTCCCCGTCCTGTCCTTTACATTTACAGAAAAGGTGCAGCATTGATGCGGGGCCGTCCCCCAGACCAGACCCACTAAATCCCCACGTTCCGCCCGTGCGTCCGTCCTCCCGTCTGCACACACATGCGGCGCTCTCGCTCTGAAGCCGCGGGGCCAACAGCGGACACTGCGCCCTGAGCCCTGACACACAGCATGACCTTCCCCAGAGCCGGACGCTCTCCTCCATGACCTCCCCCCACTCTCACACTCGGGAACCTTCCCCTGACCACACTGCTGAAGAATCTACCCCACATTCCCGTTTCACAACCATTCCACCGACGCCCACGCCGGCGCGTTTCCGCGGTAGCCCGGACCCGTGTGAGGTCACCCTCTGCGTGGGGTCCCCCCTCCTGCGGTCTCCTTCAGGCTGGACCCGTTCCCTGGCCGTCTCGGCTTCGCGACCTTGACGTTTCCTACTAAAGCCAACTGTTTCATCAAGGGCCCCTCCCCGCTCTGGGCTTGCTGGCTGGCGTCCCGTTTTGTATTCCCAGTTGGAACGCCACCCAAGGGACACACACCTTCTCAGGAGAACGACGTCCACCTGCCCACCAGGCGGCGTGAGCCCCGACCAGCCCGTTGGCGTGATGTCCTATGCCTCTAGTCTTGTCCCTAACTGTCCCCTTGCACAGGAGGGCTCTACGGGGAGACACCCCTCTATGCGCAGCCTCCTCCCATTGGACCGGGCATTCTCTGAGGGCACTTGCCAGGTCAGTTTCCATGACCACCACTGTTGGCCGTGATCTCTCCCCCCTGCCGCACGTTTACTGGCTGGCGTTTCACTGCGGGGAGGCGGCTCTCCTCCCCTCCCCTTCTGTTCGTTGGTGGAATGTAGTGGGTTAAATGGCATCTCCCGAGTTCATATCCACCTGGAAGCAGTCTTTGCAGACGTAACAAGGGAAGGACCCCGAGAAGAAATCGTCCCGGATTTAGAGTGGGCCTAAGCCCCGTGCTGGGTGTCCTGACACGAAGAGGGAGAGACCCACCCGCGCACAGGGTGCACGAGACAGCAAGCTGATGCCACACGACACGGGACTCCAGGAGCCTGAAGACACAAGAGGCTTCTCCGGAGACGCCTGTGGGGTACGGACTGCCGACACCCTGACTTTCCGCGCGGCTCCTGTACGTTCTGTGATTTAAGTCACCGGGTCTGTGGGGCTCTGGCCGGCAGCCCAGGGAGACGAACAAGGGCATTGGTTCCTCACGGGCTCGTGACGGTGTGAGCCACGGCTGCTCTGGTGCTCCAGGCAGATCCCCGGCCATCCGTGGCTGGGTGCTGAACGTGCCCCCCGGTCTGACCCCCAGAGCTCCGGCAAGTTGGTGACCTGCATGTCCGCTAAGTTCCTGCTACTCCTCATCACTTCCCTTCTGGCCCGAGCAGACGCCCTGGGCTCATCTAGGACTCCTCCCCGCGCCGTCCCCATGGTCAGTCCTTGCTCCAGATTCCTCCCAGCCCTGAGCGTGCCCAGGACCCAGCAACCAAGATCTGGGCAGTGAGATGCTCACGGCTAGTGAGGGGCCAGGCCGTAACTGTTACCTATAGGAAAACAGGTATTTTACAAGTTACGACGTCAAAATCTGAATATCCGTGGGCGTGCGTGCACGTGGGGTGCCCGCGAGTACAGGAACCATGAGTTACACCAACGTCTCCAATTCCACTCCAAGCCCTGCTTCCTTGCATCCCGGATTCGTGTCTCAGACCTTTTGTCGCAGGAAGCCTGCCTACAACACTAGCCTTGCAGGGCATCTCGCCCGACCCCACCCACGGCCACGCCAAACAGCGTCAGAAGCATTAGGCCTCGGGGCGCCTGGGTGGCTCAGTGGGTTAAGCCTCCGCTTCGGCTCAGGTCATGATCTCAGGGTCCTGAGATCGAGCCCCGCATCGGGCTCCCTGCTCAGCAGGGTCCTGCTTCCTCCTCTCTCTCTGCCTGCCTCTCTGCCTACTTGTGATCTCTGTCTGTCAAATAAATAAAATCTTTAAAAAATTTTTTTTAATTAAAAATATAATAATAATAAAAAGAAGAAGTATTACGCCTCGTCACAACAAAAAACAAACCTAGGAATGCAAGATTTGTTTACGCATTTTGTCTTTTTTTTTTTTTAAATCTAATTATCCATGAGACAGAGAGAGCCTCCCCTCTCCCCGGCGCTGCCAAGAGTGCCAGGGGCAGAGTGAGCAGGACAGAGTCCAAACAGCCCTGACGCGGAGCTGGGAGCCTGCCACAGAGCTTGATGTCACCGCCCGGAGATCAGGACCCAGGCCCAAACCCAGAGTCGGACGCTCCACAGACCGAGCCACCCAGGGGCCCCAGGTTGTGTCTGTTTTTAGAAGACAGCTCGGGTCATGACCTCGGGGTCCTGGGATGGAGCCCCACATCTGGATCCCTGCTCAGCGGGGAGTCGGCTGCTCCCTCTGCCCTTCCCGCCTGCTTGTGCTCCCTCTTCCTGTCAAATAAATAAACAAAACCTTAAAATATTAAGTAAAATAAAAATAAAATAAATAAAAGATCTGAGATAATCCACACTACTTTTGATTTCTCCTTTCCTCATCTGTGTTTTGAGAACAAGCAGATGGGACTCCTGGGTGGCTCAGTCCGTTAGGTGGGGATAGTGGTTTCCCCGGGGACCCTGCTTATGCACCCCCAGGTGAGGGGGGTGGTGCTAACAAGTCAGCGGGAAGGTGTCCTGGGCCTTGCCCTCCTCCCACACGTGCTGCGCGCCCGGGGGCAGGGCCCTCTGGTTCCCCAGGTTGGTTCGCGTCCATCCACCTGGGTTCTGCCTTCCCAACTCCCACAAGCAACAAAGAAAGCTCTAGGCAGAGCATCTACCTGCTCTCCTCAGGCCCTCCTCAGGGACGGATGGGGAGAGCAGCCGCTGAGGGCTGGGGTGTGGCAGCGAGCTCGGGAATGTCCTGTGTGTGCCTGGACCCCCAGTGAATCTTGCATTTCAGTTTGATTAATTTTAACCTGAAGAGCTATCGTGGCGCCTGTCCTCCAGGGCTCAGGTCTGCAAAGATTTCTTTCACTTCCGTGCATGCTGTGTTAACTAGCAGCCCCCCCAGGGCGGGGGCAAGGGGTTGGGGAAATCCCTGGGCTGGGAGCGTGGGGGATGGGGCGAACCCTCCCCCACCCTCCGGACCTGAAGAAGTGCCACATTCTCCCAGATAACATCTTCCAAGTGACAGCCTCCTGGAGCTCCTTCCAGCGACAATTAAAGACACACACACACCACTTCCCCCGGAACTCGAGACTTTCTAGAGGACAAGCCACTTAGTCTAATTAGGCCAAATTTTTCTGTAATTACTTCCTTCCCTTGGGTTTCTGATGTTTTTGGGGGTGGGGGTTCTTTCTGAGACAGATCTTTAAAAACAACAACAACACAACAGAAACCCCCCAAATGGTGCAAACCACAGGGACACAATCCCTCATTTTTGAAAAGCTTTCAGAAAACCGCCAGCACTGTCCAGACATTCCTTGGCCACGCTGTGTCCACGAGTTCAACCAGATCACACACCCACACATGTTCTCCGGCGACGGCACATGCGAGCGGAGCCGTCCTGCCCTTCCTTCCAGCTCCTCGACAAAAAGGACCTACCGGACAGAGGCGGGTACCGAGCCCTGCCGGCTGCCGGCATCATCATGGGCCGGAGCTCCTCTTGTGGCTTCACAACTCAGGAAGCCCTCACTGCTCGCCGGACCCCAGCACCTCAGTGCCGCACTGATCTTTTAACCCCCCGTCCTCCCACGAAGCTGCTGATGCTCACGCCAGGTCCAGCCCTCGCCAGCCCCAGCCCTCGCCCCAAGGCTTCCTCTCTCTGCAAAGCCAAGCCCCCTCTGCTCTGAAAGCGTTCCTGCACGGTGTTCCTGGAAGTCGCCTGGCAGTCACCACAGGGTCCCCAAAGAAGGATCTTTATGACAACCTTCTCCAGCAGGATGGGGTCAGAGCCCTCCAGGAGCCCCCGTGCCCCCCGCCGTGGGCCAGCAGGGCCAACTCAGTGCCTCCCCACCCCGCCCTGCTCTACTTGGTGGCCCCAGGATGCTGCAGCTGGGACGGGTCAGTGCACAGGGAATGGACAAACAAACACCAAAAGGCCTGTGGTACCAACGACCGTTTTAGAAGAGGGTCACAAACCTTGGGTGGGGGATGACACTAAGCAGCCACTGTCTCTCCCTTGACTGCGACTTGGAATTACATAATTCGAGCTCTCCCAGGGAAGCTTCACAGAGCACACAAACTCCCTGCGCTTCACCAGGCTGGCCGGGTTCTGCAGACCAGCAAGGCCAAACCCTTCACACCCAGGCCGCATTACAATGGTAATAAGTTTCCACATCCTGGCCTCCCCCATGGGGAATGCATTGTAAAGGAGAGCCCCTTCTGGGTGGAAACCTGCCTTCAGAAATCCCCTTGAGAGGATTCCTCCTCCCTCAGTCAGGTGAGCTGCTCTCCCAGGACATCTCCAGCCCACTGGTCTGGGGGAAAGATTCCAGAGGAAAGAGCCGTGTTAAACCCAGGCTTTGCCAGGCTTAAATGTCTGAGGTTAAACCAAGGCTGACTGACTATTCATGGCAAACAAATACTTCACCGTGAAGGACACAGAAACACCAAACAAGGCCGTACTTGGTCCCAACAATAGGAAACAGGTTTCACAATAAAAACAGAAACGTCGTTCCCATTGCCTCGCGTCCATCCGCAGATCCTGTCCCCAAAACGACCCCAGGAAGCGTGTTCTGAAACTCATGTTGATTTTTGGCACATGAACCATTAAGCAAAATTCTGGTCGTGTTTCCAACTGTGACTTGCTTTGGTAAGTCAAAGTTCGGCCTCACTGCCTAGAGCCCCGCGCACCCACGCGGCTTTTGCGGACACTCGCTGCAGGTGTCCGCGGGGGCTGCCGCGTCCGGGTCTCGGGGTGGCCTTCAGCACTGAGCACACGCCACAGTGCTCTCGCTGTTAAACACTAAACCATTTCCAACGTGTGCCGCTCTGCTCCGCACGCAGCTGTAATAAGAAAAACATGTAGTCTTACTATGCACAGGAAAACTTGTCTTCTTCCAAAGTCTTCTTACTCAAGGTGTTTTCGTTTGCTTGCTTCCAAGAGGCCTGCGAGCATTATTTAATATGACCATCAGCGCAAGCATCTGGGCCAGAAGTCAAGGCTGCAGCATGGTCCAATGGGGAAAGGGAGAGCCCCAAAAACACCAGTCCCAGCCTGTCCCACGTAGGCAAGGCACACAGCCCGTCAGGAGTCTGTGTCCTTAGGGAAGAGCCATCAATTAAAGTGGAGAATAAGGACTTACAAATCAAATCCTTCTACAACTACCTTTCCGAGTTTTTACAGAGTAACCTTTTTCGGGTCTAAAATAAGCTCAGGTTACAAGGATTTCTCACCACAGCAGAAAAGATGCCAAGCACCCAAATCTGTCCTCGTAAAGTTGTATTGGGATTTTGAATATGAACAAACGTGAACTCTCCGCTAACCCAGCATTCCAGAAGGAAGAGGCCGGTGAACACGCTTCCCACTCCCGCCCCGTCAGACATGAGTGTCTCGCTGGGAAAACAAAGTTACCTGCGCTGGGGGCTCAGGAGTTAAGGAGGATGACCCAGGCTTGCTTTGTCCGCCAGAGATTTCTGAAGTTCCACGGAAAAGACGGCAATGTGCGAACTGCCGCGCCAGACTCGGGGGCAGCCTTCCCCTGCTTGCGCCAACAGGGATCTGAGCAAGGGGGGGGGGGGTCGCCTCTGTCGCAGCGCCCCCCCCCCCCCAGCCCCGCGGGCCGCACAGCTCCCACCCTGCGCGCGCGCCACGGAAGGCGTCGCAGCCGCAGGTCCGCCGGGCACAGGGGCGCAGGGCCATCCAGTCCCGCGCGGCCACCGCGACCCCGCGCCCACCTGAGCCCTGCCGCCCCCTCCCTCAGCGAACAGATCCCCCGCCTAAAAGGGAGAGGGATTCCGGCGGGGAGGGGGATGCAGAGCCCCGCAGGGATGCGGCGAGACTCCCCAGGCTGACTTCGGATAGGCTAGCTGGCACCGCACCCAGGACCCGGGCGCCTTAAGCTTTCAGGGCCAGCGACACACGGGCGCGCCCCTTTCCCAAATCAAGTAGCCCGCACTGTCTGACGTAATGGGCATCGGCTTAAACCAGACGACTCCCCAAATGGGCTGCCCAGCATTCCTGACTGTGTAGAGGGTCCCGGGAGCGCGCCTCTGGCAGCCAGACGCGGGAAGAATGAGCCCCTCCCGCGACGGCCCTGCCTGCAGGAATACCGGGGGGCACGATGCGGGAGGCGGGCGACCCTGAATCCCCCGTACGTGTAACATTCCTGGCCCAGGAGACCAGCCTCCTCAGCCTCTCCGCGCCCGGCCCTTCGGCAGCGCCTCCCCCCAGCCCGGCAGGGTGCCCGGAATGCGGCCCCGCGCGCGGCCGGAGGTGCTCAGGGGTCCGGACGGCGTGGGCGCGCGCCGCCTCCTCCCGCTTCCCAGGCGGGTCCCCCTGGCTCCCTCCGCGCCGCTCGGCGGTTCCCGCAAGCCCCGCGCCCACGCAGACAAGCCCGCGCGGAGCCCCCGGGGGCGACGTGTGCCCCTCCAGGAAGTGCCCCCAGGAACCCGGGCCCGACCCTCCGGCGGCCTGCCTGGTCCCAGGTCCTGGGGGGCCGCCCCAGCCGCCGAAAGGCCGCCCCGCGACCCTCCGACCCCAGGCAGGAAGCGCCACTGGACCACCTCCCGGGAGAGGAGGAGGGGGTGGACGGCCAACAAAAGGGAAGCCAAAGTCCCTTTCGATCCGGCGGGGGGCGGGGGGGAGCCGTCCCCGGGCCGCGCCCGACTGCGGCGCCGCGCGCCCTGGGTGGGGGGTTCCGGCTCGGAGCGGGGCGCGGGGCCGCGGGCCCTGTGGGAACCTGGGGGGGCAAGGACCACTCGAGGTCCTGAGAACTCAAACCACATCGGCGGGCCCGGCCGCCTCCACACGCACGACCCTCGCCGACCCCCGGCCGGGGCTTCCCTGGCGCCGGCCGGGCGGCCTCTGGAAACGCTGCGCGGGCCCCAGAGCGCGCCTCGGTGGAAGCGGCGCGGGGCGGCGGGCGCGGGATCGTGGCGGCCCGGCGGGGAGGGGCCCTGCGCGGCGCCCCCCATCCCGAGAGCGGCCGGGGGCACAGCCGCGGGGGCGCAGACCGAGCGCGCGAGCCCCCGCCCCCGCCCCGAGGCGACGGGTCCTACCTGAGGTCCCGGGCGCGCAGAGCAGGAGCGCGGCGGCCACCCAGACGGCCGGGGCGCACAGCCGCGGCAGCGCCGGGCCCGGGGCCATGCCTCGGGCCGTGGGGGCCGGGGTGCGGGGCCGGCGGGGCGCGGGGGGCCGGCGGGGCGCGGGGGGGCCGGGCGCTAACACCGCGGGGGCCGCGCGCGCTGCCCTTCCTCCCGGGCTCCGCGCGAGTGGGCGCCTCTCGGAGAACCGCTGGTCTTCGTCCCGGCCCGGCTCGGCGGCGGCGCGCGCTGCTGCGAGGCTCCGGGGCGCGGGCTGCGCGTCCGCCGGCCGCCGGGAGGAGCGCGGGGGGCGGACCGCGGGCGCGCAGGAGGCAGGGTCCGGGGCCCGCCCGCCCCGCGGGCACAGCAAGGCCGGCGCCGGCGCCCCCTGCCGGACACACGCGCCTGCGGCGGGCGGGGCGCGCGGGAAGCCGGGCGCTGAGACCTGGGGCCGCCGCTGCGCCCCGGGACTGGCCTCCGGCGCGCGCCCTCCGGACGCCTGGACGCCGAGGGTCGCCTTGGGGCGGGGCGGGGGGGGCCCGGCCGGGCCTTGCCGGGGCTGCCCGCGCCGCAGGGGCGCCCGGGGCCGTGGGTATCCAGTTCGGGGTGGGGGGGGGCTGTCACAGGTCGGTAACTCGGGCCCACAGCGCCCCGTCCGACGCTGCTCCGTCCCGGAACCCGGCGGCGGGGGGAAGCAAGGGCGCGCAGGAGCGAGACCGTCCAGGGGAGCAGCCAGGCCACGTCCCCCGGCGCCCTCTCGGGCCCTCCTGGCCACGCTGCGCGGTGGGGACGCCCACGTCCCTCCGAAATGCCCAGAAACCGCCGGCGCTAGGGCTGCGCGGAGGGAGCGCGATGCTATCTGAAGCCACCGTGGCTTTTGGTTTACTGTTAAAAGCAAATTGTGTAATTTTACCCATTAAAGGCAGAACACTATTTGTTCTCTGCAGAGCCCCAGAACATGCAGAAGTAATTTGCTTCACTTGTAAAAGACGTTTTGAATGCAATTCCAATAGCATATTTTCTTGCTTATTCTTGGTTTTGCTTAACACATGCCAAGGTCTGGAATTGGAAAGCCTGACCCTCCTGTTTGTAACGTAGGAATTTTCTTTGTTTTTGCTCTTGGAGAAAGGATCTGGAACCATCAGCGTCTCCGCTGTTTGGTGAGATTTATCTTTTAAGTGATTAGCAAGCACTGTGGCGTTTTTTGCTCAAGCCCCATTTCCAGCTAGTTGGGGTGAATTAGGGAGAGCCTGGCCTTGGGTGCCAGACCGGGAGGCGGCTGGGCTGGCCCCCCTCCACCCCCACCCCGGGCTGCGCCGCCACTGCCGCACACAGGGCAGGAAATAAAAGTTCTCCAGCTGCCGTCTGCTGACAACATGGCTGGGCCCGCCCGGGCGCATTACCCTGGTGAAGGGATTCAGGCCGCGTCTCTGCCAGTCTGTTTGCGCCAGCAACCCACACTCTTCTCTTTCCTAATGTGCGCTGCAAGGGCCGGGCCAGCGACTGGCCAAGGGGCCTCCGGAAATCCAGGGAGAGAGGGAGAAGGTGGTAGAATAGTTATGGGGGGAGGGCGCTGAGCAGAGACAGTCGTCCAAACTGAACAGCCCTTGAGGCTGCCACATCTTTATCGTTGGGGTTTTCCTCACTTTTCTTCCCCTGGGGGCCCTCAAGGGTGCTTGAAGAGGAAAGAAGGCTTTTCGAGAGTTGGTCTTGAGGCGTGTGGCTCCAGACTCCTCCATCCTGGATGAATGGTGACCCGGTGGAAAGCAGAGAGGGAAGGCAGAGGAGGGTCCCTCGGCTGGATCCGTGCTCCCTTTCGCTTTCTGCTGGAGGCTTGACCCTGCCGTTCCAGAACTTGGGTCAGAGCGCCGACACTTACGTGTGTTACGTTTGGTGTGAACTTTGGGGAAATGACCTAACCATGCTTCAGCCCTCATCTGTGTGCAATTTTCACACGACTGGGTTCCAAGCCTGACCTGAGAGTTTAAACGGCAACCTATATATCTTGCCAGCAGTTCCTCGGGTGCGGTCAGAAATGTGGATTATATCACATAAGATTCCTGAACGGGTGATAAAAATCATCTTTCAGCATTTCTTTCTCCACAGCCCCCCTACTATAACCCTGGCCGGCTCTCACCTATCTCCCCCTTTCCCTCCCTCCTTCTTTTCCTATCTGCAGGTTCAGAACCTACGGGAACAAGTGCAGCAAGTCCCCTCACAGATGGGGACAGCCTGAACAATGTACTTTCTAAGTAGCAGAATGTGGCTTCGATCCCAAGTCAGACGAAGGCTGCTTGTTCCCTCCAGCTTGGACCATACGTAACAACTGTCGCAGGACACATCACCCCCCAAACCTAACCGCGTACACCAGTAAACATTTAGTATTCCACTACTTTCTGTGTCGGGAGTTCAGGAGAGGCCCAGCTCGGTCTGGGTCAGAGCTAGCCGGCGCTGCCTCACCTGTGGGCTGGCGGAGGCCAGAGGGGTCTTCACAAGGGAGCGAGCTCTCCTGCCCCTCAAGGGCACGCCTCCTGTCCTCCCACTGGATCTCTCTCTAGGGCTCCCTGGGTGCCCTCCCCACAGGGCCGCGGACAAACCTCACCAGGAGAGCCGGGGGCAGCGTCAGTGTCTTTCATACCTGGTTTGGAAGTCACACACGGCGATTTCCACAGTAGCCTGCTGCTTTCCTGGGCCTCTTCGTGGCAGGAGGGGGCTGCGTGGGCTGTGTGTCCCAGGAGGCTGATGGCTGCCCCACCTGGAGGGAACACAGCCACGCTGTCCCCAGGACTGGCCGCAGGCAAGAGGGAAAGGAGACCGGCGTGGAGGGCCCCCTGGGAGATGGTCGGGGAGCCATGGCGGTGTCGGGAGGAAACCATTCAGGTGTCGTGACGGGCCGGTGTGAAGGCGGAGGGGTCTGAGAACAGCCCATTGGCCATCTGTACACCGTCTCGTGTGGAACGTCTGTTTAAGTCATCTGCTCCTCTTCTAACTGGGTTATTTCTCTTCCTACTTTTGAGTTTCACGAGTTCTTGACACGTTCTCAGTAGCGGCCCATTTCAGGCAGATAAAGAACCAGATGACGTGTTCTCTTAGCAGACAGTCTGTCTTTCGGGGTTTTTATAATAGTCTTTTCATAAGAAGCAGGTTCTCATTTTAATGAACTTTTTTCTTTTGTGAGTAAAGCTTTTTGAGCATCAGTAATGCTGGATCAGGCCCAAAAAATGAGGAGGGATCCGGAGTATCAGGGCGTAGCAAACGCCACGCTGACGGGAGAGCTGGGCACTGCGGAAGCCCACGAACAAGACGGCTCCGTGTGCTCACCCTGTCGGCCCGGCCAGGCCCTCCCTGAATCCCGCAGACAGCATGGCCAGGGTCAAGGACATCTTTGTTTCTCTCTTGCTCACCTCTCCACAGCTCGTTATCCCAGATCCCTGCTGCCTGAAAGTTACGTTTCTGCTCAGCGTCACGATCCCAAGGACCCGGGCCCCGCCGCTTCTCTAGGCTTCACCCCGTCCTCCCCTCGGCCTCGGGGGTGGTCTCTTCCCTCTGCCGTCTCTTCTGAGCCCGGGTTCAGTGGCCACAGATGCCGCCAACGCCAGCGTTTCTATCTCCGGCCTGAACCGTCCCCTCACCTGCAGACCCGAGTTTTCCACCGTCTCTCCAGCCTCGTCACTGGGCTGTCCCAGTGGCACCTCAGACAGAGTAGCAGACTTACCCCTGATCTACACTGCGCTCCACCTGATCCCGGCCTGAAACCGGACCTTTTCCCCCAGTTCTCTCCCTCAGCCAACAGGGCCGCCTTCCATGCTCCCCGCCCCGGCTCCTCTCCGCACACCCCTCCTTGCCATGTCCTGTTGGCTTCACCCCCGCGAGGCTTCTGCCTAGTGTCCTCTGTCCCCAGGGCCATCACCCTAACTCAAAAAAGGATCGTCTGGCCTAGTCAAGAGGCCCTGTCCCGCTCTCCCCACTTCCTCCGTCACCCAGCCCCAAAGGGCTCTCCACACCTACATACCAAGGTCCCTTTTCCCTCCCTTAAGTAAGGACCACAGCCAGCGTGGAGTCCAGGGGCTTGAAGTCACGACCCTGTGATCAAGACCTGAGCTGAGATGAAGAGTCAGGCCCTCAACTGACCGAGCCACCCAGAGGCCCCAGAAAGATCTTCTAAACGCAGGTGGAACCACGTTGCTCCCCAATGGCCTGACGCCATTACATTACGTAAGGATCAGCCCCCACACGCGCCCAGCCTCATTCAGCTTCCTGCGGCCCCTGCTCTGACATCCCAGCCCTTGGGGTCTTTCATGTCTCCAAAACCCCAAAGAGCACGACCTCCCTCCCCCGTGGGGCCCGTCCCGGCTGCTCTCCCTGCCCAGAGCGTGCTGTCCCTGGTCTTCCTTCGCCCAGGTGGCTCTCACTGCCCCCCTCAGGGACACCTCCTTGATCCCCGTGCCCCTACGACGGCTCAAGGCTGCGTGCAGACCGTGTGCCTGGAGCCCCACCTGGAGGCACACATCACGGGTGTCATCGTGCCCGCGTCTTGTGGACGCACTTGATGTAGGTCTGTTCTGCCAGCCGTGAGAGCTGGTGGGAGCCACCGGCCCCCGAGGTGTGGTCGCGGCGCGTGTGGAGGGACGGAGGGAGGGGGCAGAACGCGGTGTGCTCCGGTCTGGTCCAGGACAGACACAGGGCACTGTCACTCCAGTCCGCTGCCCCTTCCCTGGCGTGGAGCGGGTCTCTGGAGCGATGCCGGCAGGTTCTCCGTCTCACGCTTGCACGAATGAGTGAATTCTCTACAGGCCTGTCCTAAAATTACACACCGGCCCCAAAGCACAGCGCTTTTGTGAAATATATCGTATCTCCACCGCACATGTCTACGTACGGTGTAAACACGCTTCCTTGTTCCCCCAAGTTCCGATTGTGGAGCTGATGAAGCCAAACGCCCGTCTTCACCAAGAACCCTGCGCTTCCGAAGCCGGCGCAGCTGCGGGACGATGGCGGTGACCGAGAACTCTTACTCCGCGTTTCCGGTCTTGTGTCAGCAAGGGGGGGCGGCAGAACGACCCTGACGGGAAATACGCCTCTCGGTGGGTCAGTGTCTCACACAAGGACGACCCCCAGCTGGCGGCGGGCACCCCGAGGGGTCCTCCAGAGCGCAGGTTCTCGTCTGCCTGGAGGTTTCTGTTGAGAGATGTTGTCCTCTCCTGACGGCAAGTCCATGGAGTCTTTTCTGTCACTACGACAGATGTCCAAGGAGCGACCACGGGTCCCTCCGCGCCGCTCGGTTCCGACACTGAGCAGCATTGGTCGGCACCGCTGGCCCTCGTGGGTTACGGCTCAGTCCTGCCACACGGCCTCACGGCAGACGCGTGTCCCAAGTCCTGGTGCCCCGCGTACCACCCCCCACCCCGGTCCACGTGGCTCCTTGGGGCTGGTAACTCGCTGCAGTGGCTCTCAGGGCGCAGGAAAGTGCTTCACTGACGACTTCCAGGTCGCTATAAAGGATGCGACTGGGGAGATCGTGTGCACGGCCCACGTGTGCGGCTCACGACACTGCCGGGCGGCGTGCGCTGGTGAGGGGGACCCCCACGCTCTCGCTCTCGCGGGTGCGCCTGGAAGACACGGGAAGCTGGGAAAGTCGCAGGGCAGTGAGGCGAGCTCAGAGCATTCCCATGCCCAAGGGGCCAGCCCCTTCTCCAAACTTCCCCTCCAAGCTCTCTCGTCGGCCGTCGTTTTCCACAGCTCTGTGCACTCATGAGGAGGGACAGTGACCGCGACACGTGCTCAACCCACCTGTCTTCTCGCCTAAGCAGCCCCGGGTCAGGCCGCGCAAAGACGGCCTCGCGCGCGGGTCTCCCGGGGACCCACACTCGTCAGAGGACGGCGCGTCTGGAGAATTTCCACCTCCACGGGCCCTCCCTGGTGGCCATCCCTGGGCGTTGAGACTTGGCGACGAGGGCAGGGGAGGAGAACAGGGACGGACGGGGCCCCAGGACCGCCGGCTCTGCTGCGGCGTCTCTGCTCCGACGGAGACCTGGCCGCCTGCCTCGCAGCACGGCCTCAGACAGTTCGACCGCCGCCGGCCTTCGGGGGCCCGTGTCCTTAGCCGGCCGGCAGAGGTTCCGCCACTTTTCTCACTGCCGTTACAGGCAGAGAATTTTCGGACATCCTGGCTCTTCCGTCTCCTCTGGCCTGGAGGCCACTTGTCGCGGATTTCCCTGCGACCTCTCCACAAACGCCCCCGGGACAGGGTCGTCCGTGGTTTCCGTGGTCCTGACTTCGAGGGTGAGTCCTGCGGGTTAATCACCTTTACCAGCAGCCTTCCAGCTGCACGTTTGGGAAACTTCCTCAGTTGGCTTCCCGGCGCTCCTGGCTTCCTCCTGACCACGCTGGCCGCCCTGTTTCCACCTCCTTTTCCGCTTCCTCTCTTCTCCCTCACTTCCATCCGTCGGCGCCTCATTCCCTGGGGGCGGCGGGCGGTCTCGGTCGGCACTGGCACGGCAGACACACGCCCCCGACAGACACACGCCCGCGGCACACACACGCCCGCGGCACACACACGCCCGCGGCACACACACGCCGACAGACTGAGCGCCGCAGCTGGGCCCCTCCCCCAAACGCCGCCGTCACAGGCCCGACGACACGCTCCACGTTTCCACTTGAGTTTGTCAGGGGCTCATCCAACTTGAACTGCCCCAAACGCGACGGCTGACCTCTCGCCCCTCACCCCCTCCCCCGCCTACTCCTTCCCGTCTTTGCCGTCTCTGGAAGCATCGCTCGGGCCGCAGACTTCTAGGTCATTCTTGACTCGTTTTTCCCACGTCGGACCCATCAGAAGACACGCTGGCTCTGCCTTCGGGACGCAGCCGCCAACACGTCCGTTTTGACGAGCTCTGCCTCGGTCCGGACCCGTCAACTGCAAGCTGAGTTCGTGCGTGGGAGCCGGAGCCGGGGCGAAGCTCTCAGGAGCCGGCTCACGCCCCTTCTTCCTCTCCCAGCAGCCTCCTCGGCAGCTGCCCTCGTCCGCAGACGACGCAGACATGTCTCAGGGCTTCCCGACCCCGCGTGACCTGCTCTCCCGGTGCCCTCGGCTCCCACAACCCCCTCCCCGTCCCTCTCTCCCCACTGGCTTCCTCAGTGGGCGGCAGCCGGGCCGCGTCCCTGCCCTCCGGAACGCTCTGACGGAGAGAGCACGGCCTCCTCCAGGTTCTCCTCAAACGTCCCCTTTCCGCGGTGCCTTCCCCGAATTCCGGTCCTCAGAGCCGACCACTCCCGCGCTGCTCTGTATTTTCTCCTTAGCACGCATGGCTATTTATAATTCTGCACATTTTACTTATTTTAATAAGCATTTACTCGATATTCGACACCCACCTGAGCTGGCCCGCACGTTCCTGGTTTTGCTTTCGAGTGCAGACGTGATCTCTTCTCTCCCTAAGACGCTGCGGGCAGGGCTGTAGCTTGCTGCATCCCGCCTGAGAGGGGAGGGACAGACGTCTGTCCCCACTCCCTGGTCTCGCCTGGCCTCCGCCCCCCGCCTCCCGAGACCCGGTGCCCCCAGCAGCCGGACTTACACCCCAGTGGTCTTCAGCTCCCGAGCCAGGGCCCCGGCAGTGCAGGGATGCGCTCACGGCTCCCTCGCCGGAGCACAGGGCAGCCCCCCACCCCACTACGCCAGAAGCCGCGATGATCCCTCTCCCGGGGGTGGACCTGGCGCAGCCAGCGGAGCGTGCCGCGAGGTCCAGCCCTGCTCCCGTCAGGTGTGTTTGGGAGTCTGAGGCCGAACCGTCAAAGTGATGTGAACGGTGACGACTAAAATTCACTGGGACCCGTTGAAACAGTAAGATCGAGAGCTTGTTGAAATAATGAAACACAAAGCGTTTTTCTTTGTAAGGAGGGAGAGGAATTTAGTAATCACGTGGGGTGGAAACTGAACCTTTTTTGGTAAATCCTGATCTGGCTAACGGAGCACAGTAATGCAGCAGGACGCCTGTCGTGCAGGACGGATCGCAGCTCGCGCCGGCACGCTCTGCTGCCATATATAGCCGTGCGCGCTGCCCTGCTGCACAGGGCTCGCCGGCTGCACGGGGAGCGTAAATAAAGTAACGCGTGAGCCCACTCAGAAGGCCGCCGGGGAGCCAGAAGTGACGCGTGCGTAAGCGATGAAGGTTCAGGGCAGAGCACAAGGCCGCGTGCTACATCAGGCATTTTTACTTTCTGTGTGAAAAAAACAGCTCATAGTAACGTTACCCTGAGTATCTATCAGTTTTGTCCCAGCAGTTCTTTGAGAACTTTCTGAGGCTTAAATGAACATCCGTTGCTGAAACCATGAAGAATCTGTACTTCCGTACAGTTGAATTTCCTGACTGCGCTGCATTTTAGGCGGGCATTTCACATGTGTCCAGCTTAAACTTCACTTCCCTTTTTAAAAAAAGATTTTATTTATTCACGTGATAGAGCAAAGGAGCACAAGCAGATAGAGCAGCAGAGGGAGAGGAGAAGCAGCTTCCCACGGAGCAGGGGAGCCCCATGCAGGGCTCGACCCAGGACCCTGGGATCATGACCCGAGCCAAAGCAGATGCTGAACTGACTGAGCCCTCAGGTGCCCCAGCGTAACCTTTCCTGCCTGAAGCTTGTCCAAGGCTAATCTGAGCAGAGAATTTTTGTTTGTTTGTTTTAAAGATTTTATTTATTCATTCGACAGAGAGAGATCGCAAGCAGGCAGAGAGACAGAGAGAGAGGAGGAAGCAGGCTCCCCGCTGAGCAGAGAGCCCGATGCGGTACTCGATCCCAGGACCCGGAGATCATGACCTGAGCCGAAGGCAGAGGCTTCCCAGAGGCCACCCAGGTGCCCAGTCTGTCTGTTGTTTTTAAAAAGATTTTATTTATTTAGAGAGCATGTGCAACTGGAGGGAGAGGCAGAAGGAGAGAGTGTGAGTCTCGGGCAGACTCCATGCTGAGCACAGAGCCCGACGAAGGGCTCGATCTCACCGTCCTGAGAGCCTGACCTGACCGAAACCAAGAGTCAGACACTCAACTGACTGCACCACCCGGCTGCCCGTCTCGTTATTCTCTTGTTAGCACGCAGATTAAGAGAATGGGCTTTGGACCAGACCATCCGGGCGCTCACACTATCTGACAGAACAATTTGTGGAGCTTAAAGCATACGTAGACGTAAAATATCCGACCACAAGTGAACAAGGAGTAAACGGAAGCAAGCAGGGAACTGGAAGTGTGGCGTTGCAGCGTCTCAGGCTGCACCCGAGTGCAGTGTTACTGTAAGGACACTGTGGTGAGTTAAACACGGATACTACAGACCCGCAAGCAACCACTGACACGACAGAACAAAGAGCTGTAAACATGAGCCAATGAAAGAGATCACGTGGAGTCATGAAAAACATTCAATTACTGCTAAAGAAGCCGAGAAAGAGAAAGGGAGCAAAGGCCTATGGGCCAAGTAGAAGACGAAGCGCTAGGCGGGGAGCGTCGCCGCACGGGCAGCTCAACGCCGGAGATCGCCAGAGCACGTGAAGCACAAACCCACCGCAGCTCACTCTGAAGGAAATAAGTACACCGATGATCTATACTGATTAAAGAAATTGAAATTGTAGTTGAAACCTTCCTCCCAAAGAAAATGCCAAAGCCAGATGACGTTGTTGGTGAATTACACAAAATGTTTAAAACTCTATACAAAGTCCTCCATAAAACTGAAGAGGAGGAAATAGTCTCAGCTCAACGAAGCCGGCACCACCAGGACACTCAAACATCATGAAGACATTACAAGAAAAAACACTATAGACCCGTATCTCTTAGGAGCTAGATATAAAATACTCTAAGTAATACTTCAGCAGGTCAGACCCTATAGATACAAAAACACCAACACGTCAGGACTGCATGGAGCTCATCCCAGGAGTGCAGGTTTCGCCACAGGAGCCGCGGGACTGTTCCCGTAGACCGTCCCGCCTTCCACTCATTGCCGTCTTTTCCTGACGTCTGCTACTTTCTCCGCTTACTTGTCGCCACAAAACAAACCACCCCAAAACTGAGTGGCTTCAAACAACCATTTGACTTTTTAAAAAATTCCATTTATTTTTTAAGTAAACTCTAAGTGGGGCTCGAACTCATGACCCAGAGATCAAGCGTGGCACACCCTAGAGGCTGAGCCAGCCAGGGGCCTCCAACCATTTGATTTTAAACAATTTAAACAACAGCTATTGGTTTTTGAACAACTGTTTGATGTTGCTTATGACCGTGGGTCAGGAATTTTGGAAGACCTCAACTGGTTAGTCAGTCTCTGAGCTATGCAGGGTCGACAAGGTTGCCCGAGGCTTGGCATTTCCTTCCAGATACCTCCTCTGCTCGGCACGTCTCCATGCTTGTGGCCTTTCTTGCCCTTCCTTTTCATACGGTGTCTTCCTCTCTGGGACGTCTTCACAGTTTGGGTTTTTCATTGCTCGAGGGCCTTGGGGGAGTCTGACTTCCACGGTCGTCGGGGCTGCACGAGGCTACGGTGATGTCTGCCGGCACTAAAGGCCACGCCTGCGTCTGACACAGACTCACACCCGCCGCGCTCCTGGTGAAGGACCGCCAAAGAACACTCTTCCGGAGAAGCAGCAAAGCATTTGTGGCCGTCTTGAACCCTTGGTCTCCTCACCCCACTCCTGGGACCAATCTGTGTGCTACTTAGGGCTTATTTTGTGGAAAGAACAGAAACAAACTCAGGTTTCCTTAAGCAAACAGAAGCTCGTATGGAAGGACACCTCCACTCCCTCTCGGACCGGCAGTGCCCCGGCCGGCTACGGTTTCCGTCCTCACTCAGGGGTCAACATTCACTCCTTTCAGGTCCTCAGATACTAATCCATTATCTGTCGTAGAACACAGCCTCCAAAACTGGTGTAATGGCTTAGAGCAGCAATGGCTCATTATTCATATTTCTGTGGCGGGGTAGGTAGGTGCCCTCCTGGTTTTTCCTAGTGCACATGGGCAGGCAGGTCCCAGATGACCTCACAGTCACATCCCAGCTACAGACTGGGGCTCCTTAGCTCCTTTCTGTCCAACTCGGGTTAGACAGCAGACAGCATGGTCTTCTGGGTCCGTCAGGGGGACAGCAAGAGCTGCCAGTCATCTTCGCTCTGGATTTGGCATTCGGTTGCTGCTAAGGAAGGGACCGGCTGCTGATCAGAGCAGACCGCATGGCCAGCCGAGATTCCTGGGGTGGAGAACAGACCCCACACCCGGAGGGGAGAGGGAACGAGACACAGGCACCGCCGGACAGAGGGACGTATGATTCACGGGGCCACTGTCGTCACTCTCCCGCAGATCCCGAGAGGGGATCCCACCCTCTTGAGTAAATAATGGAGCGTCGTTGCCTGGACTGAGCTGAGACTTTCAAACCCACGTGAAGACCGCCACCCGCTCACGGTGCCGGGAACCTCCTCCGACCACCACCCGCTCACGGTGCCGGGAACCTCCTCCGACCACCACCCGCTCACGGTGCCGGGAACCTCCTCCGACCACCACCCGCTCACGGTGCCGGGAACCTCCTCCGAGCACCCACCTTCCGTCTGCTCCCTTCGGCGATGTGCTGACTCGCTCTGGGACCTCGGAGGTCTTACCGTGGGAAGCACACAGAAACTTTCTGCTTTACTTCCAGATGGACAAATCAGAAAAGAAACACATTTCAAAAAAAACATAAGGGCTTTTATTTGGAGACTGGAGTTAGATCCAAAACAAGGGCCCTGGGCAAGTCAGATCTACCTTCTGAGCGATCTTTGAACGTCAAAGGAGAGCAAAGAAGGCTCCCGCCATTACAATAAAGTATCAGTGTGTTTCGTAAGTGCTCATTTTGGGAAACCTGTGTAATCAAGAAAAGGGGCACGAAGCGAAAAGTAAGGACCTGCCATCACGCAAAACCATCACCTGTCTCTCCAGCATGGGACTTTCCGGCATCCCTCTTCGTCATGTCAATAAAAAGGAAAATAAAATCGGAAAAAAGAACACAGAGGCCTCTGAGGAGAATAGGCAAGAAGTTAAGTTGAAGTTGGAGTGAAATAACTCCCTGAAAAAAATCGGTTTAGTTTGTTAGGCTACAATCCGTACGCCACCCAATTTGCTCAGGTAAAGTGTACGCCTCAGAGATGCCTGGGGGCTCTGCCGGTGAAGCATCCACCTCGGGCTCGGGTCATGACCTTGGAGTCCCGGGATGGAGCCCCGCGTTGGGCTCCCCGCTGAGCTTGGACCTGCTTCCCTTCACCTCTATCCCTCCTGCCCACCCCAGCTCATGCGCTCTCTCTCTCTCTCTCTCTCTCTCAAATAAATACATTTTTTAAAGATTTTATTTATTTGACAGAGAGAGATCACAAGCAGGCAGAGGCAGAGGCAGGCAGAGAGAGAGGAAGCAGGCTCCCTGCTGAGCAGAGAGCCTGATGCGGGACTCGATCCCAGGACCCTGAGATCATGACCTGAGACAAAGGCAGAGGCTTAACCGCTGAGCCACCCAGGCGCCCCTAAATAAAATCTTGGGGCGCCTGGGTGGCTCAGTGGGTTAAGCCTCTGCCTTCGGCTCAGGTCATGATCCCGGGGTCCTGGGATCGAGCCCCGCATCGGGCTCTCTGCTCGGCGGAGAGCCTGCTTCCCCCTCTCTCTGCGCCTTCCTCTCTGCCTACTTGTGATCTCTGTCGAATAAATAAAATAAAATCTTTAAAAAAAAAAAAAAATAAAGCAAACTAAAAAATAAAGTACACAACTCAGTGTCTGTTAGTATGCCACAGAATTTTGACTGTACACCCTCACAATGGAATTTTAAAACATTGGTCGCCCCTAAAAGAAACTCTCCCAGACCGATTTCCCCCCCAAACTCCCAGCCCTAGGCAACCGCTAATCTCCTTTCTGCCTATGGGGACTCGCCTATTCTGGAATCTCAAATGAGTGAGATCCTACAGCACGTGGTCATCTACAACCAGTATCTTTCACTTAGCAGAATGTCTGCGAGGGACACGCATCAGCGCCATTTCTCGTCTCCTTTCCCTTCAGTGGACAGACCGCACTCTGCCCGTCCACCCATCAGCGGACAGGCATGGGTACTCGCTGAAATGTTGAAATTAATTCTAAGCTCGTTTTTAAGTATATTGACCAGCAAGTTCTCTATGTTCTCAACGATTTTTAAAAAACTTTAAGAGGTTCTGAGTTCCTCGGAAGTCCACGGGCCCAGGAGAAATGGAATCAATGCAGAGCGCGGCCGGAAGACACGAAGGCGGCCCCCTGCCCCCTTGTGTCCCACGCCCCTTTCCTTCCCAGAAGTGACCCCTATGTGTAGTGTTGTCTCCAGCTTTTCCCTCTGCATGTGCAAACACACACGTACACATTGTCCTCGCTACTCCTGGAGTCTGTGTGTGCCGATCTTTCTACAAGCTACAATTTACCTGTGACCCCAACATCCATACCTGGGACCCTGACAGTGCTCTGGACGTCGGTACAGCTGCGGTCAAACAGGTCTGCCTTCCTGTCCCGGCTCGTACTGGACGCAAACGTCCTCTACGTGGTCAGCTTCCTGCCATGTTTTTCTCATTCTGGGGCATTTGCTGGTGATTTCTCTGCGGAAAATCCCCCCAGACACGGTGCTGACATGTTGTCTTGAGCTCCTAAGCCCGGGAAGGCTATGACGGGTCCCGTGGAGAAAACACGTGTGTTGGACAAGCTTCCTGCGGCCGTGAGGGGCGGTCCTGCTGGCTGTGCGTGCAACACTTGTGAGTCAACAATGTGTTAAATAAGGCGCCTCTAAACGGAAACACACATAAAACAAGATTCTATATTGAATGGCTGCGACCAGATGCTCGCAGGAACCTAAAGCTATTTCACTTAGGAGCGTTGGTCCAGTATTTCACAGTTCATCATTCACGGTGACTTTATAGAACGGGACAATCGTGAGTAATGAGAGTCGACTTAATGTGCGTGTAATTGCACACATAATTTTTCAAAATTGCATTGCATAATACATTGCTTTCCAGCTTTATTTTTTTTAAGATTTTATTTATTTATTTGACAGAGATCACAAGCAGGCAGAGAGACAGGCAGAGAGAGAGGGGGAGGATGCAGGCCTCCCGCTGAGCAGAGAGCCCGATGTGGGGCTCGATCCCAGGACCCTGAGATCATGACCTGAGCCGAAGGCAGAGGCTTTAACCCACTGAGCCACCTGGGCGTCCCTCCAGCTTAATCTTTTTAAACTAATGCATCATGGAGAAATTTTCATATCACTACATGAAGATCAAATGAAACCCTTAACACAAAAGGCAGACAAGTGGCAAAATCCAGTCTGCTGTTGCTGCCTTTCTCCTTTTCTTTTCTTTTTCTTTTTTTTAGTAATCTCTCCACCCAACGTGGGGCTGGAACTCGTGACCTCGAGATCAAGGGTTGCACCATGGTCTTCAGCCAGGCACTCCTGGACTGCTGTTTTTTGTTTTTTTTTTAAATAAAGTTTTATTGAAACGCGGCCATGCTCTTTAAATTCAGTACTGCCTAAGACGACTTCCGCATTCTACTGTCGGAGTTGAGACTTTGCAAAAGAGATTTTGTAAGCATGGCACCCTGAGTCTAAAATATTTACTATTTGGCCCTTTACAAAAAAAAACCCCAAACCCAAAGAAACTAACAAAACTGTGCCTCAGAGGGTTACAGAAAGATCCGTGGTATGGAAATTCAGCGTTGCACTGGGTTGTTCCTCTGAGGGCAGACAGGTCCCTTCCACTGTTTGCTATTTTAAGTCGTACTGCACGGCTCATGGTCAATATTTATCCGTGTGAATGGGCAAGTATTTCCACAGAAGGCGGATGGCCAGTTAACGTGTCCGCGTGTTGGAATGTTTGAGGATCTCAAACCGCCTCCCAAACAGTCTGTACGTTTGTGCTTCTACGAGAGCCTATTTCCATTGGCCTTCACCAACACTGGGTTATCAAAATAATCGCTGGCCGAAATGGCGGGGGCAGAAATGGTTCCCTGTGGCTTCGCCCTGCTTCTCCCTGATCGCTAGTGGGGAGGAACCTGTGATTTTTCCATATTCATAATTTCACAACAGCTTCGGCAAAGACACACTCCTCATAATTTTGAGAATAAACATACTTATGTGTACTCTTACCTTTCAAGACAAGCTCACTGTGTTTTTGTTGCCTTCGCCTTGGAACTACCTTCACTCCTCTTTTTACCTCTTTCTCCTCGATTTCACCGAAATAATTGGAAGTTGCAGTTCCAGGTTGGCTTTGACTTAAAACCAACCGTGCATGCTTCTATGTCTTTGGGAGTCCTTGGTGGCAGCTGACGTCGCCGTGATAGCCATAGCATCAGACGCGCCTCGACGCCGTCCTGCGTGCTGTGTGTCATCCTTTTCCCGACTGCTTTTCCAGTGGTTTTGAGTATGTCCTCAAGTAGTTTTTTCAGAGGGGCTGTGAGGGAGCGTGTGCTGGACAGTGTCATTTGGCAATGCAGTCTCCACGCTCCCTTTTCTCTCCAAGGAAACCTGTTTTGTCGGGGTGTTTCCTGCTTCCGCTTAGAGCGTATGACTCGGGGTAAGCAACCCCATTCCCAACCAGTGGATCAATCGAAGACAATCAGCCCCTGTCACGCTGTGCAGGGCACAAAGAAACGGCGTCGGTTCGACGAGACTGAAGAGAAGGACTGGCACCCTGTTGCCGGAGGTCACCCCCTTTCTCTTCTGATGCACGTAAATGAGGAAACTCGCCACCGTCCTGGGAGCAAGTCTTAGAAGGACGCCGGTGCTAACGACAGCGCGGTGGAGAGATGGACAGACAGGGCTGGGGGTCTCGATGTGTCACTGGCCCATGTGACACGGACCCTCTCTCTGGGGCTCCTGTTACTTGCAGTCAAAAACCAAACTTTGTCTTTATTTTCCTTCAACCTTTGTTGGTATTTTGGGTGGTACAAGAGTCCAAAATAATTTCCCCTGAGAAGGAAAGCACTGTTTCCTTTTCCTCGTCAGCGGTAGCATCGGATAGAGCCCACGGTCTACTTCTTACTGTTTACGAAACAGACCGTTCTCCCGCTTTGAAAGTTGGGGGGGCTTCCTCTTTATCCTTGGTATTAGCAGCTCCTCCCACTTGTCCCTACATGAGCATCTTTGAAACATTTCTGCTTGACACTTGGTGCGTTCTTTAGATCTCACAACTTGCGTTTAAATCCTTTCTAGGAAAGATTCTGACATTTTTTTCATTGTTTCCAATTTGCATATTGACTTTATTTTATTCTTCAGAGAATCCAATAGATGTTTGTGTTCTTTATATATTTTTAGATAGTTTTCTTAAGTTTTCTCTAATTTGTGCAATCCTAGGTTTTACCTTACAGACCACAAATAATTCCCTTTGCCTATGTTAAATCAATAATTTGAAACTTCACATGCAATTTCCCGTTATACTAAACACTCATTTACATAACTTAGGCACACAAAAGTTTTGAAAATCAAGCAACGTTTCTTTGAATCCTCCTTTTCCACAGCTGCCCATTCTGGTCTTATCGATGCGGTATGCCCTGGGCTCTAAGGACAGTGGCTCCTTTCTTTTTAAAGATTTATTTATTCGAGAGGCAGAGAGAGAGAGTGCAGGAGCAGGGGGAGGGGTAGAGGGAGACGTCCTGGTCCTGATGTGGGACTGGATTCCACGACCCTGGGATCTCGACCTAAGACAAAGCCAGACGCTCAACCAGCTGTGCCCCCAGATGCCACTGTGGATGGTGACTCCAACCACACCGGCCTGTGTCAGCTGCTGCTTTTTTGTGATTAGGGACAATGTTTCGATTCTCCAATAAGCCTTTTGCTATTTTTTATCAAGTCCATGATCTGTTATTGGAAAGTAAGTCTCCTCTCATGTCAGGGGGTTTTGTGAACGGAGAAATACCAGGCTCGGGGCTCAGTCTTCAAGCGGGGGACGCCCTGACCGGCTCACGGCGCTTTCAAGTCCTTCCTGCACTTGCCATCCAGAGCTTGGGAGGGAAACGTGAGTCTGGGCAAAGGTCACTTGGTAAACGACCGAACTTTCATCTGAATCTTCTCAGGAAAAATAAGAAAAGATTCTTGTTTGTACTTGTTTTCTTTCTTTCTATCCAGAGAACATCTGGAATGTTTTCTTTCTTATCCAGAGAACATCTGGAATTTTTTTTCTTTTTAATATTTTATTTATTTATTTGACAGAGAGAGGTCACAGTAGGCAGAGAGGCAGGCAGAGAGAGGGAGAAACCGGCTCCCCACTGAGCAGAGAGCCCGATGCGGGGCTCGATCCCAGGACCCTGAGATCATGACCTGAGCCGAAGGCAGAGGCCTAAACCGCTGAGCCACCCAGGCGCCCCTGGAATGTTTTCTTTCTTATCCAGAGAACATCTGGAAAGCACTACCACTAGCTCACTCCAGTTGTGTTGTTTTTCCAAGCAGGAAAGAAATGAAAGGAAATTCCAAATAAGAGTTTTCTTTTGCAGAGCTAACTATTATGCATCTCTCCTGGTTCCAAACATCTCAGCTCTGTCTGCACCGGGTACGGATGCAGCTCCCGCGCCTGGGAAGCCAGGATGGGAGCCGGTCACACCCGGAAGCTGCGGACACGATGCTCACCGCCCGTCAGGAGCCAGTGTTGGGCGAGCAGGCGCGGTGCGCAACACGGTGCCTCGGGAGGCAGAGAACGTTCGGTTCTGCTGGTGGTGAGGACATCGATGGTCCCGGTGTAGTGGAGGTAACCAAGCCTGCGGTGGCGGCAGTGAGCGACCGGCGGGACGAGAGCCTTCGGAACCGAGGCTGCTGCGGCTCGCAGGTTGGTCCTTGGGAGCGGAGCAGGCCTCCCTTCACCGGCGCTGCGTTCTACTGGTCAGAAGCGAGTCCCAGTTCCCACCCACACACAAGGGCCACGTCGACTGTCCCTGCTACTGGAGACTCTGCCTGCAGGAGAGAGATGACCTCTGGACAGGGCGCCCTACCAGCGGAGGCACGGGGGCATGGGAATGTGAGGAGCCATGGTAGACCAGGACAGGGATGGCAGGCGGCTTGGGGCGGGAAAAGGAGACACAAGACTAAAGGCCGGGAAGCTTGCCTCAGTGTGGGAGGCGGCCATGGCTTCGTGCGATGAGAAGAAACCAGGAGAAATCACCATGGGGATCTCCTCCTGTGTCCTCACCCCAAATATTTTAACTCAAATCCCATCAGACCTTCGGACACAACTCCAGTTACAGGAAATATGGGGACAGGGTGCCACAGAGTGACACCAGTAGGAAACGATCTGAGAAAATCTGCAAAGTGAGACTCTTTTCATGACAATTGGCCTGGCTTCTCCAACGGGACAATGTCACACAGAAATAAGGGGACAGGAATAAAAACACAATGCAACGCTTGGGTTGTGGTTCTAAAAGAGCAAGTATGGGAGACATTGGGGTGGACGATGGGGAATCTGGGTACGGACTGGCATCAGATCGTATTTGGGAATTACTAAATACGACCATGCCATGATGTCACAGAGGAGAAAATCCTTATTTCTTGGAAGCGTAGGATGGTGTAGCCCACAGCAAATGGCATGAAAACTATACCCTATTTGATAATGGGTCAGAAAAACCTGGAAGGTCAGAGCAGAAAAAACAAAATGTGCTACAACCTGGGAATGGGACCGTGCACCCCGACAGCGTTTCCGACAGCCCCTTCCTCGATGCACTATCTCAGCCGGGCTGTGCACGTCCCTCAGACGGCCACGGTGCTGCTCCATGACCTCTCACTTCAGAGACGTCACTCAAAAGACCAGGGCACCTTTGGGCTAAAAATGACTTCAATAACCAAGGGCTTAATTTTCTTGCAGAACGAGAAGTCTGAGGGTAGCTGCGGTCAGCATGGGCTCAGTGGGCCCACGACGCCCTCTGGGATCCGAGATCCTTCTGTGTCCCTGCTCCCCCGCACCGGGGCAGTGGGTGTCAGATTCACACTTGGCTGCCGGCCTCTGTCTGCACCTGACTCAGGAGCCGTCAGTGGAAGGAGGAGGGGAACAGGGTGGCATTGGTCACAGTCCCTCCCATGGGTCTTTATCGATAATTTCCACTTTGGCCATAACTGGCCCATGGACCACTGAGGGGACCGGAGGGGACGCTCCCTAGGGGCAAGCAAGAGAGCAGGTGTTGCGACTTGGGGCTGGGAGTCGCTAACGTACAGGCTTTATGTCCAGGCATTTCCTACAACCTGTAAGTACATCGACCAAGTGGATTTCTTTAGCGGGTATTCGCAGACAACGAAAGGGAAAGAAAACATTTTTTAAAACTTGATTTGAAAAAGGACTGAATTGGGGGAGGATGGACCATTCCTTCCTCCCACTGGTGTTTAACAAGCCCCCGGCTACACAGCAAGCCTGGGCTGAAGACCCGAGAGCCAAGGAGGAAGGAGGGACGCTTCCCAGTCCCAGGGAGGTGGTACCACCGAGGGGACAAGCATGGAAATGAGTAGGGCGGAGCCTACCCGAGAAATAGGAGGAGGTGCAGATAAACCAGCAGATAAACCAGCCGGGGGACCCAGTGGAGAAAACTTGGCACACGTGACAGCCTGGTGACGAGGCCAGCTGGCTGCCGGGACTCCTCTCCTGACGGCTCGCGCACGCTCTTCAAAGGGTTTCTATGCTTGGCCGCATGGAAAATGTGCAGGACGTGGAGTCCGGAGTCTGTTCGGGCTCTGCTGCTGCTGAGCTGCGGGGATCTAGTCTGATGTTGAACTCGGGGAGCCCCGCACGTACCTCTAGCGTCTCAGAACACGCCCCGCCCCGTGGGGACACGCGCTTCCAGCGCTGGAGTCCTGCGGCATCGCCGACGTGGGGCTTGGAGGAGCGACAGTCGGCTGGCGCTCGGTTTGTCGTTTTGCGGAATGAACCAGACATGACTCACGAGGGCAAATCCGTGCCTGGAGATCACGGGGAGTGAGGGCTGAGCGCTCTGTGGCCGTGGAGCAAACCCCCCTCCCCCCACCGGCATTTCCTGGGGCCCCCAAGCAGACCGCTCCCCACGGGGCGGGGCCTGAAGTCAGGAAGGAGTCCAGTAACTTCGCATCTGCCAGACCGGGGAGACTGCAGGCTCATCGCCACTCTGATTTAAACATTTTTTCCTAATAGAAAGTCTTCACCTCTCCTTTTTTGGTCACTTAAGCTCTCTTGCTGGTGGTTTTAAAATGTCCCTTATTCCATGACATTATAGGAAAGGCGCTTTTGGAGCCATAGTTTAGTTACAAACGAGTCCCGCACAACTGTTTTTTATTTCCATTTTGTTTCACTGACTGAGAATGTAATTGAACTTCACTGCTGTTGTGCTCTGTTCTCCGCTCTGTGGAAATGTGTTCTGAATTAAAGCCCACGAATAAACCAGAGCAGGCCTAAGTATTGCCCTTCAGCTTTGGCGTAGCCTGTGAGCCAAGAACAGATAGAGAATGTGGTTTTATGAGCCCCAGATGGCGCAGTGGGTGTCACGGACGTCTTTATGTGAGAGGTCAGGGGTTCAGTCTCCATCTGGAGCCGCTCCAGAGCCACTCTGGATCTCAGGGAGTCGGTGCGGATCCTGGGCCGGGACCGGCTGCCTCGTCCACCTCGGCACTGGGCCTCCGTCAGGCCGGGTCAGCGGCCTCACTCTGGACGCGTGCCTGTCGTGGAAGCCTGTGCCCACTCAGCAGGGGACCTCAGGGCACCCGCTCACTTGTTTGTGGAGCAAGAGGGGCGGCTCCCAGGGTACTTTCCGGTCACCAGGGCTGCAGTCCTTGCAGAGGCAGTAACTAGAAGTTTCGGGGACGGCTCCGCTTCTCTGCAGAGCAGACATAAATCCAGACGTCGCCATGGCCTTTTGTTTCTCTTGAAGAACGCTGACACGGAATGTCCTAAGAGGTGGTGGGCACGGAGTTACAGTTCACCTCCTGACTTGCGGCCTGAACCAGCACTCTGCAGTTCGGGAAAGCCCCGCAGCATTGGGAGTGCCGTCCTGGTCCGAGGCACATTCTCGCTGCGGTCGCAGCATCCAGCCAAGGCAGCCGTTGCCCTGCAAAACCCAAACTCGTCCCCATGTCCTCTGCCCCCAGCCCTTGGCAGCCTCAACTCCTGGACTCTGACGGGTCCCGCGGGTTCCCCTCCCCGCCGCCTCCCGAGCCGGTGCACCAGCAAGAACCATGTCCCATGGACAGCCAGCGTCGGGGAGGCCTCCTCCGGCGGGTGTGGGTGTGGGGGCGAGCAGAGAGGGCCGGCTCCTAGTGCTTCTGCAGATTCCCGTGGGGTCACCGGGCTCCCCGGCTGTCTCCAGGGCTGTGGCATCTCCCATCTGCCCATGGGCCGGCCTGGACCAAGGGCACGGAGAGAGCCGTGGGAAAGACCTGTAGGCGAGTGGGACTGGTATTTTGATCTCCGATGGTCTTATTCGACAACCGGCTCAGAGCTCTGGAAGAGAAGCGGTGCTTCTTGTGGGGCCCCCGCCCCAAACCCAACAGGGGCCCGAGACCACGGTGCACACTGCGTGTCTCTGCGGTGTCACTTGGCCCGCGGCTTCCGCCCGTCCTGGGAACCAGAGGCAGCACCCTCGGCCTGGCGCCAGACCCGCCATGCGCCCGCGATCCCCCTGGGCCTGCTCCCGCCGCCCCGGAGAGGCAGCTGCCACGATCTTGCCAGCTTTCCCGCCAACCCGCTGCTTCTGCCCGGCTCCCGGTGAGCTCGTCAGGCTTCTCTGTCCTCCGAGGCCTCGGCGCGCTTCCGCAGAGCGCTGGCCCTTGGTTTCCAGCGCGGGTCTCCTGACCTGGCTTGTCCCGCTCGTCACCATCACACTGAGGCTGCACATTTGCCGCAAGGACACTGCGAGCCGGGCCTGCCTGTAGCGGTGGCCTGCACCTCTCGGGATCAGAATGGCTGCGGCCAGAGCCAGCCTTTGTTTGACTCCGATGGTGTCCCCGGCAGAAGTCACTGGACGTTTTCCGGCATCTCACTGAACAGAGTATCCAACTCATTGGTCTTGATTTCACGATTACATTTATTCGGCATGTAAATATGGTCTATATGCATGGGAGGCTTTGCCTGGTCTTTGAGGGACTCAAACTCGTGCCCGGCAGACTGTGAGGGCTCATGTAACACCAGTCCCCGTTGCTACTGCTGTTCACGTCACTCGGGTGCCATATGGTTAGAAATAGGACAACTTATAAAGATGCAGAAATTCAGAAAATTACTAACTATATAAGATTATTATTACTATTACCTTGTTTTTAAGTGTGAAGTGCACCATCTCCAAATGTTTCTTCTTTAAAGACTGCTCCTCTGGGCACCCAGCTGGCTGGCTGGGGGGGAGAGCACGTGACTCTTGATCTCAGGGTCAGAGTTCAAGGCCCACAGCAGGCACAGAGCTTGAAAATAGACAAATAAAATAAAATAAATGAGTAATAAAAACAGACTGCCCCTGTACTCCCTGAACGGTTCCTACTTTCAAATCTTCATAATAACTGTCCGTTATTCCCGTGCAGCTGGGTCAGGGATGATTTTGGTACTTGATACTTTCCTGTACTTTAAAGCTTTTGGACAATGAACAGTGTGTTTCTTCTATTATAATAAAATGTTACTTAAAACATCTTAGAACGTTACCCTTACACCCTGGTCCAAAGGGAGCGGAAATCTCACTTCGCTGCAGAGACAGCCGCTTCTCCCTGCTGGCTGGGGCCCCGCAGGCACACACACATGCTTGTTTACATGTGAGAGTGGCGTCGGGGACATGACTTTGTTAGCTTGTAAAATACGCATATTTTTATTCATCATTCTCCTTTTGGAAATAGTAGCACCAGGAAAACGTGATCTGTTAAAATTTCCGCAAATCAGTGAAGAATTTTAATTTACTTATGCTTTGGCTTTGGGAGAACAGGATTGCTTAAGCAAACTCCCTCCGGAGCTTGGTGCGCTGTGGGCCAGGCCCTGGATTGAATTCAAGGGTTCCGTTTCCCCACTTACGTGTAACTCTGTGGAGAATTAGCGCCGCACTGAAACAGCATCTGTTCACCATGCTCTGTCAGAACCTTGAGTGGATTTTTAACCTAAGTGGGTTTAATTCAGAAAACTCTTTCTACAGAGGTCAACTTTGAAAGCTCTGCTATCCAGGAAAACATTCGGAGGAAGGCTGCGCAGCCGGAGTTCCAACTGAGAAGGGAGGAGCCTGGTGGCTGCGAGCAGTCTTCCGTGGTGGGTGAGGCAAAGCCCGCCAGCGGGGCTGACTCTGGGAAGGTCCCCGCCAGGGCCCACCTGCCAGGGCCTCACGCGTTCAGGTCCTGCAACAAAGCTCGTCGAAGTCCCCAGAGCACTCGGGCACAAAACTCTCCAGGCTCTTCTCTGGCTGGATGGCAGGTAACGGCCTGCCTGGGGAGAAGGCTAGTAGGACGGCGGTGGAAGGAGCAGGGGACCGTCCACACTGAAGGGATCAGGGCGGGCCCCCCAAATCATGCCACGCGGCATACGGATTGTCCTGAGCGAAAGAACTTGAGAAACAGCAGATGCAGAAGGGCTCGCTGACCTCCATTCCATCTAAAAGCAGGTCATACGGCATCTGGGATGAAGTGCCCGGCTTGTACCCAGAAGAGAACATGGTCGTCAGCCGAGACCGAGGCAACAGACGCGGATCTGCACCCGCAGGCCCTTACCGAGACAGCCCTTGTCTCCCATGTGTTTCTCTCGCATGATCGGCCACTGTCCTGGGAGCATAAGCCCCTTTCCCTTTGTCTTGACTCCACGATTGGCCGCTCTTTGTTGGAAACGGTATGTAAGGTTCTCAGACCTAACCTTTCCTTTGGGGTTTTCGTTTCATCTCTGTTAAGGCCTCTCATATGAAATAATGAATTTTTGTTTGGTTCTGTTTGGGGTATTTGTGGGTGGTTCAAAACGTAGAGCCCCAGACACTGAACCCAAGAGGGTCCCCTGACTCTCTTTTATTCACACAAGTAAAACTCCCTCAAGAAGTCCCAGAAGCTAGGGAGGCCGACACCCTCCTTACTGTAGAAGTTAAAAGAAAAAAAGGTTACGTCTGTCCGTTTTTGTGGGGACTTACAATTCGGACCAGCGGTGCGTGTGGGAAATGAATCTTCTCTGAGAGGATGAGCCCCTCCGAGAATGTGGTGGAAGCCGTGGCAGAAAGCGGGCAGGTGGCCAGCTGTGAGAGGAGAGTGGGTGGTCCCTCCCGACAGCCTCCAGAGGTGGTCCGTGCTAACTGGGGCAGAGCGTCGGGGAACGCGGCCCGGGGCGCTGTGGGCTTGGCACGGCGGTGGTCGACACCCCACGTCTGGGTCTGTGGCTGCTCTCCCATCAGTGAGGGTCCCGACCAGTCGCTCTTCAGAGCTCGAGACGTCCTTGCAGTGGCCGGGGAGCCCTTATCACCATCTCCCAAGAGTGGCTAATCCTCCTCTAAACAACATTCCTTTTTTGTTTTTTTTTTAACTGAAGAGCAGGGAGCGCTCCTCCCGGCAGAGGCGGGAGCGGAAACAGCAGCTCTGCCTTGTTTACCCGTTCCAAGACGTCTGGGGCAAGCGTCCTAGGTTCTTTGTTTCTCGGTTTCCTCGTATGTAAAGCTGGGACAACCATAGTATCGTTCGCATACAGTTGCTGTGAAGAGTCCATGCGCTGATAAGTGTCAGATCAGAAACTGTCCCGGCTTGGGGAGTGACAGATCATGAATTCAGGGATCAATGGACGTAGGATCTCTAAGCTTCCCCTGCTCCAAGGATCCGGGAGTCGTGATGACATGAGCGCGATCTCCATATACCATCGACCATCCTGTTGACATGTTTTTATGTCACTCAACGCCCTGAACAATCCTGTGACTCAGGCTAAATCACCCCAACAGACAGAGGGGAGACCAAACTCGGCAGCCGGCCTCAGACGGCACAGCTCAGTCTTGAAGACACCACAGCCAGGTGCAGACCCTCTCCTCCCCGAACCTCAGAGCAACATAGAGAACAAGGGAACAGTATCCGAACGCCAAAGAAAGCTTGCACCCCAGAAAGGGAAGAGGCAACGAAGTATGCCACATGAATGGACAGTTCCTGCACGAAACTCACATGGCCGGGACGTCTGGATAAGTGCTCAGCTCAGTGCGTGTCAACAAGGGCAAACTAAAACCACAATGAGCTACCAGGGACTACCCCCCAGAAGTGCTCGTGAGCGTGGGGGAAGTGGAGAGTCCCTCTGCTACGGGCGGCAGATGGGCTTTCTGAGCTCCAAAGCTCCCCTTCCACTACCTCCCGACCTCCCAGACGGCCGCTGAGAAGTCTTAAGCTACTATGTTTCTGATTCTTTTCCTGTGTGCTTTAAGATGCTTTGGGTAGTGAGGGACTGTGGGAGAGAAACAACTTTCCATCCACCTTCTTATGTTCCTGGATGCTGGTTTACAAATTCCATCAGCGAAGAGATTCACAGGACAAAAGGCAGACGAACTTTATGGGACGTTAATCTTAACTCTCACAGGTACATGAAGGTCTTCATAGAAAAGAAGCAAACACCCAGGGAGGCGGACAGACCTGGAGGCTTACAGATGATGACTACATATGCGATTTCTACGGGATAAACTGTACGGACACAGCTGGACAGAGGAAACAGGTTTGGGCTTCCAGGGGCCGTAAATGATGGGAAGGTACCCACACGGGGGAAGGTGCTGGAAGATAAGGTTATTTAGTGAGCTTTGTTCACGCAGACTCAGGGTGGGGCCACCCCACCTCTGGTCATAACATTGCTCCTCCCTTGCTGATCCGGCAGAGGGGACACACCTTCACAAAGAGAAAATCAGGCCTTATTTTTAGGATTAGGGGAGGACAGAGAGCTTCTCAATTGCCTTCAGCTCAAAAGTAATCCTTATGCCGAGGGGGCGCATTTGGGGGGGTCACGTTCCCATCCTCCCACAACATAACATCTGTCCAGAAATGACACGAGTACCTTGACGGTTCCCTCAGCGGGAGGTCCAGAAGGAAGCAGTCCTGAGGTTGGTCTGGTACGTCTCCACGCTCATCAAGGGCCCAGGCGCCTTCCGGCGATCGACTCCATCACCGCCAGCGCGTCAGCCACGCACTTCCTGCTGGGGTAAGACGGCTGCATCAGCTCCAAACCTCACGTCCTGAGTCACAGGGAGAGGGGCAGTAAGAGGAAGCCATCCTCCGCAGAGGTGACCTTGAATTCCCTTGCTTGGGGCCCGGCCACACCACACCCTGTCCAGCACCTGGCCACGGGGTCCTAGATGACCATGCAGGCCCCGTCGTGACTCCTCCCATGGGATGGGCCACACTGCAGGCCTCTGGTCTGGGTTCTGCTGTTTCCCCAGAAAAGGGAAAGGGCTGCCTGGCAGACATTACAGTATCTGCCACGATAGGGGAGCCGTGTTATTTTCCTCTGTGAAACTTCCAGATTATCAGTTCTCTCCGACGTCTGGGGTGGACGTGGAGAAGTCTGAGGCCCATATTCTTTAATCCAGCCATGGCTAGAACATTCAGCTGAAGCAGAAGCATTTCATGAGAAACTCCAAGAAAATGGAAATCTGCTAAAACGGGTGCTTTTTGAAAAGAACCCTGAGGGGTGCCTGGGTGGCTCAGTGGGTTAAAGCCTCTACCTTCAGCTCAGGTCATGATCCCAGGGTCCTGGGATTGAGCCCCACATCGGGCTCTCTGCTCAGCAGGGAGCCTGCTTCCTCCTCTCTCTCTCTGCCTGCCTCTCTGTCTACTTGTGATCTCTATCTGTTAAATAAATAAATAAAATCTTTAAAAAAAAAAAAAAAAAAAAAAAAAAAAGAAAAGAACCCTGAGCTAGACAATAGGTAGTTTTTAGGTAGGGAAGGAGGTGTTCCACTGGACAAGCCTGCGAAATCTACACATATTGTAGATCTCGTTAGCATAAAGTTAACTCTGGCTAAGTCTTTGTGGTAGGAACTTGAAGCGGCTTTCCTGGAACACGATAGTGTTCACAGTTCATGCAGTTTTCTTGTAACCTTGGGACCAGAGTATGTTTGCCACAAGACAGTCCAAGTTTTCAGGCTATTTGGTATAGACAACTGTGTGTGTTCCCTTCAATTTCAAAACTACATTTCTTACCGGAGACTGATTTTACTCACACTGCGGTGATTCAGTCTGATTGACTCTGCCTCTTAAAGCTAGAACACATTTTTATGAATACTTATTTATAAATTGAACAGCTTAACTTGGAAACACAATTCAGAAACTTGATTTGTTACAATACGTGAAGTTTCATAATGACGTGCTTTGCTATAGGTCTCTGAAACTCATTTTCTGAGGTGTTCAATGGGCTTCTTTGATACGGAAGCTCATGTCTCTGGTTTGGGGAAATTTCTGTGTATTCATTTTTGAGGAGTATAGATGCTAAGAAGCGAGCCGGCAGTGTGAGGGGAGCAGGGGGCTGGCGGCCCACTGGAGCATGCGGGGCAGGGAGCCAGGCCTTTCATGGCACATGTCAGCACCTGGAGGCCTGTCCTCCACAGAAGGTCCTGGGAGGGGTGGCACCGGGCCGGGAGAGCCTGCCTGCTGGAATTCTGGAAGCAAGACAGGGCGAATGTGCTGGACAGACACGTCATCTGGACAGTAGTCATCCGGCTACTCCTTCCAGGAAGAGCTTGCCACCCCCAGCTGTCAGCAACTCAAGGGTCTGCCTCGGTGGCGGGGAGCCCCTTCTCCGGCAGCCCCGTCCAGTGCCCGAGGGAGGTGAGCACTGGCTGGCTGTGTCTGGGGCTGATCCCGAGCAGCACAGCACAGTCTGCTCACTGTGTCACCGAAGTACACGGGAAACGCTGAGGTGTCGTCTGCAAAATGTAAGGGTCGTCACAGCAGACACCGTTGATGCCGCGTTTCCTTGGAGCTCACGTTTGCAGACCCACGACCTCTATGGCAAGCACCGTGGCCACGAGAGCTTGTGTTGGGTGGACGAGGACATGCTGGAGCAGCCCCGGGCCCAGAGTGGCGGCCAACCACCCCAGAGCGGCTAAGCGGTCAGATGGGAGGACCCCAGCAGGGCCGAGCCCCGGCTGCCCACACCGGGACACTCTCACGGATGCGGCCCCTGGAGCTATGTCAGTGCCTTGGCCTCCCTTGCGGGAGCCTCCTCAGATGGCCTCCCAGAGAAGCTCCTGTGCCTGTGACCTTCATTTGAGGGCCTGCACTGGCGGGAGCCCCAACGCAGACACGGCCAGTCAGCACCAAGCTAGATACCGACATGCAAGCTCTCGATCAGAGCAGAGTGTGGGGGCTAGCTGTGGGCGTCCCTTCCGCCTGGCCGTCTTCAGTGGGCTCGGCGTCCTATCTGCTCTGCCCCGTGGGGGCCCCACACAGCACCGAGAAGCAGGTGCTTCCCCCTCGTTTCACAGAGGGGGAAACTGAGGCTCAGAATACCGCCTCAGGCCACAAGGCTAAGAAACTGGGAGGCTGTTAGTGGGATTCTCTCTTCCTGACGCCAAGGTCCTGTGTCCTCAACGTGGGAGGGTCTGCTTGGCCTGCAGAGAAACCAGATGAAAAGTCATCCAGCAACAAGGCCCGGGAGTCTCAGTGATGCTCCCAGGACTATAAACGCCTGTTCTGTAATAAACAAATTAGTTTCCCTCACATTGTGGTTTACAGGAGCCATGTTTGATTCACAGGAGGGAAAAAACCAATGCCATAATTCGAAGGGGGAAACGATCCCAAACTTAGAAGCACAATTTGTGAGCGGGACACAAAGCATGTTGCCGAGTGGAACAAAGGAAAGTCACCTTGGGTTAGAAGTCAAGGCAGATTCAAGGGCCCTTTGGGAAAGTACTGGTTCCCTGAGACTTTAGCTCTCAGGCAGTGTTTAGCCCATCCTGGACCAGCTGTGACGGAGAGAAAGGGGCAGCAAGTGCCGGTCCCTGGCGACACGAGTGGGTCTGGACGACACCCTGGCCGCTAGTGTCTCTGTCTCGTCTTCTCCTCTGTAAGATCTTGGGGGTTTACAGGAGATGCGGCCAGAGACCCAACACTGCAGCCGCTAAGACTCTCCTGCCCCGGGGTGACTCTCAGCTAAGACTTGGGCAGAGGAATGCAGGGGACCCAATCAGGTCACCCGGGTGGGCAGGGGTGCAAACGAGGCTCTGCGTTCAGATCGTCCTGGTGCAGAATCTCTTCCCAAAATATCTGTTAGAAAGCTCCTTCCAAATATCAAAACAAGCCATTCGTATTGGAGGCAAGGAATTTGGTTTTGGTGAAATTACCTGGGAAGTGGTGATGCGACGGTTTCTGAATCAGCACAGAAGAGAGCAGACAGATGGCTGGCGAGATCTTCACACACGAAACGATTGTTTTGTCTTTTAACCAGACTCTGACCCTGGAAAATAAACTTTCAGATAAAAACATTCCCCAAATCAGAAAACTGGACTCGTTAGCTGCTGAAAAGTGGGTGAAAGCCCAATTCTACCCACTCGTTTGACCACAGATGGGTGGACGGCAGGGGGCCGTCTGGTTTCGAACCCCTGGCCACCGGGGGCTCCAAGGCAGCGGGGCCCGGGAGACAAAGCGGGCTGAAGCCACGCGGCTGCCCACACAGCGGCCCACACAGCGGCCCACACAGCGGCCCGCAGCACACTGTCACGTGGCCAGTGGTGGGTTATTCTGGACTTATCTTTTTTATCCACTTAACAAACATTCATTGAAGAATCCAGGTAATGTCGCTTACACTTTTGAAGGAAGACATTCCCTGCAAGTACATGACTCCCTCGGCATGAAAGTCGTCACTGCGGCTGAAGCATGAAGGGCGGTGTCCCCAACACAGTTGACAAGCGCGGCCTGGAAGGACAGCTGAGAGCTGCGGGCAGGCGCGCCTCGGGTACCTAGGACGCATGCGGATCCCACATCTTCTCGGGACACGGGCTCTGGCTGCAGTAGCTGCTCCGTCGGGGGACGCCCGTGCCCCACAGCCTCATTTAAAATAACCCAGTCCAGACGCTGGGGCCAAAAAGGAGGTCTGCAGCCTTCGCCACCGTGACCTGGATCGTATTTCCGTAGTGTCAGATCACAGCTGTCCCACAAAAGCCTGATTCCGTAAGGAGTCCCTTATGTGTTCATCTCGTGGGCACAGCAAGTGGGGCCTGCACTGGGGAGGACAAGCTCTACAGCAACCAAGCCCGGGGCGGGACGCTTCGTGGAAAACGCCTGCACGGCGGCCTTCTCGCCGTGGAATTATTTACTGCTTCATTAAGATGCTTTCATGTAAAGAGCCACATCTGAGAGGCGGCGTCATATTTACAGAGAAGACGGAGCGTGCGCGGAAGCAACGCTTATGAAACCTCAACGTGGAGAGGCTTTAAAAATTGCTGATGTTCTGGGCACCTGGGTGGCTCAGTGGGTTAAGCTCTGCCTTCGGCTCAGGTCATGATCTCCAGGGTCCTGGAATCAAGCCCCGCGTCAGGCTCTCTGCTCCGCAGGGAGCCCTCTTCCTCCTCTCTGTCTGCCTCTCTGCCTGCTTGCCATCTCTCTCTGTCAAATAAATAAATAAAATCTTTTAAAAAAAAATTGCTGATGTTCTGTTGTGTTCATTCGGGGCTGTTAAGAGCACAACTGAAAAAATCTTGTCATTGCTGTACGTTAGATGTTGGCCTCTTTCTTGAAGAAAGATTCCGGCGAAGGGGCTGTTTGAGTCCTGACTTACTGTGCTATTCTGGATACTGAATGAAACAAGTTTTTTCTTTTTCGAAAAGAGAAAAGAGGTGTGATATTCAAGGGGATTAGAGAAATACCTATTCACAGACGGAGACGGATGGACAGAAGGGCAGACGAATACAGATGGGGGCACGGAGCCGTGTCATGGGCTTTTGCAGACGAGCACCCCCCTCCCTCCAGACCAGCACCTCAACGTGCTTTTGCTGGGAAAGGGGCAGCTACAAACCCCGAGAAGCATTCTTGAGTGTTCTCGTCCGAGAACTCAGGGAAACGGGGCTCTGTCTTACAAAAGCCTTCAGGAGACTGAACTTAGACCGTGAGAGCTCTGCTTGCTCGTTTAGCCCTCCAGCGGTGGCCGGCTGCCCACTCTGCACCTGCCCCACAGTGGCTCTTAGATTCCAAGTGACTCGTTCCATCTCCCATTCTTAAGTTCTCCAACAGACTTCCAGCTCCGGAACAAGAAAGCGTAAATGCACCTGTCCACGTCCTCTCTCTCAAATACAGTTGAAGAGCCTGGAAATAATCTGACAGGAAATGGCAAAGGGACTCTGAGAGCAGGAAGAAGAAGGGGGACAGGTGTGTGCTGAGCTCTGTGGCCTCCCGTACGCCCCAAAGCGGTGCCGAAAAGGCCTGAAGCCTACAACTGCCCACAGGCAGAGAGCGGGCCCGCAGAGGAACTGGGAAAGGGGGGGCCCGACAGAGCCCAAATGGGGGCTGCTAACCAACCATTTGGCAGGGAGCCCGACCTGCCTTCCAAGCCCCGCGGGGCTGACCCAACCCCACTCTACCTAGTGGGCTGACCCTCCAAGGGGGCAGGCTTAGTATAGCCCAGCAGCTCTGTGCTCTGCACCCAGTGGCAGGAGAAAACCCAGGCCCAGTGGCATAAGCCCCTCCCACTTCCCACGCAGAACAGGGCCCGGCAACACGGGCGGCCCAGGGGGGCAACTTCCTCCCCGCAGGCAGCAGGAGGGAGGACTGGGCGAGAGCCCCGGAAGTGCCGGAAGAATGAGCCCAGCCAGTAGCACGATAAGGGCCCTAAAAACCTCCCTCTCCCACAAAAGCAGGTCAGAACCTAGACAGTGAATGCAAAAGGGGACACCTGCCTGCTAAAATACAAGACTTAAGTCACATCAAGGGTCCCCAACACAAGAACCAAAACTTTGTCCAGGACACAACAAAAATTCACTCATCACACGAACCATCAGGAAAACTACACTTTGAGAAAGAAAAATCAGCAGATGCCAATACTGAAGTGAAAAGATGTTGAAATTATTTGACAAGGATTTCAAAACTGTAATTAAGAATGTTTCAATAGGGACACCTGGGTGGCTCAGTCAGTTAAGCGTCTGCCTTTGGCTCACGTATATAATCCCAGGGTCCTGGGATCAAGCCCCGCATGGGGCTCCCTGCTCCTTGGGGAGCCTGCTTCTCCCCCTCCCCCTGTGTGGTATCCCCCTTGCTTATGCTTTCTCCCTCTCTCTCTCTGTCAAGTAAATAAGTTTGTTTATTTTTAAAAGAATGTTTCAATAAACAATTACAAATTCTCTTGAGAAAATTGAAAAAATAAAAAAATCTCTGCAAAGAAATAGAAGTTATAAAAACTCACTGAATGAACTCAATAGTAGAATGGAGATGACTCTGGATAGAATCCATGAACCTGTAGACAGATCAATGGAATTTATTCAGTTTGAACAAAACAGAGAAAGCGGACTGAACAGAAATGAATGGAGCTCAGGGATCTGTGAAACAGATGTCTAACTAAGTATCCAAAATATCCAACATTTATCATCCGAGTCCCAGAAAAAGAGAAAGAGGGTGTGGCTGAAAAAAACAGTCAAAGAAACAATAGTTGACAACTTCCCAAATTTGACAACAGATATAAAACTACACATTCAAGAACGTGGGGGAAATCTAAGTAGGATAAATACAAAGAAATCCAAACAAAGACACGTCATTATTAAACTTCTGAAAAACTAAAGACAAAAAAACAAAACAAAACAAAAAAAACCCCTCAAGAACTAGGGAGAGATGATGCTTACCCATACAGGAAGACCGAATTGGTAACACCAGATTTCTCTTCTGAAACCATGAAGGCCAGAAGTCAGTGATACATTTTTCTAGAAATAAAAGATCTGTCAGCCATGAATCCTGTACCTGGCAAAACTGTCTTTCAAAAATGAAGAAGTAGACTTCTCAGATGAAGGAAAACTAAAAGAATTTGGTGGCGGATCTACCTTTAAAGATCGGTAAAGGAAACCCCCAAACATTAAAAAAATAGATTATGGACTGAATTGTGCCCCCTGCTCCACCATTCATGTGTTGGAACCCAACGCTCAATGTGACTGTATTTGAAGACCTGTAAGGAGGTAACTAAGGTTAAGCAAGGTTTTAAGGGTGGGGGTCCCAATCTGATAGGGTCAGTGGTCTTTACAAGAAGAGGAAGAGACCCCAGGGCCATGTGCATATCAGGTCCTGTGAGGACACAGGAGGGGCAGCCTACAAGCCAAGGAGAGAGGCCTTGGAAGAAAGGACCTCAGTCAACACCTCACCTTGGACTTGCAGCCTCCAGCACTGTGAGGGCTGCCCTGGGGCTGTTTGAGCCCCCAGGCTGAAGGGTGTGTCCTGGCCACCGGAGCAGACTAAAGCAGAAAATGACAACAGGCAGATGGTGGGCCCTTCAGAGAGAAAGACAAGGACAGTGGAAGAAGATAAAGAGGCAAACCCAACAGACTGTTCTTCTCTTGAGTTTCTTTAACTATACCTGATGTTTGAGGTCAAAATTGTAACACCATTTGATGTGGTCAATGCATGCAGTGGAAACACTTAACACAATTAAATTCAAGAAGTGGGGAGGCTCGGGGCGCCTGGGTGGCTCAGTGGGTGAAGCATCGGCCTTCAGCTCAGGTCACCATCTCGGGGTCCTGGGATCAAGCCCCACGCCGGGCTCTCTGCTCAGCAGGAAGCCACTTATCCTTCTCCCTCTGCCTGCCCCTCCCCCAGCTTCTGCGAGCACGTGCTCTCCCTCTCTCTCTCTGTCAAACAAATAAAATCTTAAAAACAAGAAAAAAGCAGCAGGCGGAGGATCAAAGACGTCAATGGAGGTGAGGCTTCACACCGCGGGTGGAGGTGTGCCACCGGGACCCGCCACGGCCAGGGCCACAGGCAGTAAGGTTATGCCCAATGGCATGTAAAAACTATAAATAAGGAAGAATCTGATGCTAAATGATGTTCACGTAACTCACAAGAAAGCAAGCAACCCTCCCAAACAAAACCAAAACAAACAAAACAAAAAAACCAGAGGAAGAAAGGACGGGGACAGAGAGAGAATGAAATACTAAAATGGCAGACTTGAGCTCCAACATAGGGATGACCACATTAAATATTACCGGTATAAATATACTGATTAAAAGACAGAGATCGATTATTCTTCAGTAAAGAGAAAAAATTAAGAATGGAAAAAGTAGAGCTAGAGTGGGCAATACACGTGACCCAACCACTCGCATCTACGAGAAACATGACTTCAAAACAGTGCCGTAGGCACGTGGGAAAGGAGAGGATCACGCAAACACGAATCACAAGAAAAGCAACAGTGACGATAATCACAAAATGGGCCTCACAAAACGGTAAAGGCTGCGTCAACGCACCAAGATCCGGGAGCCCCAGTCTGTGTGTAGAACACAGCGAGATTTCGAACCGCGAAGCCAACACCAGGGAGAAGAAGCGAGAACCGGGTAAGTGCACAGTCGCAGCCGGGGATTTCAATGCCCAGCGCGCAGCGTTTACTACTGGAGACAAAGCCAGCCAGGCTGCGGAGGAGGGAGCACCAGCACGGTCCCCGGGACTTGCCTGACACTCCCGAGGACTCAACGAGAGCAGGACGCTCACCGTGAGGAAAGGCCAGATCCGCGGTCATACAACAAACCTTAACCAACTGGAAAGAGTTTCAAGCATACGGAGTGTGTTCTCTGAGCACAACAGAATCAAATCAGGAATCAGAATGTGAAAGACAACAGAGCCATCTCCCAGTTCCGGGAAACCCAACGACACACTTCTAAATAATTCGTGGGCACAGTGGAAGGCCCAAAGGAAATTTGATAAAAATAAATGAGGTTGAATGAAAATTGAAATGAAACTGAAAATACGACATATCAAAGTTAGTGGGGTTCAGCTAATGTGTTTCCATTAGAAAGTAAATGTTCACGTTAGCAAAGGGAAAATCCATCCATCAGTAACCTTACTTCCCAGCTCGAGAGGCTGGAAAAAGAAGGAAGGAAAAAGATAGCAACAAAAAAGCAAGCAGAAAGAGTGAAATTTTAAAAAGGCAGAAATGATGGAAAATAAAAACATGAAAATGAGAGAATTAGTGAAACAAAAACCGTATTTGTCAAGAAAATCCATAAAATTGACAAACCCCTGGCTCAGGTGACAAGGATAAAAAGAGAGGGGACACGTCGCCACCAACAAAACGAAAGGGGCTCCACAAAGGTGGTCACGCATGTCAGAAATTTGACAACTTGGAAGAAATGGGCTAATTCCTGGAAAACCACAAACTGCTGAAACCCAGCAAGATAAAATAGTACACGAATCATTCTAGAAGCTTTAAAAAATAGAATCTGTAATTTAAAAGTTCCTGGAAAAAGAAACCTCCAGGGTCCAGATGTTTTCATATAGAGAATTTCTCCAGAAATTAACACCAATTTCACAAAACGTCTGCCAGTGACGAGAAGAGGAGGAACGTCCCAACTCATTTTACAAGGTCACGATTACCTTGATACCAAGTACAACAAAGAGGACGTACAAATAAAGCTAGACGTCAACATCTGTCATGAATTTAGATACATCAATTCTCAACAAAACAGTAGCAAAATGAACCCAGTGATGGAAATAAGAAAAACAATGAACATCTACCTAGAGAAAGAAAACAAAAGACCCACCAAACCACAGCTGGGGCCTTAGACAGCAGGAGGGTTAGGGGCATGGACACGTATGCAATAGAAAATCCCCACGAAACGCTGGACCTCCCCCCCACAAAACTCAACCATTACTAGCCCACCGCTGACCAGAAGCCTTACCAATAACACAGCTGATTCACACATATTTTGTGTGTTAGATACTGAATTTTGACAATAAAGTAGGCCAGAGGAAAAAAATGATACTAAAAAATCATAAGAAAAGTACATTTATAGCACTGGGTTGTACTTACTGGAAAAAACTACATATAAGAGGACCCACGCAATTCAAACCCATGCTGTTTAAATGTCGACTGTATTAGAAGATGTGCAGGAGTTTGGCAAGTTTCCCAGATCAGTTTACAAAACTCGTGGTCTTTGGTCTTGTGCCCCCTGGGGCAGCACATAAACAAAAATCAGAACAACACAGAGGTAAGCACGACCCCACGCAAGGATGACCCTCCCTGGGGAACTGTTCCAAGTCTCCGTTAGGGAGGGTGCTTGTGGCAAGCGCCGTGTGTTCTATGTGAACTGCCGAGCGACTCAGTTCCACACCTGAAACTACCGCCACACTGTCTGCTAACTAACTGGAGTTGAAACGAAAACTTGGGTGAGAAAAAGGAAAACAAAAAACAAACGGATGGTCTTTCTCTACACCAGCAATAACTCTACTAAATATAATAAAAGATACTAATTACGATGGCTAAAAATATTAACTATCTAGAAATTATAAAAGAATCCAAAATCCTTCTGTGGGGAAACAAAACTCTAATACAGGAGACTGAAGATCCGAACGAATACAACGACATCCGTGCTCTTACAGGAATGTTTGATATTGTAAGATGTTGATTCCTCCTATTTTAGTCTATGAATGAAATGCAGCCTCGGCCAAAATTCCAGCTGGGTGTTTTCAAAGGAACGCAACAAAATTATTTAAAAACACATATAAAGACATAAAAATCTATGAATATTGAAGTAAATTTTAGAGAAAACAAAGGGTGGGTGTGTCCTGCCAGATGTTAAAGGACCATATTTTATTTTACTTTTTTATTTTTTGAAGATTTTGTTTATTTATTTGAGAGAGTGGGGGGGGGGAGGCCAGAGGGACAAGCAGACTCCCGCTGAGCAAGGAGCCCAATGCTGGGCTCGATCCCAAGACCCCGAGACCAGGACCCGAGCTGAAGTCAGACACAACTGACTGAGCCACCCAGGCGCCCAGGGGCCCTATTTTAATAAAGACATTAAAGCTGACGCAGGAACAGATGAACAGGCCGAGAGAAAATGACAGTTTGAAGATGATCCACACGTTTGTACAAGACCTGGTGTAAGATGAACTATAAAAATAAACCAATGGGGAAGCAACAGACTGTTTAGAGAACGACTTGGGATTACGGAATACAGAAGAAAAATAAAATTGGGCCCCTACCTAATCCCAGACCCAGGAGCAGACTCTAGATGAAGCCCTGAACATGAAAGACAGAGACTAGAAATCAACAGACAGCAAAGAATGCTAAAAGTCCTCAAACAAAAGCATAAACTGTAAGGAAGAGGTTGAGGGCTCTCATTACCTCAAAACTCGAGCTTCTGCCCAGTGAGAGCGAAGACACAGAGAGCAGGTCTGTGAACCACACAGCTGCGTCAAACTACACAGGGCCACCACCTGGCGTCCACTGGGAGCTCCTAGGAAAATAAACCAGGGAAGGGGGTAATTCAAATAGAGGAATGGGGAAAGGATACGCACCAAGCATTTTCAAAACAGGAGACCCTAATTATGACTTCAGGCTGGTAAATGAGGAAATGCGGGCATAAACTTATTTAGGGCCGTATTTTATCCTCCAGAGGGAACAAAGGGGAAATGCTTGAAGGGGTTGCCTCCTGAGAGCGTGGCTGAGCGTGGGAGCTGTTGGGATGGAAATCCTTCAATACAACTTGACTTTTTAACCCTGTGCTTGTTTTACTTTGCTGACGTTTTGAAATTTAAAAAAAAATTTTTTTTTTTTTTTTTTTTTTTTTTTTTGAGAGAGAGAGAGAGAGCACTCCAGAGCGGGGAGGGCAGAGCGAGAGGGAGAGGACGAGAGAGAAGTTGAAGTAGGCTCCATGCCCAGCATGGGGTTTGATCTCGAGAACCTTGAGATCACAGCCCGAGCTGAAGTCAGGAGCCAGATGCTTAGCTAGCTGATAGCCACTCAGGGACCCCCCCAAGGGTCTACTTTACATCAAGGGGTCATAAAGGCAACGACCCACCTGAACTCTGGGGGATCTGGTCCTTGCCCCTTGTAGCTTCTGGGGTTGCTGGTGTTCCTCTGCCTGTCTTCATACAGCCTCCTGCCCTGGGGTGACCTTGCGTGTCTGAGGGGCACCTCCTTTTGCTTCTGTCTTAGAAGGACACATGTGGGGGCATTGAGGGCCCCTGTTGTAATCCACGGCCATCTCATCTCAAAATCCTCAACTGCATCACAGATACAGAAACCCCTTTTCCCGATAAGGTCAATCTACAAGTTCCAGGGATCGGGACGTGATTCTCGGGGAGGCCATCGTCTGCTCTCCCACAATACGCACTTTCTCAGCAACATTTGTTGGAAAGACCGCCCTCTTCCTTGTGAATCGGGACGTGGGCACTGCTGAAACCAACTGGCCAGAAATGTAAGGGTTTATTCCTGAACACTCAGCTCTGTTCCCCGGACACAGCTCGTGCCAGGACGATAGCGTCCTGCTGACTGCGGTACCACGGCAACTCTTTAAGTTAGGTAGTGTAAACCCTTCAACTTTACTCTTCTTTTTAAAAATTGTTTTGGCTACTATAGGTCTCTATTTTCATTAAATTTCAGGATCAGCTTATTGATTTCTGCATAAAATCTGCAGGAATTTTGGGAAGGACGGCGCCGAATCTGTGCATCAGTGCGGGAAATCTTGCAGCCCAGGAACACGGAACGTCTCTCCATGTCTTTAAATTTCTAATTTCTCGTAGCAATATTCTCTACTTTTTATACTTTTCAGTGTACAGGTCTTATAGCTATTGTTAAATTTACCTACGTATTTTAATGCTATTATTCATGGAATTGTTTCCTTAATTTCGTTTCACATTGTTGCTAGTGCACAGAAATACGATTCGTTCTCATGCCTTGGTCTGGTATCGCCTGGACTCACCGTTACACACACTTACTACTGCAGCTCTTCAGTCGACACCTTGAGTTTCCATGCACAGTGTCATCGGCCAACGGACTCACTTCCTTGTTCCCGGTCTAATTCCTGCCCCGCTCCGCATGGCACAGGCCAGATTCTCCAGACAAACCGTGGCTGGCAGTTAGGACTTTTCATACCCATGTTCAGGAGGGAAATGCATTCGTTTTCTTTTCTTGTAGTTTGTCTGGCTTTGGTATCACGGTATCAAATAGGATGAACAGACACGTTCCCATCGCCTCCATTTTTTCTGAAATAAACCTGAGAATGATTAGTATTCCTTGTTTTTTTAAGCGTGGGATAGAATTTACTAGTCAAGCCATCTGGATGCGGACATTTTTGGGAGAAGATGTGGAATTACTAATTCAATGTCTTTGTTACACTTCTACTCAGATTTTTCTTATAGAATTTGTAGTCTGTGTCTTCCTCGTCCGCGTTGTCTAGTGTGCGGGCACAAACTTGTAATCTTCTTCTACAATCTTAACTTCTCTGGGACAGGTGGCGCTGTCGTCCCTCCAGGCCCTCATTGGCTAACTTGCGTCTTCTCGGTTACTTTCTTGGCCAATCCTGCACAGTTTGTCAACAGTTTCACTGACGTCCTCTACTTTTCTGTTTTCGATATTATTTCCTCGTTACTTCCTCCCTTCAGGCCTCATTTACTCTTCTTCTTCCAGTGTCTTAGGGGAGCAGCTTAGGTGACTGAGTGGAAACGTTCTCCTCTTCTGACACGGGCATTTAGAGCTACGAATCCTTGCGGCCCTGCTCTCGCCGCGTCACGGGAACTCTTCCACGTGTCGGTTCAGCAGGTTTAAGACGCTTCCCTTGTGGCTCCTCTTTGATTGCCGACTTGCACTGTTGCACTCTTTCCGGTTTTCTTTGGAGAATTTCCGACTTAATTGTGTTGCGGGCAGAGAACGTGTATTTTTCTATGGTTTCAGTCTTTTTACATTTATTGAGACTTGGTCACAGCCCAGCATGCGGCTTATCCCAGAGGCGTCCTGTGCAGCGGGAGACTGTGTCCCGCAGGCTCTTGGCGGACGATGCAGGGATGCAGGTCGGGTTGTGCGAGCTGGTTCCCGCGGCCACCCAGGCCTTCCTTGCGTCCTTTTCTTGCTGGCTGTCCCGTCAGTTGTGCATGACGCGTTTGTTCGTCTCTGACGATTACTGTTGCATCATCTGTTCTTTCAGAAACGCTAGTTCTGCTTTAGGGACGTTAGGTCGCTGCTTTTAGGAGCATATACACCTCTAACTGTTGTATTTTCACACGCAGACCCTTTTTATCCTTCCAAAACGTCGCTATTTGTACTAGTATTTCTTGTCTTAAGAGCCCATTTGCTTTCTGAATCTGATACGGGTCACTCGAGCTTACGGTGCTCGATCGCGTGGCACATCCTTTATCTCCTGACTTTCTACTTCTTTGTGTCTCTGAACGTGGCGTGTCCCGGCACAGTCTGCTTTTGTTTAGTTGGCCAACCTCAGCCTTCGGATGAAATGTTTTGTCCATTTACGTTCTAACGCAATCATCTCTGTGGTTGGTTGGGCTTCTGCTTCTCGTTTCATGCTGATTTTGTACCTCTCTTCTTCCTTGTATTGCTTTCTTTGTGTTAAATACTTTTCGACTTACTATTTTCATTCTAATTTCCCCGGTTATTTCCGGATCCGATGGAGCGGTCCCCCCGCAAACTCGTCAGGAAGGGCTTGTGAATGGTACTGAGCTCCAACCTAAAATTGTTTTCTACCAACTCCTTACCTGAGAGATTGCTTTTTTGGATACTTCACATTTCTTTTCCCACGTCTCTGGACAGTGTTGTTTTCTGAGTTGTTTTCAGAGACATTTTACTTCACGTGTGTTCCACCACCACCGAACCTCCCAACCTTCCTCCCCTTCAGGAGACACTGGGTAAGACCATGAAGGCTAGGTCTTCTCTACGACGAAGCGCAGCAGGTGTGTGTGAGGAGTGATTCCATTCGATGTCTTCACAAGGACAGCATTTTGGGAAGACAGAGATAACGGAGATGGACGTGGCTGTAACTGTCCTCACACATTCCATCGTCTGAGATAGTACAGCTTTGCGTCCACAAGGAAAGAGGGCGTCTGGCCTGCGCATCTGCAGATTCTTCTTTCATGGATTTAAAAATGCACGTTATATTTCTGTTACTGAAATGCAGCCTACGACTGGCGCAGTGCATTTCAGTGGTATGTAAACAAATGCGTGTGGCCCGTGTGGAGCTCCGGCTTTGAAATACTGTTTTCTGTCCCGACTTGTCCGGAGCCCCCCCGTTTCCTGAGTTGGAGGCTGGCTGTAGACCACAGACGGGGAGCAGCCACCCGGCTCTTCCCACCCCGCGGGCACCTGCGCCAAGTGGAAACAGTCCCCGGACGGCTCCCGTGCTGCTTGCCCCGGCCAGGTCACAGACAGAGCCCTCCGGAGCCTCGTGTCTCCGAGAAACGCGTGCCCTGCTTCAGATTTGAGAGCGGTTTCCTCTCAGCATCCTGCCTCGCTTTCACACAACTTTGTTGTTCCCAGCGTGTATGTTTTGTGGCGTATATAACTGGATGTTGGTCACTGTGTAGTTTTAATAGACTTCAGTTTTGCTTTTTTCTTCAAAATGCTGATTTTCCCAAGGGCTGAAGTTAACCACTGTGTGTTGTTTCCACCTTTCCAGGAGTGTCTGTCATTTTTAACACATAGCAGTGAATATCTAGATGGTGAAAAGGTGACTCAGAACATACACAAATGGCTGAAAAGTTGCTATCACCGTCTGCCAATGCCAGCACCGGCTCAGAGCGGCCCAGGCACAACCAGCAGGAGCCCACAGAAGTCCAGATTCTATACACTGAAGAAAGGCACTAAGACATTTAATTACTATTTTCTAAACAGACACCAAGAATACTACCCAATGTACGCAAAAAAGTCAAGAGACTATTCTGTTGAATATATTACACGTGCAAATAGACTGGTTATCAGGAATGTAGGTTTATTTCATTAAAAAATAAAGCAAAAGATTCATCCCCCAAAGAGAGTCCTGTATCCTTTAAAGCAGCAGCAATCACAAGGCACGTTTGTACGAAATACTCCAGCAAAATAGAAACTAAACATTAAAAAATAGGTTTTTCAAACATTGAGGACCATTTGTTAGTATGAACACACACTATAAAAATGGCATTCTTACACATTTTCTAAACAATTTTATTCCTTTACCTTTACTAAGACAGGAAACAATGGTGTAGTATTTACGCACCAGCCATGGCACCCAGCACAAATGTTTACACCACCGAACCTGGTTTGCTGGAGAAAAAACAGCTAAAAACATTATGTTTAGTGCGTTCACATTTTCAGATATTTGAAATCCATAAGCTAACAGGAAAAGTAAATTTCCTTCACTTAGAAAAAGACTGTAGTTACATTTCCTCAGGCAAACCCACTCCGCAAAAAAGGATATATTCTACTACATTCAGGATATTCTAAAATATCAAGGACATGATTTCTATTCTGGGAAGATCACAGTGACCCTCTTCATAAAACAGATTAGAAATCAGCACATAATAAATGTGAAGGTCAATTATATTAAAATAAAGCAGTACTCGACTTAAATTATTGATCACTTAAGAAATACAATGACTACTCACTCCCTGGTTAGAGATGTTAAGATTAGCTATTAGAAAAGGTGTAACATCAATATTTAGTGTCTATAAAAATTTTGGGATTCAAATATATGACAACGAAAAGTTTGTCCTAATCACACAAAAAGTGTTTCCTTCTACACTGGCCACCGCTGAGCTGTGCAGGACGAGGGCTGAATGAGACGCAGCTGAGTCAGACGCTCAAGAACGGGGCTGTGTCCCAGCCGGACGGGCACTCCTCCGAGCACACGCTGCAGAGACGTGGTTCTAGGGAACGCTAAGGAGTGCCGCACGCTCTCTGCTACTGGAGGGAGAAGAGATGGACCGAAGCTCCATTTTTAAACAACAAAAGAATATAAAATACCAGTGCACTAGAACACTTAAGCAGTCCTAAACAGCACAATTTAAATACCAGTTATCTGCTCTCATTAGTTCTCTTCTTAAAAAAAAATCAGTTCCTGGGCTTTAAATGTGTTTCCTTTTTAAAACTAGCCAGCATTCTCCTCGCGGTTGGGTGGCAAGTCCGCACCCATGTAGCGGGCGGCCACCCTGCAGGTCTCCGCAGGCCCCGCCCAGGTCGCAAGGCAGAGACGCGGAGGCCGGCTCCAGGCGGCCGCCCAGCAGGCCCGAGGCCCCGGCCTAGAGCAGCACAGCCTGGGCCGCCTCCTTGATGGCGTGCGCGGCTCTCTCCAGCTCCTCGTCTGTCTGCTCCACCGTGACCACAACCCTAATGCTGAGAAACGACACAGGACATCATCAGATGAGTCTCCGGCACCCGTTTCGGCCCGTCCAGTGCTGCCAGGACGCGGCACGACCAGCCGTGGGTCTGCCGTCCACAGCCCCGTCCTCGCCGCCGGCGCAGCACAGCAGGGACTCTCCTACCCGCAGGCCTGGATGCGCACCAGCCGGGCACAGCGTCCGCCTCTCCCCGCCCTCACCGTCCTCTCCTGCCCCGGCAACACCGGCCCGAAGCCGGAACTCGGCGTGCTCAGGTCAGTGTCTGCGCCCCACGCCCCCGACAGTCCCCACGCCCCCAACAATTCAGTCAGTCCCGTGAAGCTCCGGGACACTGAGGCAGTGCAGCAACGGTTGCGTTTTCAGGAAACCGAAAACCACGACTATCGCTCTGACACGGCAGTTCTACGTCTTCTGCCCCTCGCCCCTCTGCAAACGCCCGTGTCACCCCGGACACGGTGCTGGGCTGGGCAGGGAGCGCTGAGGGCACAAGCAAGTGGGTCCTGTGCCCCGGAAACCCGGAGTCACAGCTCCGCCTGCGTGCGCTCGGACGTGAGAGGGCAGGACCCTCAGGGCACCTGTGAGCTGCCGCCAGCGGACGTCCAGAAGCCCCATCTGGACCTCTGCGTCTGCACAGTGCTCGGGACTTGTGTCGCCCTGGACCCCCGGGCCCTTCCCCGTCCTCCAGGGCCCTCTGGCTCGTCCCCCTCAAGCTCATGCTCTGGCCCTCACAAGCACCAGAGGGTCTGCACACCACTGCCCGCCCTGCTAGAAGAGGCACCTGCAAGTCTGACATACTTGACCACACTTGAGGCTGGAGCACCGCCTGCTCTTGGCCGCTGGAGCCGCTTCCAAGCGGACCTCTGGCTCCACCTCTGGCCTCTCCGACCCCGCGCTGCGGCCCTGAGCACTGCGGCCCTGAGCACTGCCACTCTAGGGGTCTCCCCCTTCAGCTACACGGGAAGTGCTGAGGAACGAGCACCGATTTTATGTCAGGAGTCCAAGTGCTCGCTCCCACGTACGGCTTCTCGAACCTCTCCAGATCTTCCCCATGGCTCTGTTCCCCCGGGGCGTTTATACGTGTCTGCCAGCTCAAGAGCCACAGGGCGCTCCGGCCAGCTACAGGGTCAAGACCACTGTCCGGACACGCCCTCCCCCAGAATGGCCCTCATGGCGGACAGGCCGGCACAGCGCGTGCAGCTTAGGGTCGTGGCAGATCTCTGCAGACCAGAGCTCAGTCCTGGGGTCTCACACACCTGAGTTAACTAAGGGAGTACAGTGAGTCCTGGGGGCGCTTTACAATGAAAAATTTTAAAATGGCTCATTTAAGAACAGAAAACAGATGATGTACTATATCGTACAGGACATACTCTTCCTTATCCTGTGATAGCCTTTCAAACGTCTCCCCAACAGAACACATTTTTATTTTTATATCAAGTTCTGAAAGTAGGAAAAACGGGTCCAGTCACATTGTAACGTCCACCAACCTTGGAGGCGGGAGGCACTTCTCTTCTTTCTCCAGGTAGCGAGCCTGGGTTAAGGCGATGCTTCTGTCCATGCACTGTGGAAGAAGAGGGACAGGTTTGCAAGCTGGGCTGTGGACACTGTGCCCATTACAACAGGAACGGACTCTGAAATGCTACCCTTCACTGCAGCGCTCATTCATTTTTCCAGTTACAACTGTGAGAAGGCAAAACAGCAACACCAGGATCCCATCCTGAGCAGCCCCGAGCGGCATGACCGTCCTACGGCGGCCTCTGCTCCACGCCGCCCAGGGCACTGCGCCCGCCATGTGGCCGTCCGGCACTGTGAGGCAGGGCCAGAGCCACCGAGACTCCACTTGTAATCTTACTCCATTCAAAGAGCCACAGGTGGCTAGGACTGTCCGTTTTAAGCAAAGCGGAAGTAGGACATGAGGAACAGAGCCAGCAAAGTCCTGGACGCCATCCCGAAGTCGGACCGCGCAGTACAGACCACTCCCACTCAAACACCGGCAGTTCCTCTCATTTCCACCCCTACTTTCGAGCAGGTCCTACCAGGCTACAAAACTTTGGTGTCACCCACCGTGTGCGTCGCTTTTCCATACTGTAACCATCTGTCAATACTTTTTAAAAAATTCAAACATTCTCTCCCAAAATAAAGTATAGAAATCAGACTGAAGTCACAGTTTATCGGGGTTTCTTTTCCGGAGATGAAAATGTTCTGGAAGGAGGGGGTGTACAACCTTGTGAGTGTGCTCACAAACACTGGACTGCAGTACTTTAAAAGGGGGCACTTTTTGGTCTGTGAATTATAAAAAAGCATTGGTCAGAGCCAGGGGACCGACAAAGGAAGGAACACGCATTCCCCGGCTGGGCAGTGCGGGTGTCGGCCCGAAGAGGGGCCACGCCATCCGCGGCCAGGCTGCCCTCCTGAGGCGACACACACCCCCGGAAAGCCCCAGCAGGCCACATGGCAGACGCTGACCGACGCGGCAGCTGGAGCGTGCGTGGAGGAGCTAACCCAAGAACATCTGGACCGGCTCTGCTCCTAGCCCGGGCCAGCTAAGAAACATAAACCATCGCTGTCTGCAAAAACAGGGTCTTGTCCAGCCACTCAAAAAGCACTTGGCAAGAGCTCCGTGTTCTGCAAAGCTCACGCGAGAGTCTCCGCTCTCCGGCACCAGCAGTGAGGCAGAGCTCGGGACAAGGACGCAAGGACAGAGCTCTCTCTTTTTTACGCAAATGCAGTTTCCAGACTGTGTTTCGTCCCTCCCCGAATGCCCCGCTCCCGGATACAGCTCTCATGAGTATTTCCTGGAGACGGCCGGTCTCTGGCTGGGGCCTCTCACGGAGTCTGGTCTCCGTGAGCTGTGCAGACTCTGGTCCTCTCTTCTGTTCTCAGGACGAGCGACAAGGACGGCCCGCGTCTCCGATGCTCTTCTCGCTCACCCTCTGCAGAGTCTCTGGCATCAGTGGAAGGAACCCCGCTGCCGGGGTGTCTCACGTGGAACGAGCGTGCTGGCAGCAGGACGGCCCAGGGCCCGCAGTGTGGAACCGGGACAGATAGCCGTCCCGAGCGGGGGGCAGGTGAAGGAGACGGGACTGACGGGGCTTGTGGCTCCCGGAGGCGGCTGTGCAGAAGTCCACGTCCGGCCCCGCACTGGACAGTCTCAGCGCACAAGCTCGTCCGTCACAGAAGTCACTGTGACGGCTCTGCCTTGTACCTCCATTTAGCTTGCACTTAATTTACACACAATCCTGGTGCCGCACGTAAGCATGGGGATGCTGCACTTTCTCTCACGTCTGTGTGTATCGAGTGACATCGTGGTCCAAGTGCCGAGGTGGTAAGGTCCTCTGGGATGCTTCACCGGGAGAGGGCGACTGTCTTTCTTCACGCTCGCAGAGCCGAACCCGAGGGAACGCCTGTGCCATCTCTGCCCTCGGAAGGCAAGAGTCACTGCACCCTGACTGCCCAGCATCCCACACACATCCTCAGTGAGGAACCTCAGATTCTGTGTCAGCTTTCGTTTCTACGACGACCGACTCCAGAGGGCCTGCATGACCCCTCCATGATGCGTCCTTCTAAGTGATTCGGTTCACACTGCAGGACGCAGGACGGCTGACGCAAGCTGGGAAGCAGAGGCTAACGTCACCCGCGTCTCCATACTGAGTAGCCACGGGACCAGGGACAGAGGCCTGCCTGCTTGGCCACAGCCAGGCAAAGGCACACAACGGAGGACAGCCATTACCCTGATGCCCGGTGGCCTGGGCTCAGAGCAGAAGCCCCTGGAAGGAACCGTCAGGACGAGCAGGACAGGGAGGCGGAAGGCAGCTTGCTTTCGTCCTCAGGTGTGTGCCAGCTGGACCCAAGAGTCGGGTAAAGGCAGGGCCCCCCACACGCTCGCTCACGGTGCTGCCTGGCCACTTCCGATCCTCTGTGAGGGGAGGACAGCAAGGAGCCGTGCTCTGCACGTGAGCGGGCCCGGCTCCAGAGACACAGCTCTACTGAGCACAGCCAGGCACGTGGTCTTCCCCAGAGAGGCACTTCTCAGTTAGTAACAAAGTTACAATTAGTAGTAAAACCACTCTCAGGAGATATTTAAATCAACCTCCAAATTAGGCCTGGTAAAGGAGCGAATGGTCTGTCTTCCTTTCTGGTTACAAGACTATTCTGACCTGTCTGCGGGTTACGCCCGGGGTTCAGCCCAGACAGCTGTCCACTGCTCTGTGGGATCATCGTGACTCATGACGCCACCCCCCACGCCTATGTAAGCCTGGCTCTGGACATGCTAAGCGAGTGGAAGGCTAGCCAGTTAGACACTTAGACACTGCGTGGGTTCAGGGTAGAACCACATACTTACATGATTTACAATCTCCTGAAGCAGTTTCACGTCGCCTTCTCGAGAGCCGGTGCTGTCTGTTAGCTGTAGGTGAAACGCTGGAGAAAGGGACTCCCCCACCACTTTTAACCCACAAATGCTGAAAGGAAACACACACACAAGCGTTAAGTCCCTTCTGGGCACAAGGATGTCCCACATCTAAGTAACTGTCAGACGTCTGCATTAATGAATGGAACGGCAGCTCATGGCTTTCCCAGAAAGCGTCACGTGGCGGCTCCAGCCCCGAGAGGGACAGCTGAAATTCACGCTCCTGCCCAGGCTCGCCAGTCCAGATCCTGCTGCAGGGCTGCTCTGGGAGTGTGGAAGGGACACGATTGCTGGCCCGCAGACACCACTGGCTCACTCCCGCAGGCCGCTCCCTGCTCCCTGGCGCATAGGCCCCCTCCTCCCCTGCCCCTCTCCCTACACTCTGCAGCTGGTCAGGAAGCCAAGTCCCAGCCTGAGGACCGCCTCCTGGGGCCTCCCTCCCAAATCCCTCCTCTAGGGAAGCATCTGCACTCTTGTCTCCCATTACTGTTTCCTTCATGACTCCTTCTACTGATAATGTGCCTTTGTCCATTATCTCAGTCTTTATTTGTATATCGTCTTTCCCAAATTACAGGGATGACTTCTGGCATTAAAAGCACTGCATTTTGACCACCAGAAGTATGTTTAGATTATACAGTTCCCGTCTTATGGCATGTTTTCTGTTAAGTTGTACTTGAATTATGACTATTTTCATCCTTCTTAGGATTTAAGAGCACAGACATCTGTAGCTTCTCAGGTGGGGAGAGAGATTTCCTTAGGGGTGAAATCCTGTATTTTCAAATGTTTATCATAGATGGCAAGAGAACCGCAGAGCACAGGTTCATTCAAAGTTCATTTTTATCTGATACTAGTAATAGTTTGAGCTTTGACTCCTCTCCTAGGCTACAAATGGTGCATATGACTACTTGAAATTGAGCTAAACATTAAGAAAAATTTTTTTTAATTAAAAAAAAAAACACTTTTACTTACTTATTTGAGAGAGCACACCAGCACGAGCAGGGGGCGCAGAGGCAGAAGGAAAAGCAGACCCCCGCTGAGCAAGGAGCCCGATGTAGGACTCGATCTCAGGACCCTGGCATCGTCATCTGAACTGCAGGCAGACGCCTGACTGACAACCACCCGGGGCCCCGAGCCAACATGTCAGATCACTAGCTAGCTGCACTTAGAAAGCTCTGCTTCTCCCTCAGGATGAGATTAGCACAAAAGGTACTTCGTAGCACATTGGACTCCTTCAGCACATTCAGGACTCACCAAGCTTTACTGAAGGACTACTGGGCGCCAAGCATCATGTGAGATGCCAGACGCCAACTTTGACTGCCTTTAAAACCACCCATGAGCACTGCAATTGTGTCCCCTTTCCTTAAATGTCATCAATCCTACTAGGACCTGTCAGTAACCAGGCTGCAGAACGGTGCCCAGAAACACTCTATAATCAAATAGGGGTTTACTCCAGAAGGCAAGTACGGTTTAACACCAGACAAATTAGAACGATGTAATTCAGCAAAAATCTATGATTTTTTAAAAAGCCTCCAAATCTAGGAATAATCTGATAAATGCCACGTACAGAAAACGTTCAGTATGAAATTTCATACTTACTGAGGAAATGCTCTCGTACTGGGAATGACGGGGCCATCGCTACTGTGACAGAAGGTGTCAACAGTGCGTCAGCGACCTATGCCAACGCAGGAAGAGAAGAACTAAGATTCTAAGAAGCTGGCAGGAAGAGAGAAGCACAGGACTCTTACATACGTCGTCACGAACAGAATGAAACAAACCACCAGGAGTCCGGAAAGACTGCTGCAGAGCAGATCATGAGGACAAAGTGCAAAGTCCAGAGACGACTGGCTACAAGGAGAAGCGACAACTGGCTAGCAGCTAGAGAAGGTGGGGTCTTCGAGGGAAAGAGGCAGTTAAGAGACAAGACGGTGGAGTGTACCCAGTGCTAATCAAATGACTCCGGAAAGGGTGACAAAAGAGAGGGGACAGGCAAAGGTGCTGGGCCCTTAATGGGGAAGAGCTATGATGGCAGGAGACAACTTCTCCAGTTGTAACTTGACGGAAGACTGGTTGGGATGCCCCTGTGTGTACAGATTTGTGAAAGAAGAGGAGGGAGTCTGAGTGAAAGCAGCGAGGCCAGGCTGTGCGCTGACAGTTCGAGGAGTGCGGGCGGGGCCTGAAGACCTGGGAGGGGACAAAGGTGGGAGAGAGTGGGGAAGGTGGAGCGCTGGCCTTCCCAGGTGCACACGCTGACACGACTAGGCAGAATGAAGGGCCCCGAGTGTTCCTGAATTTACAGTGACTCGAACATGCTGTACTGTGTTGGCATATTAATGTTTTATAAACCCAGTCGCTGGAACCAACATGGATAGTATCTCCTAACCATAAATCATGCAAGAAGAACCTTTGTTACTACCGTGCAGACACACCCAGAACTTTAATTATTTCTGCCCTTGCTTTATCTGGAACAGCTGTGATATGCTCATTTACTCACTGTCCTGGTCCTTTTGAAAAGCCTCCAGCTTCCACACCTGCCAACAGGCAGGACTTCCATGACGGAAAAGACATGTTTCCACCTTAGGAAAGGCAAAGGAAACAACTCGGGCAACGTGAAACCTTCTGTAAGACCAGGAATCTGCATGAAGCTGTCACCCACCGGAGTTTTCTTCTCCATTCCAGAGAAATCTTAAAGAGTTTCTCTTGTGTAGTTAAGACAAACACAAGTAAAAACTCCTAAGTTTCATTTCAACTTCACCTGTTTTTCTTGTATTAATTTAAAATAAAACTTAGTAACTATTTTCCAAAAATTACGGCCAGTATGAACCCACTGTCAACTAATTCCATCGCATGTAACGGTATCATTTTATCTGTACAAATGCGGAGCGATTCTCCGTTTGCCCGAGCGTGGGAGCACGTTTGGTGGTAATTTTCACCTTTATACTGTACGTATCACTATAATATTAGTGAGCTTGTATCCTTTTTAGAAAAACAAAGTCATGGTTCTTCAACCACAAATGGACGTTCTGGCTTCAAGCCCACAGACAAATCTGACTGAATGGAGTTTCTCCTTTTTTAGCTGTAATTCAGTTGAAATGATCTAAGCCTATTAAATATACTCAAAACCAAGAAGGTGACATTCAAAATTTTTCACTAGTTGTTTAAATATGGTACAGACAGACTTTAAGTTGGTTGAAAATATAGAAAACTTACCCTTGTAAAGCTTTATGAATTCGTTCGCACTTTTCCTTCAAAACTAAAAAAATACCTGCATGAAAAAAAATGCACTTGATAGTGTATTCGGAAGATCTGATATTACTAATCTACAAATATTTTTTAAGATTTTTAAAGGTCATCAATGTAAAAGGCCGCAAACCCTCCTGCAGACTACTAGCACACAGACAGGAACACTCCTGGAGGCCCGAGCCCTGGTCACTGGCAGCCCCTCACCCAGTGTCCGCAGAGTCTGGGAGGAGGTTCTTCACAACAAAACAACGGCTCTTGTTCTCATCAGATTCTACAAAGAATCTGGCTATTAAAAGGGTACAAATATATTACCTTCTGGACCCTAACAATTTGGTAACATATAAACACTGTAGTAATGTTTTCTATCTTTTCCTTGATATCTACATACTTTATCCATGGAAAATTAAAAAAATAAAATATCTTAGCAAGAGGCAGGAGCGCCAGGCCTTCTGAGAAGCAACTTATGAATGTGCACCCAGAAACATTCATATTTCCTGATTCTCTGAACTAAAACTGTTAAGAACTTAGGAATTTTAAAAATTCTACATTTAGAAACACCCAGTAAGGCTTGCTTTTCATTTCTGTTTTAGGCTTTGTGAGGAGTGCTATCAGAGCCTAAAGGCACATTTGAAATTTAATCAAACTGGCACAGTAAGGAACCTTTAACGGTTGGTAACCGGGTTGGGCCTTAGCACCAACTCATGAGTCAAAGACTGAAGGGAAGCAACCAGACAAGCTATAAATCGTATTACTGAGAACCGGCAGCGCACTTCAGCTAACTTCTCAGTGACAACGAGCCCAGAGCTGCCCCTCCTTCTGGCACTGCCGGCCATCCTGGGAGCCAGCCCTGTTCTGGCTCTGGCTCGCCTCCTGGGCGGGGGAGCAGCTCCACACGAATTCCTGAGGCTGGAGGACGTCTTCACCGCCATTCTCCCTGGGAATGCCGGGCACCGCCATGCGGAGGCACAGCTCTGGGTGGTAAACACTCTCCCTCTAGCTAATTCCTCTGAGAGCACGCCAGCAGGCTGGCTGACGTCCCCTGCAGTGCCTGGTGCCCTGGGTTCAGAAGATCATACCTGGATTCTCCTCCATGATATTCAGAGCCTCGATCGCAGCGGCAGCCAACAGCGGGGGGAGCGAGGCTGAAAAGCAGTACCCCTGGCCGGAAAGTCGCTGAGAAGAAACGCCCAAGTTAAAGACACAGATAGGCTGCTCTTTCTTTTTGGCTAAAAAACTTAAGGGCAGGGGGCACCTGGGTGGTTCAGTGGGTTAAGCCACTGCCTTCGGCTCAGGTCATGATCTCAGGGTCCTGGGACGGAGCCCCGCATCGGGCTCTCTGCTCAGCGGGGACCCTGCTTTCCTCTCTCTCTCCCTCTCTCTCTCTCTCTCTCTGCCTACTTGTGATCTCTCTGTCAAATAAATAAATAAAATCTTTAAAAAAAACAAAAACAAAAACTTAAGGCACCAGAGCTGCTCCATCTCCGACTGGTGTGTACAAACATACAGTGCCAGGATCCACGCACGCACACAGTTACACTTGTGACTCAAATAAGACTTTCTTAAAAAGGGAGATAATTTCGAATGTAAATACTGAGTGATTCTACTAATAATTCAACTTTTAAATAAAAACCGTGGTAACCCAAGTCAGAATGAAATTCTGTGACTGGAAATCACATGCTGATAACTTCTCACCGTGACCAGAGCGACAACGAGTTTCAGTTTCTGCTTGTTTTCCAAAATGAACCCACCTGATGGTCAATCACAAACGACCTGCCACAGCAGAAACCTCCAACAGAAGCGAGGGAATTCTCCATGTTGGCGCTGATGAGATCGATATCATCAATCTGCCAAAAAAGTGCAACCGCAGGAGTCATTCCTCAATTTAAAGAAAAGTTGAAGACCGACGCCAAGCCTGCAGACAAGGGTTATTAGCACTGGTCACGTCAACATCTCGGTCAAACAAAGCACCCCCCTGCAAACAAAGGATAAGCCCCACAGAATTCACCGCTACGAGGAGAGATGCTTCGAAGTGCACCTCTGGAAGAGGCTCACTTCACTCCTTCTGGCCGTTTCACACGCACGACTCAGTCACAGCGGCAGGACAGAGAAATTAAAAGAAGATGAAATCCAAAACTGCTTTGTACTAAAAATACTCAGAGGAATAAAATAAAGTGGCCCAGCTGGCCTTCCCCCAGAAGGTGCTTGAGATAACAGAAACACATCGATCATAGTTTTGAGCATTTTATCCCTACATTCAATTTACCTTTCAACTTTTCGAAAATGAAACCAATTACTCTGTGCCCTGTGGGCTTCTGAGTCCCCAGCATCTTCTCAAGTCCGTGCCCCATTGACCCTCACCTTCCGCAGCAGCGCCAAGGACCACCCCAGACACACGGCAGCCATTCAAAATCACTCACTGATGGCTGTGACGACAGGTGGTCTGAGTGCATCTGGGGGTTCCTAAATGGTCCACATACCCAACAAGGAAATCTGTGCACTCTTTTTTAAAAAACCTCTTATTATGAAAAATTTCAGTCACATAGTAAGTACAGAGGATAGAGAAACAATTCTCACCGCCAGACTGAGTAACTACCAGCTTGTGGACCATCGCTCACCTGCACATCTAGCTCCTTGTTGCCCTCACCACTTCTCTGCAGCAAACCCCAGACTTCACACAGGTCCAGCTGTAAACGTCTCAGTGTGCATTTCTAAAGGATACGGACCGTTCCAAAACCACAGTCACAAAACTATTATCACATCTAAAAAGTGAAAAATTTCTTAATATCGTCACAAACTCCGTGTTCGAACACCTGTCTCACAAAGCTTGTTTCCTGCAGTATGTGCTGGAATCAGGGCCCAAATAAGGCCCATATATTCTGCACTTTTCCTCACTGCATTTATCACCAAATGTCAGTCTGTCTTTGAGGACTATGTGTCAATCTAACTTTGTGTGATATTCGTCCGGCTCTCCACTTTTCTCTGGACTGTGCTGGTGGTGGGATACAGATAACCTCTGATGATTTTTCATGTTCTTTAGTTCAACTCCTTAACACAGGTTGCAAAACTTTTATGCACAGGATTTGCACGAAAGTTCCCTCATCCCCACCGGTCACACAGTAGTGGGTGAAGACAGGTCCTGCAGACAGGCTGACGTTGCTTTGCCGAGGTTCCAGGGGCAGCAACCATGAAGACTCGGGCAGCTGGGGCTCCTTTCCCACCAGCAAGGGAACGCATGCCCGACTCGCTGCAGCCGTCTGGAGCTCGAGGCTGTACACCGTCTGTGCCCGCACTGCTTCTGACCCTCTGGAGAAAGCGTGACCGTCTGACACGCACAGAGGATTCAGAATTATAACTACTGGAGAGTGTATCCTTCCACTGCCATCATGGTATTTTCTAAAGGACTACTTTAGGGAACTCTCACTGATCTTAAGAAAAACATGTTCAAATGCTGCCGAGTCAACACACCACATGCTGTGAGCAGCCACTGTGAGCTCACGGTCCCGCAGCCCGGCTGGCCTGCTCCTGTCTGGGCTGAGCCACATGACAGACCCGGAAGCGGCGGGCCCTGCGCAGGTCCGAGGAGCGCCGCCTCGTGTCCGTGAGACGCGGCCGTGGGACGGCACTGCGTGCTCCGCGTGAGAAGTGCCCCAGACGAGAACTTACACTGATCCCGAAATGCTCGGTGACGCCTCGGCCGTGCTCCCCTAGGACTCCGAACGAAAGGCTTTCCTCCAGAAAGATTCTTGCTTTGTATCTGTACTTCAGTTTCACCTAAGTGGCAAACAGACGTAGCTTTAAACTACTGACGACCAGCGCACCAGACCGTACCTGGGAAGACAGAACTGACCCTAAAATGGAGAGGAAATAAAAGCACCACGGGTGTTCCTCACAGACCTCAGGGGTCTGTTCCTGCGCATCGGCCACTTGCTAAAGGTTCTTCGTGGTCAACACCCGAGGCCTAGGGCAGAGCGGCAAGAGCCCCGCACGCGCCCAGCTGCGTCTGACCGCCGCTTCGGCCCGTGCTGTAAACGAGTGTCCTTCCTCAGGGCTTCCTCACTGCCGCAGTTTGCACTTGGTGCTCTGGCTGGTGATGGTGCTTCAGATGCCCGAGCACAGAGCACAGCGCTGAAGCGCCGTCTAGCGTCTCACGGGGAGAACAGCTGTGTTGGATCAGCTGCAGGTCAGACATCAGTCACAGCGCTGATGGCCCCGAACTCAGCGTAAACAAACCAACGATACACATGAAACTGGGGCGCCTGGGTGGCTCACTCGGTTCAGCGTCTGCCTTCAGCTCAGGTCATGATCCCAGGGTCCTGGCATCGAGACCCGCCTCTGGCTTCCTGCTCAGCAGAGAACCTGGTTCTCCCTCTCCCTTTGCCCCTCCCCCCCGCTAAATAAAATCTTAATAAAAAATAAAAAAAACAAAAGACCCTCTAATATGTGTTAAATAAAGTGTCTTTGAACAAAAAAGACAGAAAATGAGGTTAGATCCTGAGTGACTGATGGAAATGCTGTGACCAAAGGCAGAGGATGAGAAGCTCCAGCCTCAGGAGCCACAGTTCGTTATCTGCAGCCCATGTGCACGACGTAACCACACGCGTGCACTCTCTAGACCCACCTACCAGCGGCCCGTGGACAACACAGGCTTGAACTGCACAGGTCTGCTGAGATGTGGATGTTTTCCAATAAATACAGGCCAGCACCGTACATGTATTTTCTCTTGCGTAGGATTTTCTTTTTTGTTTTTAAATTTTTTTTAAGATTTTATTTATTTGACAGTGATCACAAGCAGGCAGAGAGGCAGGTGAGGGGGGGGTGGGGGCAGACTCCCCGCTGAGCAAAGAGCCTGAGGCGGGGCTCGATCCCAGGACCCTGAGATCATGACCCGAGCCGAAGGCAGAGGCTTAACCCACTGAGCCACCCAGGCGCCCCACCATATGGTTTTCTTAGCATCTTCTTTTGAGGATAGAGTGTCTAATCAAATGACCTACGAAATACGGGGTGATCAGCTGTTTATGTCACAGGTAGGGCTTCCAGTCAACGGGAGACTATTAGCAGTAAAGGTTTTAGGGAATCAGAGTTATGTGGACTTTCAGCTTTGTGGGGTAGTGCCCCAACCCCTGCATTGTTCACGGGTCGACAGCACCACGATGACAAAGACGGGCTGAACTTCAGATGCTCTAAATTTAACTCAACAATGCAGACACACAATGCCCACTTTTAAAGACAGAGACGTTAAGGTATTATGAATGAAGACATATACTGTACCTGTTAGACACCGGTTTGACCATATGTAAAACTCCTGAGGAAACGTGCATCATTCTTCCCTCAGCGGCACTGTGTTTTAATCTGAACTCATGGCACTTTTTTTTTTTTTTTTTTTTTTTTTTTTTTTTTTTTTTTTTTTCTCATTTTATTTATTTTTTCAGCGTAACAGTATTCATTCTTTTTGCACAACACCCAGTGCTCCATGCAAAACGTGCCCTCCCCATTACCCACCACCTGTTCCCCCAACCTCCCACCCCTGACCCTTCAAAACCCTCAGGTTGCCCCAACCTCCCACCCCTGACCCTTCAAAACCCTCAGGTTGTTTTTCAGAGTCCATAGTCTCTTATGGTTCGCTTCCCCTCCCCAATGTCTCATGGCACTTTTTTAAATTCAGGAAAAGCTTTCATTAATATGCCTTTCCATCTATCTTTCTCTTTGCTTTTGGTCTCAGAAGAAAGTCTTTTCCCAGCAAAGGTTTAGATGTGTATTTATCTGCAGGTTCTTCTGTTACTTTTCTGTCAGCACAGCGGGACGCGGACACACGCACGCCTGCGTCCAGCGTTCTCCCCACAACGTTCACCTGATCCACCCCGAATCGCTATGAACGGGATCAGTTTCACGAGTGAATTAAAGTACAGTCATTATCAACCACTAAAATTTCGGTGGATTTTTATTAACAATGGATAAGCTAATCTGGGGAGAACTCTAACTTTTCAGTACTGTTTCCATCCATTAACATGTATGGAACGTTGTATGAGTGAGCAATTTCCTAAAAATCAGGTTTTGGAAAATTTCTCATAGTATTTTGACAACACTGGCACACACACAGACCAGTGCAACAAAACAGAATCCCCGAAGTCAAACCCTAATCTGTATCCCGTCATCCGGACATACTCCATGCTAATACGCATCCCACCTGTCCCTCACACTGTGTGTTCCGCCGCAGGCGTGGGTGCGGTACCCGCCCGCCAGCTCTGCTCCCCACAGCCGCAGTGTGGCCACGCGATGCTGCTACTTCTGGGCCACCGCCACCCCGATATGCTTCTACCGGCCTTTGGCGTGAAAATAAGAGGAAAACGGATACATCTCTTCCAGGATATTTAAAGAGGTATTTAGATTTCCTCAAGAAACAGTGAAAAACTTTAAAAACAAGACACGAAACCCTTATTCTGAATCCCCACTCAACTGACAGACTCAGACTCCAGCTCAGGCTGAATGCAAACACGGTTCACCGTAGGAGAACCTCGACTCTGTTAACAGGATGAAGGAAAACTCCACGACCGACTCACCAACTGATGCAGAAAAAGCACCGGACAGAATCCAAACCCGTCGTGGTATAAACACACAACACACCAGGACCAGGGGGAACTTCCTCAACCCGATAAAGGGCATTTATGGAAAACACGCCGCTAATATCACAGTCAGTGGACGCAGCCTGAAAAGCTTCCCCTCTCGCCACTCCTAGTCAACACCGTGGGAGGTGCCAGCCAGAACGGTCAGGCAAGCAACAAAAATAAGAGTACAAGACATCCAAAATGGGAAGGAAGAGGTAAGAGTATCTCTACGCATAGATTACAGGAGCTTACATACAGACTACTCCATGATACAAGATCGAAACACAAAACCAGGGGTGCCCGGCTGGCTCAGCTGGCAGGATCCAACTGTTGTGAGTTTGAGCCCCATGCTGGGCATAGTGAATACATTAAAAATAAAGTCTTAAAAAATAATAACAATGAAATAAAAAATAAAAAACCCTATAAAATCAGTTGTATTTCTGTAAACTGGCAGTTAACAATCCCTAAAACAAGTCCATTTATCACAGCATCAAAAAGAATAAAATACTTAGGAATAAATTTAACCAAAGAGATGTCAGACCTGAGAGCGAAAAAAAAAATGCTGAAAGAAACTACAAAAGATCTAAGTAAATGGGAATATTTCTGTTTTCATGGATTCAAGGACTTAATATCATTAAGACAGAAATACTTCCTAAAGCAATCTACAGATTCAGTACAATCCTGATTCAGTACAATCCCTATCCGAATTTCAATGGCATTCTTTTTTTTTTACAGAAATGGAAAAGCTGATCCTAAACTTCAAAAGGAATCTCCAGGAACTGCAAATAACCAAAAACAATCTCAAAGTTGGAGAACTCACACACCTTGATTTCAAAATTTACTATAAAGCAAAGGAATTGAGACTCTGTGATACTGGCATAAGGCTAGACATACAGACGACGGAACAGACAGGCGCGTCCTGAAAGCCAGAGAGGCTGTCTCTCTGTGGCCAACAGACCAGGACCACCCAGTGGAAGACAACAGTGCCTTCAGCAGCCGGTCCTGGGACAACTGGAAACCACACACAGAAGAACGAAACTGGACACACACAAAAATTAAGTCCAAATGGATAAGATGGGGCGCCTGCGGGGCTCAGTTGGTTACACGTCTGCCTTCGGCTCAGGTCATGATCCCAGGGTCCGGGGATCAAGCCCCACACTGGGCTCCCTGCTTGTGGGAAGTCTGCTTCTGCCTCTCCCTCTCCCTCTGGGCTATCTTTTTCTTTCTCTCAAATAAATAAATAAAAACTATAAAAACAAAAACAAACAAAACACCAAGATGGATCAGGGCCCTACAACAAAGCCACAACTACAAAACTCTCAGAAGGAAACCCAGCGGTGTATCTTCATGACTCTGGATTTGACAACAGATTTCTCAGCGAGGACACCAGCAGCACCAGCAACGAAAGACTAGACAAACAGCCTTCATCCAATTACAGACTCCAGCGCACCAAAGGACACAAATCAAAGAAATGACAAGACAACCTCCAGAACTGTGGGGGAAACACCTGCAAGTCACGTATCCGGTAAGGGTCTAGTATCCAGGACATGGAAAGAACTCTTGTAACGTCACAGTAAAAAAACAAACAGCCCAGTTGGAAAATGGGCGAGAGACTTCTGAAGTCTCGTCCCCAAAGACACAAAAGAGCCAGACACACAAGACGTGATGCCATCGGTCTTTGGGACGTGCCATCACAACCACGTGCTCCACACTTACCAGCGTGGCAAAAGTCGGAAACAACAACCGAGTGTCGGTGAGGCTGCAGGGAAACCCGCGCCCCTGGCACCGCGGGCGGGGCACGGGGTGTAGAATGGTGCCGCCCCGGAAAGCCGTCCGGCAGGTGCTCAGTAAGTTAAGCACAGACTCAGCATTTGATCCAGCGACTGTGCGGCCAAGAACACACACGAAAGACCGAGAACAGGGATGCAAACAAGTGCTAGTACGTGAGCTCACGGCCTCCCTCCAGCAGCCAGAGCGCGGCGGCCAGCCCCATCAGTGCAGGAACCACCAGCGCGTACCCACAACGGACTGTGACTCGCGCTACGAGGAACGCGGGACTGGTGCGCGCTGCACACCGGAGGATCGACGAAAACACGGGAAGTGGAGGAAGCCAGACACAGAAGGTCACAGACGGTACGATCCCGTTTATCAGAAATCTCCAGAATGGGTGAATCCACAGAGACAGAAAGCGGACTGGTGGTTGCTGGGGGCTCTGGGCGGGGGAAACGGGGAGGGACTGCGTAGCGGCAGGGGCCTGCTGGGAGAAATCCAGGCAGCTGACGGCCGCGTCACACGGAGCCTGTGCCAAACGCCAAACCGCGCTCTCTAAAATGGCTCATTTTATCTTGCGTGAGCTTCACCTAGTGAACGAGAAATCTTGCAGTCGTGCTTTCTAAAACGGTAGATCGCTTTTCCTGTTAAAGGAGCTGTTTTGGGGCGCCTGGGTGGCTGGGTTGGTTAAGCCTCTGCCTCCAGCTCAGGTCAGGATCTCAGGGTCCTGGGACTGAGCCCCACCTTGGGCTCCTGCTTCTCCCCCCCCCCCACCCCTCCCCACGGCTTGTGCTTTCTCTTGTTCCCAAATAAAGTAAATAAGTCTTTAAAGAAAAAAACTGTACACTTGTAAGTCAATTACACCTCCATACAGTAGGTGTTAAAAAGCTGCGTCTTGATTATTGCTTAAAGACCAGGTGGGCAGGTAACGCTCATCTGCTTCCCAGGTACGTGAGCGCCCGTTATGCGAGCAGCGCAGGTGTTCGGCAGGAGAAGTGCATGTACCAAACCGCCCGCCCAAGTACTGCCGTGTTGCTGAGCGTCGGCTTACCAGCTCCGGGAGAGGACAGATGGTCCCTGTGTTCATATACAGCCCTTCCACGACGATGAAACGTCGGGTGACCCGAGCCTTGCGAGGATTCTTTAAAGGGGAAAAAAAAAAGACACTTTAAATCTCAGTAGCGGCAAACCAGAATCTGTTAGAAGTTCCCTACTCTCCACCCGACAAAGTCTATCGTCCGAGTACGTAAACCAACAGGCAGTCCGGTGAGTTTCAAGTTCAAGGTTTTAGACCCTGTTATTCTGAGACTAGTCTTTCTTTTCCCATGTTTTCCAGTTCACTCGCTCCGTAAGGTGACCACACACCCGCATGCACACACGCAGTTTAGGTGCTCTGAGACCGCCAGAGCACAAACGAAACCCCCCACACCCACAACGACTGAGACTGCCCCGGGGAAATTTCTGGGGAGATGGGCACATTTTAGGGCACAACGGGCCATGATACCTGGATTATCCACTGGTCAAATGTATGGCCAGGATTTGTTCACTCCGACATCTACCAGGTTTGCCTAAAGCAGAGCTACGGTGACGACGGCAATCACAGACGGGCGGGGGGCGGGGGGTGACGGAGGCTCCGGAGGGGCTGACGGAGGCACGAGACGGGCACGAGGCTTCTCATACTACTGCATCGCCTCTGAATATGCCCGAGATTTTCCATGATAAAAAGTTGAACAGACAGACCCTGTTCTTCACCTACCCAACAGCAGATAAAATCCTTCCTAAGCACCAGGTCAAGTAAAACTCCATCATGACCTCATCCAGGCACATGTGAGGCAGTGGCGGAGGCTACTTCTGACGACACAGAACCCTCCTGCACCCGCTGATGGCAGGTCACTAGTAATAAGCCTCCCACCCTGGGGAATTTGTAGATGCTTCAGGCGTGCAAGGCTGGAAAAATACTGAGATCCTTGGGCAGAACTGGCACCATCTTCCTGTGCAAAGGTTTCTTGCCTCTACGCTTCTAACGAGGGACATGCCAGGACCCACGGCTGTGACGCTCAGAGCACGCGGAATGCACGCCCCCGCGCAGGCTCGACCACCTTCACTGCACTCTTGACTCAGACCGAACGCCATGGGTTTGCTGGGGGTCACAGGGGAGGACGCGAAGAGACGTGCACCTCCCCCCACCTTTCCAAAATGAAGTATTTTTATTAAGACTTACAAAATACTCAATGGAGGAATCTTGGGAAATGGGAAAGTGCACAAGATTTTTAACACATTAGGTAGGAAGGAGACTCACTGATAGCGGCTGTCTTTCTTTTTTCTTTTTTTTTTTTTTTTTAAAGATTTATTTATGTGACAGACAGAGATCACGAGTAGGCACAGAGGCAGGCAGAGAGAGAGGAGGAAGCAGGTTCCCCGCTGAGCAGAGAGGCCGATGTGGGGCTCGATCCCAGGACCCTGAGATCATGACCTGAGCTGAAGGCAGAGGCTTTAACCCACTGAGCCACCCAGGAGCCCTCGCGGCTGTCTTTCTTATAAACTCTTCAAATCAGGATTTTACTGCCACAGTGTTAGAACCTGAGTTTAAAAAATTAACTAATAATCACTGAAAACACGACTTCGATGGAGACACGCTACTCTGCTGTGGACACACCAGAGAGTAACGCCTGTGCCAGCGCTGGGTGCAGGCGGTTTCCCTTCTCTCGCTTGTGTACATCACACCGTGACCACGTCGGACTCTCCTCCGCAGACAGCGCCCCGGACACAGGATACGCACTAGCGCGGTCCGGCGTCCCCTCCGCAGACTGGGGAGTGCACCCCGCTCCCCAATGCGCGCTGCCCTCCTCTTCCCGAAAGCCGCCCGCGCCAGCTTCCCCCAGAGCTGCCGAAAGTAATGAGGGCGACGGTGAGGCGACTACAGGCAGACCCTCCTCTCCAACACGGAGTGCGGTCAACGAGCAGGAACGCCCTCACTTCACACCCACAAGTGATCCGCAGGCGCGTTTCCGTGACAAGTTACCATTTCATGCATACCTCGGCGGGTTAGCAAGCACAGAACTGTGAAATCTCCTTCAAGAGAATCGTACCTTCTGGTCCTCCATCTCCTGTTCCTGCAGCAGGCGCTCCAGGTCGGCCATGTCGTTGTGCCTGAACAACTTTATGTCACTCCGTGAGGCCTGCAACCCTTTCTGAATGGCAAAGCAGGCAGCTCTATCTCTGCAAGGAAGAGAGACCCACCACGTTGGGGTTTTAAAAGGTCTTGTCAACATTCTCGGGAAAGGAGCGCTCGTGTTCTGGGGCCGCTCACTGCGCACTTGCTAACACGCAGATCAGTACGGACATCTGACGGCGCACACGCCACCGCGCGTGCCTCACCGTGCACGTCCTTTTCACAGAGCGACCACGCTCACTCCTCTGCATGGAGCCACCCCTGCCTCGTTTCGCCCTCTCAGAAGTCAGTGTGCACATCTGTTCACCCACAGCAATTTCTTCTTTCTGAGAGACACACACAACGCTGGCGATCTCACCTCGGTGGCGTCTCAGATTGGACGGGCGCAGACTCTGCCCTTATTTTGCCACGAGAAGTGATACCGACTGTGGACTCTGGTTGTGGCGGCTGAAACTCCAGTAAGAACTTCTAAACTGAGTTGGTTAGGGAGGGAGGACGTATCTGACATTAAGCTGCATTATTTTAAAGTATATGCAAGGCTTCTGCCGCGAAGATGAAATCGTCCTGTTTTCCCTGTTTTTCTAAGTACAAGCCCAAACCCCGGGCACTACATATAGAAGAGACGTAAGAAGACTCTGAGAAGTGCGGAAAAATGACAGGCCAGCTGACGACCTACGACACGCCGTCTCATGGGCTTCCCTGACTTAGAGCTGACGAAGCTGACCCGCTCCAAGTGCCCAGGGGCACAGGCAAAAAAGCTCACAGAAGCCTGCCCCCTGTGGCCCAAGGGACAGGAAAGGGGCGACCCAGCAAGCAGAAATGACTCGACTGCAGCCAAACCACAGAAAAACCTGGGCTCATCCCCCAATACCAGCGAGGGCTGAGGGGGGCCCAGATTCGGACCGCTGCAAAGCTAAGAGGCGTGCCAACAGCCGCCCTGGTGGCCTCAGAGAAGGGAGCCGGGACTGGACCCCATGAGCCTGTAACAAGAGCCCTCCCGGTGGCATTGGTGAAGGCCACGTGGAGAGCCCCAGCCTCCGCTCCCCCGCAGGGAGGGATAGCCTCCTTTTCTGGGCTGTGCCAGAGGAGGCTGGGGGAGAGCGGGACTCTCACTAACACAGACGGAGATGAAAACACCCCCACCCGGAGTCAGTGGAGGCGGAAGGGGGACCCTGGCCTTAGACTCCACCTGGCCGTCATGAGGCAGCAGTGAATGCCCCCACCCCTAATGGAAGAGTGACACAGAGAGCCGGCTAAAACCCGAGGTTTAAATAAAGCATAAACTCTGATAGCAAGCAGAGTATGAAAATGTCCCGATTTCGAGTATCACCTGTCATACCAAGAATCCAAAGATACCAAACAGAATGAAAGAAAATAATCAACAAATGCCAGTGTTGAGTTGACAGATGTCCGCATAATCTGAGAGTCATTTCAGAGCAGTCATGATAAAAATACTTTAGTGAGCACTTATGAACACGCTTGGAACAGGGAAAAACAGAGAGCCCCAGGAAAGAAATAGGAGACAAAGAATCCCATGGGGAAACTAGAACTGAAAAACTACCATGGCCAGAAGAAAAAAAAAAGAAAGAAAAAAAAGAAAAGTACAGTGGGCAGGCTCAGCAGCAGGCCAGGCGGGACGGAGAGAAGAATGGGAGAAGCGGCGGACAGAACGGAAGCTAGGCCACGGAAACCAGAGAAAACAGGCGACAACGAAGAACAGAGCCTCAGGGACCTGCGGAACTACAACGAGGGCTGCCACTGGCCTCAGCGGAGGGCTGGACGGCGGAGAGATAGCAGGGCTGAAAAGTGCTCAAAGAAGTAAGGACGGAAGGTGCCTCCAAACTGGTGAGAAGTGAAACTCATACAGGTAAACCCAAACAAACAAATGCCAAGATTATAGTAAAGCTTCTGAAAACTAATGATGATGAAGAAATCTGGAAAGCAGCCGTAAAACGACACCTTACATAGAAGAGAAAAACAATTTGAGAGACCAATCAGAAACGAGGGAGGTCGGGAAAACGTGTATATTCCAAATGCTTGGAAGAAGAGAACTTGCAAACAAGAATTCTGCAACAAGCAGAAAGATCCTTTAGGGGAACAGGGGAAACGAAGGAAAACCAAGAGAAGATGACCCCAGCAGACCGGGGGAAAAGGAATGGCGAAAGGAAGCTTTCCACATAGAAAAAAATAAGTAAACAAAACAAAAGAATCTTAGATTATCAGGGAGGAAGAAAGAACACAGTAAGTAAAATTATGGACAAACACACTAGGCTTTTCTTACCTTCCCAAGTTTTCTAAATTATTTTGGATGATTTAAGTAAAAGTTGTAACACTGTCTGATGTGGTTTTCAATGTACGTGCAGGAAGTGCTGAAAACAATTATAAACAAGGAGAGTAGAGAAGTGTAAGGAAGGTAAAGGTTTCTCTACCTGAAATGGTAAAAGGACGAGACCAGCAGACGGTGATAACTTACGTGTATATGTAATGTCATACTGAAAGCAATGACTAAAAACAAACAGGACTATGCAATGAGAAACACTCAAAAACACCATGGATAAGTAAAAATAGAACCCCAAAATATGTTCACTTACCCCAGAAAGGCAGGAAAAAGAAAACAGAAAAACAAAAAAGAGATAACAAATATGAAACAAAAAACAAAGTGCCCTCCCATGCCCAGTAATTACTTTAAATGTAAATGGCCGAAATACACAATTTGAAGACAAAAGACTGGCAGAATGGATCAAACATGTCCCAACAATATCCTGCCTATGAGAAAACACACAACAAGGTACATAATAATGTGGTAGCGGCCGTATGTGTGATACGCACGGAAAATACAGCACGCAGACATCCATCAGGAGAAAGCAGAATACCTACGCTGTTACCTGATGAAGTAGATTCTGGAACAAAGAAAATTACCAGAGACAGAGAAGAACATTATACAGCGATAACCAGGATCAATTAACCAAGAAAATATGCAAACGACAGAGCTATGAAAGGCTGAGAAGCAAAACCGGAGGTAAGAGAAAGGAACACAGACAAAGCACAGCTACAGTAGCTGTAGAACTACCAGACGGAAAACCAGCAAGGCCAGACCAGACCTCAACACCAGCGTGAACTAACACGATCTACGTGTCGCTTATGCAACACATCACCGAGCCATGGCCAAATACTCGTATTTAGTGACCAGGGAACATATTCTCACACAGACCACATTGGGAGCCATGACGCAAACTGCAACAAGTTTAAAATCTCCCAGCACTTGGAAAGTAACACACTTCTAAGTAATTTGTGGGTCACAGAGAGTCTAAAGGAAAAACAATATACCAAACTCAGCGAAAAGAAACCGACCAGGGTGTGTGGGACAAGGCCAGAGGAGCACGCAAGTAGTGCACAGCACCAACATGTCAGAAAAAAGGAAAGTCTCAAATCAGTCATCAAAATCCCCCACTAAATAATCTAAAAAAAGAGCAAAAAGAAGCCAAAGAAGAGCAGAAGGCAGGAAACAGGCGTGGAAAGTGATAGAATTGAAAACAAAAACACAACGGAGAACAAGCATTGAAACAAACAGCTGATTCTTTGCGAAGATTAATAAAATTGAACAACTGGAGCAAAATGGACTGGAAAGAGAGGAGACAGAATACCAGACAGGAATGAAACACGTTATCACATTTAGAAGAAAAAGGAAATATAAAGAACACAACGTAAGTTTGACAACTGAGAAGAACGATTCCATGAAAAACACAAACCATCTTCACTCATCAGTATGACACTGACAATCTGACCAGCCGTTTAAGTACAAGAGAATCGAATTCAGAATTAAACTTCTTCCAAAAAATGAATTTCCAGGCCTGGTTGGCTTTACTGGAGAAATCAACCAAACATTTAAGGAGTTAACATTAGTTTTATACTATTTCTCCAGAAAAGCCAAGAAAGAATCCCAGGGGGTTTTATGGACTAGTCTCCTAATGACAAGACCGAAGTCCCATAAATGCAAACATCATTAGGTATCAGGGAAATATAAACTAAAATTACAATAAAATCTCTCTATACACTTATCAGAATGGCTAAAATTAAAAAAAAAATGACAATACCAAATGCTTCTGAGGACATCGAAAAACTGTATCACTTAATACTATTTATGGGAATGCAAAACGGTACAGCCGCTCTGTGACAGGCCGTGTGAGTACCCGTGTGATTATGGGTTCCCAAGGAGACCAAGGCCCTCTGGCTGTGAGACTTTCCTCGCATGTGGCAGGGGTCTCAGCTTGGTCCACGAGGTGAGGGAGGGCGGCCCTGCAGAGGCACCACCGTGTGGGGTGAGCGGCACGAGCCGGCATCAAGGAGGAGGGAAGATGATTCTAGGCACAGGGACTGTGTGTTCAGAGGCCCAAAAGTGAGAGGAAACTAGCGTATGGGGCCAATGAGGCTACAGCAGGAGCACCTGAAGGGAAAGGGGCAAAACGAGTCTGGAAAGGTGGTCTAGAATGCAGAAGACTGCAGTAAGGACTTGGATCTTTGTTTCAGGAACAAGGGGAGCTCTTACGCATGACATCATCAGACGAGCATTTCTAAAAAAGATTATTCTGGCTATGCTGTTAAAAAGGAAAAGACGAAACAAAAGTAAATCTGAGACCTAAAATTCAAAGTCCCTTCATGATCCACTCAAAGGACAGAAGAGGCTTGGACTAGAGGGTGGTGCCCGCAGTGGGGGCAGCTGGCTTCCCTGCTGGGCCAGCCCAGCCCAGCCCACTGCTCTCCGCTCTCCCTCCCCACAAAAGCGGAGATGCCACACAGCCAGGGCAAGTGCTCGAGCACACAGATTTGCTCACGGCTTCTATGATCCTAGCAAGCGCGGAGCAAGGTCAGCAGAGAGCAGGACTCGGGCAGGGCGGTGGGCAACGGAGGGCTCCGCTGAGCGACTGCGTGGGCGGCGACCATGGACCATCAGGGACATTACGCTGCCACAGAGCTACAGAGGGAAGTAAGCCTGGCTTTCCCGACATCAATAAATAAACCCAATCAATTACAAAAAATGTTTTCGGCATCCTCCTCGTGATGGTCTCATCAGCGCCGCAGCAATTGCTTCGTGGAAATTCCTCTTTAAACAGAAAGTCGGTATTACCTACGGCAGACAGCCTCCAACAAAGGCATCTCCCGGAAGCTCAGCATCCCCTCCAGAGGAACCCTGACGGGCAAGACAGGTAGAGTCACTCACACAAACACGATGTCGCCTCTCTTGGAGTAAGCGGGGATGGCGCTGGCTATGGTGGCAAACCCGTAGGAGTAGATGATGGCTTCCTCCGTCTTCATGAACTTTGCCAGGCGGTCCTCCAAATCCAAGTGCACATCTGCAATAAGATGTCCAGTGGTTAAAACATCTTCTCGTTCTTCTTTGAGTACAGAATGAAGTAAACAACGTAAGCAGTTTGGTTGTAATACTGTCACTTTATGGCCAAACGAAACTGTCTTTGAGCTGTCAATGATACGAGATCTGCTGAGATGACTCTTGGCCAAAATGACTCCCCAAGCCCGTGCAGGGCATCAGCTATTCCTCCGCCCCTACAAGGGATCCGTGGGGCCGCGCCAACCCTGGCTCTTGCTTCTCTGCCACAGTAGCTCGGCCACACAAGGCCCAGCGACGTAACCTGCTTTAACTTCCCTCAACCAACCACACAAGGCTTTACTAACACGTGACAGGGTATTAAAGCCTTTTCCCGTTTAGCAGAAGGTACCACAGCAGACATTAAGACAGCTGGAAACCGACTTGGGTGGCTCAGTGGTTTAAGCCGCTGCCTTCGGCTCAGGTCATGGTCTCAGGGTCCTGGGATCGAGTCCCACATCGGGCTCTCTGCTTGGCGGGGAGCCTGCTTCCCTCTCACTCTCTCTGCCTGCCTCTCTGCCTACTTGTGATCTCTGTCTCTCTGTCAAATAAATAAATAAAATCTTAAAAAAAAAAAATAGGAAAAGGAAAGACGAGTAGATGAGCCCGGGCGCCCTGCAGACGACGCGCTCCCCCCTTGGACAGCGGCGCCCGCACACAGCATACACCTGCTTCGGCTCCGCAGCGCTCGCTCTCTGTCCGACTCTCTGCGTGAGCGCACGGGTGCGCGGCAAAAGGAGAACTGCTGTCGTTTACAAGAGCTGCTTGAGAAGAAGGCTGGTGTAACACCAGAACGGACGCGCCCCTAACCCGGGACCGCCCATCCCGGTGGCTCACGGCCACTCACCCTCCCAGGCTCTGGCGCCGGGCTACACACCCCAGCAGGCAGGCGACACGCCCCAGTGATATCTAGAATCAACAGTGCACGGACCGACTATGAACCTGAAAACTTCGAAGTAGTCCTAAAATGAGGCATTACCCAGAGAGAAGAGGACTTTCAAAACCTCCTCTAGCTCTTTTCACCGCAGCAGGACCCATGCCTGGACAACAGTCAGAGTCTGCCACACTCCCTGTCTAGGGTCAGGGAAGCGGATGCCCGAGGCGAGCTCTGGCTTACTTGCTGGGTATGGCTGCTGGGTTTTCGCGCTCCTCACTGCAGGTCTCTTTCCTTCGAGGTTTAGCTCAGGGTACCTGCCTGCTGCCGTCGACCACTCGGCGGCGAGTTCCCACCTGTGCCCTCCGTTCACGAGCAAGCGCGCTCGTCTCCGGCCGGGAATCATGGGGCACGTGTCTGAGAGTAGAGGGACCGAGCTACTTCAGGCAGGCAGGCCGCAGGCGTGACCTGACCCCTTGTCTCTTCCTACGGGCATGGAGTTCTGGAGTTTTCCCAGGCCAGCTGCTCCCTGCCTCCCGGTCGTGCCCCTCTGTCAGGTGGCACACACCCAGTCCCCCTCCCTGACCCTTACCAGACTATGGGCTTTACCTGACCGCCACGGCACGTCTGATTAACAAACGAACGGAGGACGTTACTGGACTTCCCTCATCTAAACACTTTCTAAAACATATTTTTACAAGTCCATTCTTCTATCATGACCTGGTTGGAACAGGATAAACAGTTCATTTTCACAAGTCCTCCAAGACAAGTGTACACGAAAGACCAAACACGCCTCTTCCTGCTGGCAGTTAAAATGTACACCAACGCAGCCTATTACGAAAAGCACATGATGTGCCGTTTGACGTCCATTCCCGAGAGGTCACGGTCACGGCACGGATGACATCGACATTAGCTAAGTGTGGGGCTTCACAGTGACGAAGTTAATGACTGTGTCCCATGGGATCCAAATGGTATCAAACAGGTGCTTAGGTCTCGAGCATCAGACCTATGACATCACCAACACAGAGGACATGACCCTGACCCTGACGGCCCACCCTCTGCCACACGCTGCCAGTGAAAGGTTTCGGGGAAAATCGGACGAGAATGAGGGAAGCGGCCACACGCTAGAGAACCGGGCCTCCCCCGCACCGAGCGAGGAGCTCCTGCCTCCTCCCCAGCGTGCTCTCTGCAGCGTGCCTACAGGCAAGCCCCCGTCACCCCCACTTCTGATCAGAATGAGGGCAAGTCCCCCTCTGCACATGACTATGTGTCCTCTAAATCGGGACTATCTACCCCAAATCTCCATGATTTAGTTGGCAGACGAGCCCCAGAACTGCTCTTCCAGTACCTCCATTTCAAAAACAAAACACCTGCTATGGACAAGAACTACTTTTGCTAAATACAAAGAAGACTTTAAATCATTCTGTAGACGCTGCTTTACACGACTTCTTTTTTCACTGACCAGCAATGAGGATGTCAAACAATCTTGGCTTAATTTCAGGGCGTTAGCATTAGTTATGCAGTGGATGAAAACTGCATGTTGGAAACGTTCCCACCGTCGTACATACTCGTAGCTGCTCTTACATCACTGCCAAAAAGGGGTTAAGAAGACTCTACAGTAAGTCAGTGACTTACCGATTCTTGCCTTTCCCAAAAGTCTAACAAAAACCGGCCTCTTCCTCCTCGTACCCAGAGACGCGGGGCGTTTGCTGACGGCAGCCTCGCAGAGCAGGTTTGGGACAGGCGGTGCGCGGCACTGTGACTTGTGATGTGTGACAGCTGCTCTGAGCAATGACTAAACTCTCAGCCAAGGGAGGGGGAGGTGACCAGCAGGGAAAGTGCCAGGCCGTGCTCTCCTGCTCCTGATGTGGGTCTTCCGTGCAGATGAGTCGTTCCGCCGACTGCTCCACGGATCCGCACGGAGTGCAGGCAGAGCACCACACCCTCGGAGTCACCGCCAGGAACACACAGTGCAGGGCAGAGGCCATGGGGGGACATGCCCAGAAAGCTCTGTGTCCCTCCCAGCACTCGCGGCCCTTTCTTGCACCTGCTCCCCAACCAGAACCTAACAGAAGGGATTCAAGGCCGGTACAGGATGTCTGGCACCCACGGCAGGGCCTGGCCACGGCAGTCATGGCAGTGGGATTCGGATCTGGCCTCACCCGGCCTCACCAGGTATGGACCAGGGCAGGCCTGACATCGCTGCGTGCCTCTCAGGTCCTTCCTCTGTCAAAGAGGGGTCAGACCCGCCTCAAAGGACTGTTACCAGAGCCACGAGTCGATGGCTGCGAAACACTCACACTAACACCCAGCTGGAAAAACCAATATACCGTTTAAGTGTTTGTACAGGTAAATCAATACTTGTAGGATGAAAGGCTTTCTTTTAAAAGGACAAAAGCAGTTATACCATTTTCTAATGAAGTTGTCCAAACCCCACGTATTTAAGAACCTCATATTATAGTAATTTTTCCACTCGCCTTCCCTTTTCTGTATCTCCTCCTTTATTCCACTAAGAGGTATTTCGGCTTTCTTGGTTGTCTTCCAATGGAAAGACTACAAAAGAGTCAACCTCGGAACAGTTTAGAAACCACCAACTACATTTTTTCTTAAGGCTTCTGTATTTTGTGTTACACACCGTTTTCTTTTTAATCCCTGGAGACAAGGACAACTTTCCTTAGAAGTATGAATACACTTACACACTCGTTAGAACAGAAGCATAGGGCCGAGTGTTTTCCACAACGTTTTTACGTGCAGCACCTTACACGATTCTTTTTTTTTTTTTTTTTTTAAAGATTTTATTTATTTATTTGATGGAGAGAGAGATCACAAGCAGGCAGAGAGGCAGGCAGAGAGAGGAGGAAGCAGGCTCCCTGTGGAGCAGAGAGCCTGATGCGGGGCTCGATCCCAGGACCCTGAGATCATGACCTGAGCCGAAGGCAGCGGCTTAATCCACTGAGCCACCCAGGCGCCCCACCTTACACGATTCTTGCCCAAACGTTCTGAGCTGTGCAAATAAGGAGCGTCCCCTCCCACCCTGCAAAAGCAACCCCGCTGACAGTTAGTAGGAAGAACTGGCAGGTCTAGGAATGTTATGACCAAATGTTCCTCCTAAGAAAACACGCAGGCGTGGCTCAGGCGACTGCTCTGAAGTGAAGACAGAATACATTCTGAAAAATAAACTGAACAGTCTACTTGTTCACCAATGGCTCCTGAACACAAATGTCACCATCCTTCACCACGAAATCCTGCCACTGACTGTATTTTTGACTTAGTTTAAGAACAAAGAGTCAAGCAGGCATCGTGTATGCAAAGCAGATACTGGGAAACCGGTGATGACCTCCAGCAAAAGAGATCTGAGTGCATTCAAGGAAAACCGAGAAGCCGGACAGGACAACGTCCAAGCGCATAGCCCGAGCCCTAGAGGAAAGTCCTCTCTACGACCCGACAAATCCTCTCGTGCTGTTCTCAAACACACGCTCTGACGATAAAATAAGAAGCTGAAAAACTCCTAATCAAATGGTCCTGACAAGGTAACAGAGACCTTGAGGAGTTCTACTTGCCAAAGGCAGAACATTCAGCCTAAGAAATGAGATGAATTTTAACTCAACCGTCATTTGACTTTTTTTCTGTGTTAATCATCCCATGTCATCTAATACGTTACTGTGAAATAATAAAAAGGAGAACACTTTAATAAAGAAATTTAGTTTTACTGGTGATTTACATTCATTTTTGAAAAGCCGAGAAAAGAGCTAAACAAGGAAGCCTCTTCATCTTTGAAAGTAGATGCCCGAATGTGTTACTCCCAGGGGAAAAAAAGATGACAGTAAAAAATAACCTTTTGGGGGGCCCCTGGGTGGCTCAGTTGAGCATCCGACTTCTGGTCTCGGCTCAGGTCATGAACTCAGGGTTGTGAGACTGAGTCCCGCGTCAGGCTCTGCGCTCAGCAAGGAGTCTGCTCGGGACCCCTCCAAATCCAAACCCAAATTAAATTCCAAACTCACTCCGACAGCGAGGTACAGACGCAGGCTACGCTGCCATTTTTGTGAAAACAGCGGGAAAACCTATGTACGGAAGTAGTTTGCCCTCGCTGAGAAACGTCGCTGGAGGACTACGCAAGGAACTACTCACAGCACTGGCTCCTTAGTAGCTGCCTTCTGAGGGGGGGGGGGGCGGGGGGCTGTGATAAAGCTGGGGGAGGAGACTTCTGGGGGGGGCTGTGGGGCTGTGATAAAGCTGGGGGAGGAGACGACTCTCACTCTCTGTGCACCTTCCGCAGCTCACACCATGGGCTGAATTATTTAATCAAAAATACTAACTTAGGAACCATGAACTTGGGGCACCTGGGTGTCTCAGTCGTAAAGCGCCTGTCTTCGGTTCAGGTCATGATCCCAGGGTTCTGGGATTGAGCCCTACATCTGGCTCTCTGCTCAGCGGGGAGCCTGCTTCTCTCTCTCTCCCTCTCCCCCTGCTTGTGCTCTCTCTCTCGCCGTCTCTCTCTGTCAAAGGAATAAATAACAATATAAAAACAAAAACAAAAACGAGACCGTGAGCTAAAGATCCCGCGTGTGGAAGTGCACGGCAAGCCGCTACCGCAGACTGCGGCCCGGGGAGCCACACACAGCGCTGACCGGGCTATTTACCAGCTCTGGGAAAACTGGTTTCGAAGAGTTGAAATTTTCTTTTTCATGACTAGATTCAGCAATAAATCTGCTATTTTCTCAAATTAACTCCCAAACAGAAGCCAAGGCCACACATGCAAATAAAATCCGCTGGAAAGAAATGCTTTTAAGAAAGTAATTTTTTTAGCCCCAGCAAGCAAATCATAGACCTTCTTGTCGATGAGATTATAACAAACAACCCATAAAAAACGTCTTGCCTAGCTCTCTAATGCTACTTATCTAGGAAACTATTCCTTACCAGGAACAACCACACACAACGTGTCTGCACTAGACTGAAGAAGGGACTGACCGGCGCTCTGCGAGTCTTTGGTCCTGCCATCAGGGCTGGCATCAGAGTACTTGGCTTCTCGTTACAAGGCTGAAGTTCATGAGCTGTGGGACCGTGAGGAAGTCACGTAACCTCTTTGAACTTTCCACGCTGCTTCTGAAGGACTGGGATGCTGGAACACGAGATATCTCAGACCTGTTCCAGCTAACAATACTGTTGCCTGTTTCCAATACCAATAACTTCACACTAAGCTAGCTACGGAATGACGAAAGCATCTCCTTTCAGTAAAAACACCTTCACTGTTAAGACAGACACACACACGCACAGGCTCAGACATGGAACTCGGACAGAAGACAGAAGCGATTTCCCAGGCTCTATTTTCCCCACATGCTGCCGTGTGGAAGCCAGAACGCTGCGTCCAGTACTACATTCACGTGAACAATCATTTAACATTTTCCCTGAGGACTCTGAGCTGCGGACATCGTCGTGTTTGGAACCACACGCATCCTAAGACACAGCTGGTCGCCAATGACCCTCTTCCTTCCAGAAAGAGCCACCTCATCGATCCTTCGCCACCTCCCACCCCATCTGTCCTGTCTCCCTTCCCGCAGGAGGCAGCTGCCCAGCTGGAGCCATCCCCCGGCCCACTCACGGCAAGGCTCGAGCCAGGGTCTGGGCTCCCAGCGGAAGGTGGGCAGAGCCCTGTGCGACACCCCGTGCCCGTCTCAAGGGCGACTGCAGCCGCGCGGCCCGCTCCTCCATGCCAGCCCCCGGCTGCGCCCCTGCAGACAAGCACAAGGACGGTGTCCTCGGCACTGGAGGAGGGGACGGGGAAGCAGTCGGCTCCTGCACGACTGTGAAGAGCAGGGCCATCTGCGGCAGCACCCGTCCCCTTCCAACAGGCAAGCGCGACAGAATCAAACCGAGTCTCCTCGTGCCACGGTCTTCGGGGCGCCTACAAGAGCAGCTCGGGCTCCGCTGGGCTGACGAGCTGGCCCTGGGCAGCAGGTCCTTTCCTCCATGAGGACCAGGGACCCTCCCGCGCACAGACTCACTCAACGCCACAGCTAATCACGGATCTCTTTTCCGGGAGTTCTGAAATTAAGCTGAGTCTGTCGTCAGGCGCGGGTGAGCAGTGTGAAGGAGACAGAGGTACGTACCAAACGTGCCGTAGAATCCTCTAGGTCCGCAAGTCCCCACGCCGTACTTCTTGAGAGACGCCAAAGCGGCCGCCTTTATGGGAGAAAAGTGCAGTCTCAGTGCTTATGTCCGGGCTCACAACCGACGTCCCAACTCACGAGCCCCTCCCAGCGCCCCCCGCTGCCGACTCTGCTCCTTGCTCTCTTAGAAGCGCGGAGGTTCTGACGGGACACAGAGAGCAGACGCATGTGAAGATGGAGGGACAGACCTTAAAATGTGGAAAAGCGGCATCAGTCTGATCACCAAACACGGCTGACTTAAGGCCTTTATGACTTTTGGCATTTCTGGGCAGAAGTCTTTCCTCCGAACGGCTCACCGTCCTCTGGGACACAGAACCATTTCCGAGCCACACCTCTGACTGTGACCTGGGGGCTGGCTCACAGCGCACCCCGGATGTCGCGGCCGCCAAGCCACACCACACACCCTGACTGCCCAGCCTCTGTCGACCCCGGTCACAGCTCTGCCAAGAGCGACGGCCAATGGCCAGCAGAGGGAGCCCCTTCCCACGTTCTACTTGGTCTCTTCTCTCCTGCCCAGTTCTGTAAGTAACTGACCCTTCCGCACGGGACCTCCTTACCTTGACCCGAGCGTTATCCAACAATCCCAGGAAATTAAAGGAGGCAAAGTTGACACATTTCTTTCCATTCACCACAATGTTGTGACTGGGGGGGCTGGGGAAAGAGAGGACAGAGGTAGATTTGAGCAGATATTCACGTCCCAGGGCATGTGCTGTCCCATCACCCTGGGGCCACATGACACAGAACTGATGTCACTCTACCCTGGTGCTCACCAGTCTCCTAGCTCTCCGCTCAACCTAACCGATGAATCATTTCAGATTTATTTACATCTCCCGAGAGCGTGAGTCCACACGCGGGAACGGGGGAGAGGCAGAGGGAGAGAGAATCCCCAGCAGACTCCGAGCTGAGCGCGGAGCCTAACGCAGAGCTTGACGCTAAGCGTCAAGCTTAACGCAGACCTCATGACGCTAAAACCATGACCCGAGCCTTAATCAAGAGTCAGCCGCTTCATCGACGGAGCCACCCAGGCACCCTCTTCTCCTTATTTTTAAAGTGTAAAATTAGGAAGTGATAGTTATGAATCAGTTTATTATCAGGCTAATTGGTAGTACTTAAAACAAGAAGTGAGCTGTAAGTCCAACACAGATAAATGGCAAACCTTTGATTTTAAAACTCATTATGAAAGAAGTCGCTAAATGAAATGAAGTACTTTGGGAAAAAATTTGGAATAAGACAAAGATGAAGGAAATATAAAAACATCAAAATCAAAAGCAAGAATGGGCAGAAAAGGTTTGGCTTTACAGTTAAATCGTTTGAAGATACATGTTAACTACAGAAGACACGAGAGCGGTCAGTGGGCTAGGTTTCCCAGTTCTACAGTTAGCGCTGGAACACTGCATAACAAGGATCCCGCCCCGACCCGGGGAGAAATAAAGCAACAGGGTGGCCAGTTGCCCAGGAGCCCAGGTCTCAGCTAGGCTGGGACCGGAGATGGGCTCTTGAGATGACCACAAGTGCTCTGCTACCAACACTTCCACAGAAGACCGGGAAACCCTGCTCTCGGGCCAGGTTCCAAGAACTGGTTTTCCAGGAGAGAAACAGATGATGCTGGGCAACGTGGGAAGGAAGAGAAGGACCACTGGAAGCAGGTGGACCCGTACAGCAAGCAGGGGGCCTCTGGGAAGAGAACATGGGGCGCACCTGCATTCCGGCTCCTCCTGGCTTCTGGAGCTCGGGGAAGCTCCCTAGACCTGTGAGTCTCTGCACCTTCATCCACGAAGTCGGGAGAGAACCCGCCTCTCTGGAGAATGGCTCTAGAAGTGCCTGGCCCATAAGAGGTGTGCTCTAAATATTCCCTCCTCCTTCCCTACGGCCTCAAGGGCTTGTCCTTCCAACCACCTGCTCTGACTCCAAACCCGCCGTGTCATTCAGCGGCCTTCTTAGGTCTCCCGCTCCTGCTGGCACGGGGGTGCTGGCGCTCCGAAAGAGAACAGACGGAGCCCCTATGGAGACAGGTCTATAGTCAGGCTGCTGCTGGGAAAGTCAAGGCTGTTCTACAAAAACTAATGAGCAAAAACAAAACAAAATGAAACAAAACCACTAACACAGAAATCCAACCATCCAGGAAAAGTACACCCCAAACCGCTGAGCACAGCTGAGAAGCTGTGAGGAGGCAGCATGACGTAGGAACCCAAGACCTAGTCCTGTCGGCACCTGGAGCTGGGAAGGAGCAGCCGCGGGCGGAAACGGAGCTTCCCACCGTGCTCCGTGCAGCTCTGCAGGGTGTCACACCGGCCCTCACCACGGAACAGCAGAGGCCGGGACCCTTCGGGACCTCTCGCAGGTGCAAACGCAGCCAAGCTAGAAAGGCAGCTCCACGATGAAGGCATCAGAGGACAGAAGGCTGGAAAATAAAACCCTTCCCACCCAAAAGCCACAGCCTCACCAATCGTGAAGGTCAGTAATTAGAAAGTGAACTGAGACATGATCTCAGGGTCCTGGGATCGAGTCCCACATCGGGCTCTCTGCTCAGCGGGGATCCTGCTTCCCTCTCACTCTCTCTGTCTGCCTCTCTGCCTACTTATGATCTCTCTCTGTCAAATAAATAAATAAAATCTTAAAAAAAAAAAAAAAAGTGAACTGAGAGACACGGAGGACAGTGTTTAACAGAGGGAGACCAGGATCACAGAACCGCACGATGAGTTGGGTAGCAGTGTGAGAGCAGCTACCTAGAGCAACGAGAGACCCCGGAGCCCAAGAGAGCTGCGTGTATACAAGCACCCGGCGGATGACGGCAGATGCCCCACCAGCTACCAAATCACACACATTTCTTTTCCTACGGAGCAAATCCGAGTTGGATAAACACACAGAAAGGTGAATTCTAGGCATATTAAAAACCTAGAAGATACTTTGGAAGAGGTAACAAAACAAAATGTGGAAATACGTCCTTGCGACGCCAGGGCGTACGGGAAGATTTCTGCGCAAGTCCTCCCACACACTTAGAGTGAGACCGAAGCGGATGAACTGGAGTCAAAATTAAGAATTTGGTTGGGGAGCCGGGGGCTCAGTCAGTCAGGCCTCCGATCCTTGGTCTCAGAGTCGTGAGCTCAGGCCCGGTGTTGGGCTCTGCGCTGTGTGTGGAGCCTGCTTAAAAAGAGAGAGGGAGAGACTTTGGTTCGGTGACGTCACCGCAGACAAAGCTCACAGGTGGGCAACACTTACCGCACGTCACCGAACCGAAGAAGCCATCGCCGTTTGTAAAGGAAGGAGAGCTGTGCTGATGAAAACGGGGGGATGTTTTCTCCCAGTTTCTGAGTTCACACCGAACGAGCAGTTCTATTAAGCATCTCAGACACAGACTCCTGTCACACCACGTCTGCATGACGAAGCGGAACACTTAACAGAAATCCGTCACCACATCCCTAACCTCTCCACCCGAGCCTCGCTGCTCGCTCTGCGCCGTGGGTGGCGGACCGCATGGGCGCGCCGACAAGAGTCCTCTCTGTGGCCAGGAGCCTCGTGTCGTGCAGGCCGCTCCCACATCATGGCCGCGCTCACCCGACAGCTTAGCGTCTCCCACACCTCAAGTTCTGATGCCGACTCTCTCCCTCGACTGAACTCATCCTTCCCCCGATGGAACCGCATTTCTGAGCGCCAGCCGCAACTGCCCACAGGCAGGAACCTGGCGGAGGGAGGCTCAAGCCTCAGGCACCGCAGCCTCTGCCCGCTGGCCGGGAGGGTCCGGGCCTCTCCCCGCCGGCCGCGGGTCTCCCTGCCAGTGGCACTCACAGCTCTACCGAGGAGCCGTGTAAGTGCAGCCAGGACCGGTTCACAGGCACAGAGGCAAGGAGGCCCGACGACAACAGCTCTCCGGGGCCCCGAGGTTCACCCCAGCTCGGAGATCTGACGACGGGAAGAGCACGGACATGTGCTAGATGCGGACGCACAGAGCACCACCCTGCGAGCAGGCTGCAGGGGAAAGTGTGCAAGGCACATGGGATTCGGGCTCATGGAGACTCGCCGGAGCGCAGCGAGGGCAGGGGATGACGCGAAGAGGCATTCACGGGACGGAAAACCCCGCCAGCTCCGAAGCAGATGACATGATTCTCCAAGGCCCAAATACTCAGAAAAATACAAAATAAAACAATGTTGCCCAGCAGGGCTATGGGGAGTTGGGCCCCCATATGCCCACTCAGGGGAGCGGAGACAGGTGCACCACCAGGCAGGGAAGCCCCACGGGATGAGACCGGCGCGTCCCGACCTGCTGCGGGCCCCAGAGACTCACGCAGCTGCACAAGGGGCCGGTCGTCACCAGGTCTTGTGTGGCGGCTGAGGGACCCAACGTGAGCAAAGCGGCTGAGGACACAGCGGAGGCTGACACAGCAGGCGGAAGGAGGGAGCCAAAGGCACATTCCCCCTCCCCACCCCGTCTGCACCGCGCGGGATCTCTCCGTTACCCCTGATGCCGGCCGACGTCTGTCTCACTGCCGGTCCGTCTGCCCCAGAAGAGCTGCGCTTCGGACCCACTGTACGTGCTCAGCGCAGTCCTGGACACAACGGGCACCCAGACGGACGTTCCAAACAGTGCGTGTGAGTAAGGAAGAATCGGAAAGCAGGCCGGAGCGCAAAAGTGACAACACACGTTCACGAAACGTTAAGATGTATTTCCAAAGGTGGTGTGACAATGAGCACCGCGAAACCGCGTGGAAGCAGACTGGGGGCTGGGGGGAGGCTGGGGGGGAGCAGCACGGCTCAGTGCCAGTCACAAGAAGAACTGGGGGTTCCAGGCCCCCCCAGAGGAAGCGATCTTCAACTGCAGCCCCCAGCCAGGAGAGAGGGGCACAGCGTCTCCTACCAGAGACCCACCAGCCCTGCGGCTCAGCCAGGGAGAAGCCCTCACCGCCCTGCACTCTCGCGTGCCCCCAACAAACCTTCATTAAACATCCCTGTCAACAGCCTCCTCCCTCAGAAAACGGCATTCCGCTCCCTTGTTTGTTGGACTTGCCTACGGTTTCACCCTAACTTGCTGGTCCCAAACTGTCACTTTTATTCCCAAATCAACGCATTTTTATTGGTAAAAGTAACTACTTCTAAGGTTAACCACACATGCACGATAAAAATAAAATGCATCATGTCAGTAACGGCAAGCGATGCCTGGAAGTTCAGTGCAAGCATCTTGGGGGCGGCCGAGTGGGGGCTGGGGGAGGATGAAAGGGAACCAGATGTACAACACCGACCAGCGTGGGGTGGAGGGCAGGCTCAGCACCTGTGTCCGCAAGGCCCCACACGGAGACACTCAGACGGAGCCTCCGCCGCGCTGAGTGAGAAGCAGGACCGAGACGCACCACCCGCGGCGGAAACACGAGCCCGCACGTGCGCGTCACACACGTCTGGACCTAAAGGCGCGTGGTCCACGCAACCCCAGCAGCTGCACAGGCCGGTTCCCGCGGAAACAGTAAGGACAGTTGCTAATGGACGACAACCACAACTCACTCAGTCTGAAGAACTCACCGAAGACAGGGAGTTTGGGACCAAAAATCTTGGCTCCGGACAACCAACAGCGCGAGCCATGCAGGCCTGTTGGAGGGCCGCGGAGGGTCAGTCACGCGTCCTCTGGGCTGCGCAGCCCCTGCACGACTGAAAGCTGATTGCGGCCCCCACTGTGCCACGGGGCTGGGGGTGACGTACTCACGGGGAGCCGGGGCATGCCGGGGCACAGCCACTCTGCACCCCATCCAGACAAGCCTCGCCCTGGCTCTTTGGGAGCACAGGGCACGGGGGCACGGTCACGGGGCAGTCATCTAAAGTGGGGCCTCTGCGGGCCAGTGATCCCCACCAGTTAGCTACAGTGTCTTCTTCAGGGAAGGTCGGAACGAGCCTCCCCCCTTCTGGTCAGGGCATACGTTAACCTCCACGGAGCCCAGACCACGGAGCCCTGGCGAGGCCACTGCACGGGCCAGAGACGGAGTCGGTGTTGTCAGCGAGCCTACCGCACGATGACTGAGAGGAGGGCAAGGCCGATTGTATCTGATGCCTGACCCGGACCAGCAACATGAAGGAAAAAGAAACAAAACTCACATTTCAACATGCAGGTCAAGAATCCCAAACACACTAGCAACACAAACCAGCAACCTGTAAGAACCAACCAAACAGCCTTTTCCCGGAATTTAAGAATTATTCATGAATAGAAGACCTACCAGTGGCCTCTGGTAAACAGACAGAATGAACAAAACCTGTCAGCTTGCGGTCCCTTCTCATGGGACATAAGACGCCTCCAAGGTCTAACGATCTGATGCTACCAAGACCAGGACACAGGGAGGGACGACTCCTGGCAAACGGACAGGTTGTCCGCGAGAAGTCACAGACCAGAGAGCAAGCTGCACGTGGGCTGGCAGTGAGCGGCTCAGCTGCTGCTCCCAGAAAACGCCCCCCACCCCCAACCCCGGGAACAGTTGCCAGCGAGCACGAGGGCAGCTGGAAGTCTGGTAAGCAGCAGCCACGCGCTCAGATCCCCTCCTACCCTGCAGAAAGACAGACTTCCTCCCTGGAAGAGCCCGAGTATAACTGTGAGTCCTATGGACAGCTGCGGCACGGTGCCGTGCGGAAAACAGGAAGCGAGTGCGAATCCACATGATGAAGAATGGGACGCCGAGCCCTCCTGGAAACAAGAGGAGACCTGCACAATCTCGGACAGGGAGGGACTGTAAAACCAACGCGAAAGCACGCGCAACAAAAGAACGAAACAGACAAACTGGACTCGTCAGGGTTAGAAACATCTGTGCTTCCGAGCACACCGTCAGAGAAGCGACAAACCCACAGAATGGGGACACCTGCATGAAACCCACAGAATGGGGGAAATACCTGCATGAAACCCACAGAATGGGGAAATACCTGCATGTCGTAGTTTTGATAAAGGACTGGTATTCAAAATATACCAAGTGCTCTTGTAACTCAATGATAAAAGACAGATAACCCAATTAGAAAATGGGCAAATGACTTCAGTAGGTCATTCTCCAGAACAGACATGCAAATGGCCGATCAGCGCATAAAAAGGTGCTCGGCGTCACCGGGAAATGCAAATCCCAGCCACTCCCCACCCAGCAGGATGGTCACAGTGAAAAGACCGTGTTGGCAAATACAGGGAGAAATCACAACTCTCATGCGTTGCTGGTGGGAACGGAGAATGGTTCAGCCACTCTGGAGAACAGACTGGTGGGTCCTCAAAGTAACTTCCCGCAAACCTCAACGATTTCATTCTCAGGTGTATACTCAGGAGAAATAAAAACGTACGTACACAGAAGAAATGTGTACACAGAGGCAGCAGGGCGGCTCCGTCGGTTAAGTGTCTGCCTTTGGCTCAGGTTTTGACCCCGGGGTCCTGGGACTAAGCCCCTGGAGCTCTGCCTCTCTCTGCCCCTCCCCCGCTCGTGCGTGCCCACTCTCTCTAATGAGATCTTAAAAAAAGGTGAAATTTTTAAAAAAAAAGTACACAACTATTCATGGGAGTTTATGCACTTGTATAATTTTTCTCCTTTCATACACTACCGTGGAAACAACCCTAATGCCCGTCAACTGATGAACGTACAAAGTACGATGTATTCGGAGTGAGATGCTGTATTATTCAGACACAAAGCTGACAAAGCTACTATGACACGGACAAACTTGCCAATGTGATGCCAAGTGACAGACACAAAGGGCCACATACTGCATGATTCCTTTCAAGTCCAAAACAGGCCAACACACGGAGAAAGGTTAGTAGGTATCGGGGGAAAGTCGATGGGAAATGGGGGACATGGGGGGTGAGCGAGCGTGAGTGTGCCATTTCTTCCTGGGTGACAGAAATATTCTGGGGGCGCCCGGGTGGCTCAGCGGGTGAAGCCTCTGCCTTCGGCTCAGGTCATGGTCTCAGGGTCCTGGATGGAGCCCCGCATCGGGCTCTCTGCTCAGCGGGGAGCCTGCTTCCCCCCCCCCCCCACCTGCCTCTCTGCCTGCTTGTGATCTCTGTCTGTCCAATAAATAAATAAAATCTTAAAAAAATGTATTCTGAAATGAGACGGTGGCAATGGCTGTACAACTCTGTGAACATACTAAAACCCACTCAACGGAAAGACGGAATTTCATAGTCCGTGGATTAGGTCAATACGGCTATTACTGAAAGAAAAAAACCTCTCCAAGTTAAGTAAATTCGCTTACTCTTGTGTTAACCTAGTACCGAATGAACAGCACTAGTGTGTTCACTGAAAAATAGCTACTTTTTTTTCTAAAGATTGTATTCATTTATTTGACAGACAGAGATCGCAAGTAGGTGGAGAGGCAGGCAGAGAGAGAGGAGGAAGCAGGCTCCCCGCTGAGCAGAGCCCGATGCGGTGAAGGCGTATTCTTAAGCTGTGCTATCTGCGTGAAGCTCTGGCACCGGGTAGAGACAGACACACCGGCAGAGGAGAAACAAAGCCAGAAACAGACCTGTTAGAAGGGCACGCACTATACAGAAAAAGGGAAATTTCTACTCAGTACGTAAACGACGGACAAGTCAATGCATGCTGGGACAGCTGACCACCATACAGACACGGGACATTAGACCTCGGAGGGCAGGGAAGGACTTCGTAACCACGGCACTGCTGATGAGTAACGCCTAAAATTTCTGCACGACCACAGCAATGCACGGAGCAAAGAGCGCACGCCTCCCTCCCATCAGCGCAGGAGCGGAAGGACACACTCAGGGAAATACGCTGCACCACATTTTTAGACAAAATACTCGATAATTTCATGGCGTCAAGGATACGTGTTAAAAGTATAAACAGAGGGACACCTGGGTGGCTCAGTTGGTCAAGTGTACGACTCTTGATTTTGGCTCAGGTCCTGATCGTCGGGTCTTGGGTTCAAGTCCCGCATCAGGCTATGTGCTCAGCATGGAACCTGTTAAGGGTTCTCTGTCTCCCTCTGTCCCTCTCTGTTCTTGGGCACGTGCTCTCTCTCCCTCCCTCTCTAAAATAAAGAAATGAATCTTTTTTTAAAAGGTTTAAATGTAAGTGAAAGACATCCACCAACTTCATGGAAATGATTGTCCTTTGTGGGTGATAAGAGTAAGTGGTACAGGGGAAGGCATTTCTTAGCTGTAACTGGAACGTTTTCTTTCTTTCTTAAGGTAGATTTGAAATAAAGGTAGCAAAATGTGAATGCCTATTTATCCTGGACAGTGGGCATACATGGGTCGGATATTTCCTACAAACTTAAAATACCTCTTAATTTAAGAAAGCAGACGTGGTAAAGTAAAGACAAGCAACAGAAGAACTAAACACAAAGACAGAGCAGACCCTGGAACAAGCGGGGAGAGAGGCGGCCCAAGGAAGGTCAGCTGCAGAACTCGACCTGTCAGAGTCGAGTGCTGCTGTCCGTAGCTGCCTCGCTAAGCTCATGTGTGAGCACAATACTCACATCTGGCTGCGAAGGGAACCTACAGTGGGTCCAAAATCAGAAGCAGTGATGCTGAGAAAAAGCAGGAGCACTGCTTTTCATTTCAAGTCTGTCTCACTATTGGAAGTATTACCAGGAACACGTATAACTTAGCAAAACAAGGTTTTCGGTTTTTGTTTCTTTAATGGAAGAAAGGGACAACTGCAATGGCCGACCTAGAGACCGTAAAACTGTCCGCACTCCTTAGCAGAGTCATACATCGGGCACTGAAACAGTTTCTGAACTCCTGAGATTTCTGACTGTTGTATTTCTGCTAGAAACACTACAGAAACCTCTGTATGCTTTGGCGAGTACACCTACAGGAGAACGAGTACACATCCTTCGAGAAGCAAAGCACTTTACCCTGAAACGATGTTGTAGTTGAGAGCAGGATGGTCTTTCGAGACGGGAGGAACAAGAGGCTCCGGCTGCCACTCTTCAATCAATTCTTCCTTCTCCTACGGGAGAGGAGGAAACAAAATACAGCAGGTGCTGGTCACCGGACTGTGACTGCTTTGTTCCCACACGTCCATTAAAAGCAACCAGTAAGATCCTTATCTGTTCCTGAGCAGCAGCCCGTGAGGCCAGAGTATGTCATGCACACTGTCCACCTGTGACCTGGGCCAGGTGTCAGAAGCCTCTCAGGACCCCTGGACTCAAGAGATGCAGACCCGCCAAACCGAAGGACATGCATCTACGCTGCCAGATGTTAAGCTTTCAGAAGTTTTTTTTCTTCCACTGCTTTTAGGGGAAGATGTCCGTGATTACTAAGTCTTGCTTGGTTCAGCTTTCACAAGACGACTCTAAGGTTATGTCTAGTCATTCTCGAAAAGACATAGGTCTGTGTGGACTGCCGGCTTTATCAACAAAAACTCAAAATGCCAGGAATGACCAAGCGCTTACAAAGCTGAGCTAGAAAGCAGCCACCTGATCGTTCGCAAGTTCTGAAATGCCGAGGGAAAAAGTGGAGACAGGACCTCTGCCCCAGATGGCCCAATCCTACTGCAATGCTATCCAGAGTGTCCCACGGCATGCTAATCCCACAAGGCAGTCGGAACAAAACGGTGGTGGAGGGAAGGATCTGTGGTCAAGGTGAGGGCATCTCTCCAGACAGGTTCAACTATCCACCAGCCTAGTTAAGGCTACATGAAATCACGTGGTAAGACATGCCCTGCTCTGCTTTAGCCAGGTTTCTCAAATATAGTTGCCCTAAGAACCGTAGGCTTCATGTCCTCTGAGGGACACTGCCTGACTGTCCTACAACGAGCATGAACAATCAGGACGGCGGCAGCCAGTCAGTGCAGCGTGGGGAGTGATTCCTGCGCTGCTGCCGTAATTCCGCCCCATCTCCATGCTGCACCCAGTGCTGCCCTGTGAGCCAGAGTTGCAGAGATTTTCATGGAAAAACCTTTCTCACAGCCGCTGGTCTCTCTGAGCATCCTGGCCCAATGCTGCAGGGGATGGACAAGGAAAGGGCCTGAGGGACAGAAACCACGGTGCAGTCACAGCTGCCCTTCCCTCCTGCACTGAAGTGGACAAGCTTCTTTTCCAGAAGGCCCTCATCCTTCCGGTGAACAGGACGCCACGTGGGCAGTGCCACAGTCCCCTAGACACTTCTGCTTCCCAAGGTTCGCCTGGCTTGGGCTTGGGCTGGCTCCCTCACCACAGAGAAATTCAGTTTGGGGTGGGGAGGTGGGAGGATCGTTTCCTACTCCGAATTTCCTTCATGAAGAACCCAGGGAAAATTCTGTTTGGGTTTCAGAACCAGTGGTGTTCTTCCTAAGCAGCTCACGTCACTCTGCACATTGACCATCGAAATCCTGTCGCTACCCAGGCTTCCCTCCTACCATCTGCCCTAACACGGCTGCTTCCCTAACACAGGGCAGCGTTCTGTGGTGGGGTGCCGCTCTGGGTGCCTACTTTACCCCTGGCTTCTCCAAGTTCTGCTTCCCTGATACTTCCTTTCCCTTGATTGTTCACACACAGAAAGTACTTTAACATGTGTAGGTGAGCGGCCACCAGTACTTGCTGGAAAGATGTACCAACTGGGATCGTACGGTGAGTGCTGAAGGATTTAATCTCCTACCTTGACTGTAAGATCAGATCGTTCTTGTAATTTGTACGTCTTAGAGAACAGAAGTCTGATTATCCAGAGAATGAGAATGCCTTCCAAAATAAGGTGGTAAGCAGGAGCCTAAGAATGAGTCAAAAACCAAAAAAGAAATGAGATAAACACTTACAAAATCTGCACGTAAATTGTGATGCATTCATATATTGCTTCCCATGACCTTAAACCTATTGCTTCTTAAGATTTATTTTCAGGGCACCTGGGTGGCTCAGTGGGTTAAAGCCTCTGCCTTCAGCTCAGGTCATGATCTCAGAGTCCTGGCATCGAGCCCCGCATCGGGCTCTCCGCTTCCTCCTCTCTCTCTGCCTGCCTCTCTGCCTACTTGTGATCTCTGTCTGTCAAATAAATAAAATCTTAAAAAAAAAAAAAAAGATTTATTTTCAAAACTCCTTTCACTTCTACTCATTCCTCTCCCCATTTCTAACAGTCAGCAATTCCTCCTTCACACGAAGAATCTCTGATAGCACAGCGTTAAAAACTCCAGAGGAAAGATATTTAATTCTTAAAATAAAATCAGATGTAGAAGCCCAACGTGTGGAACGACACCAATTACCAGGTCAGTCGGGTAATGCACGTTTGTACTGGTGGGAAAGGATGGCAGCCGACCCGTCACAGCTCTGAGAGCCTTCTCCCACCCCAGTGAGCCACAGATGAGTTAGGAGAGTTCTCGGACATTCGGTTTCTAGTTCTCGGCGTTTTGCACATCTTACTCTATTTTCTGTATCCCTGATAAGGCTCTTTAAATCCTTCTTGGAACACGGCTGAGAGAAAAGGACTTTATAAATGCCTAAAGGAATGGCAGGTTTTTTCTCCTAGAGCCGTTCCCCAAAGTATGCAGCGTGTTCCATGTGGACAGGCATGAAGACTCCTCACTGAAATGGTCCACGCCAGGTCCTCCTTCCACTGTGCCTTTCCAGGATGAAGGCTGGACGGGCTTCCGTGTTTTGTACGACTAGACACACTCAGTGCGTGGGGAAGATTCCGCACAGTGACTAAACCCCAGTCAGCTGCAGAGTGACCTACTCCCATAAGCTGTCTGGGAAAGCCGTTTAGAAGAGGTATTTAGAAACGTAAATACAAGTTCTGTGCAAACATCAGACAAAAAGAGTGAAGACGATTCACCGCAGTCAAAAACAAAACCCCAGAATGTGGAGACGGGAAAACCGCAGACACACTGATCGGTTAACTCCTACGTCGATACACAATTCTGTTTCACTACACACACCAGTGTTTCTCTTCTGGGTGCGGGACTCCTCACATTCTGTGCACCAGCTGTAAGAAAACGGAGCAGGAACGGAAATCTCTCTTTGAGAAGATTTTTAAATATGCTGATTCCCCTTGAATACCATTCATTTAAACATTCTTTTGGTTTTCTTGGGACATCTGGGTGGCTCAGTCACTCGCGTGTCTTCCTTTGGCTCTGGGTCATGGTCCGCAGGTCCCGGGATCTGGTCCAGTGTGTGTTGCAGTGTGTGTGTGTGTGGGGGGGGGGGGTCCTTGCTCAGCGGGGAGCCTGCTTCTCCCTCTGATGCTCCCCCTGCTCGCGCTTGCTCTCTCTCTCCCTGACAAGTAAGTAAATAAAATCTTTAAGAAAAAAAACATCCTTTCGGGTTTCTCAGCACGTGTACTCCCGTAGGCAAGCATCTCGCTGGACAAAGAAATCGTCGTTAGAAAAACCGAAATACTGACTGTCTGGTGCATTAACCAAAACCACACGTGCGGCCGCTTTTCCTGGAGTTGCCATCCGAGAGCGCGCCGCGCCGCTGACCCGCTGTGCAGTCCGCACAAAGGAAGCAGCAGCGCACAACGCGGAACTGTTCGTGTTTTGTTTTTTTTTTTTTAAGATTTTATTTATTTGACAGACAGAGATCACAAGTAGGCAGAGAGGCAGGCAGAGAGAGAGAGAGGGGGAAGCAGGCTCCCTGCTGAGCAGAGAGCCCGATGTGGGGCTCGATCCCAGGACCCTGAGATCATGACCTGAGCTGAAGGCAGAGGCTTTAACCCACTGAGCCACCCAGGCGCCCCGGAACTGTTCGTGTTTTAAAACGTTTTCTGAAACGCGCACGTCAGGGGCTTTTACCTCCGTGACTGGAACGCGGGCCGCACTGGCCACCGCGCGCCTCACGTCCGTTCTGCGAACCGGTGTTCGGAGGATCCGGGAGGCCCCGCAGGGGAGGCCCCGCAGCGAGCAGCTGCGTCGAGGAGACCCGGGACGCGCGGCCCCGGCCCGGGAGTTCCCGCCGACCCGCACCGCCGCCGACCCGCGCCGCCGCCGTCCCCGCACCGCCGCCGCGCGCAGGAGGCTGGCAACACGGTCCGAGTTCCGGGCCCTGCCCTGCTCCGGCCGCGACGCTGGCGGCGGCCGCCGCACCGACCCCGCGGGGACAGCGCGCGGGAAGCGCTCCGGCCCGGGCGGCGAGGCTCCGCGGACGGCGGTGGGGCGAACGCTCCCTCCCAGCCGCGGTTCCGCCGCCCCGACGCCTCCGCAGCGGCCGGCCCTTCGGGAAGGCGAGCGCGCCGCGCCCCGGAGCCGGCAGGGAGGGCGCGTTCGCGGGGCAGGAGCGGACACGCGGGGAGCGCGCCGGCCCCGCATCCCGTCCCGCGCCCGCCGGGGCCGCCCGCGCCGACAGCAGCAAACTCCGCGCTCGGCTCCGTCCCCGCGTCCGCTCCGCGGCCGGACACTCCGCTCCCCGCGGCCGCCGGACCGAGCTCGCCCACGCCGCTTCGCCGCCCGACCCGCCGCCCGTCCCCGCCCGGGAGCGCCGAGAGCAGCCGCGGCCCCGCGCCCGCCGCCCGTGTCCCTCCGGCGCCGAGGGCGACCCTCGGCTCCCGCGCCCGCTCGAGTCTCCCCGCGAGCCCCTCCAGCCGGGGACGCCGGGGTCGGGGCGCGACGCAGCCGGCCTCGCCCAGGACCCGTCGTCCCCCGCAGGGCCCCGTGGTCGCGGGCCGCTCGGGCGCTCAGGCTCACCTCGTAGAGCGCCTGGACCATCTCCACCAGGACCCACTGCTCCGCGGCTGTCGCCATGGTCGGCCACCGGCGCTTCCTTCCGGAAGGCGGGTCGCAGCGACGTCACGCGGCGCGCGGCGCGGCCCAGTGACGTAAGGCCAGGGGCGGGGCTGGCGAGCGGGGGCCACCGCCTCCAGGCGCCTGCGCGCTGGAGGAAAGCGGGCGGCCGGGGCCCCGGAGGCGGTAGGGATGGGCCGTGGGGTGTCCCGGCGGCGGGGACAGGCGGGCAGGACGCGGGCGGGCTCCCGGGAGGACGCTGACCGCCGATGCCTGCCCTGCGCTCGCAGGCCCGCGCGTCCCTTCTCCGGGACAGACGGACGCCGCGGAGGCACTTTCCGAAACGCGCGGAAACCGCGGCCGACCTGCGCCACGTGCTCGGCTCCGGGCCCCGCGCCGGCCTGGCCGTCCGCGCTCTGCCAGCCGCCCGTCGAGGCTTCCCGTCCCGGGAGCTCGCGGCGCCCCAGCCTCCCCGACCGCCGAGTGCCGGGCCCCGCGTCTGCGCGTGCGCGGCCCCGTGCGGCCCACCGGGTGGCTCGGAGCGCGTGTGTCGCGGTGGTCGCCCGCGGGTCAGCGGCTCAAAACCCAGACGCCCCCGCTCCGCCTCCCCCAGGACTCAGCAGCGACGCCCCCGCTCCGCCTCCACCCTCGCAGGGTCTCCGCCTCCTCCAAGCGGCTCTGCGCCGTGTTTCTGTAAGGACACTTGTCCTCCGATTTAGGGCCCCTGAAGATGGCGCAGGATGATCTAATGTTGGGATCCTGATCCGACGCTCAACCAATATCGCAGCGTATTACACGGTTACTGTGCCATGTTGCATAGAATGCTGTGTATCACGTAGCGAGTGTTACATACCGCAGGACGGCCACACCACAACACTAGCACTCCGCCCCGGACTGCGGGCGCAGCCGTTTCAAAGTCATCCACCCGAACACTCGGCTCCAGCTGCATCGCCCAGCGACCAGCCGCACAAGCCGGAGTTGGGCTGTCCCCGCGGGTTAGGGTTTCGGCTTCTCAGAAAGCCCTGGAGACCCCTGACCACTTGCGTGATCCCGGTCTCCCTCGCCACAACCTAATTCCCTAATATTTGCAAACTGTGTATCTGATGAGAACTTAATATCCAGAACACATGAAGAACTGCAACTCAGTAACAAAACCCGAAACAACCCAAGTAAATAATGGGCAAAGGACTCGAACAGACATTTTTCCAAAGCAGATATGCGAATAGTCACTAAGCACACGAAACGGTGATTAATGGCCCTGAATCGTACACTTAAAAGTGGCTGAAGAAGTAAATTTTGTCAGGTAAGTATTTTACCACAGTAAAAAGCAAAAACAAAACCCCTACTATTTCTTTATATGAATATATTATCTTTTATGTTAATTAACTTTTTTTTTCAAAATTTCCAACTTTCGCCCTTTTGTGCTTCATCGTGGTAAGATTTCTATAGTCAGCATTCCAGCCCACTAATTCTCTCGTATCCATGCAGCCTGTCGGATCAGTGGTTTCAACTTGAGTTCCAGTGATCGTTTCTAGGAATGTTGATTAGAACTCATGTCACACATTCATCAACAGGTATTTCCTGAGCACTCCCTTCACCACTGGCGTCACAGGACCCCAGACAGGTGACATCCCAACCTTCTGGGTCATGGGAAGACAGACCCTAAACGTATACAACTAAAGATGTGGCTTAAGGTCATGAAATGCTATGTGGGAAAGGACTGTAATGGACAGAGATAAGGAATTACAGAGAGCGGACAGGACAGGCCTCTCTGAAGACATACCATCTGGACAGAATGCTAAAGCGAGGGAAGGAGACCCACGAGTGTTTTGTGAGGGAGTGATGCAGGCAGAGGGAAATAATGAGGAGATGCTCAGAAGGTTCACGAAGCCCCAGAGTATGGCTGTTGTGGGGTGGGCATGGCTCCTGCTTGGGCCTGCAGCAGGGGTGGGTGAGGTGGGAGGATCTCGCGCCTGACAGGTTTGAAGGTGGCGCTGAGAGGATTTGCTGCTGTGCGGTGGGAGAGAAAGGGGATCAGGGATGCCCCAAGACCTCCTGCCTGAATGACACTGTGTGCCTGGCATCCCTGCTTCTAAGAAGGGGCAGACGGGAGGAGAGCAACCTCGGGTGTGGGCATTGGACCCCCATGTGGATACGTGCCAGGGGCAGGTGGGTGTTCGGGTTTGCGCCCCGAGCAGAGGCTGGGAATCAAATGGTCCGGCTGACGGTCTAGTGGCTGGAAGAGATTCTGAAGCTCCAGGGAATGAGTGCAGACACGGGGGAGAAGAGGCGAGGGCTTCCGCCCTGGGGCACCCTGATGTACTGAGGCAGGATTTTTCAAGACGCTGCTGCGTGATATGCAGCTCCCAAAGGAGAGCAGACAAGCAGGAAGTTGGTAGGGGCAGCTCATTCGGAAAGAAGGGGAGGAGATCGCCCACGGCAGCTGGGGGCAGGCCTCCCCACCCCGTGACCACGTCAGACTGGATGGAGGGGAATGGACTTGGGTGGGTCTGTCACCCCGCAAATTGAAGGGGGAAAGGCAATTACGCTTGCCCAGAAGAAAAACGTCACAGAAATCAATCACTGGGTTAGCAGTGAACCACATTTAAAGTCATGTAGTCATGAAAACATGCAGAATGACCTTTAGAAAATGGGTCCAAACGACACTGAGAAGATGGGAGCTGGTGCAGTGTGTGCATGGAGTGAGGCGAGACCCCGCGACCCTCGCCGTCCGCGGTGGGGGGTGGGGGTGGCGGGCGATAGCGAACTGAAAGCATCCCGGGAGGCGGGTAGCACACCGATGAAACACGGAGGTCTGCGTGAGAAGTAACGGGAAGAAACGGTTGGCTTTTGGATTGGGAATCTGGGGTGGGGAAGGGGGCCAGGACTGATGTTTTTTGTCATAAACCTTGTGCTTCTAGTTGAGTTCTTAAGCTATAATGTCTGTACTGCTTGGGGAAAATCAAAATTAAACCAAAGTGCATTTTTCGTTGTCCTTTGTAATTCTTCGCCCAACCCGCTTCGTGCCGTGTCGGTCACGGTCACTGGTGATTCGTGTGCAGGACCCAGCGCGGTACCACGGAGATTTCAGTTTAGACCTACAGTCACCAAGACTTGCTGGCATAATAGAATTACCTGAAAATCCCTTAATCCTCCCATAACCCAACAGCATGTCAGACGTGTAGTTTTGTATACACAGTTTCTTTTTAAGCTTTTATTTATTAGAGAGAGAGCAAAATGAGAGAGATCGGAGGCAAAGGGAGGCACAGACACACTGCTGGGCAGGGGGCCTGATGCAGGACTCCACCCCAGGACCCTGGGATCATGACCCGAGCCCAAGGCAGACGCCCAGCTGAGCCCCACAAACGCCCCTGCACACACACTCCGGAGTCCACTCCTGCAACTCTTCCCTTAGAGAGTTTCTTAAAGGCTTTCGACTCATCACTGCTGTATCATGGCTCTAAGTCGAGTCACCCAGACCGCTGGTTTACAGACCACGTGTAGTCCGTCCCTCTGTTCACGTCTCCCTCTCTGCCCCGGGTCCCACTTCCACTCCCATCCCTTGGCCTCTGGATACCTGCTCTCGCATCTCTAAGTATACTTGTAGCCTTGCAGAATTTATGCAGTGACGCTCTCCAAATCATTTGTGAAAAATTTTAAAAGTTCGGTGCAGGTCGTCCCCGGAGAGCTCCGGTTCTGTGGATCAACAAAGCCACTGGAGACCAGTCCTTCCGAGAACTCCGCTCCATCACCCACAGATCCCCTACTTTTTAAGACCGACAGCAAGATCGTTTGAAGACCACTACTCGACTCCTTGCTGGCCGTAAGACCCCAGTCAGTGGTAATCAGTTCTGAATGATCTCACGTTCATGTCTGGGTGAAGAGAGATGGGTTTCCTGGTGTTTTTTTTTTTTTTAACAGCAAGAAACCAGCTCTCTCGGGATCCTGAGAGCTCTGCCCAAGTCTCCCTGGCCCACAGCAGCTTAGGTCTGCCCATTCCTGACTCAGTCAGTGTAGAGCTGAGAAGGGAGACTCACGGCTACACAACACAGGGACGGAAAGGACATTGGGAGCTAATTGCGACCCTCTAAATCCAGCTTGCTCGCCCCTTCATTTTATCTTTATTTGGTTTCTCCTCCAACCCAGTCAACACAGCAATCATCTGACCACAGCACCCGTCGCCTCAAATGCTGTGGTGCGGCAGCGCGTCTTCAGAGACGGCCGCGGCACGGAATTACACCTCCTGCTGCTCTCACCTTGAGTCTGGATTTTCTCTGTCGTCTGCTTTTGACCAACGAAGCTGTGGGACTTCTGAAAGTGCCTCATAAAAACTGCTGTTGGTGCCTGCGCCTCTAGGAATACTCTTTTTTGGAGCACTCGCTCCAGGCAGCTGGCCACCACACTGTGAGACACTGAAGACACTTAGGAGGCCACGTGTGGGCGCGACAGCGGACCGTGCCGGCTCAGATCCCGCCAGCAGCCTGCCAGTGAGCCGCCTCAGGTGCCCAGCCCAGGTGAGCCTTCAGGACACCACAGCCCCAGCTTCCCTGTGCCTGCAACATCCTGCAAGGTGGGCAGTCAACCCGCTGAGCCATGAGAGAGAACAACACGCAGGTGTTCATGTCATTGAGCTCCAGGGTGGGCTGTGGCTTAAGAGCGCATCCCCGAGATGAATGCCTCCCATGTAAATTAGTTTAAGCTGCATTCAGTTGTGAGGAAGAGGGTACCTGGCTGTCCATGACTCCCACGATGGCGCGTGATGACCCCGTAATACAGGGAGCCTGGGGGAAGCAGTTCCAGGATTTGATCAGTGACCCAGACTCTCTTCCCCACTGAGCCATCCATAGCAAGGTGGCCGATTCCAGATGACCTCGGTGCCACACGGTCACAAGCAATCAGGACGAGAGAGGCAGGACAAAGGTCCTCTTGAGCACTGAGGTTTCTTCTCGAAACCGGGTTTTCCCAGGAGTTCTCTAGCATTCTTCCCTTTATACTTTATTGGGATTAGAACTAGCCAACCAGTCACGAGTCATCTTCTGGGTCTACGGTCTGTCCTCACTGAGATCAAGGGGTCTCTGCCCACTGCCTGGGTCAGCTGGGGTTCTGTTTTGCGGGGGGGGGGGGGTGGGACGGGATGTGCCAGTGTCTGCCTCATTAGATCAGGCCCCATCTTTAGCCAGGCCTGTGTTCTGAGCCCCATTCCCCCTGGCTGTTCCCTTCCTCCCCTCTGTGCGTCTTGGCTCCTGCCCCTGAGAGGTGTGCTCTGTCCCCGGCGCACTCCTTCTTCCAGCCGACGTCTGGGATTTGCCCGCCTCAGTTGGCAGCTCAGACACCACTTTCTCAGGGAGCTGCCCCCTGAGAACCCCCCGGGGTTCCATGCTGTCTCCGAACTCTGCATTCCTCAGTTTCATGTAATAAAACCGAATTACAGAGGTGTGCGTGTCCGGATGAATGTCTGCCTTCATGTCTCCAAAGACATGAGCTGTGGCCGTTCCTCTCGCCATGCTCACAAGTAACCACAACTCAGTGAGTAGCTAGTAAATGTCTGAACAACGGGGATTCCTCCTCATCTTCTCCCACACCGCCTTACGCTGGTGCAGTGTCAGTACTGAAGGTGCTTTTAAGAAGTTATTTTGGATCCTAAATCCTGAAAAACTTCAACAGGGTACCCTGAAATTGTCCACGTGGAGGACAATTTTGCTCACACAGGAGTTTACTTTACGCTTGGTGCACTTTGTCTCAGCTCGGGACACCACAAATAACATGTAAGGACAAGACAGAATCCTACCATCTTTCGACTTTTGGATGACTCTCCTTATGGATGTCCCGCTCCTACATGGACTGGCTGTGTGACCTTGGGTGAGTTGCTGAACATCTTTGTGCCCCAGTTTCCTCAGTGGTTAAGGGGGAATGTGCTGCCATGAGAATTATGCCAGGTGGCACCTGCAGAGGCTGACAAGAGTGGCCGGGGCCTGGCAGGTGCTGCCCCACCGTGGCTGGTGCTCCAGCGTCTAGCACAGGTCGCCTCTCGGCACAGGTCGCCTGGAGCATGGGGTTCAAGGCTGGAACCACACTGCACTTCCCCGGCTCTAGGCCCCGCCTCTAAACCTCTGTACTCTCATCTGCATAATGGGGGCATTAGTATCTCCCTCGGGAACTGGGGTTAAATGAGGTCACGGGTGGCTCTAAGCACTCAGCACACGGGACTGTCCCCGCCTGGCCCCTGGGCCACCGGCAGGCTGGCGCACCCCAGATGGCGGGGCATTGAAGGGCCTTTGAGTTCAAGTTCAGTCATTTTTCTGGTGAAACTCCTCAGCACCAGAAGGAGGGACAGAGGGACTTGCTGAACATCTCCCAGCTGGTTAGGAGAACAGGATACCCGGCTTGTGAAAGAGGAGACTGGGTTGTAGGAGGACATGCTTTGTTTCATTGTGTTTACCTTGTGCTCTGACGCAATTGCCTTTTCTATGAGCAGGTCTTTCCCGAGGTCCTGCTGTGACCCAGTGAGGCACGGAGAAGCAGGGAGGAGTGGGTCCCATGAGCCAGGACCCCTAACCCGTCACTGGCCTTTGGGTGGCCGGTCATGGACGATGATTCTTCTCTGGTCCTCTGCGGAGGACAGCTGCTGTGCGATGGACAGGCCGGTGCTGGGGGCCTGGGGCAGAGGCCACCCCGGTCTGAGGCCCTGTGCCACCCAGGCCAGAAGCCCCAGATCCTCAACGAATCTCTCTGTTCCCTACACCAGGCAGAATGTAAAGGCTCAGTCAAATGACTGCTCTGGTTTCAGTGGAGAGTCTTGAGCAGTGACCTTCAATGTCGCTGTGCGCCCAGGGTGAGTTATTTACGAAGGGCCCCAGGGCCGTATCAGAGAAGCATCTGGAATGTGGAAAATGCTCCGAGGGCCTAACATCTCTTGAAGGTTCACCGAACCACGTGAGGCCCCCAAGGAGCCCTGTGTGGCCCGGGAATGTGCCGGTGGGGACACGCGGCACAGCACTGGCCGACGGGGGCCTCACCGAGGTGGCTGTCCTGGGATGTTCCTCCTCCGAGTGAAGGCGGGCCGCTCCTGAGTCGGGCCAGACGCGGGCCTGGCATCGGCCCCCACTTCCCTCCGCCTCCTGAGAACTGTACCTGCTTGTCCAGGTGGACCCTCTCTGTTCTTCCAAAGGGAACCAAATGTAATAGAGATAGAATTTCCAAAACAAAACAATACGGGAAAAAACAATATGGAATCTGATTTCCTAAAAAGTTAAAAATGAGCAGAGAGCCACTGGGGTCAGAGGAGTCCAACCGAACAATGACTTGGAACTGCGGAAAGTGTAAACACGGGAGAGCACGTGTGTGTGGCGGGCCAGGGGTCTGTCCTTGTGCCGGGCTGTTGGGGGGAGCCCTGGGAGCGCTCCGGGGACACAGACCGTACGGTGAGCTGGAAATCACCACTGGCCCTGGGCCTAGAGCAGAGACAGTGATGTTTAACTGGGGACCCTCCTTACCCTCCAAGATGTGGGCGTCATGTCGGGGACAGCAGGGGCGTGGAGTGGCTGACGGGGACAGGCTCCACCCCAAGGGCCCCCGTGCTGCTGTGTGAACTCAGGCTAGTTGCCAAGGCCCTGCGCCTGCTTTCCTGATCTGTCGGGCAGTCCCCTCCCGGTGCGACTGTGTCTGGAAAAACCTGGTGTTTGAAATGAAAAATTTCTACCCCAAACCTTACATTTTCCTTTTATTTGGCTTCATGTTCTGTGCTATTTTCAAAACTGAGTCTGACTGCTCCTTTCTGAGCACGCAGCATGCTTCAGACTTGGCGCCAGGAGCTTGTTCTCGGAGCTGCTCAGAGCCGCCTCAGCAGCCGCAGCAGAGGGTACGCGCCGGGGCCTGCAGGGTTTCAGACGAGGAACGGGGAACTGAGCTCGCGCTGCTGGGAGCCCCTCCTGGAGGAGGCGTGCGCTGGACGGCTGGTGGGGCAGAGGTGGCGGAGGAAGCGAGGGAGGAGACCCAGGGTGGGGAGAGAGGCTCTCGGGGAGGACAGAGCGTGGGCGGAGGGATGGGCGCTGTCCTCCTCGCACACGCAGTCACAGTCCCTGGTGACAGGGAAGAGGAGAAGGCGGGGCTGCTCGGATCCCGCTGGGGGGTTGGTGGGTGGCCATGCGGCCGCCAGGCCCACGCTGCGGCCGAGATGGGCCACTGGCAGGCGTCCTTCAGGAAGCAGATCTAGACAGAGCACGGCCATCTGTCCAAAACGACTCGCGCCCCGGGCGTGTGCTTGTTGTGAGCGGTGCGGGGTGCCGTGTGGAAGTGCTGAGTCACTAGATCGAACCCCTGAAACTAGCGTCACCCCGGGTTAGCCGACTGGAATGTAACCTGGCCCGATCCGTCGGTGCTGGGGAGGAGCCTTGAGAAGTGTGGTGGGACCGGGGAAACGCTGCGGGTGGCCCGTGGGGGCTCTGAGCTCCTCGCAGGCCCTGTCCGCTCCCCTCCCCATGCCCACATTTCTCCACTTGGAATGCCAGTTCCTTCTCCATCGTGCACAAACTGCCTTACACAGGCGAGGCCCAGACCCTCCCATATGGGAGCCTGGAAGTTGCTCCTTCGTCGCAAATCCAGACTGAGTTGGGTTCCATTAAGGTGAAACTCTGCTGCGTTTTCTGCAACCTCGAGCTGTCAGACTGTCACAGACTGAAGGAAGTTCAGAACCACTCTTTCTTCATTCCAAACGTGTGTGCCAGGCGTGTGGCAATGCCAGCTCGAGCCCAGAGTGCATCTCGTTTGGGTGGGGAAGGGTGAGGGCCAGGGAGGTGGGAGTGTCCCGTGCCTTCTTGCGTATCTCGATGAGAATTAAGTGCTGGGTTTCTGGAGTCAAACATTCTGGATCTGCAAGGAGCAGGACAAGTTTGACAACATCACGTGCTCCTCTGCCAGACGCCTCTGGGCTGGCTTTCCCAACAGCGGGTTTGCACAACCGCACTGACGAGGCCTGCACGGCTGCCTGTTTGAACACTGGGTTCCCTGCTCCGTCCTCTGGTCAAATGCAGATCTGAATCCTGGAACTGCATTTCTAGGGGCGGTAAGAGGTTTTCCCAGCCCAAACCAGGCTTGTTGACACGCAAGTTCTGACGCCTTTTAGACTCCCCGAGGAAGCTGGAAGGCGGTTAGGAATGTACCGAATAACCCTAACCCTAAAACACGTGCTCCTCACCCCTGAGAGGGAAAACCAGCCGTGAAATCGCCACAGAGATAACTGTGCATGTCTGTGTTCCCTGTGCTTGCGTTTTCTTTAAATTAACGAACTAATTTTGGGAGCCATTTTCGGTTCACGGCGAATACCGAGGAGAGCGTACAGGTACTTCCCAGATGCCCCGTGCTCCCCCACCACAAACATCCCCACCAGAGTGGTACGGTCATCCCATTCGGGGAAGCTACAGGGACACATCACAGTCACCCCACGTCCACAGTCCTCTTACGGCTTCAGACCAATGTGCGGGGGCAGTTTTGACCCCGGCAGGAGCAGTGGCACGCAGAATAGTTTCACTGCCCTAAAAATTCTCTGGGCTCTGCCCATCGTGCCCTGTCCCCTTCTGGCAACCACGGGTCTGTTTACTGTCTCCACAGTTCTCCTGTTCCAGAATGTCACAGGGTTGGAATCACACAGTACGTCCCCCTTTCAGACTGCCTTCCGTCGCCTGGTGATACACGTATGCGTTTCCTGTTTGTCCTTTCGTAGCTTGACGGCGCGTCTCTTCTTAGCGTTGAATAACCCTGCGTCGTCTGGATGCAACAGAGCTTATCCATCCGTTCACCTACTCGGTCGATTCCGAGCTTTGGTAATTATGAATAAAGCTGCTGTGAACATCCATATGTAGATTTTGGGGTCACAGATTTTTAAATAATTTGAGTAAATACCAAGGAGCATGATTCTTGGGTTGTATGGAAAGAGTTTCTCCACTCTCCCCTCCATAACCATCCGTAAATACACGGTCAAACACAGAGTGGCTGTTATGATTTGGAACAAAATGCTCCCTGTTACATCAACTAAGAATCAGAAGAGCAGGCGCGCCTGGGTGGCTCCATCGTTAAGCATCTGCCTTCAGCTCCGGTCAGGATCCCGGGGTCCTGGGGTGGAGCCCGTGTCTGGCTCCCTGCTGGGCGGGGAGTCTGCTCCTCCCTCTGCCCACAGCTTCCCCTGCTGTGCTCTCTCTCCCTCTCTACCAAATAAGTAAAATCCTTAAAAAAAGAATAAGAAAAATAAAAGTTTGTAGTTTACCTTCACTTATTCCTTCTTTGATGCTCTTCTTTTCTTTATGCAGATCTGAGGTTCGGACCTATTTCGTTTTCCTGCTCCCTGAAACACTTCCTTAATGTCTCTCATGATGCAGGGCGGCGTGCAACACGCTCCCTCAGTTTCCGTTTGAGAAAGTCTTTATTTCCTCCCCGTTCTCACACGTGTAAGTGTCGTTGTTCTGGACATTTGTCTACTTGTTTCCCAGCTTCCTGATCTGCGCTTCGGGGCCTGGTGATAATCTGGGGAGTGTTTCCGTCATGAGGGCCTCAGATTTTGCTGCTGTTCCCTTGTCTCTTCCTCGTCCTGATGTCCCGGTGACACGTGTGTCACAGCCCTGGGGCTGTCCCACGGTCCTTGCATGTTCTTTTGTACTTTTCCCCGGTCTTTTCTACCTTTGATTTTCAGTTTGGGAGTCGCTATGTTCGCATTCCCAACTCAGAGACAGATTCTCTCCTCGGCCGTGTCCAGTCAACAACGAGCCCGTCACAAGTGAGCCCCAGTTCTGTCAAAATGTTTTTGATCTCTGGCTTTTCCTTTTTTTTTTTTTAATTTTATTTATTTGAAAGAGAGAGATCACAACTAGTCAGAGAGGCAGGCAGAGAGAGAGGAGGAAGCAGGGTCCCCGCTGAGCAGAGAGCCTGATGTGGGACTCGATCCCAGGACCCCGGGATCATGACCTGAGCTGAAGGCAGAGGCTTTAACCCACTGAGCCACCCAGGCGCCCCATCTGGCTTTTCTTTTTAACCTTTCTTAGAATTCCCACCTCTCCACTGACACTGCCATATATGTTCTTGCGTACTGTCCACTTTACTGTGAAAGTCCTTAGTATATCACCAGAGTTGTTTTAAATTCCCCCGTCTGATCCTTCCAACAGCCCTGCCATACCCGAGTGCGGTTCTGAAGGCTCCCCGTCTCTCCAAACTGTGTGCTCTGCCTTTCCGAAGGCTCGTGGTTTTTTCTAGACAGCTCGGCATGATGCGCTGGACAGAAGGAACGCCCAGAAACAGGCTTTAGTAATGTGGTCGTGGGGTGTGTGGGGAGGGGAGGTGTTCTCTAGCCCCGGGATTAGGTCCCAGGCTCTCGGTGAGCCTGTCCCGGGACAATGAACTTCACCAGCTTTTATAATTGCCCATACATTTGCCTTTATTGAAATCTTTATTTCTCTACGTGGCTTTGAGTTACTGGTTGACCCTTCACTGCACCTTGTAGAACTCTGCTGACCTTTTTTTTTGTGGGGAAGGTCTAGTCGCAGCCCTCCAGCTGCTGTTTCTTTCAGAATGTCTTGATTGCTCCCTCACTCACGAAGAACACTTGAACCAGATACGGGATTTCTGGATGACGGTTTTCCTGTTCTCACGTTGAGTATCAACATGATACTTCCGGCCTTCCAGGTTTCTGATGAGAAATCTCTTGCAGCCTTACAGGGACTCCTTGCCCTGTGTTGACTTTTTGTTGGCAGCTCTTGAGAGTGTGATTACAATGTGTCTCACTTGGGGTCTCCCTCAGTTCATCTCACTAGGAAGTTCACTGAGTTTCTTTGATGTTTATGTGCATGTCTTTCTTCAAATTCTGAATTTTTCAGCCATGATTTCTTTGAATATTCTCTCTGCCCTTTTCTCTTTTCTCTCCTGTTTCTGAGATTTCCAAGACACATGTGTCAACCCTCTTGAAGGTGCCAAATTTCTTCCGGTTCTGCTTGTTTTTCTTCGATCTTTTCTCCTTTGTTTCTCAGCCTTCCTGATGTCGAGTGTTGTCTTCAAGTTCAGACTCTTTCCTGCCGGCCTGACACTGTCTCCCAGGGGTTCTCCTGCGTTTTCCATCTCAGTTACTGTACTTTTCAGCTCCGCTGTTTCTTTTTGCTTTCTCTGTACGTTTCCTGTCTCTGCCTCGATGCTCCCATTTCATCCGCACGCAGCCTCCTTGACTTCATGCAAGTCTTCTTTCAGCTTCTTGAGCAGCCTTGAGAGCCGTAAGAGCATGGTTTTGAAGTCCTTGTCTAATAGGTACTACTTTTCAGAAACAGACTCTGTTGGCTCACTTTATCCCTTGGAATGGGGCACACTTTCCTGGTTTTTGTACGTCTGCTATGTTTTATTGTTGTTGACCACCAGACATTTGAATTTAACAATGTGGTAAGTCTGGAAATTAGAATTTCCTCTTTCCCCAGGGTTTGCTATTTTTAATTAAAAAAGTTTTTTTTTTTTTTAAATTGTGGCCTCTCTGTGCCAAGGATCAGCTTGCAGCATAAACATAACATCTTCTTGGGTCTTCCCTGAGCCTTTCCCGGGGCAGACATGGTCGCGGTCTACTTTCCCCTGCATGTCCATTTCTTTTGGAATGTTCTAGTCTTTAGTATCTGGCTCCTGAAGGGGAAGAGCAAAAAAATGACGGGGAAATAAAATGGAACTGGTCCTTGAAATCCGCTGGAGGTCTCTTGAACCCGAGGGGAGAGGGTTTGCAACACTGGGGAAGGAAAACAAGAACTCTTTGTCAGCGCCTCTGTGAGGAGAAGCAGCCCTCGGTGGTCACAGCACAGATCCCCCGTATTTGGAGGATGGGGCCCTTTCCGCTGCTCTATGTCCCCCAAACTGTGTGCTGCTTCAGGAACACACACACAGCTGCCCGCCACATGGCTGGGGGTAGGGAATGGGTAGTTGCTACCGTGTTAAGAGCCAAAATTGCTCAAAATTGAATGCAATTTACCACCTAAGCCTTCTCCTGGAGGTTGCAAGCCTTCAATAGACACCAGATTTCCAAAGCGGCCACACCAGGCAGATCCTGTCTGTGCAAGTATCATCTAGGTGGGGGGACAGACTCCCGGGGCCTCCTACCCCATGGTCTTCCCCGAGATCTCTCCTGCCAGGCCTTCTTCTACAGCAGCTGGTGTCTGGTGCGTTCCCACCGGCCGTGTCAATTTCTCCATGTCCTCGCCAACATTCGTTATCACGTTTCTCAATAAATGTTCTTCCATCGATGAGCAGGTGAGTAGCAGGGACCAGAGAAACAGAAAACAATGGTTCAGAAGAGACAGGAAGGACAGGAAACTCTGCGGGAAGGAAGCAGGGGGGATAGGGAGGAGTGGCAGGGACCGGAGGGCGTGAACAGGGACAAACAGAGTGGAAGGGGACAGACACAAGCAAATAGGTCGGCTGGGACAAGGCCGTGGAGGAGGAGAGCCTGGACAGGTGTGTCGGGGCCTGTGGGGCTGCTGGGGACTGGAGGCCAGAGGCCAGGTCTGGAGCCCAGTGCGGCTGCAGCTCCCCTGACAATGGTCTGGGATTCTGTTAAGGGGACACAAGCCCGCCTGGTGGGCAGCGTGCCGCTGGAAGACTGCTTTGCCGGACAGGCCTTCCGGCCGTTTGTCCTTCGTCACAGAAAAGATAGATCGGATGCGCTGTCCCTCGGGGAGACCACGAGGCTGGACCGTTCTCTTCCCAGAGACGGTTTATATGAGTTACAAGGGAGGGAATAGACATCGGGGACGTCTGCGGTCTGCTTTTTGATGCGAGAGCTTTCCGGGGCTTCCTGCGTGGGGTTGTCTCTCCGGAGCCGGCCGCCTGTCTGTGGCCCGAGCGGGAAAGGAGGAGCTGGGCCCGGGCGCCGTCGCACCGGTCAGCTCAGACGTGAACGCTGGCGGCGGGGGCTCGGCCTGCAGGTCGGGCGGGCGGACACGTGCGTCCTGTGCGCGTCTCAGGAGGGCGGGGGTGGCTCGTCCCGAGGAGGCGCACGGAGAGAACTGGCGCGGCAGGGTATGCCACGACCGCGCTTGTCCTCAGGACGTCATGATTTTCCTTGTAAACGTTCCGCTGTTTCACTTTCAGGTCTGGACTCCCCATCTGCGCGGATTGTAGAAATAACGGACCGTGTGGGACCTCGAAGCCCCAACCCCGTCCAGCTCCCGCACCGTCATTCATTCCAGGCCCCCTGCGACGTGGAGCCCGAGCTTGTCCCCGCTTCCTTAGTGCCGACGCAGAGTCTCCCACACGGCAGCCGTCCTGCGTCTGTCCCTGTCCCGCCGTCTGCAGGTCCCTCCCTTGGGACTCAAAACTCCCTTGTGGCATTTCTTCCAGTGTGGTCTGTGGAAGGACGTCGTGCGGTTCCGTCCGTGTGGGGGACATTCTGACCCCCAGTTCCCAGTCGTACCGAGGTCCACCGGTGGACAGCGCCGTCCAAGCCCCGAGCCTCTGGCTCGAGGGCCTCACGGGGAGGGGGCAACGGCGGCCACCGCCGGTCAGTCCGCACCCGTCACCTCGCGTGGACGGGAGGCGTTTCTTCCTTGTGCCGAGAAGTCTCGGGACCTGCTCTCTCCGCCACTTCCACGTCCCCCCGCAGAGCTGGCCGCAGTCACCCGTCGACGCGGGCGGCAGGCCCCCCTCCGTGTGGGAAGCCCGTCCCCAACCGGCTGCAGAGGCGCCAGCTGGCGCTGTGTCCACGAAGCTGCTCCGTTATGCGTTTTCTCCGTTTCGTAATGTTTGTGAAAAAATCTGTTGTTCTTTTGAAGGTAGAACGTCATTTCCCCCTCCCTGTCAGTGGTTTCACGGTGGCGTGTCAATGCTGAATTTCCAGGTGTTATCCTGGTGCGGTGGTATGCAGGTGGTGCCCTTTTTATTTTTAAGGTTATTAATTTTAGAGACAGAGGGAGAGCCTGGGGGGTGGGGTGCAGTGTGACATTGATTCCCGGAGAGGGGACAGGCAGACACAGAAAAAGCAGCCATCATTTGCATGACCGTGTTTTTGAAATCCCCTTGGGTCTTTCCAAAATGTGTTACGTTTTACTTAAATGTAATACTTTCGGGAAAGAGAAAACAAAGGTATGACACACGGGAGTTAAATCCGTGAAAACTTGGATCATTTATTTCGCACTTTCCTTGTAATTTAGCAGAGCTCTAAGATATAGTAAATGTGTTTAATTCAGATGAATAAATAGAAACATTCGATTTAAATATGAGCACATGAGGAATCAGACCATCTCTGAAAAATATAGGCTGAGAAGAATTTTAAATAGGTTCAGACCCAAAAAGGCCTGAATGTTAGTTTTAGTTTGCTGCGTAAAGCACGTCTGCCGCTGTCTTCCAGGGAGCCTGCGAGAGGACGCGAGATCACCCTCCGTGGACCTCGGTGCCCCGCCCGCCGACGTTGCGGCTCCGCCGCCTTCTAGAAGTTCCCGACGTTCCCGAACCGCACTGTGCTGCTGCCCTGAAACCGCTGTCGCACCTGCCCGGTGAGCGGCCCCAGGGCTTCCCGCAAGCCCCCGGGAGACCCGGGTGTGGTGGGAAACAAGGCTGCAAGTTCATGTGGGACGAAAAGTCGTTTTCGTCGTTCGAGTAAAATAACCGACAAAACATTTCACGTGGTGCACTGTGCCACGCGCACAGAGAAGGGCACGGGACGGCTGTGGGGCCCGCACCCGGGTGCACCTGGAGGCTTGGCTGACCCCGGGACGCTGGCTGCCGGATGGCAAGCCCTTCCTCCCCACGGGGCGTCCTGCTGCTCGGGAACCGACTTCCTCACCTCCTGCGACGCGGTGGCAGCCCGTGGAGGGTCCTTCTTCAGACGGCAGGTGGTGGGGCCTTGCTGTCGGCCGCAGCGCTGGTTCGTGTCACCCACGGGGCACAGTGTGTCCAGCTGTCTTTCCGCTCAGCGGTGTACTGTACAAATACGGCGGAGCTCGCGTCCCCGCTCCATTGCGCAGAGAACGCTGGGCATGTGTCTGGCTCCAGTCAGGAAATTGGGAGCTGTGTCTGTCGTTTTGTTTTGTTCTATTTTATTTTAAGGATTTATTAAAGAGAGAGAAAGAGAGCGAGCGCACGTGCACAGGCGGTGGGGAGGGCAGAGGCAGAGGGACACAGAGAACCTTAAGCAGACTCCATGCCCCGTGTGGAGCCGTACGCTGGCCTCAATGTCACGACCCTGAGATCATGACCGGAGCCAAAATCAAGAGTTGGACATTTAACCAACTGAGCCAGCCGGGCACACCATGTACCAGTTATTTCAACAGACACTTTATTTTATTAATTTATCTTAAACAGCCTGGTTTATGTGTAATTGATTGATATACCGCCGATGCACGTATTTAACGTAAATGATCTGACACAAGGCTGGGAAGCCACACCAAGGCAACAGACGTGCCCGTCACCTCCAGAAGCTTCCTGATGCCTCTTTTTCGTTGCTGTGGTAAAAACAGTAACGCGAGAAGCCCAGCGCAGTATCAGTAACCACAGGCACGGTGCTGGGCGGCGAATCTCTGGAACTTACTCATCTTGCAAGACTGAAGCTCTACGCCATCGACTGACATCTCCCATTCCTCCTCCCCCGCCGAGCTGCGGTGACCACTTCCCGCCGTGCGCTTCTGCGAGGGTGACCATCGCAGATCCCTCATCTAAGTGGAATCGTGCAGTGTTCGTTCTTCTGTGATGGGCCTATTCTACTCCACATGTCCTCCGGGTTCATCCATGTGGTAAAGTCATTCTACAACAGAGACCTGATTAAACACGCATCAGAGCACTGAGGCAAAAAGCAAGCAGCGAGGCAGCTCCGAGGTCGGAACCGCAAGGAGAAGTTACCACCCCTGGGGCTTGTGAGGCAAACGGACGGGGTTGGGGTTCAGAACCCAGAAGCCTGGAAGCCAGGCTGCTTCACAGTCACCGAGCGCGGAAGGGAGCTGCAGACTGGGCCAGGGACGCTGGGAGGCAGAGCTCTGTGGGCGATTCTAGAATCGTTGCGCCCCGGGCAGAGCAAACACCCGAAGTCAGAGATCATCGAGGCTAATTCCTGGGACCACTCTGGTCCCCCCACCATGGGAGTCAGCACAGAGCTGGGGCACACCGTGGGCAAATGACATTTTGGCCTGGGACTGTCTCTCAGGAGACCCCGTGGTCCCTGCGTCTAACCTGTGGTGAGGTCCACGGTCACTGAGTGCATGACGGGAATAAACACACTCACAAACTGTACGAGCCATGCAGGACCCCTGTGGCCTGGGGCAGCTCCTGGTAGGAACGTCTCACAGGCGGGATTCCAAGAGATCCCGAAGATCCCTGCCACCTGCCGCACAAATGCTGGAAAATCCCCTCCCCTGAGTCTGGGCAGGAGGAGTGAGAAGGAGAGGGACCGTCAGCTCCCTCGGCTAAGCACGCATCAGCTGACTCCGAGTGAATGAGAAGGGAGACGGCCCTCGGTGGGCCTGACATCATCAAGCGAACCCTCTCCACTAAGTTCATGTCAGAGAGACGTTCCCCTTGACCTTGAAGATGCAGCCCTGTGAGTTTGACAGCTGCAAGGAGAGGAATTCTGCTAACAGCCAGGAGGGCTACGAAAGGAGCCTAAGCCTCAGGTGACACCGCAGCCCTTTCCAACCCCTTGATTCCAGCCTTAGGAGACCCTCGGCGGAGAACCCGGCTCGGCCGTGCCCAGCAGACTCCTGGACGCCCAGCACTGGGAGCTAACGGACGGGTTCTGTTCGAGGGAGCGGCTTTGTGCCAGCTGCGCTGCTGGGAGTCAGCGAGGGGAAGCGGAGGCAAGCCGTAGCGCCCAGGGAGTCCCGCGTCCAGGAACAGGTGTGGGCTCAGTGCGAAGCCCCGACCAAGGCCGGGCGGCTCGTCTCCCGCGTCCCGCACTGCTCGTCCGCTCTGCGCAGCAGCGCACAGGCCGCGCACGGTGTGAGTTTACCGAAAGTTCGTCACACGGTGACTTCAGCGGCAGCGGCTGCTGCCCGTCTGGTGCCTCTGCCGGAGAAGAAGCCCTCACGCACCTGCTTCGTAGCTGCCCACCGTACAGGTGCTTTTTCCCTTTCACGCCAGTTGCTAATTTCCATTTCGTACGCATATCAGTGATCCCTATAGCTGCTTTTTGGCTGGTAGGAATTATAAAACATTAATTTCCATACATATATCCATTTCAGAGATGTTAAAATGTAAAAAAAAATTACAAATTATAGTTTGTAAAATAAGGCCAATGACAACCCTAATAACTGCAGGGAAAATGCAGCATGCCGTACCCAGAAAATAATCAAACAGATCTTCCGGAAATAAAAATCATACGGACATCACTGGAAGGAACATGCGCAGAACAGAAGGGAGAATTATAAGACAAATCAGAACAGGATGGAGAGAGAAAATGCTAGAAAATACAGCAGAGAGGATGAACATAGCAGGCGTGAGGTGAGAAGTTCCAACCAGCATTTGGTCCAAGCTCTGAAGAGTGAGTGGAGAGAACAGAGCAGTAGTTGAAAATATAACAGGGAGACTTCTTCAGACTCAGGAGTAGATCCAGACTCCAGAAGCTTAGCAAATCCCAGGCATGATCAATGAGAACAGATCACATCCAGACACGTGCGTCTTATGTCATCCTGAGTGCAAAAAGAGAGACTGCCTAAACACGATGGCAGGTGGCACGGTGACAGAACCATCAGAAACTTGGAGAAGAAAGACATACTCAAGCGCCACAAGGGCATCGCTGGCGACCTAGAAACACAGCAGAAGTACCTTTCAAGAATGAGGGTGAATTTCCCTCATTTACAGACGAATGAGAACTAAGAGAGGAGAATCTGTCAGCGACACAATCCCACTGAGGGACATTCTCGAGAAGGTACTTCGGGCAGAAAGAAGGTGGTCCAGAAGGACGGGTCTAGGATGAAAGAGCAGAGAACAAAGAAGGTGAACACACAAGCAGACGTAAACGACACCGCCTGGCTGCAGCAGTGGGCACAGCGTCTACAGGACTGAAGAACAAAACAAGTCGGACTTGAACTGTTAATTCAGGAGAGGGGTAAGCACATCTACAACAGTCTAACGTCTGGGCATTGCCCAGGAAGGAGGGGAAAGGTTGGATCACATTCGGATTTGCGGAGTTAGCGGGGCATGCCTTAATTTCCAGGGAAACTACAAATAAAACAGGAACAGTCTGACGAGGTTCAAGGCCGAAGGAGCACTCACGGAGTCAGCTAATCTAACAAGATGGGACAGGAGAGGCAAGGAAACCGTGAGCAGATGGGACGGAAGGTGATCAAGGACCAAGATGGAGAGAAATCTCAGTAACCACTAACCAGACTGATTACAAGAGACAGCAACACTCCAGGGACAAAATAAATCCTGTCAGAGTAGATACAATAAACTCTAACACATCCTACATACTGTTCATGAGGGAAAACTCTGAACTTCAGCTAAAGAAGGCTTTAATGTCAATTAGACATTAACTGAAGGGAGGCTGAGATCACTATATAAATAATCATAAAACCTAACACAGAAAGTATTATTGGCAGTAAAGAAAGTCATGTGATTATATCATGAGAAGCTACTTTTACCTAGAAGTTACACCAGTTTTAAATATATATGGACCAGTAGTGTGCCTTAGATACATATGGTAAGAATAGACAGATCCTCAATGATAGGGAATTACTCAGTAATTTATAGGAAATATTTGAATAAAATGATAACAAAACTGACCTACTAGACAAATACAGGACACACAACAAATGCTGAAAGCACTTTCTTCTTAAAATCTCAGAAAATTTTTTAAAGTGGGCAGACAGACCTCAAACTAAGTCTCAGCAACATCAGTGTGTTGGACTCATGGAGAGTGTATGTTCTCTGATGGTGAAAGAACAAAGTTAGAGTTAAGTATTTAAAAATATATGTTAGGGGCACCTGGGTGGCTCAGTGGGTTAAAGCCTCTGCCTTCCGCTCAGGTCATGATCCTGGGGTCCTGGGATCGAGTCCTGCATCGGGCTCTCTGCTCAGTGGAGAACTTGTATCTCCCTCTGCCCCTCCCCCAGCTTGTGCTCACTCACTCTCTCCCTCTCTCTGACAAATAAATAAATCTTTAAAAAATAAAGTAAAATAGGGGCGCTTGGGTGGCTCAGTGGGTTAAGCCCCTGCCTTTGGCTCAGGTCATGATCTCAGGGTCCTGGGATCGAGCCCCGCATCGGACTCTCTGCTCAGCAGGGAGCCTGCTTCCTCCTCTCTCTGCCTGCCTCTCTGCCTACTTGTGATCTCTGTCTGTCAAATAAATAAAATCTTTAAAAATATATGTTAAACTTCTATATGCAAATTAAGAAATACATTTTTAAGTAAACCAGGAGTCAAAGGAGAAATTCTAATGGAAATTAGAGGACAGTTTGGACTAATAACAAAAACAGCGCACTTCAGTATTTGTGGAATGCAGCTAAAGCAGTGTTTAAAACACATACATAGCCTTCTGTACATAAAACCGAAAGAAGAAAGCCTGAAAAATTAATGAGCTAAGCATCTGTTTTTAGAAGTTATAGAAAAAGAGCAATTTAAACTTGAAGAGGGTAGAAGGCAAAAAAATTAGTAACTTAGAAGCAAAACTTCATGATATAGAGAAAGTACCAAAATAGAAAGGAACAGTAAAGCCAACAGTTTCAACTTTGATAAAACCAATAAAAGTGACAAAAGCATGTGATGGTTCATTGAGAAACAAAAATGGGAAGAAAAGGTACATAAGGCCAATATAAAAAAATGATAAAAAGGGCATCATATCTGAGGCAGATAGTTAAAGATAATGTAGTACATAATAACTTTGGACCATTTCAAAATATGAAAAACATGTAAGAAAGATTTGGACAAATTAGAAAATATCAATTATTCAAATCAACTCCAAAATGTGAAAAACTTGAATACTCCTATAATCATTGAAGAAACTGAATCTGTTGCTAATTATCTTCCCACAATAAAATTCTAGGCCCAGATAGCTTCTATCAAACATTCAGGAAGAAATAATTCCAATCTTCTCGAAATCCTCCAGAGAACAGAAAAGGAGGAAATACTTCCTGTGATGGTTAGTGTCGTGAGTCGACTTTACTGGGCCACAGAGTGCCCAGACGTTTAGACAAGACGACGAGTCCGTGAGGGTGTTTGGGATGAGACAGCAGTTGAATAGAAAAGATTGCTCTCCCAGTGTGGGTGGGCCTCATCCAATCGGTTGAAGGCCTGGATAGATGGCATACACTGACCCTCCTGTGAATAAGAGGGAACTCCTTCTGCCGGACCAAATGGGCAGGGCATCGGTCATTTCTTGGACTTGAATAGAAACGCTGTCTTTTCTTTGGTCTTAAGCCTGCTGGCCTTTGGTCTGGGACGGCACCTTATAGCTGTCCTAGACCTCCAGCTTGTGACTGGAGACCTCGGGACTCTGGAGCCTCCAGAAGCACGTGAACTAATTCCTTTCAATAAATCTTTGTACGCCACAAAGTCAGGCTGACACATGTAAACATATGAAACACACACAAATAACGTATGTTTACGTAGTACGAGGAAGCGGCTCGCGTGGAGCTGGGTGATGGGCGAGGCCGGGAGAGGCTTGCAGCCCAGCCAGAAAAAGCCCAGACTGCCCGGAAGGGTCTGTGAGTAGATTGTAGGCGTTCCGGGTGATTCTGGTGGGAGCCGGGAGGGAACGCGGGGAGCTGGGTAGGAGGCCTCCGTCTTAGCATAAATCATGACGGCAGAGGGCTGGTGGGATAGGGACAGGAAGGGCCGTACTAGACAGTTCTCAGGCGGAAAGGAGGGAGAGCTTACTGGAAAGCCGTGGGAAGACAAACTTCGTTGTAAAGGAGCAGAGAACGTGGCTGAACTGTGTTCTAGGGTTTTGTGGGGGGCAGAACGTGCCCTGCTCAGCAGAGGGAATTCGAGGCCAAGTGCTGGAGGTCTGGCTTGGGTCCTCATCACTGTGAGAGGAGAGGAATGCGTTGAAAGAAGGACTCGTCAAGCAGCCGGAGCCAGAGGGGAGAGCACCCTGGGGAGGGGCAGAGACTCCAAGGGAGGAGGTGGCCAGGAAGATGGAACCAGATGCTGGAGCTGCGCTGCGGGGAGCCCAGGCTGCCTGGGGCCACGGTAGTGGGGGGGGGCAGGGAAGGATCCTCCCCGGGGCCTCGGAGGGAGCCTGGACCTGCCTGCGTGCCTCCAGCCTCTAGAACTTCTACCTTCGTCCACGGGTTGCTTCCACTGTCCGTGCAGGCTTGTCCGAGGCTCTGCCGCACACGACAGACACGCTGAGTCTTGGACAGGGAAGGACAAAGACGGTATCAGCTGAGAAACAGACGACTCACAGGAGCGGCCTGCGCTCGGCCCCAGAGCTGGGGGAAGGAGGACCCCCTAAGAAGGGAACAGAAGCGTGGAAGGGAATCTCGTCGCGGTCGCGTCTTCGGTTACGGGGGATGCTCTTGCTGCCACCCTTTCTCCGCTGTTCTGCTGAGTGGATAGAAAAGCCTTTTCTTCTTGATCCACTTCTAACCCTGGATTTAACAGACTATGCTTCAAACTGAAATAAAACATTTTTCAGAAAGAAAAGGAATCAGAAACGAGAACTTTAGAAAATTCTTGAGCCGTCCATATCGCTAAACAGGAGAAAGCTTTTTCGGAGAACACCGAGGGTGTGCCTGCGTCACCGTTGCATAAAGCCATCAGGGCTGTGACTCGAGATTTAAGCAGCCCTGCCGGCAGGGGCCAGGAACAGAGACGCATTAAAGCCGCAGAGAGGCTGCCGGTTTGGAGGGAAAGGGGCAGAGACGGCTGCGGGCAGGGAGGACTGGACTGTGCAGGCCTGGATCATAGAGCCACGAGGCTGTGAACGTGCACTGCTCCTTAGCAAAGGGACAAATGACCCTGAGGCCAATTCAGAGACCCTAAGGGCTGGGGCGCCTGGGGGGGCTCAGTCAGTTAGGTGTTTGCCTTCGGCTCAGGTCTTGCCTGCTTCTCCCTCTCCTCCCCGGCTGGAGCTCTCTGTCACTAGTTCTGTTTCTTTCTCAAACAAACAAATAAATTAATAAATAAAATCTTTAAAAACAAACAAGCAAACAAACAGAGACCATAAGGGCTGACCCTCTCACTGCAAGCTCGGGGCAAGGCTGTGTCTGTCCTTGGTTTCAGAGGGCAGAACAGCTACAGAGCACCGGGTGGGCCTGGGCCTGGACGGGAGGACATGCAGTCGAACAGGCTGATCCTCCAGCCTTACGATGGGCTGGTATTTGCCTGTTTGGACTTGCCCGGGACCTGTCACTCCTTCTTTCTTTCCCGTTCCTCCCCTTTTGGAGTGGCAAGGTCTCCCCCTGGGCCTGTCCTACCAGCAGTAATGTGTACTTTCAAAGATTCCCCAGTGGAGAGGAATTTGCCTCGGGACGAATCTGCTTCCAGTCCCTCCCAGGCCTGATTTAGGTGATTCTGAGACAGGACCTCGGACTTCTGACTTAGAGGTGGTGCTGAGCAAAGGCTTCCAGGGGTGTTGGGGTGAAATGCAAGAATTCTGTATGCGAGGCCATGAATTTGGACCGGGGACTGCAACTATAAGACGAGTTGTGTCCCCCACCCCCCACCCCAATTCTTATGTTGAAACCTTGATGCTCAAAGTGCCTGCATTTGGAGATAGGGTTTTTGTAAGATTAGTAAGGTTAAATGAGATAATAAGGTTGGGGGCTCCACTCCGATGGGCTTGGAGGGCTTCTCTCCCTCCTCCCTACCCCCCACCCCCCAGTGAGAAGGCAGTGAGAATGCGACAATCTGTAAACCAGGAGAGGCTCTCACCAGAACCCCACTGTGCTGAACTTCCTCTTGTCCCCACACCCCAGTACTTTGTTCTGGCCGCCCTAGTTCACTAGAACACGCCCGGATCACCCTCAGTGGCTAAGTAACTCGATGAGGACACTATGAGAAGGGAAGATTGCAGTCTAATCTTACGACGGAAAAAAAGAATTCTTTTTTAATCAGTGTTTTATTGGCTTTACATCTGCTGTGAAAAATACAAGTTTTTGTTTTAAGTGAGAACATAGCCTTAAGTTTTAGCCACAGATTTAAAAGACTGTTGAGGGTAAGCCTATAATAAGGATGCTCCCGTGGTTCTTAAAGAAACTTGTATACAATCTGGCATTTTGGCTGAAAATACAGAAGCATTTTTGAGCTATAGTTCTGAATTTTAACAAGGACATGCATGGTTTTGCCTGTGCTGATGGCCCTGGTATTCTTCGGAGCGAATCACGTTGTTTTCAGTATGTTTCACTGTTATTGCCCAAAGGTGGAACATCTTTGTGAAACACCAAATCTGACCTTTTGAATGAGCTTAGTTATACAAATGGATAACGTGGGAAATTCCCATGATGCTGAACACAAAAAATTATTTTGAAAAATTGCTGAACTGAATCCAGTTATATACATAAAAAACGAAAAGCCAAAAACTACAATCTGGCTGATTTGGTGCCAACCCAGTAAGGCAAAGTTCGACACCAGAAAATGAATCAGCGTAACATATTAACAGATTAAAAAAAACTGTCTAATTTCAATAAAATCATAAAAATATCTGACAAAATTCAGTATCTTTTTTTTTAAAGATTTTACTTATTCATTTGACAGGCAGAGATCACAAGTAGGCAGAGAGGCAGGCAGAGAGAGAGGAGGAAGCAGACTCCCCGCAGAGCAGAGAGACCGATGCGGGGCTCGATCCCAGGACCCTGAGATCATGACCTGAGCTGAAGGCAGCAGCTTAACCCACTGAGCCACCCAGCAGCCCCCAGTCACACAATTTTTAACAGCATTTAGGAACAGGATAAAGATGCCCGCGGGGCGCCTGGGTGGCTCAGTGGTTTAAGCTGCTGCCTTCAGCTCAGGTCATGATCCCAGGGTCCTGGGATCGAGTCCCGCATCGGGCTCTCTGCTTGGCAGGCAGCCTGCTTCCTCCTCTCTCTCTCTCTCTGCCTGCCTCTCTCCCTACTTGTGATCTCTATCTGTCAAATAAATAAATAAATAAATAAAATCTTCAAAAAAAAAGATGCCCGCTGTGACTATTTCTATTCGATGTAATATGGAGGGACTTTTCAATGTATTATGAGAACTAGTAAAAGAAGTTTAGCAAGATGGTTGGTTTGCTAATATATATACATATACAGAAATAGAGAAATCAATATACAAAATCAGTATGTGAAATAAATTGTAAGTATAGAATATACTGTGACTACCATGTTGATATACAGAAATCGAATGGATTTCTATATCTGCTGAGAAATATCATGTAATTACCCTTTTTAAAAGCAGACATCATTAACAATAGCATAAGAAATCGAATATTTAGAAATGAATCTAGCAGGAGCTACAAGACCTCTGGGAAGAAACATTATAACATTGTAAGGAGACGCATCTGAAAACAGGCAGCGCTGTATTCCTAGACTGAAAGACTCGACACTAAAGATCTCAGTCCCCTTCACTGATCGTGTATCAGTTCAGCCAACATTGTATCAAGATTAAGATGCGATAGACTATATAGAGATTCAATGTAATCATGATAAAAATCCCAATCCCTGCCCCCCATGGAACTCGAAATGTATATGGAAATGCAAAAGAGCAAGCAAGAAAGAATGTTTTTGAAGACGAAATTGGCCGAGCTTGCTCTATAAAATGTCAAGATGTTAAAGAACGACAGTAATGCGGGGCTGCTGGGTGGCTCAGTGGGTGAAGCCTCTGCCTTCGGCTCAGGTCCTGATCTCAGGGTCCTGGGATCGAGCCCCGCATCGGGCTCCCTGCTTGTGGGGAGTTAGCTTCTCCCTCTGCCTCTGCCCCTCCCCACAGCTCCTTCTCTGTCTTAAATAAGGAAGATCTTGAAAAAGAGCCACGGTAGCTGCGACAGTAGGGCCCTGGCAAACACACAGACATGCAGACCAACGGAACAGAACAACATCCAGAGAAAAAGGCACAGAGGCGTCAGTGGACACTTGACTTACAAAGCCAGGACCGCAGAGCAGCGGCGAGGACGACGGAAACACAAGGCTCCGAGTGGAGAAAGACACTTGCTCCGGGACAACCAGGAAGGCTCGTGTGCAGTGTGGAAAGAACCTGCGCCAACGAGAGAAAGTCCTGCGCTCAGCACGGGAGGGCCGGGACGCTGCCCAGGCAATTCGCAAAAGCGGAAATCCGAAGACAATAAACATGTGAAAAGTGCTAGACCCCGAGACACGTGACTGCAGGCAGGCAAGCGCTGGGGGGCCCGTGGGGGCCTGAGGCACCGGGTACCCTACCCTATGCCGCAGCGGCCTTGCTCCTCTGTGCCGGGAGGAGCTTCCAGACCGACAAACCCAGACGCTGGGCAGTGAGTAGAGGAATGATGGGGTCTTCGAACGATGAAATCCTGCCCATCTCCGTACAGACGACGAAGCCACAGCGGTGCGCACCCCACGGACGAGTCTCGCCACCCGGTGTCGAGGGACGGGTCTCTGGGTGATGGGCTTAAGGACAGCCTGTGACGGAATGAGCACTGACGAGTCGCTGAACTCTAACTAATAATGCACTGCATGTGAATTAATTGAATTTAATTAAACTAAACTAAAATTTAAAAAACCCCACGGCATTGAGTGAAAAAAGCCAGACACACAGGAGACCACAGCCCCCGTGAGCCCATCGGCAGGGCTGCCCTCTGCTCCGCCGGCCTGGGGCACTCAGCCGGCCACACCACCAGCAGAGCCCGCGACCACTTCCCACAGCCAGTGTTGGTCGGACTCGCCTCTGCGGTTCTCATTAGGACTGCGCGACTCATCTCCGCACCAGCCTCCGGGGACCTCTGGGGACCGAGACTGATCACCGACAGCCCCGGAGAACACACGTGCCCAGAGCCACTTTTTATTGGCGAATTTAAAGCACAAGCCTAGGAATTAGAGTGTGGGGAGGGAGAAGCGGGGTCACCCAGGGGGTCGGATGTCGAGGCTACCCAGGGCTTTCTGAAAGAGAAGCCCTAACGCTGATGCGGAGGGGGGACAGTCTACTTCCTGCTCCGTGGCTCGTTGCTGTGTGCTGCAGCTGGAGGTGTGATCACTCGGGATGGATGACTTCCCTCACGGAGGCCTCTGCAATCGGGGCATTTGTTAAGGTCAGAGGTCTCCAGGCAGGCACTGACCCCCCAGCCCGTTAGGGATGCAAACTTCTAAACAAATGCAAACAGGTGACTATTGTGCCCAAGATGATTTCCCTGAGGGAGGAGGGAGGCTGTGACTGGGCCGCAGGAGGGGCTCCTGGGGCCGCCGGTGTCCCGGTTTCGGATGTCAGGTGGAGCTCTGGGATGTGTGCTTCGCAGTGATGAGCATTCTGTGACTCAGGCCCTTTCGCTGTATTTGCTGCATCTCACGCTGAAATCACAATTCTCTGAACAAAGAGGAAGCCAGTGTGGACAAACGGCCGCGGCTGGGATCAGAGGCTGGGAGGGGGTACAGGGCCAGCCCAGAGTGAGGGGGAGGCCCTGAGTTTCCCGTGATGACATCCGGACGAGCACCTGCCAGGCGTTGCCGGGCTTTGAGTTCCAGCCTTCAGCAGCAAGCCCAAGGACGTTGTTGGGAGCCTTGCTGATTCCTTCACTACTAGCCACAGTGAAAACGGAATTAACAAATAGGAGTTAATCCACAAGCAGACTTCTGAATTCTCCACACCAAAAAGGCACCTATCAAGTATTCCGTGAATAGTGCGTCCTATTTCACAAAAAGGGTCACACGAATTAATGGCAGAAGGTGCTGTCTCCAACTTGAGAAATGGAAAAACCAGGACATTTGGGGATCCAAGCCACATATCTGAAGCGGCCCTGAACTGAAAACAAGCTCAGAAGTAATTCACTAAGCAGAGAGCTTTGCTTTGCGCATCATCAGTGATTTCTGCTTTTAAATACTCGGCCTGACTGAAGAGCTTGTGGTCTGTTGCCCAAGAACGTGTTCCCACAAAGCCCTAGGTTTCATTTTCATCAGCGAGGGCTCCAAGACTAATGGCTGCTCGGGCTGTGTATGCCTCCCCGTAATACCGCCTCCCGGCTCCCCCAGAACCCCTACATTCCCAGTCACAGCTGCCGCCCCACAACTCCCTGGAGCATAATCTTACGTGTCGTGTTAAGAGAAAATCCAACTGAGCAAAGGTAAAGGCTGACTGGGCTGTTCGGCAACTTAAGAATGGGGGTGAACAGACAGAAGGGAGCCTGCTGTGATGCAAAGGCACGGGGCAGCGGGGACCAGGGCATTATTAGCAAAAGAAAGAGTGGTCTCCGGCAGGTCACCTTCCCTGGGGAGGACTGCATCAGCATTCGAGGAGGAAATTCCAGACCAGCTTCCAGTTCCACTGCCCGGAGAGTCTGAGATCGCGCTTCCGTGGGGTGAAGCCCTGCTGGCTCCGTCCTGCGTACATTGTTTCTTTTTAACAGCATTAAATAGTAAGTGTATGAAAATCGCAAAACAGACTGTTCTTTTCTTGCCTAGTATCACACAAAACACTGTGTCCACGGAGCCCCGAGAAGGCTCCCGTGTTTGGGCCGATCCTCTCCCATACAGAAACCCCGGGGCCGCCTCTGCGTCCTGTTGAAGACATTTTATAACTCCGGGAGTCAATCACGCATGGTAAGATCTTCCCAACTCAATTTTTAAAATTTCTTATTGACACGAAGGGCCCGTGTTTGTGTCTGTACCGTAAGGGCTAAGGCCAATGGGCTTCTCGTATTTTGACTTAATGCCTAAGGCAGCATCCCGGACGAGCAACTCTCCCCTCCTCTCTCCGGGTCTCTGGCAGGGCCTGAGACTCAGCCCGACAGAGGAGCTTAACAGAAACGCACACACACTTTAACTGAATGCTGACTTGTATGCGAGAGTCTCATGACAGCAAGGACCAGAGCAGGAAGCTCTGACAGCTTTTAGACTAAGAAACAGATCGTGCGCGGAGACTGGACACGATAAAGGGTTGGGGCTACGGGCATGAATGGGGAAGAAGTAACTGGGAAGACACGGCTACTGTGACGAGGCTTGTTTGCACCACCTTCCTGGCCCCAGATGTCCCCTCTCTGGTGACAGGAATGTCCTCCCTCCTCCTGGGACAGGGAGGGCACCTTTCACAGGGAGATCGCCTGCTTTCAGGAGGACAAAGGAGCACTTCAGTATGCCCGAGTGGGGCAGCTTCGGTAGGTACCCACGGGCGGAATTCTCCTCTTTAGTTCCTAGTCCACGTCTCTGTTACCCACCCTGGGTGGAATCCACCTTTCTTTCGACTTCTTAGCACTTTCTTTTCTTTTTCTTCCTTCCTTTTAAAGATTTTACTTATTTGAGAGAGAGAGCGAGCATGAGCAGGGGAGTGGCAGAGGGAGAAGCAGGCTCTCCGCTGAGCAGAGAGCTGGATGCGGGACTGGAACCCCAGACCCCGAGATCATGACCCCAGCAGAAGGCAGATGCCGCGTGGGCTGAGCCCCCAGGTGCCCTGTCCTGGTGCTTCCCAGGGGAAGGGAAAGCGTGCGGAGCCGTGCTCGGTGCTGTGGTGGGAACAGACCACTCCCGGCGGCAGCGTGACGGCAGCAGCCTCGTGTGTTCAAACACGTCTAACAAAAGTGCTGGATTACAGCCACTTACCGAGAAATACTGTAACGTTCGAGCAGGTGGCTCTCGTAAACAGGCTTTCCGAAATGTCCTGTGAGGAGTGCGGGCAGCCTCTGCCTGCGAAGACGCAGGAGGCCGTGATGATGGTCCATCTAACATCATCTCGGACCCAATACTGTAGCTTTCTCAGATCTCCTTTTAGCTCTTGTTTTCTTGACTGTCACCTGTTAGGGCCGTGATCAAAGGAACAGGAGTGATGCAAAGCGAAAGTCAAGGAAAGCTTTGTTTCCCGCCAATTATCGAAAATCAAACGGACCGGTAGGGGCCGTCTCTCACGAGAGACGATGAGGACGACAACCCCGAAGACTACGCTCCCCGGACGAGGCCGCTCCCCGACGGCGCTGCTCCCCGCGAGTACCCCAATGACTACGACCCCACGACGCTGCTCCCCACGAGTACCCAAACGACTACGACCCCACGACGCTGCTCCTGGCAAGGCTGCTCCTGATGACGGTTACTCCCCCCGCCCCCTCACAGACCAACCTTTATAGAGGTGGTCGAGCCCAGCCCACACACAGGTGGCCAACGGGATTGCAACACCCAGGGGAAACCGCACAGTCACGCTCCTCGGCAGTACGTGTGGCCAATTGAATTCCAATTCACCACAGCAAATATATGCACGCCCCACTGATTATTGTCTCCATCCGGCCTGGCCCGCCCCTCTATCCGGGGTTTGCAAGTCAGCTCCTCTGGGAGGGCGGGGTCAATCCAAGTTGACAACCAAAGGCTCCCTCTGGCCAACCAGGCCCCTGCATCACCCAAATGTGTTTTTATTTCTTGTACTTGAAGGAATGGCGGTGGCTGCTTTGGCTCGCTCTAAGTGGGTGGGACACAGCCACACCGCAGGAATATGAAACAGGACAGCCTGAGCAGGCAGGGACTCACTGTGTGTTCAGCAAAGTCACATTGGGAACGGCTAGAGACGTGCACAGCATCGGCCATGCTTCGCGGCAGGTGAGACACCCGAAGTGTAGAAGGTCGTAAATCACTGGGTGAAATTACTTTGCACAGATAAATCAGATTACATTTCTTGTCCTTTTGCTTTGTCGTAACATGTTAGTGGTTAAGAGCTATTTCATCCTTTTCTGTGTAATCTAGTTAATATTCTTTTAAAAACCTGTCAGAATTTAACCTCAGGAAAAGGAACACTTTAGCCTGTTCGGAAACGTAAAGATTCTTTTTTTTTTTAAATTTATTTGAGAGAGAGAGAGCTCATAAGTAGGCAGAGAGGCAGGCAGAGAGATAGGGGGAAGCAGGCTCCCTGCCGAGCAGAGAGCCCGATGCGGGGCTCGATCCCAGAACCCTGAGATCATGACCTGGGCCGAAGGCAGAGGCTTAACCCACTGAACCACCCAGGCGCCCCAGAAACGTAAAGATTCTTACATCACGAAATGTTAAGATGTGTTCGATGTGGGCTACACATGTAAACATCCTGGTCCTGAGTCTGCGTATGAATTACATGTATTGCTTTAATGGTGGTTACAATTTATAACATTTTTTAACTAGGCTCCACAGAGCTCAAACTCGTAACCCTGGGATCAAGACCTGAGCTGAGATCAAGAATCAAACGCTGAACCTACTGAGCCACGCAGGCAATGCAGGTTGTGAATGATTTTTTTAAAAACCCTCTTAGCTTCAAGGGGGTGAAGTTCATTTTCGGCTGTTATGTAATGAAGCCACATGGCCACTAGGTGGAGGTGTTGTACAGCGCGGAGCACACTGCCCTTCTGCAGAGACTTTTCATTATTCTTTTTAAAAGATTTTATTTTTGGGGGCACCTGGGCGGCTCAGTGGGTTAAAGCCTCTGCCTTCGGCCCAGGTCATGATCTCAGGGTCCTGGGATCGAGCCCCGCATTGGGCTCTCTGCTCGGCAGGGAACCTGCTTCCTCCTCTCTCTCTCTCTCTGCCTGCCTCTCTGCCTACTTGTGTTCTCTGTCTGTCAAATAAATAAATAAAATCTTAAAAAAAAAAAGATTTTATTTTTTTTAAAGTAAACTCTGCACACAACGTGGAGCTTGAACTCACAGCCCCGAGATCAAGAGTCGCACGTTCGTCCGACTCAGCCAGCCGGCACCCAGAGACTCTGACTGTTTAATACAAAAAATCAAATGGAAAGTTCTGAGGAAGTGGGCGTTTTTGAATATACGTCCATATTAAGGTTTCAAAGCCCTAAATATGATCAAAACGTTCAGGACAAAGATTGTAAAGATAAATTATCCTGGTAGTGTTATTCTTCATTTCATTTTCCTCTTTTTTGAGGGTTTATTCATTTTTCTTTCACATATTTTCAGTTTCAAATTGCATGTACAGTATATAAAAGGAACACGCATCACTTCTAAGAGACACATAAATACGTAGTATTGACAAGGGGAAAGCAATGACCTCTTTTGTCATGAAAGAACGTTTGATCTTTCCTTATATATTTCTTTCTCGGCAACTAGAAAAGTAGCAACAAAGTTTAAATTTCTTTTTTTATGTTTAGATAGTGGCTGCTCACAAAATCGATAACTTAGACTGTCAAGAAAGATAACATTACATGTCAGAATGGCTTTTGGAGGTTCTGGTGTGTTTATGCTGCTCTGCTGTGATACAGAATTCGAAAGGCCTTTGCTCTGAATGGATTTTATTTGTCACCATTTACTCGTTACGTTTGTTTTAAGACAACCGCAGAAAATCAAACACATTTTTTGGTGTGCTTGTTTTTAAAGAAAGCATTGTCATCTGTGATATGCCTGTGGGAATTCTATGTCGTTGTTTTACTTATCATGTATTGAAGCAGTCAACTAGCACCAGGTTCTCAGGTGCTCCTTCCCTGAACAGGGAATGAACGTTGGGGACCACGAGCATCATTGCTACGACACATGTCTGGGGCCAGTTCAGTTCATGCAGGATAAAGTCATGCCCTGGGGAGCTCCTAGTGGGGGTGTCCTGAGTGGTCCTGCAGATGTCAATGTCCCCAGGCTTGGACGGAGTTACTTAGAGTGCTGGAGTGCTCGGTCCAACCTGGCGGCTCATTCGTTCACTCATCAGCACAGGAGTGCCTGTGTGTATCGTGTCTTCTGTACGTAGATGAGGGGAGCAGGCAAGGGTATGGACAGAGAACAAGGAAAGGAGAGTGCCCAGGACTGAGTCCCGTAGGAAGCACGTGCTCAGGAGTTGGAGGGACTTGTGACATTCTGGGAGGCAGGAAGTAAACCAGGAGGGTTTGTGGCACAGAGAGAGCTTTAAGGAGGTGTGAGCTGTCACAATTGTCCCCTGGTGCTGAGAGTTGGTATGGTGGTGCCTGAGATCTGGGAATGGCAATGACAAAACGGCGGGTGGGGGCCATCGGAAGGGCTGTTTGGTGGCATGAGGGGCCCAGAAGTCCAAAAGGGTGAGTGGGAGATGGGGAAATGAAGAATCCATGCCCCTTTGCCTTCGAGTATTGGGAGAGAGATGGGCAATGCCGCAGGAGGGTAATGCAGGTTAGAGCAGGAAAGTACCTGAATCAGAGATGCCCACATCTAGAGGAAAGCCTGCACGCTCCACATATCACCCAGAGCCAGCCTCCTCTGATCCAAACCACATCCATGTCCAGGGAAGAGGGTTTTCATCTGGACTCAGGAGATAGGCACCAGCTCTCCAGCAGTCATGGTTCCGCTCCACAAACATGAGCAGGTAACTAAGAGATACCAACCCAGGAAGAAAGCCAGAGAGGAGTCACTGCAGAAAACAGAAGAAAATGATGCTAATTCAAAGAAGGCAAAGGTGGAGATAGACCCGATCCAAGATGTTGTGTGCTGGATACAGCTGTACCTGAAACTTGATCTCAAGCATTTGGATTACACAAGCCAAGATGCCTCTCTTGCTACAGCAGGTCTGAATTGTACCCACAATTGTACCCACAAGATGACCTTGTCTGTGTTCACTGATATATCTACTCTTGGAAAATTTGGGGACATTTTTAGGGTGAGCGTATATAAAATTGCAAGAAAAACAAACATTAACTCTGATGCCATTATTTCTCCTGAAAATTATTTACAACACAAGGAAATGAGACAACTAGACGGAAGAGTAAATTAAGTTTATGACAGTATCAGAGTCTTGGGTCTTTGCTTTATGATCAGTTTAATAAGTTCTTAGTGTCAGTGATGACCTGTAGGTTCTCATAATCCTCTTCAAAGAAATTGGTCCACTGTAAGTCTGCTACCAAGTGCTGTCTTGTGGATTAATTCATTATCCCCTGTTTTGCTTTTCCTTAAAACTTCACCCATTAATAAACTGTTTTCTGTTGCAGTCTGTATTGTTGCATTTTGTCTGTATGGCTCCTAACACTTTGCAAGCAAAAACTTCCTTTCCCCCACTTCCGTTGTTTGTGCCTCAAATAATGTTGTAGGGCTGTTCAGAAAGAGGAAAGTGGTCTGAGAACCGTCTTCCCTTGTCTCTGTGGACACGAAATGCCAGGTCTTCTAAGGACTTTGTATCTGATGTCAACTCTGCGTTCCTGGTGTATTATATTCTCCATCGTTAGCTCTGAGATTCCAAACCCCACAGGGTCCAGGATGAGAGCAGAAATCCCGTGGGGGAGCTACCATGTGAGGAGGCATCTCCTTTCTCTCTCAGAGCAGCCCACATTCGTTTAAATTCCCTTGGAATGATGCTACCTTTCCCTTCAAGGGAATAACCATCTTATGGCTCACTGTCCACGCATAAATCATGTGAGGGACATAGGTTGTGAGTTTGGATCTGGCACTGAATTTCAAAAGATGAAGTTTCTATGTGGGCTTTAAATTTTATTCTTTCTTTTTTCACTCATTTTTGGAAGCCTGTCTGGACAAAACCGTCACCGAATTAGGTCAAAGAGAGGACCAAGGTTGGAAAACAGAACAGTGAAGTCTTACCTTCAGAAAACCAGGGGGCTGGGCCGGCTGAGTGCACCACGAAGGGAGAGGGGCCGTCCTGACCCAGCCGTGCCCCCCCCACCTGATCCTGTCCTTGCATCACCTATGGTTTGTACCCCAACCCAAGATGCTTTTGCTCGTTTATTTAAATTCTCAAGTTCATAAAAAGGACAAGCTTTCTAGGTAATACAGGAAGGGCTCTGCGCCCCACAGATATGATGTGATGGTGAATTTTCCTTCCTTCTGTCTGAGAGGTAGGAACTCCCCGTATTGTTCAGTTGGTGTTGCTACAGACGCCTCTCGGTCCCCCAGAAAAGGAGGGGCTGGATCTGATCTGGAGCTCTTCCAGAAGCGTCCACGCCATTAGAATAACCTGTCTGGATTAGGATTAAATTGCTCTGAGAAAGTTTCTCACTGTAAAACAAAACAGCGTGGACCGGGCCAGTAGCATGGTCAGAACTTGCCACTGAATGGAAAAGGAATCGAGAGAGCCTCCGTGCAGAGACGGTTTCTCCCCGACTTTCCTCTGCCCCGTCTGACACGGTGACTTCCCTAGCTGCGCTGTAAGGTTTTACCCCCCAGTGAGGAGCAAACAGCTGTTTCAAAGTACAGCATAGGCTGGTTATGGCTTATTAAATGAAGTGTTTCAAAGGATCAGAAGTTAGATCTTGAAGGATGCCAAGGCAAGATCAGGAGAGATCGTAGAATCTTAGTGCTGAATGTTCCATGTGGTCCCCGTGCGCGAATCTCCCACTCTGCAGGGTGCGCCCACCCCCTGCTCTCTCATGCACGTGGGGTGAGCCCCACACAGGTTCCCCCAGGGCTCCTCGATCCATACGGACAAGCCCCATGCAGCTGTCCCCAGCCATGCTCTCAGAACAGGAGGGGCAAGTGGTGCCTTTGCCCATTAGGAAGGGAGAAAGCCCGCATCTGTCTGTGCCTCACCTAAGGGGCGAGCCCACAACACGAGCAGGACAGCTCCCCTGGGCGGCTCCCCACGGGGCAGGTGGCCCGGGTCCCAAGCCACACTGTAGCTCCGGGCTTGGAACAGCGGTGAGCAAGGAGGTCTGGCGCGGGTGTGCTATCCAGGCTCAGGTCACAAAGATGACTAAGGAAACCTGCTCCTCGTGTCTGAAATCCGGGAACTGCTCCTTCCAGCCTCCATGGCTGTCGGAAGCCAGGGGCCGCTCCGACTCTGCGAACCCTAAAACCCTGCTTCTTTCTAGGGTTTGCTTCCTCAGCCCACACCGGAGGGATGCACGTAGCAGGTTCTGCCCGGGAACGCATCGGAAGAACAGCCCGAATGCCTTGGGGTAAGGACGGTTTTCATGGCACTTGCACATTTGAAGGTAGGTGGGAGGTGGGCCGTGCTTTGTGTGGCTGAACTCACAGGCCCTTCTGCCTTTTCTTCATGTTTCCTTAAAAACAAAACAAAACAACAGCAAAACCACACACACAAAAAACACCCCCCCAAAACAACAAAGAAATCGAGGACAGTAAATCCAGGAGGTGGAAATAGAAGCCTCATACGATGTCCTGGGGATTTTTATTTCATTTGCTCTGTGTCTCAGGCAAGGAAAAGTCAATCAGCTCTGAGCTGCTGTGCTTGTCATCTTTGAACCCGGTCACTGGTGAACACCTGTCTGGCCGTCCTGAACGCTGCGACTTCCCCAACGTGAGGCAGGCGGCAGAGTGGGGGCTCGCTGTGGACAGGCAGAACTCCAGCCCTTATATCTGGGTCCACCCTCTTGGGGGCACCCTGTCCCTGAGGATTCCCAGTATCTGGGTGTTCCCACTGGCCACTCACGTCCAGGCCTACGAGCCTTGGTCAGCTCTAAAACGGGTCGGCTTTGGGTCAGATGTGACTTCAAATCAAGCCAGAAGGCAGCATTCTCATACTTATTTGCAAAAATGTCTCTAGTTTCTACAGATTCCGTCCATTCTGTCTCCATAGCAACCTGTCCCAGGGCCAGGATTTGCTGACATGGTTTTTAAAACGCTGCTTTTCTTTCTTTAAGCTCCTTATGCCCTCCTGCACCATGCATAGGGAGAATGCCAGAAATTCCAAACTGGCCTGCTTTGCACATTTATAATGCTGCCAACTTTCTCAGCCAAACAAAGTTGCAGATTTTGAAATCGGGGCTTAAAAATTCAGAAACATTTTTAAATGTTAATTGAGACAGAAATGAAAACAAATTGTAGGAAGTGTAAAAAAAGAATTTCGCCACCGTGTATCACTTTAAGCTTGAACCTTTCCATAGTGACCCTAATCATCAATTATGCATTGATATAGCTGGGTCTTCTATTAGAAAAATTAGAAAAAAATAGAAAAAGGAGAAGTTTGAGTCTGGGGGGAAATCTGAAGGAAACGGAAGCTTTGAGTGACATCAGAGGGGAATCACTGCAGCAGCTGCTGGAGGACGGTACAAACGACCTGGATTTGCCGAACGAGGAGGCCGCCTTGTAAGTACCAAATTGCCCTGTTCATCCACGGGGGATTTCTCCAGACTCACAGGCTGTTTCGGGCTGCATCGTGTGCCCGCCATCAAACTCATGTGCTGGAGTCCTAACCCCTGATAACTCAGAACGCGACCTTATTTAGAGAGGGTCTTGACACAGGGAACCAGGTTGTTTGAGGGCATTGGGCTGGGCTGTAATCCAGTAGGACTGGTGTCCTTAGAGAAGGAGAGATTTGGACACAGACCCAAGGAGGGAAGATACCATAAAGACACACAGAGAGAAGACAGCCGTCTACAGGCCAGAGACAAGACTGGAACGGATCCTTCCCTCATGGCCCCTGGAAGGAAATGTGTCTCACCTGGATTTTAGACTTCTGGCCTCTACGGAAACCTCCCGGTCGGTGTTGCTTTGTTGCTGTGGCCGGCCCGAGCAGACTCAGGCTGGTCCTATTGTGATAGGGCAGTGGAACCGGGCTACAGAGCTTGGGGGGAACTCGGGCTCTGTTTAGACCAGAACTTTGCAAGAAGGGCACAGCGCTGGCCTCAGAGGTGGGCACTTATGTAATTTAAAAATTTCCTAGTATTTGTGTCAAAAAAAAGGATTAAAGTTAATTTTAACAATATGTTTTTTAAAATCCCATATACCCAAATATCATGTCAATGAGGTGTGTTGAATGTAAAGGAGATATTTTACCTTCTCTTTGTGGTCCTCATCTTTAAAATCTGGTGTGTGTGATTTACACGGACAGAGCGTCTAAATGGTCAATAGAAGGTAGGGTTGTTTTGACCGGTGGAAGTTGTTCTGGGAGGTGCTTGAGGAAGACAGTCTCTCCTTGCACTATCCTGGCTCTTTTGTGATTTCAGCATTTGCTGTGGAATCATCTGGTCCTCTCTTGGCTCTGATAGAGGTTGAGTATAACCCTTCCTGACAGAGAAGTGAAACTGGCGGGACCCGTCACTAGATGCTCGAAGCACGGGGTCGTAAGGACCCTTGGTGGTGAGGACACATTCCTTTCTCTTCGTTACCATATTCAAACGAAGGCACAGATCTGTTGATGGGTCTGTCATGATTTTGCTCATCTTTGAACAGAACTGTAGAGTGCTTGCTGAAGGTCATACTAGAAAATCATAATTAATTTCCTTCTTCTGGGAATCTTTACCTATGGTTTTTTTTTTTTTTTTTAAGATTTCATTCATTTACGTGACAGAGAGAGAGATCACAAGTAGGCAGAGAGGCAGGCAGAGAGAGAGGAGGAAGCAGGCTCCCTGCAGAGCAGAGAGCCTGATGCGGGGCTTGATCCCAGGACCCTGAGATCATGACCTGAGCCAAAGGCAGCGGCTTAATCCACTGAGCCACCCAGGCGCCCCTACCTATGGTTTTATTCCTTTTAAATTCCTGTGGTTTTAAGAGCAGTCCGTTCTGGCCAAGCGAGTTTGGGTAATAAGTGAGTGGCTCGGAAAGCACTCATTTCCTCCCGTGGGGGTGGGTCTGAATTCCCCTCTGGTTCCTTAAAAAAGAGATTTACCCTGTGACGGCTTTTGAAATAGCATTCTCTGTCATTAAGGAGGAACGCGGGGTGACCGATTGCCACAGTGTCCCAACCGACACCGTTCGGATAGTTCCCTTTGAAAAGCTCCAACACCTTGCGATTAACACCTGTTTGTCCTCAAGAGGAGAAGGAGGAGAAACAGGATATGTAATCTCACTTCCTGAGGATCCATTAGTAACCCCTTGGGGTGAGTCATCTGGTCAGTCAGCAAGCGTTTAGGAAAGAATCCGGGTCAGCCAGGATGGGCCCATCGTGCAAGGTTCAGAGGTGGACGGAACCCCATCTGGTGCCTCCAGACTTCTGTCCCCCGGCGGGCAGGCGGGCTTGACTCATGACTGAAAACCCTCCAGGTCGCCTCAAGCTCTACGTGCCGTTCTCAGGAAGCCGTGTTCCTGCTAGGCGTTTCATCTCACAAAATTCAAAATGAAAACCGCAAACTTGTTGGGACAGCGACGGTCCCACCCGTGACATGGTGGACTTTTACCAAAGGGGATTAAAGACTCGCCACACATTTATTCCAGAAAAAGGAGTTGGGTGGGCTGAGCGGGTGTTATACAAGTGATGTTGAACTTTATTGTCATTATTCTGTGGTTTTCTACCCGCTTTTGGTGCTGCGCGAGCTGCCCCTGGGAATCCCACCTTGTGGAAAGGGTTTTAAAAAAACCTCTTCTTTAACCCTTTTTGTGGGAGTCTTCGGTCCCGTTCAGGGATGAGTGGCTTGAAAGGACACAGTGAGGAGACGAACATGTCTCCGGTCGGGAAGTGTTTCCACGGCCGCTTCTGCACTTTCCGAGGAGGTGAAGGCAGAATATCATATCCCCGAGGTGCGCGTCCGTCCCAGTCCCTGGACAGTTAGAACCCCGAGCTCAGGCGGGGAATGTTTCCTTGCGTTCACGCTCCAGCAGATTGCCTGGAGCCTAACCCCTGCCGATTATCTCCCGCAGGCAGCAGACACTCTCTGTCCCTCCTCTTAGGGAACAAAGCTGTCCTCATTTTACCTTTCCAAGCCGTATCAGTGCCCGGCTGCTGCTGTAACTCATCACAAGCTCAGGGACTTGCAATAACTCCAGTTTCTTCTCTTATAGGCTGGAGGTCAGGACTTCCAAACTCCTGGGAGGGCTTTAGGCTAATCTGTTTCTTCGCCGTTCACAGCTCCTAGAGCCCGCCTGGACCATGGTCCCCTTCTCTGTCCTCCAAGACAGCACCATAGCACCTTCCTCTGTCCGTCTGTCTCTGGCTGTGGTCAGCTCCCAACTCTCTCTTACAAGGACCCTGATGACTACACCGGGCCCATCGAGCTACAGCAAGATAACCACACCCCCACACACAAGGTCACTAACTGATTCACATCTTACAACGTTTTTTTTTTGGCTCCCTAAGGCAGCAAATTCCTGGGTTCCAGGGATGGGGACATCTTTGGGGTCAGTATTCAGCCATACAAAGTCCCAGAGCCTGTGCACTCTGACAGACTTGGGTCTCACCGTGGCCTGATACGGTTATGTCCCAAACCTCCCTGCTCCCAGCAGGGACAGTAGTTCAGGCCGTGTGGACACGTGTGGACACATGAGGACAGGCCCTTTGCTGTCTGTCTGTATGCTCCTTGGCTTTTACCTAGAGGGAAAACATGGGTATTGGGGTTCATGTTTGGGCTGAAATTTAACAGCAATCTTGTAATTAGAAACATTAGTTTAAAATGTTTTTATTGTCTCATTGAGATAGTAATGGAAACTCTGTGAGCCTCTGTGGAGAACAGGATGCGGGGGAAGGAACCAGTCGGCCCCAGACACGGAGGGTCCCGCCTCATGGAGTTTGCCTCTTTGAGACGTAAGCAGTCATTTCCAAGCGTATCAAAACGAGGATTGCCGTGAACAGGTAACCCTTGCTCGTGCTGGTTTCTGTGTCTGTGTAATGTGCTCAGCTCTCGCAGAGGGTTGTCCAGAAGAGGGGGCCAAAGTCTTTCAGAAATGCCAGGAACCCTGTACTGATTCCAGGCCACAACAGGGAGAGGCCTGTGCCGGTGAATCGAGCGTGTGACTCCCTAGTTCTCCCGGGTGCCCGGGGCTGTCATGCTGGGCGCTCAGCTCGGCTCCACGTACCTCCCTGGGAACCAACCATGCAGGACCTGGGGGGCCTGGGGCCTCACTCCTCCCCATGGAAGGACCCCAGACCCACCAGGAAAGACTAAGTTACGAATACCCGCTTTGCTTTCTGCCTTGTCTTTGGTTTTGGCTAATCGTAAAAGGAATCCCTTACACTTGGAAAATCCCCCCCAGAAGTCAGCAGTGTCCAGAGCTAAAACTCCCCTTCTCTCCCCACGGACATAAGCACTAGCACCGGTTTGCCTCACAGACTTCTAAACGCGACTGTCTTGCTCCTTGCTTGCGTGGCGCCATTCTCCGCTAGTCTGGAATGCACGCCGGGCGCCGATGAGGGCTTTGGCTGTGAGTGTGTGAAATACCGGGAAGGAGACGTGGGTCCAGACACCGAAGGGAAAGAGAAGACAAGAAATGAACCCCAGTTGGCTAGAGGGTTGGCAAAACCCTCTGTCCTTCTTCAAGGTCACACTTGACCTCACGCTGACTCGCTAGCGCTAAAGGGGGCTGTCAGTGGTGACGTCCGGCAACAGTGACCCTGCTGGTGAGTGGCATGTGCGGCCGTCTCCGAGGGGCTGGGCTGGAAAATCAACAAATGACCACCACAGCTCATGCACCTGTTAGGGCTGAGTTGTGCCCCTTCCCCAGAATTCATACATTCGGTCCCAGCCCCTGGTACGTGTCACGCATTTGATGCGGGGATGAAGTTAAAATAAGGTCGCAGAGGGGGCCCTAATCCCATCTGACTGGTGTCAGTATAAGAGGAAGAGATCAGGACACAGGAATGCACAGAGAGGACCCCGTGAGAGCCCAGGGAGAACGTGGCTGCCTACACGCCGAGGAGAGAGGCCTCAGGAAACCAGCCCTGTGGACATCTTGATCTCAGACTTCCAGCCCCCGGACTGCGAGGAAACGACTGTCCGGTGCTGAAGCTGCGGGGTCTGTGGGGTTTTGTGCTGGCTGCCTGAGCCGAGCAGAACGGTGCCTGTTTCCAGGAGCCCGATCCCAGCTCTGAAGGACGTGTCCGTGTAACTGTGTGCAGGGCCTGCACGCCCCCTCTGACGCTGCTAGCGGCTTCTCTGGACACGTGAGCCCCTGCAGCCTCCGATCTCACCTGCTCTGGGAGGTTGGTGTGGAGGGTGGTGTTGGGATGCCCCGGGCCCTGGTCCAGCATCTCTGCCTCCAACTCAGGGCCGGGGAAGGGTCTGGTTTCTGAATCCCAAGGTGTTGGGAGCCAGGGGTGTCGGGGTCCCTTCTCCCAGCCGAAGAGCAGAAGGACCTTGCGCCTGTGACCCGAGCAGCACGGGCCACCACTCGGTTTCTGTGGGAGTTAACCGCCTTCCGTCCCATGTCACGTGTCTCATGTCAGGCAGCAGACATTCCCGGACAACGGAGCGTGTCTCCCGCAGTCAGAACCACGGTGGGTGCATCTCGGCCGCCCCTTGCGTCCCTCTGCAGCTTCCAGCAGGCGGGGCTCCCACAGTTCCCTGCGTGGTCCCAGCAGAGCCTCGACCCCTGGTGGAGTATTATGCCTCCATCAGAAAGGACGAATACCCAACTTTTGTAGCAACATGGACGGGACTGGGAGAGATTATGCTGAGCGAAATAAGTCAAGCAGAGAGAGTCAAGTATCATATGGTCTCACTTATTTGTGGAGCATAACAAAGAACATGGAGGACATGGGGAGATGGAGAGGAGAGGGAGTTGGGGAAATTGGAAGGGGAGGCGAACCATGAGAGACTATGGACTCTGAAAAACAACCAGAGGGTTTTGAAGGGGCAGGGGGAGGGGAGTGGGAGGTTGAGGAAACAGGTGGTGGGTAATAGGGAGGGCACGTACTGCATGGAGCACTGGATGTGATGCCAAAACAATGAACACTGTTATGCTGTAAATAAACAAATAAAAAATAAAATAAAAAAAATAAAAGACAGGGAGCCATAAAGTGTGGAAATATTCACTGTATTTTTCTAATAGATTGAAGCCCCTTAACTGTTTCTTTTAGGGTGAAGGTACAAGATTATTTGGTAGAAATTGTACCCAGAAATCATCGAAGGCTATGATGACAGGTGTGCGTGCTGAGATTGACGGGAATGTTGCTTTAATGTGCATTAGTTCATTGAAATTTTACACAGTTTACTGAAGTATGAATTGTTAGTGAAGGGAAGACGTTCACATGTCACGGGGATAAACTATTATGGATGTTTTTCTGTGTTTGCAGACTTTGTGGCCAAAGGTTGAATAATGATCCCTCCATTAAGTCTGATTAAGAGACAACTAGAAAAGGGTGTACTTCTCTTTGTAAAGCATTTCCTGGACGAAAATCTTCCCAATTGGTCCCACTTTATTTTGATTAGTAACCTGTGCTGTGTTGCACTGAAACAAACAAACAAACCTATCCAGTATTATAAGACATCCAGGACCATATTCCATCATTTTGTGATTCAATGACGTAAGGGAGTAAGGCAGAAAAATCGTTACAGATTTGTAACTTCTGGAGGATAGATGGGTATTTCTTGTTGAAATACTCAGGCCAAAGAGTGTTCATGTTAGCTCTGCTTCTCCCAGTGAAGACAGACTCTGTCATCCGATGGATAATCTGAGAGACTTAACCAGGGACACATGTTTGGCAGCTGTCAATAAACCAGATTTTAACAAGGCAAGAAAAGCGACTTGCTTACGAGCAACAAGAAATATGCATATACTCTCATTAAAATGCTCCCTTTGGAAAGTGTTAATTCTATAGTGGAAGGATTTTGATGATCAACACTTTGTCACTGTATTTGATTATTAATGGACGCTTTCTTCCATTTACATATGAAGATGTCCCTTCTAGTAATTAGGTCATGTGATTGTCTTGTGGACTAAATGATATATTTTGTAAGTTTTCTAACTATTTGAAACAATGTGTTCCTTTTTTAGCTCCATAATGAATACAAAATGGAGCCTGATTGCCTGATTCTTGCAAACTGCGCATTTTGAAAGAATTATTTAAAAAGTGAATCCTTCCAAGTCCTACTTCAGTTTAAGCGAGTCTGAGCATTAGCACGTTGTCACATCTGGAAATATGCACAATACCACTCGAGGGCATTACCACATTTTAAGGAAAAAAGTTTAAAAAGTCTTATTTTTACCGGAGGATAAAATAGAAGTATCTCTAGATACCTGACTCATTTGTAAAAACCTTCACGTCACTGTGAGCCTGCTTGGTTTAAAAATAAGACAAAACTCACAAACCTGACACAGCTCTTTTGTGCAAAATAACATCCCAGCACCCCTGCGAGGTGAGAGTCTCGATTTTTGCTTATTCTATCCCTCCGGCTCACTTGCCCTGAGCCTTTGCCATGCTTCCAAGGAAGGCAGTCAGCCGTCTTGAATTCAGATCTCTTGTCCAGTGAAATGAAAAACGGGACATGGACATCCTTTGATTAGACGTTAGTAAAACGGGACAGAGAAGATGTTTTCTCTCATTGGGGATTGGCGGCATTTTGCTTGTGCTTTTGTGTCTCTAAACCGTAGTCCCAGCCCCAGCTAGTGAAAGCCGCAGGAGGAGAGACTGTGGGAGAGTCTGTGGGTCTGCAGGTGGAAGCTGGATTCCTTCCTTCGGGGGCAGGGACCCAATGCAGGGTTAAGCCTCCCCAAGTGCTTCCAAGCCGGGACCCCACGTGGGGAGATGCTGAGAATGTCCCAGAGTCCCGGCCTCTCAGGCGGGCACAGCCACCGCGTGCCCCCCATGCTGGGGTTGGCTGAGCGGTTTCAGTTCCGCTGTGAAGCTTCTCTCGCTGCGTGGCTGCCCGGCTCCTAAAGAGTGCCCGGGGGGGTTCTGAGGAGGACCTCTCAGGGAGGAGGCTCTGTGCGGCATTTCCCAGAGCTCGTCTCTGGGGGTGGGGTCCCCAGATGTGACGTCTGTCTGTGTGGGTCTGTGGTAGGCTTTCTGTGGGTCTCTGGGTGTCAGTCTCTGGCAGAGATCTCTGTGTAGGGTCTTGCTGAGGTTCTCTGTGGAGTCTCTGCATGTGGTCTCTGTCAGAGGTCTCTGTGGAGTCTCTGTGTGGGTCTCTGTCAGAGTAATGTTGGGGGGCCCCGGAGGACGATGTTGGGCTGGGAGCGGGACACGTGGCGGGGGGGGGGCCCTCCCTGACTGCATCCTCCTTCTGACATGTCCCTTCCAGCCGGGGGTGGGACAAGCCCCATCTGAGGGTCTCCTGCCCTCTGGACTCTGGGGTAACCAAGACCGAGAGCCAAGCCATCTCTTGGCCTCTGAGTCCCTACCAGTCCCCTGGGAGCCGTCCTTGAGCCACACGTGTACGTAAAGGTCACAAAACACAAGTCCGTCCTGGGGCCCCCAGTCCTACAAGCTTATCAAATTGTGCAGAAGTTAATTTCTCTCCTGAAGGCCTTGCCTCTGGGCACCTGGCCGTCTGTGTGGGAGCTCAGGTGGCTTCTGTACAACTCCTACCCCTGGACTTGGCAGCTGGAGTGGGGCGGAGACCCTGCGGGGACAGCCGCAGGGCCTCTAACTTCTCCCCTCGGGGCCCTTGGGTGGCAGTGGGACACCAACGGTCCTCAGTCGTCACACCAGGCATGGGCTCACCCTGTCACTTGGCCTCCTTCCTGGCCTCCCACCCTAAGGACAGGGTCCCCCCTGCCCACAGCCACACCCACTCCATCCCCCAGAAGGGGAAGGGGGTGCTGGTGAGCAGGGCCCTTCAGTGCCCTGGGGCTGGGCAGGCAGGTCCCTGGGGTCTCTGTGGCACCCCACATACCCTCAGTGCTGTGAGCGAGCTCATCCCTTGCTGCTCCGAGTGTGAGAAGAGGGGCTGATGGAGTTAAGATGGGATTCCCTGGGGTGAGAAGGCTCCTGGGGTGGCCGTCCTCTACTCTCCAGGGAGACTGTGGGGGAGGGGGGAGGATTTGTCACCTCTGCCCTCAGGGCCAGCCTTGTGTCTCCCAACTGCAGGCCCCACTCTGACCTAGACTCTGTCTTCCAGGAGCCTGAGCGGGATTTCTGCCTCGGCAGACCCTCCCTATAGCCACACGTTCCAGGTGGAGGGAAAGCAGGAGAGGATGGGCAGAGCGAGGTCCCGGTCTGGGTCTTGTTCACCTTGTCGTGGAAACCGGAAGAGACGAGGAAGGAGGTGGGGGTGGACCCCGTGGTCGCCCGTCCTCCAAGGCCCCATTCGTTCTGGAGGCCAAAGCAGGCCCTCCAGGAGAGCGGACCCTGATCCTTCCCTCCCACCACAGCAGGGCACACGCAGAGGCCAGCACCACTCATGAGGGAAAAACCATGTATTTTGGGGGAGCAAAGTAAGGGTGGCACGGAGAAGCCATTAGCCCATAGAGGATGTGCTAATGTGAGAAAAAAAAAGTTTTTCTCTGCACCGTTTGCGTTTCTTCTTGGAGGAAAGTTGTCCTCCCAGGAAAGGCGTGAGCAGCACACAGTGGCTGGCCGGGCGCGATGTATCTTTGGAGGAGGCAGTGCCTGGGGCAGTGGGGCTGCAGGGTGCGACATGAAGGGCCTGGTGCCAGAGATCTACACGGGCAGGGTCTGCCTGGGCACCCCGGTACCCTGGTGGGGAAGGGCCACCCGACCCCCTCGGCCTTGTTGGCATAGCTGCGGCCCCTGGGGGTGCCCTGTGGGATGGCTGTCTCCCTCATCACTCTCCTCTGCTCTTGGTGGGAGAGGACCCTGTGGTAGCAGACACTGGGGGCTGCCGAAGCCTGGAGATCCTTTTTGCACCAGCTGAACTCTGGGGCCCTGAGTCCCCAGTGAGGCACCATTTTCTCCTCCAGGATCCGCCCCACATTGGTCATGACTACCTGAGCCTCAGTAGAAGCACTGTCCATGGCCGATCTGCCCGTGACTTGTCCCCGGCCCTGGGATGATGAAGCCTTGCCCATTTGAAGGGAATCTTCCAGTCCTTTGCCTCTACTGGGAAGGAACCACTGGAGCAAGTGCTTCATCCTTCTCCTGAAGTAGTTTTCCGGAGGTGCCTCCTCCTTCTTCAGTGAGTTCTCATAGGCCTTGCTTCCCCAGGCCTCTGCTGACTCCTGGCCCTGGACGGGGCGTCTCACCTCACTGCTCTGGAGGAGCTTCAGTTCCGACAACTCTTTGTCAGGCTCTCTCGAGGGGGACCTCCTGGAGCTCTCTCTCTCCTCATGGGAGACACATGGCCTGCTCAGGTTCTTACATTGGTGCCGCAGTCCAAGGATTCCCGCCTGCCCGTAGGGGCTCTGGCCACAGGATCTTTGGCCATGTGGCACCTGGGAAGTAGGCATATCTTCACTGGATCCACTATGGAAGCCAGACAGACATCTCTGAGAAGCGAAGATGTCGGCAGTGAGGAACGCATTGGACTGACGGTCTTGTAGGAGACTCTCAGTGGCACAGTCTTGGAGGAGGACCCCAGTCTCACAGTCTTGAAGGAGCATGGTCGGGGTGGCAGCCCGAGGCCAATTCTCTGACTCCATCAACTTCCAGGGCTCCGATCCCCTCTGCCATGCCTCAAGGCATAGCTCTTTGGGGTCTTGGGCGACCAACTTTGTAGGTTGTGGGGGGCTGTCGCTTTTCCCTGAAGACCCTGATCTTCTCAGCTCGCCACGGAGGCCTTGGTTCTTGGCCAGCACACGGTGTTCTAAGGTGACTCCCCAGGCAGGGCCCTCCTCGACCTCCCCCGCATCCCCAGGCTCTTCGGCACTCAAATCCTGAGGCTCTAAGTTGAGCTCTACCACAGTCACGTCCCATGAGGCCAGATCCCCATTCACCCTCCTTGGCTCCATTGTGGCCATTGCTGGGCTTGGACTCGACTCCAAGGTGCTGTTCATAAAAGTCCTTGAGGCAGTCTCACTGTGCCAGATTCTGCCCACAAAGCTGTATGTGAAGGTCTGAGGAGGTGTCCTGGCCCTCTGTCCAGCAGGAGGGACACCCCCAGGTGAGGTCCCTTCAAGAGCCTGCTGCATTTCCTCACACGTAGGCTGGGGAGCACCGAGGGAACCCATCCAGGTGGGATAAGACTCTTTCATCACCTCTCCTTGATAGGACTGAGGAGGATTTCCCTTGAACTTGGTCCCCAAGCCAGCCTTGGATAAGCAGGTGGCTGAGAGGGGACCGGAGGACCAGGAGAGGAGGAAGCCCTTCTTCAACTTGAAGAGGTTTATAGGCTTGAGAACCTTGAGGGGGAGGCCCCACCGGTGCTTCACCCTGAGCTTTATGATATGAGCTTCTAGCATCCGCTGAGCGTATGGACTGAGGATGGAAAAATCATGGGAGGTGGTCATGCAGGGCTCCCAACACTTGGAAAGTGCTGGCTTTCCAGGTTTCCCATGAGGGCTTGGCTTTCTGGGAAGGTCTGAGGTGTGGTGGGCAGCAAGCCTGGAAGGATGAATATCTAAAGGCATCTGACCCTCTCTGGACTGCCCCACCTTCCTGAAATGGGCTCTCAGGTCCTTTTCTGGGCGCTTCTCATCTTCACTGCTTGTGGAGGGCTTCAAGTCTGTGTCTGACTCCTCACGATTTCTTCCTGGCGCCTTCCCTGGAGAGCTTGTTGCACCCCTGTGTGGATGTCTCCAGATCCTCCCTGCACTGGACCTTGAATCCTTGCCCAGGATTTTTCCTGGCACAGTCCTTCCTGAGTACCTGGACCTGGTCTTCTGCGTCACCTGGCAGCTTCCATCCATAGACTCAGACTCAGACGTGGGACTGTGCCAGCTGCATGCCTGGGGCACCTTCTGGAACTCTTGGTGAGGCTGTATCTTCAGGGATAGCTGGATCCTGCGGGGCAGGCCCCTTTCTTGCTTCATGAGCCTCTTCCAAAGGTGCCACTCCAGTTGCTCCCGGAGCTCAGTGTCAATCAAGTCCCCAGGAAGGACACAGACTGACCCATGGCCCTCAGGGGCCTGGCCACCCTGCGGAAGGTCAGGAGCAGCTTGGGTAAAGATTTCCTGAGATCTTTTCACTACAGGGGGTACCTCGCCACTTTCTAGTTGCTTCTTCAGAAAGTGACATTCCAGGTTTTGAATGACAGTTGACATGTAAGACGGTGTCTTCTGGGCTCCAGGACAAGACACCTTGCAGTTCCCCATCTCAGGTGGCAGAGAAGGCGGTCCAACTGGGACAGAGGGTGCAAGGCGTGCCTGGGTCTGGGGCTGAGCTACAGGTGGGAGTTGGGGCTGATCCAGAGGGAGGGGCTGGGGCTGAGCCAGAGGCTGGGGCAGGGACTGGGACAAGTTCCTGGTCAAGGGTTGGGGCGGGGCCGAAGTGTCCTGTAAGTCCTGGGTCAGGGAGAGGTGTGGAGCCACACTGGCCTGAATCTGGAGTGGCAAGACAGGAGAGAGCTCATTGAATATGATGGATGGGAGTTCCAGTGGGGGATCAGTCACCCTGACCGTGGCTACCAGGGACTCGCTGTGCAGAAAAGGGAGACCCCAGAAGAGCTGGCTGCATTTCTGCTCCAAATTTTCCCCTGGAATCTTGGGATGTGGGGGCTTCTCAGGACCGAGCAGCTGTTTTGCTTTGTCCCTCATGCTCCAGAAGGATGGGCAGCCCATGGTGTCCTGCCTGTCACCTGGATACTTGAACATTCTCCCAAAAGAGGTCAGCTGGTATTTTGACCTTTCCTTCTTTTCCTTCTCCTTCCAAAACTTCAGTTCTGTTCTCTTGGTGATTAGTATCCCCAGAAGCTTCTGGATGTCTGGGTTATTGAGAGGGGGGATGCTAGTCTCTCCCTGTCTGTGTGGGGGGTCTCCCCAGAACAAGGCCTCTGGTGGACCGTGGGACAGAGGCGCTTGATGGGACTCCAAGCGTGTTGAGGTGGACAGGTTCCAGGCATTGGCAGCCCGCGGCCACCAGGACAGGGTGGAAATGGGGCAGCATGAGTGGCCCAGGTCCAAGATGACTGGGCCAGGAGAAGTCATCCTGTCAGCTGACCAAGGCATGTGCGGACCCAGGCTTTGTGGGATGGGGCACGGCGGGGATGCTCTTGAGTCACACTGAGGGAGAGTCAAAGGAGAGTCTAGCCGCTCTGGGGCCAAGGAGGCTGTCAGAGGCCGTGGGGAGGCGTCCAAAGGAGGGAGACATGGCGGGGAAGAGGGAAGAGCAAGGGGCTGGTGCGAAAAGCCATCCGGGGGGAGAAAAGACTCTGCTGGCCAGGAAGTACTCAGGGAGGAGTGTGAAACCACAGAAATTGAGGAGGTCATTGGTCCTGCTGGCAGGGTGGAGGCCAGAGGTCGAAGGGTCCCCCTCAGTGTAGTGTGGGCAGGTGATGGCGCCACAGTGGGAGGAGCGTCTTCCACAGGCTCCCTGCATGGCTGACTGGATCCAGCTAGCGCCCCTCGGCACACCTGCCTGGGGGCTGCTTGGTGTAAGAACTGGTGAACGGTGCCCTGGTCAGAGAGCCTTGCCAGGTGACTGCAAGAGACAGGAGGCGTGAGCTGCTGCTGCTGCAGCCGGGGCCGGGATTGGTCCCCATGGCCCTGCACACGCCACACCCATGTCACAATGCCCCTGCTGTCCCTAAGCCTGGAGCTTTGGTCACAGTCTGTCCCCATGGCTCCTCCCAGTCTCCCTGAACAGCCCCAGAGGCTGTTCTCTGCAGCCCAGGGGCCATACCATAGACTTGGGGAGGCCCAACCAGGGGAGAAGGGGACATATTCTTTACCTTTGCAGGAGGGAGAACAGGTCCTGAACCTCTTCCAGATCTTGTAGGCAACCTCTGAAAACTAGAAACAGGAGACCGGGTCACAGCGGAAGGCGGGGCAGAGGGGTCTTACAGAAGGCTGGGTACAATGTCCCTTTAGGGGAGACCTTTGGGGGATTGGGCTCGGGAGCCCCAAAGAGCACTGTCCAAGGCCACATGCTCACACGGTGATTACAGGGTTCATGATAGGTGTCGCTTTGTCTTTTCCAAAGTGCTTCCTAGTTCATGACCTTGCTGGAGGAGGAAGAACTGTGTGGCCTCACAGAGGAATCTGAGTGGAGTTGAACAGCTTGTCCACAGTGGGAGCGGGAGGTCATTCCCCCAGTCCAGGCCCTGGGGCCCCTGCTGGGTGACACCCATTTCCAGCCCCTTAGGGTTTTGTTCTGGCACAGAATCTGGAAAGCCTCCACGTTCCCCTCTTCCTCCAAGGGGCCCCACCTCAGGGCTCTGTTTCCTGAGGGATGGGCTCAGGCCCTGGTGTCCTGGAGACCTTGGGGCTGGGGCCTCAGCGCAGGGGGCACAGTGTAACTGGGGCACGCAGGGGTGAGTGGCAGACGCTCACCTTTCAGAGTCTGGTTTTTCTTCCTTCTGTTGCTCCTTCTCTGTGGCCCCACTTGGTACTGAGATAAGAGAACACGGAGAGACTGGGACCCCCGCCCCAGCAGCAGGTGACCCAATGCTCAGGGACCTGACCTCCACTAGAGAGGCAGCTCTTAACCTCTGGTCCTCAGCCACCAGTCACTGTGTTTGGGACACTGTCCTGCACCCCTCCACCACACCTGGACTCTGACCTGAGATCTTTGGGGAGAAATCCTCGTGTCCCTCTAACCCCTGCCTGGTCTGGCTTGTCCTGGATGGATGGTGGTCTACTCTCTCCTGACAATTCTATTCTTTCCCATCTCAGGAGTCTCTCCAGTGACTCAGAAAAGTGGAAAGAACAATAGAAAAGAAGATAGAATCACACTCTGCTGGGTCTGGACCAAGGGTTCCTTACCTTCCTGCTCTTCCTGTGTTTCTTGCATGGTGCTGAGGATGGATCAGGCTGGAAATAGGAAAGTAAGAGGAATAAGAGCCCCAGTCCCCATATGAAGGCAAGGGTGGCATTAAATGCCCAGGTAGTGGGACTGGAGCTCAGCCAACCATCAGTAAAGAATTCCTGAGGGAAGAGATACTTCTCCATCTCTTTCCTCTGAAAAGCATAGTGTCTGATCGTACTGCTGTCCTCAGGCAACTGAGCCCTGAGAGTTAGTGACCGATCACAATGCTGCCCTCAGGCAACTGAGCCCTGGGTGTGGAGGTGCAGACACAAGCCCCACGCCCACATCACAGAGCTGTGGTCTGGTCACAAAGGGCCCTTGAGGGCAGGTAAAGGACACACGTAGCTGGACCACATCCCCTCTCCAGCACCAGCCCTGTAGCTCCGTCTTCCCTCCGCCTCCCCAGGCCTGACACTCCTACCTGCTCACGGTGCTAGAGATAGTCCTTTGTCAATTTGCCTTTCATCCTGCGTGGAGCTCAGAGAACACCTGGTCCCCATGGGATCTCCAGTTGCGCTCCATCAGTTTCATTGTTTTTAAAAATCTGGAGTTGTCCTTGGAATTTTGGTTAATTCCCAGGAACTTTTTTCCTCTGTCTGCAGCTCCAGTCTCCCCACATAATATGTTCTTGCCTTGCATCACCCTAGTACAAAATAAACTCAAAAATTTTTTTGTGCTTCTTTAGCCATGTGCATTTTGAAAACATCTTAAGATGTTTTATTTCAATTAATCTTCACTACCTTCAGCTAGAGGGACTTAGAAAATTAATGATTATTCCAAATTTAGAACTAAGTAAGTACAAAACAAAGTGAAATATCTAAACCTCCCGGGTATGTTTCTCAGTCATTTATAGTGTTTTTCCTTCTGAGATGAGCAGAGAGTAAACTGCTGAAACACTTTCACAACATTCTGTATAGGCACAAATGCACGTGCTCACACACATTACTTAACAAATCCAGCATGTTCAAATCTTGGAATCAAGTTTTTGTTTTGTTTTGTTTTTGCTTTTTTTCAGTTCAGAGATTTCCTTTAGTAATTCTTGTAAGTTTGTGTATCTGGGAATATCTTTATTTTTCCTTCATTTTTGAAAGACAGATTTGCTAGGTATGGAATTCTGGATTGACAATTTTTTTGAAAGATTTATTTCTTTATTTGAGAGATATAGAGAGAGTGCCTGTGTGCACAAGTGGGGGGAGGAGCAGAGGGAGCAGGATGGAGACCCCCCACTGAACAGGGCGCCTCACATGGGGCTTGATCCCAGTTCCCTGAGATCATGACCTGAGCTGAAATGAAGAATCAGATGCCCAACAGAATGAGCCACCCAGGCACCTGGACAAGTTTTTCTCTTTCAGCTTTTTGACTAGTGTCATTTCAGGGCCTTTCCCCCACTGGATCTGACTAGAAGTCAGTGGTTAATCTAATGCAGTCCTCTGTATATGAAGGGACATTTTTGTCTTGCAATTTCAAAATTTCTCCTTTGTTTTTCCATGGTGCGACTGTGACATACCTAAGAGCAGATCTGCTTGTTTTTATTTTATTGCAATTAAATATTGACTCTATAATTAAGGGTTTCCATCAAATTTGATACGATTTCAGCCATTATTTCTACAAATATTCGGTCTTCCTCCCCATTTCTCCTTTCTTTCTTTTTTTTTCCCATTTTATTTATTTTTTCAGCGTAACAGTATTCATTCTTTTTGCACAACACCCAGTGCTCCATGCAAAACGTGCCCTCCCCATTACCCACCACCTGTTCCCCCAACCTCCCACCCCTGACCCTTCAAAACCCTCAGGTTGTTTTTCAGAGTCCATAGTCTCTTATGGTTCGCCTCCCCTCCCCAATGTCCATAGCCCACTCCCCCTCTCCCAATCCCACCTCCCCCCAGCAACCCCCAGTTTGTTTTGTGAGATTAAGAGTCATTTATGGTTTGTCTCCCTCCCAATCCCATCTTGTTTCATTTATTCTTCTCCTATCCCCCTACCCCCCCCATGTTGATTCTCCATGTCCTCATATCAGGGAGATCATATGATAGTTGTCTTTCTCCGATTGACTTATTTCACTAAGCATGATACCATCTAGTTCCATCCACATCGTCGCAAATGGCAAGATTTCATTTCTTTTGATGGCTGCATAGTATTCCATTGTGTATATATACCACCTCTTCTTTATCCATTCATCTGTTGATGGACATCTAGGTCCTTTCCATAGTCTGGCTATTGTAGACATTGCTGCTATAAACATTCGGGTACACGTGCCCCTTCGGATCACTATGTTTGTATCTTTAGGGTAAATACCCAGTAGTGCAATTGCTGGGTCATAGGGTAGTTCTATTTTCAACATTTTGAGGAACCTCCATGCTGTTTTCCAGAGTGGTTGCACCAGCTTGCATTCCCACCAACAGTGGAGGAGGGTTCCCCTTTCTCCGCATCCTCGCCAGCATCTGTCATTTCCTGACTTGTTAATTTTAGCCATTCTGACTGGTGTGAGGTGATATCTCATTGTGGTTTTGATTTGTATTTCCCTGATGCTGAGTGACGTGGAGCACTTTTTCATGTGTCTGTTGGCCATCTGGATGTCTTCTTTGCAGAAATGTCTGTTCATGTCCTCTGCCCATTTCTTGATTGGATTGTTTGTTCTTTGGGTGTTGAGTTTGCTAAGTTCCTTATAGATTTTGGATACTAGCCCTTTATCTGATATGTCGTTTGCAAATATCTTCTCCCATTCTGTCAGTTGTCTTTTGGTTTTGTTCACTGTTTCCTTTGCTGTGCAAAAGCTTTTGATCTTGATGAAATCCCAATAGTTCATTTTTGCCCTTGCTTCCCTTGCCTTTGCCGTTGTTCCTAGGAAGATGTTGCTGCGGCTGAGGTCGAAGAGGTTGCTGCCTGCATTCTCCTCAAGGATTTTGATGGATTCCTTTCTCACATTGAGGTCCTTCATCCATTTGGAGTCTATTTTCGTGTGTGGTGTAAGGAAGTGGTCCAATTTCATTTTTCTGCATGTGGCTGTCCAATTTTCCCAGCACCATTTATTGAAGAGGCTGTCTTTTTTCCATTGGACATTCTTTCCTGCTTTGTCGAAGATTAGTTGACCATAGAGTTGAGGGTCGATTTCTGGGCTCTCTATTCTGTTCCACTGATCTATGTGTCTGTTTTTGTGCCAGTACCATGCTGTCTTGATGATGACAGCTTTGTAATAGAGCTTGAAGTCCGGAATTGTGATGCCACCAACTTTGGCTTTGTTCTTCAATATTCCTTTGGCTATTCGAGGTCTTTCCTGGTTCCATATAAATTTTAGGATTATTTGTTCCATTTCTTTGAAAAAAATGGATGGTATTTTGATAGGGATTGCATTAAATGTGTAGATTGCTTTAGGTAGCATAGACATTTTCACAATATTTATTCTTCCAATCCAGGAGCATGGAACATTTTTCCATTTTTTTGTGTCTTCCTCAATTTCTTTCATGAGTACTTTATAATTTTCTGTGTATAGATTCTTAGTCTCTTTGGTTAGGTTTATTCCTAGGTATCTTATAGTTTTGGGTACAATTGTAAATGGGATTGACTCCTTAATTTCTCTTTCTTCAGTCGTGTTGTTGGTGTACAGAAATGCAACTGATTTCTGTGCATTGATTTTATATCCTGACACTTTACTGAATTCCTGTACAAGTTCTAGCAGTTTTGGAGTGGAGTCTTTTGGGTTTTCCACATATAGTATCATATCATCTGCAAAGAGTGATAGTTTGACTTCTTCTTTACCAATTTGGATGCCTTTAATTTCTTTTTATTGTCTGATTGCTGAGGCTAGGACTTCTAGTACTATGTTGAATAGCAGTGGTGATAATGGACATCCCTGCCGTGTTCCTGACCTTAACGGAAAAGCTTTCAGTTTTTCTCCATTGAGAATGATATTTGCGGTGGGTTTTTCATAGATGGCTTTGATAATATTGAGGTATGTGCCCTCTATCCCCACACTTTGAAGAGTTTTGATCAGGAAGGGATGCTGTACTTTGTCAAATGCTTTTTCAGCATCTATGGAGAGTATCATATGGTTCTTGTTCTTTCTTTTATTAATGTGTTCTATCACATTGATTGATTTGCGGATGTTGAACCAACCCTGCAGCCCTGGAATAAATCCCACTTGATCGTGGTGAATAATCCTTTTAATGTACTGTTGAATCCTATTGGCTAGTATTTTGGCGAGAATTTTTGCGTCTGTGTTCATCAAGGATATTGGTCTGTAGTTCTCTTTTTTGGTGGGATCCTTGTCTGGTTTGGGGATCAAGGTGATGCTGGCCTCATAAAATGAGTTTGGAAGTTTTCCTTCCGTTTCTATTTTTTGGAACAGTTTCAGGAGAATAGGAATTAGTTCTTCTTTAAATGTTTGGTAGAATTCCCCTGGGAAGCCGTCTGGCCCTGGGCTTTTGTTTGTTTGGAGATTTTGGATGACTATTTCAATCTCCTTACTGGTTATGGGCCTGTTCAGGTTTTCTATTTCTTCCTGGTTCAGTTGTGGTAGTTTATATGTCTCTAGGAATGCATCCATTTCTTCCAGATTGTCCAATTTGTTGGCGTAGAGTTGCTCATAGTATGTTCTTATAATTGTCTGTATTTCTTTGGTGTTAGTTGTGATCTCTCCTCTTTCATTCATGATTTTATTGATTTGGGTCCTTTCTCTTTTCTTTTTGATGAGTCTGGCCAGGGGTTTAATCAATCTTATTGATTCTTTCAAAGAACCAGCTCCTAGTTTCATTGATTTTTTCTATTGTTTTTTTGGTTTCTATTTCATTGGTTTCTGCTCTGATCTTTATGATTTCTCTTCTCCTGCTGGGTTTAGGGTTTCTTTCCTGTTCTTTCTCCAGCTCCTTTACGTGTAGGGTTAGGTTGTGTACTTGAGACCTTTCTTGTTTCTTGAGAAAGGCTTGTACTGCTATATATTTTCCTCTCAGGACTGCCTTTGCTGTGTCCCACAGATTTTGAACTGTTGTGTTTTCATTATCATTTGTTTCCATGAATTTTTTCAATTCTTCTTTAATTTCCTGGTTAACCCATTCATTCTTTAGAAGGATGCTGTCTAGTCTCCATGTATTTGGGTTCTTTCCAGCTTTCGTCTTGTGATTGAGTTCTAGCTTCAGAGCATTGTGGTCTGAAAATATGCAGGGAATAATCCTAATCTTTTGATACCGGTTGAGACCTGATTTGTGACCCAGGATGTGATCTATTCTGGAGAAGGTTCCATGTGCACTAGAGAAGAATGTGAATTCTGTTGCTTTGGGATGAAAGGTTCTGAATATATCTGTGATGTCCATCTGGTCCAGTGTGTCATTTAAGGCCTTTATTTCCTTGTTGATCTTTTGCTTGGATGATCTGTCCATTTCAGTGAGGGGAGTGTTCAAGTCCCCTACTATTATTGTATTATTATTGATGTGTTTCTTTGATTTTGTTATTAATTGGTTGATATAGTTGGCTGCTCCCACGTTAGGGGCATAGATATTTAAAATTGTTAGATCTTCTTGTTGGACAGACCCTTTGAGTAGGATATAGTGTCCTTCCTCATCTCTTATTATAGTCTTTGGCTTCAAATCTAATTGATCTGATATAAGGATTGCCACCCCAGCTTTCTTCTGATCCCCAGTAGCATGGTAAATTGTTTTCCACCCCCTCACTTTAAATCTGGAGGTGTCTTCGCGTCTAAAATGAGTTTCTTGTAGGCAACATACTGATGGGTTTTGTTTTTTTATCCATTCTGATACTCTGTGTCTTTTGATTGGGGCATTTAGCCCATTAACATTCAGGGTAACTATTGAGAGATATGAATTTAGTGCCATTATTAGTCTGTAAGGTGACTGTTACTGTATATTGTCTCTGTACCTTTCTGATCTACTACTTTTAGGCTCTCTCTTTGCTTAGAGGACCCCTTTCAAGATTTCCTGTAGAGCTGGTTTGGTGTTTGCAAATTCTTTCAGTTTTTGTTTGTCCTGGAAGCTTTTGATCTCTCCTTCTATTTTCAATGATAGCCTAGCTGGATAGAGTATTCTTGGTTGCATGTTTTTCTCGTTGAGTGCTCTGAATATATCATGCCAGCTCTTTCTGGCCTGCCAGGTCTCTGTGGATAAGTCTGCCGCCAATCTAATATTTTTACCATTGTATGTTACAGACTTCTTTTCTCGGGCTGCTTTCAGGATTTTCTCTTTGTCACTAAGACTTGTAAATTTTACTATTAGGTGACGGGGTGTGGACCTATTCTTGTTGACTTTGAGGGGGGTTCTCTGCATCTCCTGGATTTTGATGCTTGTTCCCTTTGCCATATTAGGGAAATTCTCTCCAATGATTCTCTCCAATAGACCTTCTGCTCCCCTCTCTGTTTCTTCTTCTTCTGGAATCCCAGTTATTCTAATGTTGTTTCGTCTTATGGTGTCACTTATCTCTCGAATTCTCCCCTCCTGGTCCAGTAGCTGTTTGTCCCTCTTTTGCTCAGCTTCCTTATTCTCTGTCATTTGGTCTTCTATATCACTAATTCTTTCTTCTGCCTCATTTATCCTAGCAGTGAGAGCCTCCATTTTTTATTGCACCTCATTAATCGCTTTTTTGATTTCAACTTGGTTAGATTTTAGTTCTTTAATTTCTCCAGAAAGGGCTTTAATATCTCCAGAGAGGGTTTCTCTAATATCTTCCATGCCTTTTTCGAGCCCGGCTAGAATGTTCAGAATCGTCATTCTGAACTCTTGATCTGACATATTACCCATGTCTGTGTTGATTAGGTCCCTAGCCTTCGGTACTGTCTCTTGTTCTTTTGTTTGTGGTGATTTTTTCCGCCTTGTCATTTTGTCCAGATAAGAGGATATGAAGGAGCAAATAAACTACTAAAAGGGTGGCAAAGACCCCGGAAAAATGCGCTGTAGCCAAATCAGAAGAGACCCCAAATTGTGGGGGGGAGAAAGGGGATAAAAACAGCTTCTGAAGAAAAAAGAAAAAAAAAAGAAAGAAAAAAATTTAAAAAATAAAACAAATAAAAAATATAAAAAAGAAAGAAAAAATATATATATTTAGATGAACTAGTCAAAAAACGTTAAAAAAGAAAAGGGTAAAAGTTTTAAAAAATTTAGCAGAAGAAGAAAAAAGAAAAAAGAAAAAAAATTGAAAAAAGAAAAAAAATTGAAGTAGCCGCAAGACTAAAGAATCATGGGGAGAAAGCCATGAGTTCCGTGCTTTGCTTTCTCCTCCTCTGGAATTGCTCTGCTGTCTTAGGAATTGAATCTGCTTTCTCCTTGATAGATTAACTTCGTCCTGGCTGGATATTTTGTTGATCTTCTGGGGGAGGGCCTGTTGTAGTGACTCTCAAGTGTCTTTGCCCGAGGCGGGATTGCACCGCCCTTACCGGCGGCCGGACTAAGTAATCGGCTCGGGTTCGCTTTTGGGAGCTTCTGTTCCCTGAACGCTTTCCGTAGAGTTCCGGAGGACGGGAATGAAAATGGCGGCCTCCCAGTCTCCGGCCTGGAGGAGCCGAGAGCCTGGGGCCCCACTCCTCAGTGCGCCCCCAGAGGACAGCACCCAATCACTCCCATATCCCCAGCCTCTAGCCGCGCTCCGAGCTCACCCAGCCCGCGACCAGTTCAAGGTAACCCCAAGCTGAGAGTTTAGTCCTCGGCTCTATCTCTGCAGCTGGCTTCTCCATTCTAATACCTGCGAGCTCTCCGACACTCCGACACCCCCGATCCTTCTGTGACCCTGCGGGGCCTGGGGCCACGCTGGCCCCGCGTGGGCTTCACCCCGGTTTAGCCCCTGCAGCAATGTCCCTCAGTGGAACAGACTTAAAAGTCCTGATTTTGTGCTCTGTTCCTCCGCCGCTTGCCGGGAGCCGGCCCCTCCCCCCGCGGTCTATCTTCCCGTCGTTTTAGATTCACTTCTCCGCCAGTCCTACCTTTCAGAAAGTGGTTGATTTTCTGTTTCTAGAGTTGCTGTTCTTCTTCTCTTCGCTCTCCCGTTGGATTTGTAAGTGTTTGCAATGTTTAGATAAGCTATCGAGCTGATCTCCTGCTACCTGATGTAGTCTCAGCCTGCTACTTCTCCGCCATCTTGACTCCTCCCCCTGGCTTGGTGTATTTTTTAATTATTAAATATGCACTTCTTACAACAGATTCACTTTGTATTCAAAGATAAAAATATATTGAAAGTGAAAGTATGGAAAATATACTTCATGCAAATAGTCAACCACAAGCAGGAATTAATGAAATACAGGATGGAAAACAGAAAGGATTAATGAAACCAGAACTTGATTTTTGAAAGAATCAACAAAATTGACAAACCTTTTAGCTAGAGTAAGAAAAAGAGATAAAAGTCAAATAACTAAAATGAGAAATAAAAATGGGTTCATTAAATCTGAACTTACAAAAATAAAACATGATTTTAAGAGAATACTGTGAACAACTGTGCACCAATACATTGGATGACTTAGATGAAATAGAAAAATTGCTAGAAACACACACTACCAAGACTGACTCAAGAAGAAATAGAAAATCAGAATAAATATGTAACAAGCAGAGATTGATCAGTAATCAAGTGCTGATACATGCTACAATGGCAATAAACCTTGAAATCAAGCTAAGTAAAAGAAATGAGTCACAAAAGTTACATATTGTGTACTTCCATTTATGTGAAATATTCAGAATAAGTAAAGACAGACACAGAAAACATAATGATGGTCTTTAGGTCCTGAGGAGCAGAGAGATGGGAGAATGTTTAATAGGTATGAGATTTCCTTTTGGGGTGATAGAAATGTTTTTGAACTAGACAGAGATATTAGTTGTACAACATTGTGAATGAACTATATTCCTCTGAATTTTTCACTTTAAAAGCATTTTACATTTTATGAATTAATTTATTATCCATTAAAAATACATAAGCAAAACTCATAAATCTCAAAGAAAAGGTGTAAAAACATAGTTTTAGGTTGAGATTTAAGTATTCCTCACTCAGGAACTGATAGAAAAAAAGTTAGAAAATCAAATATGATATAGGTGAACTGAACAGCACTTAGAACCAGCTTGAACAATGGATGCTCGCAGAACACTCCCTCTAGGAATAGAACACCAGTTATCTCAAATGCACATGAAAGACCATATTCTGGACTACAAATCATAAAAATCTGAAGTAAAAAAATTTAAATCATGTAAAGTACATTCTCAGGTGAAAGTATAATTAATAATAATAGAAGAGTAGCTGATATATAGGAAGAAAGTTTCTGTCAACCCTCTTAGGGTCTCTGGGTAGGTCTAAAAATTAAACTAACAAGGACATATTAAGAGGAGAAGAGATTGTAAATTTATTTAATAAAAAACTTTGCATGATACAGAAGATTTCATAAGGAAATGAAGACCCAAAGAAGAGTTAGGTCTCAGTATCTTTGCTTAGATGAGGAAGCAACCCAAGTATATCTAGATATCTAGATATATATAATCAATATTACTCAGCCATAAAGAATAATGGAAGCCTTCCATTTGCAACAACATGGATAGATCTAAAGGGTATAATGCTAAGGGAAATAAGACAAATACATATGATTTCATTCATGTGTGGAATTTAAGAAACAAAATAAATGAATAAAGAAAAAATGAAACAAACAAACAAAAAGACTTAAATACAGAAAACAAATGTGGTTGTCAGAGAGGAAATTCATGGGGAATGAGTAATATAAAGGGAATTAAGAGCACACTTATCCTGAGGGCCACTGAGAAATGTATAGAATTATTGAATCATATTGTACATCTGAAATGGATATAAACTATTTGTTAATTATATTTCAATTTAAATAATAGACATAAAAATGAAAACATAAATATAATAATAAAAGCAAAATTGCAAAATTCGCTTTCAGACAGAGACACCAGAGAAAAATAATTCCTGTGATTCTTTGCAACTATTGACCAGAAAACCATGCATGTGCCACATTGGATCCCTTCTCCTGACTGCCCCCCAGCTGCCCCGGCTCTGCCCTGAAACAGCCAGGCTCAAGGATACAGTAGCCACAGTGGGCACCACTCAGATTCCTGTCAGGCAGCACACATGCTGACCCGCACCCCCAAGCACAGTCAAATCCAAAACCATGCAGTGATTGAATCTGGAGCGGCAGGCAATCATCCTCTGAGATGACTCACAAGCATCGGACAAGCAGATCAACCAGTGACAGTATGTCCGACAACAGCTGTCCTCCTGTGATTTCAGAATTATTTTTAAATACTAAAATAATAAAAATAATAATTAAAAATTAAAAATTAACTCTCAGAACTATTGTCAAATGACCAATGGGATCTTCTGTGACAGAACCCAAGGTATGAGCCCGTGTTGTGTTGATGATATTTCTTGTCACCACTCTCCCCTTTGAAGAGAAGTGGCCATCGGCATGCAACAAATACACTCATTCTACAGCCTGAAGAAGACACACCAGACAAAAGAAAAAGCTGTCCTAAGATTGTCCCTGTCCGCCCCTAATCGGTGCATTTCCGTTCTCCCCGGTGACAGGACAGATGACTTTATAGAACCAAATAACATGGGTAATGATCACTCACTGTCATATTTTACCAAAACTGAGGCTATGCCTGATGCATGAAATAGACACAGCCAACCACCTTTAGTACACGATGTCTCGTCCGGTGACACGTGGCAACTCCTGCTCAGTGCTGCTGTTACAGCATGGCTCCCATGAGGACATTGAGGATGGCTAGTCCAAACTTCAGGTCCTCTGGAATCATGCCATGTCTCCACTCCTGGTGGAGTGGTACAAAACAGGTCGACTGGTCTCCCCAGGAACCAGTCCCTAAACATCCATGGAGCTTTAGACTCCATCGGATTCCCTAATAGTGACAGGTCCAGCACCATCCTCTATCAGCTGTCCAGGTGGAAGCCATTCTTCAGAACACAAACAAATTATGAAAAGAGAGGTCTCCATGGAGTAGACGTCACACATCACAGAACATTTTCAACATTCGGGGCAGACATGAAAGGCTCAGGAGCAGACAGCTATTGCGCTCACTGCGTTTTCACCCAGGACAAGTTAGTTGAGAATGTGAGATAGCAATGAGGAATGAGGAAAACATATATATAAATTTTTTTCTTCACATAAAGAACCAGATTCCATGAGTCGCCCCTTGGAAAAGAGGTTCCAGCAGGATCAGGTCACTTGGTCATCTAACTGGTTACAGTCTGACATATAGGCAGAAAGCACACTTTTGTTGTGTTGAAGAGTTTACTCCAGAGATTTGGGGATGGCTTGTTCAGACAGTAGCCGTGCCCATGACCACCTGTGTGATGTTAGAGCCCAGTGCACGTGAGGGCACATGGCACAGCCTCACACCTCTACTGCTGGCCAGGCACAGTGTCAGTTTCTCTTACTCATCTGCTCTGTGCCATGGGCTGCCGTCCACTGTGAAATGGGAGCGTGCTGATATCCTCCCTCTCTGGGATATCAGAACAACTGAAAAACAAATCAACAGAAGAATGTTCAAGTATAATTGTATTCTTTCCAAATACTGGAAGATATTTTACATGATCTCTCACTGTGGCTTTCTCTAATACTTTAAACACGGACATGATGGTCACAGAGCAGGGGCTCTGGCATCAGGCAGGACTTCATGTTCAGGACATATGTACAAACTGGGTGCATGGGTCAAATGAAGTTAGTCGGCTTATGAGGTGGCCTTGGACTTTACCTAAAGATTAGAGAACACTGGTTAGTGTCTAGGATAAAGGAACTCTAAGTAAATATTTGTAAGTCTTACTGTGGGGAATATTTTCTTAATTACAGTGCATTCTAGCTAGCTATCTCTGGTCTGAAATGGGTGAATTAAAACAAAATTTTTTAAAACTTGCAAAATAAAGTAAAATCTGTAAAAATAAGGTTCTCAAGTTTGCTTTTACAAGGTAAGGAGACCCCCAAGAATTATGTCCCATTTTGCAGAATCATTGAAACTTTCCAAAGAGGAGCTACACAGACGTAGACAGCAACCCAGTTTCATAGTGGCCACACCTCCCAAGTAGAATTTCCACCTTGTCGGTGGCTGAACACAACTTTGCTAGGAGCAACATATTTTCTGTGATTTTTCGAGATCCTCCCACCTCCTTCTTCCCTTCCCACAACAGTCTCCAGGATAACCCCTGCTCGATCTCCCTAGATCTCGCCACTGCTGATTGCCTTCTCATTCGCTGCATCCTCTCGAAACCCTGTACACACCCCATGCAAAATTCAACCCCCAGAGAATGTAGAGAAAGCTCTGTTCATTACACACATGCCTGCTTCCCGGAGCAGTTGATTTCATGTCCATAAAGTGGGAATTGATTAAATAAATGTGATATACCCAGACCACAGAATATCTTGTAAGCCTCAGTAAAATAGCTAAATTACATTAATTCATAAAACAGGCACGTGGGGTTAAGTACCAAAAGTAGGCTGCAAGTAGTCTGATACAATGTGTACATATGTGTTTAGAAAGCGAGGTAACTGTGACATGCAATTCATTGCCATGGGGGCACTGAAAATGAACATGTGTTTACTGATTATGTATCCTCTATCATTTATTATTATTATTTCTTCTTTATTAATTATTTTATTAGCATATAATGCATTATTTGCTCCACAGGTACAGCTCTGTGAATCGTCAGGCTTTCACATTATTTCTGTTTGAATTTTGTACAAGTGTATTTTCTAGTCACAAATAGTAGAAAATGAACAACTTTATTTTATAAGAAAGATAATGTGCTGTACTTTGGTAATACAAAGAGGGGGATATATCAAGACTAAAATATTAGAATATGAGATTATTTCCTACAAAAATGGATTTTTTTTTTTGGACAATTTAGTCATCAGAATTTATCTTTTAAATGGTGCTTTATGTGGCTGCCTGTTTATGTGGGCCCAGATACAAACTCTTCGCTTGGGGTCCTAGGAACAAAAATAACACAACAACGCAAAATCAAAATGTTAGAAGATACTCAGTCCAAACTCTAACCATAATTAAGGTAAATTTCTCTAAAGCTATTATACGTCAGTGAACATACCCCACCTACAAGAAAAACCCACTTAAGCATAAGTTGTATAAAATTGCATTTGCATTGCTTTTTTTTTTTAAAGATTTTATTTATTTATTTGACAGAGAGAGAGATCACAAGTAGGCAGAGAGGCAGGCAGAGAGAGAGGAGGAAGCAGGCTCCCCGCGGAGCAGAGAGCCCGATGCGGGGCTCGATCCCAGGACCCCGACGGCTCAATCCACTGAGCCACCCAGGCGCCCCTGCATTGCTTTTAATGGAAGATTCACCTGCATTCCCACTTGTTTAGAGGGCACACCTCTTTCCAGCACAGGCCACTCTCTTTCCTAGGCCAGCAGGCCTTTCAGCCTCCTCCAGGCAGTGGCACTGTCTTCCAGCACTAAGTACCCGCACAGAAGTGAAGGTGGGAGGCCTCGCTCTGGGCTTCCATGCCCTTCTACATTGTTACACTGTTCAGTGATATTTTTGCAGCTTTTGAGGTTTGGGCTCCCTCTTCCGGACAACCCGTTTCACATCACCAGTTTGCTTCCCTAAAAGCAGAGCACGTAGATGACGGAGCGTTCTGGCCAAAATGAGATCAAACCATAATTTCTGACAGTTTGGGGTAATCCTATTTCTAACACCAGAGGTAAGTTGTTTGCTGAGTTCCCACAGGAGTCAGAGAAGGGTTTGTGGGCTTTAGCAACAAGAGCATCTGAAATTGCAGGACCCCCCTTCAGCCCAGACCTGAGAACCATCAGCTCCAGGCTCTGTGGCTAAGCATCCCACTGTAACACTGAGAGAGGGCAAAGAGGCTGACAGGCAGCGTATCCAACGCAGCTGCTCCTGAGGGATGTGAGGTATGGTGATGTAAACAGGCTCGTGAGACCCAAATTCAGAGCACTCGGGACTGTCTGCAGCCCTTACACATGTACCCCATTATTTTACAACCACACAGGGGCTTCTCAGTAAACCCAAACAAAGACAGGAATCGTTTCTGAAATGCCAGGGTAATGGGCTTTGGAGAGATGTTTGGGGGTAGGGGTCACCTTGGGTATTGCCATTAGAGCTCTGGTCCCCAGGCAGGAGGGCTCGATTCCCTTTCAGACTCTGCTGCCAACAGGATGCTAGGCCCTGGTGGATCTACACTTCATGTGTAACCTAAGAGAACCGGTCAAGAGTGGTACCTTTGGCTGCCTTTGGCTCCTGCTGTCCACAGGCTGCTCAGGCAGATGACTGAGATAAAACACCCTTCTCTGTCTGAAAAGCTGGACTGTACCAAACATCTGTCCCTTTTTCCCATGGCTCCCAGGGACTGCCTTCATCTGTAGGAATGAGCTGAAGCAACATAGGCAAACACAGGACATCTCCTGCATAAGGAAAATGTTCACCACCAAACTCTTAGTTTAAAAGTTTGGCCTAAATATGATGTGGTAAAAGCAAGGCTTGTTAACAGGGTACAGAGGAGGCTGATACTAAACTTTGGCTCTTCTGATTTTGGCAGATATTGCAGACATCAGAAGTCCAGTGGTGATGTGATAATGCCAACACCACACTGTCATTAACAGCCTCATTATAAGCAGTCTCACTGTTCTTGTCAATGGATGATGGCACTCCCATGGTTGTCAAGTGAATCTCATTACAGTTCTGACTTGAATTTCCCTAATAACTAGTGATACCCAGCAACTTCTCAACTTTTCATGTACCTGTTGGTGATTCATCGATACTCTTTGGGAAAAATGTCTATTCAGGTCCTTTGCCAATTTTTTAGTTTGATTATTTGGTATTTTTTACTATGCATTGTATGAGTTCTTTATATATTTTGGACATTAATCCCTTGTCAGGTATATAATCAGCACATTTTTCCCATTCCATAGGTTGTCTTTTCATTTTGTTGTCTGTTTTGATGAATATCATATTCTTTTGATTGATAAAGCTTTGTAATGTAGCTTGAAATCAGAAAGTACACGAGCGTTCTGCCCAAACGGGATCGATTTGGGCAAAACGCTCGTGAGAATTGGCTGGCGTTGGGCAGCCCTGGGGGCCGCCCTGTACCCCGTGGCCCAGGGCCCTTTCTCGCTCGGGGCATGTCACGGCCACCTGGAAAATGCACCAAGACGACGTGGCACAACCAGGGGCCTGGCGCAGGGAGGGGCTGTGGCTGGGCGTCCGCCTCCACCTTTGCTGGAGGCTGGGGTGCCCGGGGATGGGGCTGGCCTCTGTGGGGGAACGCATGGATCTCTCGCTCAATGACTGGGACACAGACGCGAAAGGCACTATTGGCGCCAGGACGGCCGGGGGACTCGTGGCGCGGGACTCAGTGTTCCCTTGGGGGAGGCCCCCAGGCACAGGCCCCTGGCAATGGAAGGATGAGCAAGCAGGCCTGGGCCCGGGACCGGCTGTCGGGGCAGGCCCGGCCCCAGCTACCAGCGCCAGGAAGGGGACCCGCGGAGGCTGAGGAGCGGGAGGCACCGGCCTCGCCGGCGCCTGCCTCACGGAGCTCCTCCTGGCGGTGCCGGTAAGCGACCCCTTGGGATCCCAGGCCAGGCCCAGGGGTCAGCCCTGCGGATGTGCGGCACCCAAAGCGGATTCGCCAGGCGTTTTCTGTCCAATTCTCACAAGCGTTCTGCCCTAATCAAGATCGATTTGGGCAGAACGCTCGTGACAATTGACCCATGTTGTGCGGTCCTGGGGACCCTTGCTCCCTGTGGGCAAGGGCCCTTTCTCTATCACGGCATGACGTGGTCACCTGGAATACTCTCGGCAACTACGCAGACCCGCCGGAGGCCCCAGTGCAGCTGAGCCTTCCTGGAGCAGAGTTGAGTGATTGATTGTGGCCAGGCATCCGTCTCCGATTTTTTGGACCTCTGGTTGCGGATATTTGGAGCTGGCCTGTTTTGGGTCATGAAATTTACTCTCATTATGACTCTTTTCTGCAGCTCGGAAATGCAGCACTTCTGCTTGGGTGGCGTGGACTCGTGGCATTGGCCTGGACATCCCAATACGGAGACAGTGTTTCACTGTGTCTTTAGACCTGTGGAGCGTTTTTTGGAGCTGCATGAGGAGTCTGTGGAAGGCTCAGCAGTGCCGGTTCATGCCACTGGAGGGCGTGGTGGGCTGTGGTGACCTAGAGCCTGCGAGGGCGCAATGCTGCTTGCCACCACTTGGGGCAGCAGCGAGCTGCTGTGGCCAACACACCTGAAGAGGAGCCTGTGCAGCCTGCTGGCTCTGAGAGCTGTGGACAGGTGCTGGGTGAGGGACCCGGAAACGTGAGGCACTGCACTTGTTTTTCCAGGACAGAGTGGTGAGCTGAAGTCTGTTTCCCCAGGCTCAACAGTGCTGGTAAGAATGGCTGGAGCCGGACCCCCACTCAGTGGGCACTGTGCCCCGTTTCTCCAGGTTGGATGGAAATTGCTGTCAGCATGGTTCAGGGGGGTCCTCCCGGTGCGGGTCTGGAGCCGGGGGAACTAAATTCAACCCATGGTGCTTTTGGAACCGAGGAGTTGAATGTCTGTTTGGAAGGGTCTATTTTCTTCTCCAAAAAGTACAAGGGCATTGACCGGCTTGAGAAGGAAGTGAATGACCAGTTAAGAAACAAGCATGTGCCTCACCTTCTCCCAGGAATCAGAGCAGGTGTGTAGGCTTTAGGTGGGAGGGGCCTACTTCTCCTCACCTGACAACGCTTCTTCACTCTGGCTCCACGAGACCTGAAGTTTGGAAATCAGCGTCTGAATCCGTCATGCAGCTTGTCCCAGGAAGTCAGCTTTCAGAGAAAACAGCAGGCCCTTGGGGCACAGTGGCACATCCACGCCAGCATGGGAGGTAAAACTTCTCTTTCCCCCCAAACATCCTAGGTTTTCTCTCAAAAAGTCCCACAAACGCAGCTGTCAGCCATGCAGAGTGGGTGCTAGGGTTCCTGAGTTTCCTTGCAGGGAACCCCTGGTAGGGGATCTCATTTTCTCAGCTTCTTTCTGGCTCCCAGAGATATTTGGAACATCTCTTTCCTAGGCCATCCCTTGGATTCGAAAAGGAAGATGAGATGGACTCGGTGTGTGTTTGGGACCTAGAATGCGTTCCGTCCTCGAACAGTGTTGATGCCTTGGGTCCTCGGCTGTGGTGGGATGGCCGGCATCTAGAGTGAGGTGGCTCTTTGCGGTCAGATAGAGGCCTGGAGGATGGATTCTCCTTTGTCCCAGGGGATGGATCCTCATGGATTCACCTTTTTTATCCAAAGAGTTGCGATGAGGGCAGAGGGAACATTCAAAAGGATTCCAAGGAGCCTTGGACAATCAAAAAGCGAAGCTTGACTTTCTAGTGTCCCTCAGTGGACCATCTAGAGAATTGGACATGTCATTCATTCTCTGTAGTTTCATGGGTGGTGAAGTCAGAAGGAGAGTCTTTGGGAATTCCCCTGGATAGAAGCATTCTGATGGCTTCCCAGGGCATGGCGTCAGGAACCCTGGGGGAAACTTCTGGGGCTGCTTGCCAGACGCTGTCTGAGTCATGTTATCCCCCAGGTTTTCTGTTTCCTCCTCAGGAATTGCTGGCAGGGAATGTTCTTCTTCCAGCAGAACCCTCCTGCACTGTCGGTGGGCATGTGGGTTGTTGAAGCCACTCTGGAAAAGAGCATGGTGGTTCCTCCGAAAGCTAAGAAATGAACAACCCTAGGATGCAGAAGTTGCCCTCCTAGGAATTTCCCTAAAGGGCACAAAAAGGCACATTCAATGGGGTACAAACACCGTGATATGGACAGCAGCATTATCAACCAAAGTAAAACGATGGAGGGAGTCCCAATGTCCATTTGCTGATGTGCGTGATATAGATATAGATATAGTTATAGATATAGATATCTATATACATACACATACGTGTATGTGTGTATCTATCTATCTATCTATATCTATATATGAACGTAGATATCTAATCTCCCACATATTCTCAATGGAATAGGTGTCAGGTTCAGAACGAATGAGACCTTACTGTTTGCAAGGACGTGGATGGATCTAGATTGGATTTAGCTAAGCAAAATCAGTAAGAAATGTCCAAGAGCCTGTAATTTGACTTCTATGGAATTTCAGAAAGAATACATGAATGTAGCGAGGGGAGAAAGATAGGTCAAAAAGGAAAGAGACTCCAACTTAGAGCACCAAACGCGGGCAGCTAGAAAGCAGGGGTGTGGAGGGGAAGGGTTCAATGGGTGACGGCTACTAGGGAGCGCACTCATTGTGATGAGCTCTGGGTATTCTGTGCAAGCAAGGAATCACGAAATCCTACCCCTGAAGCAAAGGCATGAACACTGCATGGAAACAAATTGGAATGGAGGTCAAGGAAGGAAAGAAGGAGACCATGTTCTACTTCATGACAAGTGAGGTAAAAATGGAGTGATTTTCGCTCCCTTGTTCTCTTGATGATCATTTGCAAACACACCATGGTATGATACACTAGTTTCGGTTTGCCAGGAAGATTCAGATGTCAGAGCATGTCCATATTCTATGGATATGTTGCTCCAGTCTTCCCAGGTACAAAGGTAACTGGAGAGAAATAAGGCAGAAGAGGAAAGGAGGTGTGATGCAGTCAGGAGGTAGCCTTCCCCAATTGTCAAAAAAGCCTTGGGCAGGAGGGAGGAGTCAAGATGGCGGAGAAGTAGCAGGCTGAGACTACATCAGGTAGCAGGAGATCAGCTCGATAGCTTATCTAAACATTGCAAACACCTACAAATCCAATGGGAGAGCGAAGAGAAGAACAGCAACTCTAGAAACAGAAAATCAACCACTTTCTGAAAGGTAGGACTGGCGGAGAAGTGAATCTAAAACGACGGGAAGATAGACTGCGGGGGGAGGGGCCGGCTCCCGGCACGTGGCGGTGGAACGGAGCACAAAATCAGGACTTTTAAAAGTCTGTTTCACTGAGGGACATTGCTCCAGGGGCTAAACCGGGGTGAAGCCCACACGGGGCCAGCGTGGCCCCAGGCCCCGCAGGGTCACAGAAGGATCGGGGGTGTCGGAGTGTCGGAGAGCTCGCAGGTATTAGAACGGAGAAGCCGGCTGCAGAGACAGAGCCAAGGACTGAACTCTCAGCTCGGGGTTACCTTGAACTGGTCGCGGGCTGGGTGAGCTTGGAGCGCGGCTAGAGGCTGGGGATACGGGAGTGATTGGGTGCTGTCCTCTGGGGGCACACTGAGGAGTGGGGCCCCAGGCTCTCGGCTCCTCCGGGCCGGAGACTGGGAGGCCGCCATTTTCATTCCCGTCCTCCGGAACTCTACGGAAAGCGTTCAGGGAACAGAAGCTCCCAAAAGCGAACCCGAGCCGATTACTAAGCCCGGCCGCCGGTAAGGGCGGTGCAATCCCGCCTCGGGCAAAGACACTTGAGAGTCACTACAACAGGCCCTCCCCCAGAAGATCAACAAAATATCCAGCCAGGACGAAGTTAATCTATCAAGGAGAAAGCAGATTCAATTCCTAAGACAGCAGAGCAATTCCAGAGGAGGAGAAAGCAAAGCACGGAACTCATGGCTTTCTCCCCATGATTCTTTAGTCTTGCGGCTACTTCAATTTTTTTTCTTTTTTCAATTTTTTTTCTTTTTTCTTTTTTCTTCTTCTGTTAAATTTTTTAAAACTTTTACCCTTTTCTTTTTTAACGTTTTTTGACTAGTTCATCTAAATATATATATTTTTTCTTTCTTTTTTATATTTTTTATTTGTTTTATTTTTTAAATTTTTTTCTTTCTTTTTTTTTTCTTTTTTCTTCAGAAGCTGTTTTTATCCCCTTTCTCCCCCCCACAATTTGGGGTCTCTTCTGATTTGGCTACAGCGCATTTTTCCGGGGTCTTTGCCACCCTTTTAGTAGTTTATTTGCTCCTTCATATCCTCTTATCTGGACAAAATGACAAGGCGGAAAAAATCACCACAAACAAAAGAACAAGAGACAGTACCGAAGGCTAGGGACCTAATCAACACAGACATGGGTAATATGTCAGATCAAGAGTTCAGAATGACGATTCTGAACATTCTAGCCGGGCTCGAAAAAGGCATGGAAGATATTAGAGAAACCCTCTCTGGAGATATTAAAGCCCTTTCTGGAGAAATTAAAGAACTAAAATCTAACCAAGTTGAAATCAAAAAAGCGATTAATGAGGTGCAATAAAAAATGGAGGCTCTCACTGCTAGGATAAATGAGGCAGAAGAAAGAATTAGTGATATAGAAGACCAAATGACAGAGAATAAGGAAGCTGAGCAAAAGAGGGACAAACAGCTACTGGACCAGGAGGGGAGAATTCGAGAGATAAGTGACACCATAAGACGAAACAACATTAGAATAACTGGGATTCCAGAAGAAGAAGAAACAGAGAGGGGAGCAGAAGGTCTATTGGAGAGAATCATTGGAGAGAATTTCCCTAATATGGCAAAGGGAACAAGCATCAAAATCCAGGAGATGCAGAGAACCCCCCTCAAAGTCAACAAGAATAGGTCCACACCCCGTCACCTAATAGTAAAATTTACAAGTCTTAGTGACAAAGAGAAAATCCTGAAAGCAGCCCGAGAAAAGAAGTCTGTAACATACAATGGTAAAAATATTAGATTGGCGGCAGACTTATCCACAGAGACCTGGCAGGCCAGAAAGAGCTGGCATGATATATTCAGAGCACTCAACGAGAAAAACATGCAACCAAGAATACTCTATCCAGCTAGGCTATCATTGAAAATAGAAGGAGAGATCAAAAGCTTCCAGGACAAACAAAAACTGAAAGAATTTGCAAACACCAAACCAGCTCTACAGGAAATCTTGAAAGGGGTCCTCTAAGCAAAGAGAGAGCCTAAAAGTAGTAGATCAGAAAGGTACAGAGACAATATACAGTAACAGTCACCTTACAGACTAATAATGGCACTAAATTCATATCTCTCAATAGTTACCCTGAATGTTAATGGGCTAAATGCCCCAATCAAAAGACACAGAGTATCAGAATGGATAAAAAAACAAAACCCATCAGTATGTTGCCTACAAGAAACTCATTTTAGACGCGAAGACACCTCCAGATTTAAAGTGAGGGGGT